>NC_052627.1:5848247-6473247 GCF_016161935.1 Mauremys reevesii
CATTTTCACAGGAAAGTGAAGCTCTAATTGCCCAAGGTCATGATTGCAAATGCTGTGTTACTGTGCAGCCTCCTGGACCAAAAGGAATATAACTGTACTGTCGGCTAACATTTACATTCCCGTTTTCCCTCTTGCAATGTAGCCATTACATGGCTAAAGGTTAGAGGACTGAGCAGAAATTCGGATTACAGTCAACACGATCAGCATTCTCCACACTCAGATCCCTAGCATGATAACATTGTGTGTGTAACTGCACTTTTCTGTACTGGCTGTGTAAGCAGGACCCTTTCCCAACCTGCTCAGTCCATGTAGTCTCTACTATATGTAAAGCCCAAACTCACCCTCTTCCTGGTGTGCAGTTTTATTAACAAAGAAAGCAACAGTAAGACAGCATGAAGGTCAATTACAAGACTGCTCAGTCTAGGCCCTCTTCCCGCTGAGTCCCTTGCTTGTGAGTGGGATAATGAGTCACCCACCTCAGTGAGTCAACAAACCGAATGGAACCCTTTCCCAGCTGCAATTCGTTACCCGTCCAGGAACCTGTTTTTGAGTTGTTGTTTTTTTAAACCTTGGGTTTAGTAGAACAAATACGCAAAAATAATCTCAAATATAGTCTAGCAGGCCGAATGTTGAGGTCCTTAGTCAATTTTCATTCAGCCTTACTCAAGCAAAACTCCTCTTAAATTAATAAAAGGGTGTGTGAGTAAAATTGATTTTAGGATTTGTTCCACCATTGAACACTGCACACAAAATTCTGAATCTTCGCAGTTGTTGTTAAGGCTGAGATGGCAAACCACTCAAAGTTAGGAAATTCAGAGCCAAAGACTCCACGGCTTCCTGAACTGACCCTTTTTGTATATGTCCCAGCACACGTTCCAATTTGTAAAACCATTCTTTGTTCTGAGACCCCTGGTAGGACAACCATACGTACTGCAGTAAACATAGCAGGGCAGAATTAAGGACACTCTAACAAGCTTCACTCCATGTGTTCTGTTTGTATCGGTGGGCTTCAGTATGTATTTTCCTGATGCTTTTGGTTGTTTCATTTCTCTTCTCTCAGGCTAATACTAGAGCCCTGTCGTCTTGTTGCCTTGCCGTGTTCCTGATGTCCTGTTCTCACTGTGCCTTTTCAGCCCTTGTAATGGTGAGGGGTCTGTGTCCTTCCAAGGTGCCATCACTATAGTGCCTCACTGCTACTGGGCAGGAGTTATAGCTCAGTGGTTTGAGCACTGGCTTGCCTAAACTCAGGGTTGTAAGCTCCATTCTTGAGGGGGCCATTTAGGGAGCTGGGGCAAAATCAGTACTTGGTCCTGCTAGTGAAGGCAGAGGGCTGCACTCAATGACCTTTCAGCTCCATGAGATACATACATCTCCATAAATTTTATATTACCCTTTGCATTATTAAGAAGGAAAATATCATGAGCCAGAGCCTCAGCTGGTGTGAACCAGCGTTATTGAAGCTCTACCAATTTACCCAAGTTGAGGATCTGACCCTCCATTTTTCCTAAGTCAATACTTTATACTGTGAATTCTCCAACAGCAACCAAACTAGCACCATAAAGAAGAGCAGCCTGGTGAGATTACCAGGCAAGAGTCTAATTGCCAAGAAGATTTCAATAACCTCCAGTTAATCAGAAGCCCGGCCACAGAAATGCTTCAATGACAAAGTATGGGGCAGACTGGGGCTGGGTCTCTGTGACAGTGTGAGTGAAGTCCAAGCCAAAGCTGGCTTTGCAGGAGGGGGACAGCAGCCAGCCCTGTCTGCGGTAGCACCTGGCATCAGCGGGGCAGGCTTCTCAAAAACATGCCTTCCAGCAGCACTGACTGCAGCTTGGGCAGTGTCCCTCTTGCCCTTCACCAGTTGGCTCAGAGCTTTATGCTCACTAATTGTTCCTACATGATGCTAGGTTTAGCCTGGAGGGATTCCTAGCAGCACTGAGTGCCAGAGGTGAGGGCCAGTTCTCAGCTCTGCTCTTTTGCCATTTCCAGATGGCTGTGACTGCCAAGGAGTGCCCTGAAAACACGACTGCTGGGACAATGGGGTGCGGAAGACAGACTCACTCCTAAGCCATTTCAAGTGTTTTAGTGATTGGTGGCTTGACTTGCACCCGGAAGTGAATTGGATTGGCAGTCTGTACAGAGCATGGAACGCAGGTCCTCTCTCTATTGATCTACCTGATCTAAATGATGGGCAGCTCTTCTTTGCATTAACCCATTATAGCAGACTAGTCTTACAGTGACAAAGATAACAATAAGCATGGCAAAGCCCACATGTGAAGGGAAAGGACGAGGTATCTTGACGAGCTGAAGAGGGAAGGAGTTTCTGACCCTCGTGGCTTTCTGGGAATCTAGCAGCACCAAGTCCAAAAAGACCACGACATTGCAAACCACATTAATAGTTGGCAGGTGAACTCCCTAGTGGAGGCTAAAATGATAACCCCTCAGTACCTGAAAATGCCTCCCCCGCCAGCAAGCATCACCTCAGTCTAATCCAGACCAAGCCCCTGCCAGCAGACTCCCAGCCAAGGCCTGTCCCAGCCACACACCGGGAGTGCAAGAAGATATCTCTGTTTGCAGTCAGAGGAAAGTGTCAGAGAGCTGAATGACAATACCCTGTGCCACAGCACTATATGACATCCCCCAGTGGCTAACTGCATGTGCTGAACCAGAGAATTGCCAGGACTGAACCCTGTGGGACTCATAGGAGGCGTGAAATTACCCATCCTACGTGTCAGGGATCTCTGAAAGGAAATTACCATGAAGTGACTCCATCCACCCTTACAAGGTCCAGCAGGGGAGTTATTGCCACCTCAGGTTCAGTATTTGCTCTCCCTGGCCAAATGGCTATCCATTATCATCATGAATGACTGTGAACGGTCACTGTGAATGACAGTGGCCAATCACTGGGCAGAAGGATAGTGAGACTGAGTCTACAGTCTGGTCCCTAGGGTTCTCAGGTATGGTGTTGGAGACCCATCCTCAAATCCCTGCTCCAACAGCTCTTGAGGAGGACTGAATCCAGGGGTGAGGTTGAGAAAGCTCCATACCAGAATATCCCAGAGCTCAGTGGTTAGGGTACTTGTAATGTGGAAGACCCAAGTTCAGATCATTTTTCCACCTCAAGCAGAGAGGGGAATTCTGTATCCCAGAGGAGCACCTTACTCACTGGAATAAAGCTTTAAAAGGAGGCGCACCCTCTTCTGGACATTTTGTGAATCCCTTGCTTTGGTCAAAATGCCTAAAAGGTTAAATGGTTTGTTTCAACATTACCCAAATATTTGGACTCACATTTTTTGTCTTAGAAATGTTGAAACATTTTGATTCATTTCAACTTGAAATTTTTTGTTTTCAATTTCTGATTTTTTTAAGTGCCATTTTTGGTTCAACCCAAACACTTTTTAAAATTTATTTTTATTTTGCAATTTGCCAGTGAACTGGAAATTCCATTCTGGACCCAACTTTACTCCTGAATTCTAATCCCAGCTGGGCAGTGGCCTCATGCTAGAATTTGGTCAGTCGCAGCAATGTGTGTTACAGTTTCCTCCACTGTAAAATGGGCATGATACGTACCTCGCTAGGATTTGGGGGGCATTATTTAGGCAATGTATGTTCAGTGCATTGAACGTGCAGAGTGCTACATAGTGTTGTAACAGTACAAGAGTTGTCCTTTAATAGCATATTTTGCAAACTCCCCAAGACATTGGCGTAAACAGTCCCCAGTGGTCGGATAAGCAGTCCATTTCCAGTTTTTAGCTTTCACCCATTTGTCATGACACAGCCTGCCCCTAAAGTTCCCAGAGGCTTAGAAACAGAGGCATCTGCTGGGGTTATGAACTGGTTAGTGGCTCAGCTCAGCAGCAGGGGATCCTGTAAACTGATCAGATCTGTCTTTACCTATAGGTTTCACAGCTGTCATGGGGAATGCTGTGTTTGCTGTACAACTTCAGGGGTGGTAGACTTAAATATTTATTTGGATGATATTGTGTCACAGGACTGGAGCAGAAGATGATCAGAAAGTCAGATTTGGTTGGTTGCTTGGTTTTCAGCTGGAGTATGTTCAATTTTGGAAATGTTCTAAGAAAAGAGGGTGATTATTTTTTTCTTTGCCTCCCTTGAATTTAGTATGAAGTGACTGTAGAGACAAAGCTGAGAGGTTTGTGCCATATTTTACTTTCCATTCCACTGGCATATTCTGACAGCAAATGTTCTCCCAATTATACCCATGTATATGACATATGTTTTAAATCATATTTGTCTGTCACAAACAAACCTTTTCCCACCCTCTTTCTGTATCCCACCTGACATCTTGTGCAGTGTTCCTGTTATCTGTGACATGGGCCAGCGTGCAACCTCATTCCTTTCCATCCACACCTCCCTCAGCCATGGATACTACATGTTGCTAAGAGTTAGGGAGCTGCAGTATTTGCAGTCATTTCTGGTAGCCTTTCTTCTGCTTGCAGTCAGGGACTGATGCCTACACGTGCCTTTCTCAGGCGCTAGGTTGCTTTTGCGCCTGATAGAGTCCTTGCCACTGTAATAGTGAGTCGTTTTGGGGAACCTCTGAGTTGTTGGAAGTTCTCTTCCACCTCAGAGACGGAGAACAGATGTTGATGGTGAAAAGATGAGGGATTTTGGCTGTGTTTAGGTGTGGGGGGGGGGCAGGGGGAGCTCTGAAATGGTAAGAATACCACCCCCACAGAAGCCCTTAATGTCATAGTGACAAATTGACTGTTGCCCTGCACCTGACCTGGTGATTTACCTCAGTGCAGAGTGTGTATAAAGCACCTCCATTCTGATCTGGATGTACTTCTGGTCTGGCAGTGGAGATTCAGGCCCACAGTGTCCAGTAACTGATGGGAGAAAGGGCTGGCTCAAAACCAACCTGTCCTGGAAAAGAAAGCAGCATGAGTGTTAGAAATTGTGTATTGTCCTGGCAGGGACTCCACAGCTGATGTGCACACCTGCACTCCTAACCATATGATGGGGCATCCAAAGCCAGGCTTGGGCCGGTGGCATCACACTGTTGAACCGCACTCAAACAAAAAGATCCCTCTACTCGAAGACACACATCCCCATGTCAGCTGTATCTCCCAGCTGCTTATGAACACATAGTGTATGAGCTGAACCAGTTAGCATTTTTTTCCCTTCCTCCATTTCAGAGTTTGACACAAGAATCGGCAGCACCAGCTGTGATGAGTCTTTTTTGTTGTATTTCTTTCTGCTGCTGTCAAAGAAATCAGTATGTTGCCTTTCTGTGTAACCTATCGACTTTAGCTCTCTCTCCTACCTTTCTTTTTCTTGAACCATTAACTTAACCTGGAGTGATCAGGGAGTGCATTGGAGTTTCAGCGTACTACTATGTGAAAAAGGCAGTCGTCTCAGACGCCAAAGTAGACTTGTTGGACCTGATTCTCTGCACCATTATAATGGATGGCGAAACTCCACTGAGGCTAACAGAGTTATAGCAGTGCAAACCCAGTGTAACAGAGTGGCAATCAGTTCCAATGACTTTAGAGTAATAGCATGCAATCACATCATTAACAAATGCAAAATGGGATTACTGTATGGAAAAGAATGAGGCTAAGAAAACACTGTATGTTTTGGTGCTGCCGTATATTTTAAGGAATGCATTTTCAATTATGAAATATGTTCTATATTTAATTCATGTGGTCTAGATATATGTGGTTAATTGGCTGCATAGCAGACTAAATATTGACCTACATTGTTGAAAGTGCCTAGTGCAAAATTTGCAGGTGTCCAACTTGAGACAACTTACATTTTCAGAAAGTGCTGAGCACCCGCCCTCTGGGAATCAGGCCCCTTTTTAAAGGCATCTCCCAGGCATCTGATTATTGTGGCACCCAAAATCACTAGGCATTTTTGACAATTGAGGACAGCGTCTCTAAAGCTGTGAATCAGATCTGCCACCTTCATAAATTTGTCACAGGGGAGAACAACAATAATTATTTTCCTGTTTTGTTTATTGTTATTTCCACGTTTTGTATGTTAACAAGATGAGAACAGTATAAAAGAGCCCAAAGGCAAGAGAGCTTTAAAGGGAGACAGTCAACTTAAACTGGTTCAAAAGTTACACGTTGTGTAAACAAGCTGTTGATGAAAGCTAGAGCCAATAGGGAAGTTTGCACATTTATTTTTCCCATTCCCAGGCTGGTTTGTTTGTTTTTTTAAACACAAATAAGCATCTTCCAACTGTGTTTAAAACCCAAATACTGAAGCACTAACAACCACAAAGTGAAACAAGATTAATAGATTATAAGGTGACAAGGGACATTGTCATCATCTAGTCTGACCTCCTGTGTAACAGAAAGCTGATTTTCTTAGCCCAGCTGAGAAAAATGCAAATAATAAAAACACAGTAAAATAAACAAAGGTCATAATATCATCAGGATTTTTGTTTTGGTTCGTTTGAACTTATTTCATATTTTTGCAAAGAAATATATTTGTGTAATCCACACCCACTCAGCTTGGTGCACTGTTGTCCCCTAGTGGTAGCTGGGTTATGGGTAGAAGTTGATGAGACTGTTTGACAGAGGTAGATCTTTTAGTTCAAGTCTCAGAGGCTCATGCTTTAAGATCCAGAGGTCTGATGTTTGATCCCCACTTCCAGTGATCCTGCAGACCTCCCAATTCCAGACAAGTGGTGTTCCATTCATGTTTTAAGTTTAAGTTAAGAGAGTCTCTCCATGTATTTTTTCTGAAATGACCAAGGGAATTTGAATTTGTTAGGAACATATCTACAACAACATGCACATCCTGCTGGCATTATGATAGCCCTCCATACTGTCGAGTCACAATATGGGGATCTTGGGCTCAATCCCTTTACTCTCTGAGTAATCCTTACGCCTGCAAATAGGCCTAATGATTCATATGATTGGGGCTCTGAAGGACCATGCCCCTTCACGTGGCATTTTTAAGGCTGGGGTTGGAAGGAAAGTATATCTATATTTTGCCATCACTGGAGTTGTTTAGGAACAGGTTGGACAAACACTTCGGGGTTGGTCTAAGTATACTTAGCCCTGTCTTGGTGCAGGGGGCTGGACTTGATGACCTCTCAAGGAATCTTCCAGCCCAATGTTTCTGTGATTCTCCCTGTATTTTGTTATATTATTTTATTTGCTATTTTGTTACTCTATAGAAATCATGTTCTACCACAGAGACGTGCATGGGGAAAGAGCAGGTTGGATTAACCATAAGCATCAACTGTGACAGCTGCCTGCCGAGCCAAGTGGTGTCCCTTGGCCACAAAATTGTGAATTTTGCAAACTGTGTCAGTTTTCTTCACTTTGGACTGGGAAAAAATCATATATTTTTCTCCACAAACATAGCACGCACTTCCCCACCCCAGCCATCCCCCTTCTCCTCCCACCACCAGCCATACCACTTTCTCCCATTCTCCTCACTGTGCTTTTGTTTGACTGCTGTCAGAAGCACCACCTTTTCTCAACGCAGTTATACAGTGGGTTTGACTTAGGGGATACATTCAGGCACTCTCGTAGTTTCAAAAGGTAATTTACAAACAAAAGAACCCAGGTGATAGCGCAACTGTAGAAATGATCTCAAACTCATTTATTACAGCGCCAGACATACTGCATTGTAGTTGTACAGAAGAAACAAAACAAAAACTACCTCTTCAAGGTGCCCAGCAGGGCCGGTGCAACCATTTAGGCGACCTAGGCAGTCGCCTAGGGCACTAGGATTTGGGGGGTGCCATTTTCTTCGGCAGCGACCGCGGCGGCCAGATCTTCGGCCACCCCGGTCGCTGCCGGCATTTTGACAGAGGGAGCTGGGGCAGGGGAGCGCGGGGAGGGCCGCCTGCAGCAAGTAAGTGGGGGGCAGCCTCCTTTACAAGGGGGCAGCATGTGCTCCCACCAGTGCCCGCCTGGCAGGGAGGGGGGGCATGGTTGGAGTATGTAATGCTGCCCTCAGAGAGTGAAAATAGTTACATTTTGGCTGCCCCCCAGTCAGGTGTGCAAAGGTGGGAAAACTCTACATCCTACACATGTGTACCCCACGTCACACCCAGCCATTTGTGTATAGGTGTTACATACACTGCTATGGGGTCTTTCCTTTAACCATCCCCACTGTTCATATCCTTCTATAAAACATCTCTCAGCTGCAGCTTTGGGTCTAGCCCATGGCTGAAGCAGTCATAGGGGCATCATTTTTCATGACATTTTAATAGGCGGTTTTGTCCTGGCAGTGCCCATCTCCGGTGAGGGGACAGAGAATCAAACCCGGGGCTCCAAGGATTTAGACCAGTGCCTCAACCACTGGATTGTCTTTCCTCTTTGACTTAGTGGCTATGAGTTACAAAAGCTAAAGCTAGTTGGTATAAGTTGTAAGATAAAGTGAAGTTTCTTAAACAGTTTTCTGCGATGGTTCCATTGGCATATGGTGGATGAGATGCTCACATTTCTGTATGGCAGCCCTCAGGATCGCATGGAGTGCTTTCTGAATGGGACCAAAGAACAAGTTCTATCAGTGTCATTACCTTTGTGTCACACATTGCTTAAATATATCGCTTTCTAGTAAATTATCTTAATTAAAAACATAGGAGGTCACACCTTTGCTTTGGTGGTAACTGTGTTCAGAACAGTCACCTTTTATGTGTATTGTTACAATTTGTTAGATTGTTAAATCTGGTCCCAAAAGACCAGTCCTTTAAAGAGTAATGTGTCCAGTTACACCATTCCCTACACTTCGCTTAATCTCCAAAATGAGTCATGACCAAACATCCCTCACATCCTTCACTCTGTATTTGGCTGCCTCCCCAAACCGTTAGAGGGGAGGAGAAAAAGAGAGAAAGAAAAGTTTCCCGAAGACCATTTTGTTTTATTTGGTTAACACCTTTTGTGGATCATTAAAAAATCCCTTTATTATTGTGTTGTGTTATGGCTAATGTAGATACTATTGAGAAAGGCACATCATGCTACACCCCTCTTTTCAGCCCTTTTTAAAGTGGTGTTAGACCTACTGAGAATTATTAAAGGGAAATGCAGCCATAGGTGCTGATGTCAGCACCATGCCGTGTGATCGAACAAAAAATATGGTAGATACTTTTAACTCACAAAGACATGAGATACCAGCCAAGGCTTACATTACTGCAGAGCTGAGAGCTTTTCAAAAATATTTTCTCTGAGGAGAATCATACTTTTCTCAGCACAGACATGCCTGAGCAATGATTATTAGCTTCTTTTTGGACCTATGCAATCCATTATTATACAGCTGGTCTTTTAGCTGGCAATATGACAAACAGTTCATTCTTCTTCTTGATGGAAATATTATCAAAACACATGGAACCTTGATTTAGCTCGCCCCCAAAGCAACAACATATCCTGTGATTTTGAAGACTTTTTTTCACCTCCTCATTCTTTAGGGTGAGATACTTCCTGAGTGCTATGAGAGTCTGTTGGCATCCCCAAATTCACCTCATGACTGGATGATGACAAATCTTAATGAACGTTGGGGTTTTATCCCTTTTGAACTCAAATAATAAGTCATTAACATCAATCTAGCCAGGACGATACATGCAAATTATTTCTAACTAGGTGCAGTCCTTGGGATCCTGCCATATTGCCAACTTAGTCTTTAATGCAATAGATGTTGGACATTCCTGGAGTAGGATGTATTCTGGATATATGGTTATTAGGATGAAAATATTTGCATTACATAATCATAGATTAGGATCAGAATTTCATGAATGGCCACACTGAATATACAAGTGACAGACTGAAGCACATCTACAAGTGGGATCTATAAAGTTATCCTCAAAATGGGGAAGCATATTTCTGAGACCACTGCTTTTCACCATTTTATCTTCTAGTATTTTTAAGATTTAGTTCATTTTCTTTTTTATGGAGGAGTCATGTTTAATTGTGGTGCGATCTAATAGGGCCCCACTTTTCAGCTGTCACATTGGAAACAATAACAATTCCGTTGCCAATAAAGTTTTGCAGGATAAATGGAACACATAATTCAGTTTCATACAGCATTGAACAGACTGCCTGAAACAGTCTTACATTAATTCATCTTGCTGCTTATTTTTAATAGTCACTATAGATTAAGAAGTTACTGCTATTTGTCTTATCGTGAGTTAATAGCATTGCAGACTATTTTACGCAATCCGATCATATGTGCAAATGATGCAGTTTTGTTCAGTAAAAATTATTCACCTCTGATGAGCCAATCAGACAGCATATGGAAATATTTTTCCTGAATGGCTTATCAGCGATGAATAGGTTTTTAGACTTCATCTGCTATTCAGAAAGTTATTTTAAATTTGCAAGGGGCCTGCTTCACTTTCGAGATTCATGGCCATAAGAAAATATTTCCAACTAAGTCTATTAGATATGTACTAAATATATAACATCACTTGCTTTGTTTTGTTTTGTTTTCCACTGAGGTAGATATTGACACTTATTGTCCCTTTTAGTGAAATATCTTGACTGAGGAAAAAAAAATCCTCTTGGCTAAATTAAATGTAGGTGTTCAGAATTCAACAGAATTCAATATCTGCTTAATGAAATGTTCATCAGGAAATTCACTCACTGTGACTAGGATGAGAGGTATAAATTATTAAAAATCCACAATATGTATTACTGGACAAATAGCGTTTGGAGAAGTCTGAACACAGAGTGTTTCTGCAACTTGCTTGGGGCCAGTAGAGTTGCGCAAAATTTTTCAGAGGAATTGTTTATTCTCCAAAAAGTGAAGTTTGAGTTGACCTGAAACTGGTCATGAATTTGACATATATGGTTTCAGTCCTTCAAAAAATGGCTGGAGAAGGTGGTGATGGTGGACCCCTGCTGTGCTCCCCTCCCCCCCAAAACAAACAAATGAAAAACCCTCACAGCTTTAACTAGATGTCTAGGGCACTAGCCTGCAATGTAGCACATCCAACTTCAAATCTGCAACAGACACAAAATGGACTTTTTCATTTGGCCAAACGTTCTGTACAGCTTCAGATTTGGTTCCACCCAAATCAATCTCCCCACCCCCGATTTATTTATTTATTTTGGAATGGCTGCCAAACTGAAAAATCAGCATTTGCCTCGCTCTAGAGTGGCCATCTAAATGGGATTGTATGTTCATTGAAGTTGCTACAGGATCTTCAGCACTTGCATAATTGGGCCTATAACATATTTTTTTGTTTGCTTTTTGTTGTTATTGATTTTAACATAGGCCTTCAGAATCGTAAGGTTGAATTGAGATTCAAAATAACATTTTCCCCTAGTAAATAAAAGGACCCATTTTTAAACTTCTGTATGCCTAAAGCTTTGCAATTAAGTACATATTTTTAATGATTCTGAATGGAATAATAGAACACCAGGGGAAAACACTCCTTATTTATTTGAATTGTGGTATTAATCAAGAGGCGCTAATCAGGGATTAGGACCCCATTATGCTGGGTGTTATGCAAACATATGACAAAAAGATGATGGCCCCTTCCCCAAAGAGCTTAAAATTAAGGTCAGGTCTATACTAAAAAGTTAGGTTGTCCCAGCTACGTTGGTCAGAGGTTTGAAAAATCCACACTGCTGTGCCATGTAGTGAAGCCGACCTAACTCCAGTGTACACAGCATTAGATCAGTGGAACAGTTCTTCCATCAATTTAGCTACCATCTATTGGTGGGTGGATATACTATAGTGATGGGAGAACCGTTCCCGTCGCTGTAGTGAGTGTCTACACTGAAACGCTTCAGCGGCACTCCTACAGCATTTCTAGTTTTTAATAAAAAAAATACTAGGTAACTTGTGAGCAAAATGTAACTGTTATTATCGCGCAGGTGTTGTCCTAAAGAATCTCTAGTGGACAGCAGATAGTGCTCAACAGTGGCATTCTAGTTCCTGATTAACTAAATACTATATAGAGTTTACTTTTGATATTACTAAGTAAAAAAACAACAACACTGTGTACTCTTATGTTTAGTGTTACGTTCAGAAGAGCAGACTAAGATCACTGTTTACATGTGAAGGACCACGTTAATAGTGTGGAAAGTTTGACAAATCAATCAGATGAACAGAAAGCTAATAGAAAACACCTATGAAAAAAGCATTGGTTTCTACACCATCCTTAGATACCACATTTAAGAGTTTAATTTCGAATATGTCTGGTAAAAGCATTTCTGGATTATTGACATTTTCAGTCGGCCCACTTCACAGTGAAATTCGTGAGGAGGTGATAATTTTGGAATCACATTATAGGAAGCCATTATAATATGAGGTGCTTGAGCGGCACTTTCATTCACTGGTGCATGGGTATTATTTGAAAAACATAATTTAAAAACTGAGCCACTGAGATTACGCCTGCCTCTTATTAAATGAAGGATTAGCAGCACTTCATTTGCCCAGAGAGACAGATGGCTGTCAGGCATTTTTGCTGTATAATACATAAAGATTTTAATGAAGACCATATTGAGGGTGGAGATATAGATTGTGTTTGTTTACTGAAGCACTTTTATATATTCATGGCAATATGCACATTTGAAGCTAAACGTGCCCCACAAGAGGTCTTGCCCTATTGCATCCTACAATGGGTGCTTTTGGGGGACATATACAAACAGGAGGGAAATCCTGTCCTTCAGTGGAAGCAGGCAGCACATGGAGGATGAGCAGGGTTGCTGCTCAGTGTCTCCACTGCAGCAGGAATCTGCCTGGTGATGGGCAGGAGGCCTTCAGACTGTGAGCACAGTGCACTGCTTGTGCCGCTACTATGACCAGAAGCAAAGTGCACGCTGGCCATCTGCTAGCTAGAGCTTGCTGCCGATGTAAGAAGAATTGCTGGCAGACTGCAGTGTTGTGTGTGTCCATATTCCAGCTACAGGGCATGGGGAGCCCCTGGGCCCATTGTCTGGTGCACTCACGTCCAGCAGTGTACTGTCCTGAGCTGCTGAATACACAGAAGTAGCAACTCCTTAGGTTTTCTTCCCCCCTGGCTCTTGCATCGGTGTGGGATTGGGCAGGATTTAACCTTGGCGGTGTGGTTTTAATTATGCGTTGGGAAAGTACAACAAAGCAGAGATTCAGACACACTGAGGGTTTCAAGCATTTCAAGTTTTTTTTTGCCAAAATAGTTTGTGCCGTCTATATGTTGTGCTGCCTTTTTCTGTGGTTTTTTTGGTAAGCTTCTGTGGTTTTTAACTGCAGCTAAGAAGGAATCGATTATGTGCACTACCAGGGCTTATGTCTGTTTATTGAAAATCCGCTGTGGAAAACTTGTGCTACTTTCCCTCCAGCCTCCACAGTCATCTCAAAACCTCCCAGTGAAACCCCCGTGTTCCAGCACAGGTTTGGGGCCAATATTAGTATTAACGATCATATCTAAACAGATCTTCCCGGGCAGAGTAGGGGTCATGAGGAGGGTCCTGTATGGATGTCTTAGCCCCACACCCTTCTTCCTGTCAGACCCTTTCCCTACTGCAGGGTTTCTTAGGCACCTGGTGCAGGCCACTAGCAGAGACTTGACTAGATGATCTATCAGTCTAATAGTGGTACAGCTGTTAGTGTATTCCACACTACCGAGACTCTGCCTAGCTATGGTAACTTCTCAGAAGGCATTGGCTACTGGGTACGCTTTGGTCTCTTGGATTTAAATGGATGATTTACTGCAGAGTGGCCAAGCACCTAGGCTTCTTTCTGTTTGGGCTAGAGAGTTGAGATCAGTGGGGAAGAAGTTTCTGGTCTTCACCTCCACAGTCAGAATCCAACAGCTGGTATCAGTATTGCAAACGAATAACAATATCAGTCTTCCATGCAGACCCCAGTGCCACTCTGTGTGTGCTGTGGTGTGACGTGCTCATTTGGTACTCACTTGCACACTCCGCATCATATGTTTCCCTTACATGTAAAAACCCACAGAAGGGAGGGGGGAATCAGCAAGATTTATCACATACTCCCACCCTGCCTCTTTGTGATGTGGGGTTGGCTGTGGATTCTTAGTTGCCATGTAATGGAGCATGAGAAACCTGGGGCCTGGGATCTATGGGAAAATGAAAAGCCTGTGGGTCTCTGGCCATCCTTGTGTAGCAGCTCTGACTCCATTCCCCTTCCAGCATCCTCTCCAAAGCACTGTCAGAACAGCTGATGTGATGCTATTGGATGGACAAAGTCTGCAACCTTGTAGTGGGGACAGTATAACCTCAATAGCGGTCATAGGGACAATATTTCTCCATGCAGCAGCATCTTACGCAACTGAGACTAGCGTAATTTACTCAGCTACCAGAGGAGAATGAGTCATAAAGAGCAACATGCTATCCAGCACTTTCCCCTTTCTGTCCAGCCATATCCCTTTTCCCAGTAGGCATCACAGAACATGTGTTGTTGGCATTAGTGCTGATTAGGTTATGTACACGAAGAGCAATGTACGACATAGTAGTGTTTCACTTCTGCATGATAGTGGATCAACTCATTTTCTCTCCCCTACATGCATGAAGCAGAGCCTAATATGGGAGCCCAAAATTGCATCCAGCTCAGTACAGTGGACAGTACAGTCCCTAACATCAAATGAAGAATCTTCACACAAATTATCTAATGATGTGTTTTTTGTGAAGGACGCTAACAGCGTTTTTTGGATTGTTACTGTCTGATGTGGGAAATAAGCTAACATGACAGGCGAAGTCTAATACAGAAACCAAAATGTGCATCTGTGATACTTCTCGGTGTCCAGGGAATTGCTACATCTGCTTACAGCGTGACAGAGCCTCCTCTGGGCCCACTGGCAGAAATCCTCTGCTCACCACTGACAGCACAAGAGCTCTGTTCTGGGCTCTGCCTGCCCCACTCTTTCTCTCTGCAAGCTAGAGATGGACACAGCCCACTTCCTTACAGTCTGCACTCAAGTGCTCAGCCCCTTGTCTTCTGCACATATTTAGCAAACCCGGGGTGAAAGTAACTTAAAGGACTTACCGGTATGCTGGAGTCCTGAGCAGGAGGCGTGGCCTCAACCAGAAGGGGTGGGGCCTCAACCGGGAGGGGCAGGGCCTTTAAATCCCCAGCCCCTTTAAATCGAGGGGTTCCATCCACCAGCTCCTGCCAGCTGGGATCCTGGCCACTGGCCCCCCTCAGCCCGCTACCAGCCTGGGGTTCTGCTCACTGGCGGAGGGCAGGAGGCGCAGGAGGCCTGGGGAGGGGACCCCTGGACCCAAAAGCCCGGAGCCCAGCCCGGCAGCCGGCTGCTGCTGCGCAGCAGCCCAGCACCCAGACTGGCAACGGACTGAGGCGCTCAGCCCCCCGCTGGCCCCACTCACCCCCCCCCCACCAGCCCCGCTCAGCTCACTGCCGGCTGAGTGAATGGAACCCCAGACCGGCAGCGGGCTGAGTGCTGCCAGCACCCCAGACTGGCAACAGACTGAGGCGCTCAGCCCCCAGCTGGCCTCACTTGCCCCGCTCAGCTCACTGCCGGCTGAGTGAATGGAACCCCAGACCGGCAGCGGGCTGAGTGCTGCCGGCACCAGACACTGGGAATGGACTGAGGCGCTCAGCCCCCTGCCGGCCCCACTCACCCCCCCCCGCCCGGCCCCGCTCAGCTCACTGCCGGCTGCGTGAATGGAACCCCAGACCGGCAGCGGGCTGAGCAGGGCCAGCGGCTGGACCCCAGACCGGCAGTGGGCTGAGCGGGGCTGGTGGCTGAAACCCCAGACAAGGATCCCAGGCAAGGATCACACTAAATTGATACAATCTGCAATTTAATTTTATTTTAAATGAAGCTTCTTAAATATTTTAAAACCCTTATTTATTTTAAATACAACACTAGTTTATTTATATAATATAGACATAGAGAGAGACCTCCTACAAACGTTAAAATGTATTACTGGCACACAAAACCTTAAATTACAGTGAACTTGGCACACCACTTCTGAAAGGTTGCCAACCCCTGATCTAGAACATCCCTGACAGGAGTGTTTCTAACCTGCTTTTAAAAATCTCCAATGATGGAGATTCCACTGCCTCCCTAGGGAATTTGTTCCAGTGCTTAACCACCCTGACAGTTAGGAAGTTTTTCCTAATGTCCAACCTAAACCTCCCTTGCTGCAATTTAAACCCATTGCTTCTTGTCCTAGCCTCAGAGGTTAAGAAGAACAATTTTTCTCCCTCCTTCTTGTAACAACCTTTAGTGTACTTGAAAACTGTTATCTCCCCCTCAGTCTTCTCTTTTCCAGACTAAACAAACCCATTTTTTTTTTCAATCTTTCCTTGTAGGTCATGTTTTCTAGACCTTTGATCATTTAGATTTATTTTTAAAAAATCTCATTTTTTATGATGGAATAAACACAGACTGGATGATCTGTTCTTGATAGCATTTTGTCACTAAATAAAATCCTTAACTTGGGTTAAACAAAGGGATGGATAAATAGATAGATAGATAGTTGGGGGATGGATGGACGGATTGATAGCTGGATAGCTAGATGTAAATTTTTAACTCTTCTTGAGGGGAGATGGAAATGGAGCCATCCTCTCTTAATATACTATCTGGTGTGACACCTTTTATAAAAGCTGGAAAATCACGGGACACAATTCTTTAGTTTTAAACCTTCCCCCACCTGCTGTATTCTCCTTAAACAATTTATCCTTGAGTTGTTTGCTCCTGTTGTGTGTTTGAACGTGTAGCAAAGTCTCACTTTTCCAGTCCAAGGACAGTTATAAAACTGGAGTGTTATTAAATATTCAAACCCAAACGAACACAGCTGGCACAAGCCCCATTGCTGCTATGTCCTTTCAGAGAATACCACACCCTGCTCTCCAGAACTGCCCTTATCTTCAGCTGAGCTCAAATGGAGCAAGAGGAGGGTCCTAAGAACCTGGGCTAAGGTATAAATTGATGAAATGGGAGAGTGAGGGACCAATCAGCTCCCCCACCTACCCTGGATGACCAATGAGTGGATAGAGTCTCCAGAGGAGGAGGGGCCATCTTTGCATTCCCCAGGTATGTGCTCCCCTCTCTCTTCTACTGGGGCTCTCTCAATCACTTCAAGACCCATTGGGGCAGGTACCTACACCCCTGTTATTCCCTTGTGCGTGCTACCAAAGTGGAGAGTCCCATGCAGGAATGTACATGTGACACAGTGGTGGTTGTCTCCTAAGTGTGCCTTATGGATGGCTGAGCAGAACTAGCCTTGCTTCTAATTATATATTAATGTTGTATTCTGCTCAAGTGGGTTAATTGTGCTGGAGACTATTAAGAGGCAGTTTTCAGAGAGATGGCCATTCAGTGCCATCAACATTTTGTTTTGTTAATGGGGATCCTGGGTGTCATCATGGAATCTGTGTATTTATTGTGGCAATAGGGTGACCAGATGTCCTGATTTTATAGGGACAGTCCTAATGTTTGGGTCTTTTTTCTTATATAGGCTCCTATTACCCCCCACCCCCATCTGGGTCACCCTATGTGGCAACTATGGAGATCAGATATTGTCCTTGTGAGGAAGATATGTGAACTATACTAGTAAGATATAACAGTGCTTCAGTAACAAGATAGGTGTAGCAGGACTTGTTGTAAGAGAAATAAGCATGTCTATATTTGCTTAAGTTGTGATGAAGTGTTAGGACAACCTGAGCGATATATGCAGCGTGTGAATTTTGTAAACTAAAATCATTATCGTTAAAGTACTGTAGCCCATTCGGACATTGCAACTATGATGCAGACTTCTCTGTAATTAATGCTTTCTGACCAAATTGTTAAATTCTTTGAGTGGCAGTGCTGATAGTGTTTAAATGTCATTCCATAGTACACTATGAAGGAATCAGAGATACAGTGAAAACTGCTCAGTATGTTTAATTCTTTTCTTATTATTATATGATACGAGAACCAAGGGACACTCAATGGCTTAAATCCTCCAGGCTTCCAAGATACCTCAGTGCAACTCCTTTAAAGCAATATGGAGTTACCCCAGTATAATCAAGAGGAGAATTTGGCCCATTGAAATTCCAGAGCAGTAAATTTAGATCCAATAGAAAGACATACTTATTTGCTTTACCTATGGAAATCACCAAGCAGGAGGTGGTCATCTACTGTGGCTGGCATTTAAAAGGATTGGATACTGTTACAACCACTAATAATCGATAAAGAGTCCTGTGGCACCTTATAGATTAACAGATGTTTTGGAGCATAAGCTTTCGTGGGTGAATACTCACTTCATCAGATGCATGTAGTGGAAATTTCCAGAGGCAGGTATAAATATGCAGGCAAGAACCTGCCTCTGGAAATTTCCACTACATGCATCTGACGAAGTGAGTATTCACCCACGAAAGCTTATGCTCCAAAACATCTGTTAATCTATAAGGTGCCACAGGACTCTTTGTCGCTTTTTACAGATCCAGACTAACACGGCTCCCCCTCTGGTACTTAACCACTAATAATGTGTAATTCAGCAAGATAAGGGTAATGAATTCTTCACAATGCTCACCTGGCCATGAGTAAATTCTCTCCTCCAGCCTGTTTCGCCCTACCTATAGCATTGCACAATTGTTTCAGTGCATTATAAAAGGATTTTGCCCATCCTCTGAAGCATAAATTCCTATCTACTACACTGCCAGCAGTACAGTAGGAAAGATGGATCAGTAACAATTCCTATGGGGCTAGAAGCTTTGAGACACATCACCAATGTCTTTAAAAAAAACAAACCCTCATTTTTCAAGAAAATGAATTATGGCCAGCTACAGCCAGGTGTAGTGTTGGCAGGTGCTGTGCAAGTTTCTCTGTAACTGCTGGGTCCACTTAGTTTTAATCCTGACTAGTCACATCACTGCTTTTGCGGTGCTAGTGTCACCCTCTCTCCTGCAGAATCAGCCATGTAGCTAAGTCCACTGAGGCCTTGACTGCGGACAGCTCGAGTCATTTCACTTTTCACCTCAACCTGTTTTAAGTTAGAGATGAGTCTGAACCAAGGCCCCACATCCAGAGACCGCTGAACTTTGGAGAAATTTGCAGCAGGATCTGACCCCTATGGGTGGCTCATGCTTCTTTCCCCATCAGGAGCTGTAGATTGAAACACCATATATAGAAAAATAGATATAGATAATGTTTAAAGCCTGTTCCTGAAATTTTTCTCTTTGAACTTGGAGAGCTGGCAGGATCAGTCTCACAGAGGAGCCACAGCCTGGAAATGCCTGTTGTGAATTCTTGGAAGGCAAAAACCAAATACATGTATCTTCCTCTGTGGTATTGTCCCTTGTCCTTAGAAGTGTCTCTCTCTGTTCTCTGAACCTCACCGTGATGCCAGTAAATGTTCACTTCTCTCAGAAACAAGTGACATCTCTCAGTGATAATCTATGGGGTTTGTGTCCCCTCCACCTCCAGTGGATGAGGCACCAAGAGCCCAGCAGAACAGAATTTGAGGAGCACGTAAACTATTTCCAGCCTATGGCCCTAGATAGATGTGTTTTTCTTTTTCTTTTCTGTGAAACACCCTGCACATTGCTATATAAAATATGATTGTTAGCAGTAACAGTAGTGTTTAGTCTACTTCTGATCATGATGCAGATGTCCAAGATTAAGACTGGTGCATCTTTACCTATGAATACAGAAATCACATTATCTACAACAGAATCATTGACACGTCATAATTTGTCAACTCTTCTCATACAGTTACCATAGGTATCTCCCAATTCTAAGTGCAGGGAGGAACTGTTAATTTCAGATGTCTCTGAGGCTTTCAGTGGTGCTGTAAAATGTTGAATTTTTAATGGTGAGCCATTTGGTGTGTCTTCTGTTGACTGGACTATGGCCTGTTCCCTGCACAATTAGCTATAGCTCCCATTCAGAGCGAATTCATGCAAAGTGTTCCTCTCGCCTCTCTTGTTGCCATCAGTTTTAAGATGTGTTGTCTGTTTTGTTTCTGTTGTGTTAGATGGATCACAACTTCTTTCTTAAACTTTGATACTGCAGCAGCTGACTTTGTGTGTCTCTTCTTTTCTCTGGTGGGGTGGTAGAAGGTGTTGGTTGTTTACCAGGGCTGTTTGTTGTCATCAGTGTGCTTTCCTTCCCATGAAGGAGTGATTTTCAACAGATACAAGCATGCTAGCAGTGTCATATAAGCTACACAACTAAAGCATGCATTACCATGCACCAGTGACTTGGTTCAGATTGACTGCACAGCTAGTGACCTCATACAGTGCAAGATCGTGACACAAGCAGGAGGGCAGACAGGAAATAGGTCAATGTCTCATCTACTGTAGGAACATCAAGTTTACCTGATGACAACAGCAGTTTGAGAGCTGATTGTTAAAACCACTGCCTGTACTGTGGTCTTAAGGAGAGGAAAGGGGCCCGCTCTCTGCTGATTCTGTGCAAGGGGGACTGTGACCGGAGTCCCTTGGGAGTCAACTGAGGTCACTCAATTAGGGTGAACTGCAAAGAATTGGGCAGACAATCCCCAGGCTGGTGGATATTCCAATATGTAGATTTACCAAGCCAGCACCAAACAGCTTCTTTATTACCTCACTGATTGCCCAGAAGCAAACAACAGTTCCCTTAAAGTAACCCAGCCTCAGGCCTCAACCCAGACACCCATGTCAACTATGATGAAGATTACTGAAAATTTTATTCATCATTTTAAAAAGTTCTACCAATCCCAAAGGATCTGACACATTACCTCCCAGGTTAATGAATATTCCGGATCTTACCCAAATACTCACTTACAGCCAATTCTTATTAACTAAACTAAAATTTATTGAAAAAGAAAAGAGAGAGAGAGAGTATGGTTAAAAGATTAGTATACATACAGACATGAGTACAACTTGAAATTCAGATTCATAGCAGAGATGGTGAGCTTTGTAGCTGGAAAAGAGTTCTTTTAGAATTTAGTCCATAGGTTATAGTCCAGTGTCCAATATCATATTCAGGGTGTTCCAGCTTAGGACTGGGATCTCAATCTTGCGACTCAAACTTCCCCCGATGAAGCTTAAGTAGATCTGAGATTAAAAAGTATAGGAACCCAAGGGTCATTTATACAGTTTTCTAGCAGCCACTTGACCATACAGTCCTGGTTGAACAATAGGCTTTTGATGTAACCTTCTGTTTCCTCAACCTCACCGGTAATTAAGTATGAATTAACATAAGATAATTTATCCAGTAAGCAGTTTGTGATAAACTTTAAAGATACATTTAGACAATGACATTATTGCACCCAAGATTCATCTAAACGTTAATATTCCCTTTTGATATCTGAATCAATAGATATAGTAACAGACAGGAACTGTCTGTTTACATGGCCAGCATCAATAAGGAAACACATACAATTAGTATCACCTCTAATTTTCTAACAATACAGGTTTGCATTTCAAAGTTCTAGCCTATTTATCATTGAATGGCCCTAATTACCACTTGCATACTTTCTAACATGTTGGCTTTGGGTTAGTTAGCCTGCAAGCTGTTTAACCCTTTATGGCCATGTGTTCTACTTTGTATAAGATTCGTTGTAATTATATAACAGTGGTAGCAATAATTATTTTCATGGTAATATTTTAATTAGACAACATCACATTTAGGAATGGTGCATACAAAATGGAGCAGTGCAGTGCAGTGGAAGGGAAAGTGTAGGGCATCCATCTCTTCTAAGACTCCACACAAGGCTTCTGGGTGAAAAGTCTATATCTGCTCTGCAAACATGGGCGGCGGGTGAACAAGCTGTTGGGGAAGGCTAGCTCCCGGCCCCTTCCCCTCTGTCCAAGGCCTCTCCCTCCCCCACCCGGTCTGTCCCCGTCCCCTGCCAGAGCCCAGAGTACCCCCTCCTGGCCCCCTGCGAAGCCCCAGTCCTAGCCCCGGAGTACCAGGTGGGTAGTGCAGCTGGAGTGCCCCCAGCCCCAGCGCACTCGGTGGGCGGTGCGGCCGGCGTGCCCCTAGCCCCACCTCTGGAGCTCTGGGGGGGGGGGGGGACGACACAGGCCCAGCACCTCCAGTGCCGGGCAGACAGCGTGCCCCAGCCCCAGGCCGTGTCAGCACTGGCACCAGCCTGCCTGCCCCAGCCTCTCTGTCCTGGAAGAGCGGGAAGGGAACTGGGAGTGGGCAGAGCATGGGCGGGGCCATGTCAGGCTGTTTGGGGAGGCACAGCCTCCCCCGGCCTATGATACCCACCGCCTGTGTCTGCAAGGGCCTGATCCAAAGGTGATTGAGTTGATGGGAGTCTTTCCATTGACTTCAGTGGGTTTGGCTCAGGCCGTAAATGCTTCTTGGGGTAGGCTGTAAGCTTGTGGCACCAAAGCCTTTCAGCAGTGCAGACATGTGCTGAATAGGTTTGTTCCAGCAGTGAGGGGATCAGGTCTGCTAAAGAGGATGAACCTGATTGAAAACACTGTAGTGCCTGATAAACAAAATAGATGTACATTGCAGGATAGGGACTTTTTGGTAGCACGTTAATATTAGTAACATGTTAATATTGTAACAGCCATAAATATTTCATATTTACAAATAGTGGTGTACTTAAATCCTTCCCATTGTTTTGTTGTTAATGAGGGAGGCCATCATGATAATAATGTTTTTGTAAGTGCTGAGAGCATGCTTGGTTCTGTACAAGACCTAGACCCAAAATCTGTGAACACTTAGGTACCTGTGTGACTTTACTCACATGAGCAGTGCACTCAGGGCCAGTGGAAATACTCTCCTAGGTAAAATTGTGCAGGTTCATTTGGGTTTTTCAGGATTTGGGCCATAGATACCAAGACAGTCCCTATCCTGAATAGTTTATTCTATCTAGAAATCTGTTTCAACCCTATTTCAATTAATAAAAATCTTATTTTATGCTCTGGGCATGATCTAAAGGCAATGGAAAGATCCTTGATTGAGTTCAGTGGACTTTGGATCAGGCCCTGATTGCTTTTAAGATTGCAGTACAGCTAAGTCATGTGCCTGTATTTTATCTAGTGTACATCAGAGGAAACAATGTTTTACATATTTATATATATATATATATAAGAGTCACAAAATATAGCAATAACTGAAGTAAATTAATAATACTTCCTTTCATTTGGAAGAGGTATAGAAAAGTACCTGGCCAATACAGTACCATTAATCTATTCTCTTTTCTCCTTTCTCTCTTTACTTCTCTCTCTACAATAGAAGTGGAACAAAAAGGTAATTAAATACCTTTCAAATTATATATATTACTTATTTATAGGCTAAGTTATTTAACAGTTTAACGTTTAGTTGAAATACCTTTGTCATTAATTCTCACTTTTTTTTTTGTTAAAGTTTATTTAGTTTCTCTGCTGCTCAACTTCACAAGATAATATCTATTTTTTGCTGAAAAGATTTTACTGGTATAGTTTTCTTTCTCAATCGTCTACTCTAAAAGCATGATTTTTGTAAAGACCCTGTAGACACAGTGCCCCATACATTAGCTACTGTAAAACAGTGTCACAGCTTCATTGGCTCCACTGGGGCTCTATCAGTTTATACTAGCTGAGGATGTGGCCCAAAATTTCATGTATCACTTGAATTTGTGATTTTTCCCATGTTCTATCTTTTTTCAGGGGGCTCAATCAACTTCTGCACTGTTGAAAACAATTGGTTGACTTCTAAGCAAGAAGTAATAATTCAACTGCCCTGTATACCAGCCCCATGCTAATAGAAATGTTTAATGGGACAGTTGTGCCTGGCCAGTTGTTATGTTTCAGGTCATCTTCATACCGCAATAACACACACAAAAACATTGACTCAATTATAATATGTGATGAGCCCCCTCCAACTCACACTGACATCAACTCCCATTGACCTCACTGAGAGTTCGGTCAACCCCCTTGGTATTGTGCCCAGAACTCACGTAGCTTTAAGTCATTCTTCCATGTCAGTCTGCAGCAGCACAAGGGTCCACCACTGGATCAGTTGCAGGATTAGGACCTCGGTGTGCACTTGAAATTTACTTAGTCTCCATCAATTTGTTGTTTATATTGTAATATTCCGTAGCACTCCCTGTATGCCAACACACAGTATATTCTTCCCTTAATACAGATGCATAACTCCAGTGAATGAGAGTTAAACAGGGCATCAAAGGGAGAATGTAAACTAGACTGCACTTCAGTTTGCTGTCACATGCTGCAATCATTTCACTGCTTGCCAGGTTGTGCTCTGGCCCACTCTGTGTGTACTGCCCTGTAGCACATAGTTCTCCTTCAGCTTATCAGTCAAAGATAAGATTTAAGTGTTACTTTAATTCTTACATTGGCAGGGCACATGTGCTGTGCCTTCTCCTAACCTCTGTCCATGCAATGTATCACCCTAAAATCAAACTGAGCCAGCTGAGTCCTGTCCCATTTCCATTCTGAAGTCTGAGCAGCAAAGCACAGCTAGCCAAACCGTTCCTGTATGCTCCTCTCATGTAACCATAGAAGGTATATGTTTTAAGTTTGAATACTACTGTGTTTAACAGGACATTTTTAACTGATTAAAATCTAGACTTGGGTTCCTCTCCAGTGAACTTTATTCTTTTCCTTCCTTTCTTCCTTCCTTGCTTCCTGTCGTTTCTTTCTCCTCTCAGTATTCATCCATTGTTCATTTTTAATTGTGTGGACTGCATGTTCTGTGTGTTCTGTAGCAGCTTCAAAAATCGTACTGCAAGTTATGGCCCATACTAGGGTATTTTTGTCTTCCTGTTTGCTTTCAGTGTTCCTTTGAGTTGCCGAGGGATTTGCCTCTGTTTTGTTATGGTACCTTTAAAATATTTAATTCCACCTGGGCTGTAAGGATGAGATTTTTTTTTTAAATTTCCATTTATAGGGCAATCTTCAGCAGACTGTTCAAACTAAATATGTGGAACAATTCCCCAGAAATTGACCCCTTCACCTAGCAGGTATAGATATAGTGTAGAATATAATCTGAAAATACAAACCCATAAATCCCTTGGGAATACATATTCATTTCAGAGTTTAGAAAGGTGAATAGTCCAAGTAAGTATGCCAGTAAAAATAGATTCCAAAAGCAGTAAGGAAATGAACTGATGTTGATTGAAAAGGCAGCAAAAATCAATATGGAGGAACACGTCCTGTCCTAGACCACTCACTGCCCGTGGTGAAGGTAATCTGCAAATAGACTACATTTGTTGTGGGCTGATCGTACTCTGCTGCAGAGCTATAAACGATTAGAAGTTAATGCCAAACCATCAGAACTCTTTTTAACTTTCTTTTTTTGTGTTTAACTCTTTTCCCCTCCAACAGTTTTTCTTTGTCCTGGCCTACTAAAAGGTGTATACCAGAGTGAACATTTATTTGAGTCAGACCATCAATCTGGGGCCTGGTGCAAGGATCCTCTACAGGCTTCTGACAAGATTTACTACATGCCTTGGACCCCGTACAGAACTGACACCCTGACGGAGTATTCTTCCAAGGATGATTTCATAGCTGGGAGACCAACGACCACCTATAAGCTCCCTCACCGGGTAGATGGCACCGGATTTGTAGTGTACGATGGGGCTTTGTTCTTCAACAAGGAGCGAACCAGGAATATAGTCAAGTTTGACTTGAGGACAAGAATAAAAAGCGGGGAGGCTATCATAGCAAATGCCAATTACCATGACACCTCTCCTTATAGGTGGGGAGGCAAGTCCGACATAGACCTGGCAGTGGATGAGAACGGGCTATGGGTAATCTATGCAACAGAACAAAACAATGGCAAAATTGTCATTAGCCAGTTAAACCCTTACACCTTAAGGATCGAAGGGACGTGGGATACAGCCTATGACAAAAGGTCAGCTTCCAACGCTTTCATGATCTGTGGGATTTTATATGTGGTGAAGTCGGTGTATGAAGATGACGACAATGAAGCCACAGGAAATAAGATAGACTATATTTACAACACTGACCAAAGCAAGGATAGTCTGGTGGATGTTCCCTTTCCAAACTCGTACCAGTACATCGCTGCTGTGGATTATAACCCCAGGGACAACCTCCTTTATGTATGGAACAACTATCATGTGGTGAAATATTCTTTGGATTTTGGACCACTGGACAGCAGATCAGGTAAGGTTCTGTGCTAAGTTTTGCTTTTGGCTTCCATTATCTATAATCTGAAGCTGTTTTTTTTTTTCTGTGAAGTTATAGTATATTTCTCTTTGATTGCATGTGTGTGTGCATGACTTAAGGCCTAGTTCTCCTCACCCTTAATGCTTAGCTGCTTCAAAGAGACACTTTACTGTTTACAGAACATTTTCTTTATAGCTTACTTTGAAAATAAATGGAAATGGGAATAAATTGTCAGTGATAAGCCTGAGCCAATCTCCAAATGTCCAAGTTCAGATAATCAGAATCACCAGTGGAGAAGCCTGTTTCATTGTATTTATTCTATCCATGAATCCCCTTGCTTTTATGACTATGCCAGAACATTACTTTTGTGAAACATAGCTCAGATGTTGCTCTCTTTGTAAATACCATGTGACAGATCCTCAGCTGGTTTAAATCAGTGTAGCTACAATGAAGTCAATTAAATGTTGAAGAATGACATGAGCTGAGAATCTGAGCCCAGATATGTGTGTGCATATGTGCGCACGCGCACACACGTTTTGTTTGTTGTCCTGTGTATTCGTGATTACTTTCAGAGTAGGAAACATGATCCAGACCAGTTTTCTTGCTTCTCTGGGTCATTCATATTGCTGTTCTGTTAAAAAATAGTTTGGGCAGTCATATCGTTTAAATCTTAATAGAAGGAAATTATATTCCATCACTAAGTAAAGACTGGAATCCGAAAGAAATCCAACTTCCAGTAGATTTCCTTCAGACATCATCACCGTAATTATATTTGGCTGAATTTTTCATTAATTTGGATCAAATTCTTCCTTGTTACATAAGTGTAAATCCAGAGTTACTCCATTGTCAATGAATTCACTAAATCATGCAGAAGTCTTAATTATTTTCTTTTAGATTGTAAAGTGTTTACTCCTATACATACTATATGCAATAATGATTTAAATTCAGTTTATCTATGATCGATTATATCTTTCCTGAATGCTGAGCAGGTAACAGGAAAAGCAGAATTCATATAATTTAGAAGGTGATTCATTTAGTTATTAATGTGTTATTTTTTTCTCCTAAAATGTTACCATTCTGTTAAATATGATGACAAAGAAAAGACTATGGGCATGTCTGCACAAACACGTTAGTTGGCAGAAAGCTGGGGTATGAATCTACCTTGCACTAGACTGAGGCATGCTCACTGTCTCTGTGGACCCTGATACCACACTGTAAACGTTCCCTAAGCACTTTGGTCAGTTCCCGTGTCCAAGCTGGGTAGATCAAAGTGCACCACAGCAGGGTCCACATGGACGCTCAGGACTTGTCTATGCTGCAGGCAGTTCAGACTACAGGCATCTGAATAGTATGTGTACCAAAATGCTGTGTTGTAACTCCTTGTGTGGATGCTGCAGGCGCAAACTAAAAGGTTCCCAGTTCACATTAATGTAGTCGTCTTCTAGGAGGACTAAATGAATGCAAAGTAGGAACCTAACTGTAGGACAGTGTAAGACATGCCCTTCGTGGACGGAAGGCTAATGCGGGGTAGATTTACACCCCAGCTTGCTGTAAACTTAAGTGGTTCCTATAGACAAGTCCCGAAGAAGTCGTTCAAGGTCTTTAGCTTGGATCCATCCATTTCTCTGTAATCAGGCTGTGATTAGTGTGCACAACAATACTTTTAGATAAAGAGATTTTAAAGGAAATTGTGAGTTCGCAAATCTGGGAATGAGCAGAAGTGAAAATAAGTTCCAGCCCTACAGCAAAATGCAGGGAAATTAGGAGAAACATGAGACAAAAGACCCAGAGTTGGTACTGTGAGAAGGAAGAACAGGGTGAATTTAAGGATATTGATCTATGAAGGATTTCAGATGGGGAGAAAAAATTAAAAGGATTGCTTCACTCCACAAGTTAATGATGAGCACGTACTTTGTGAGTGGTAGAGTGAAACGGAACAATATGTGAGTTATTGGTCATCCGAAAGGAGCAAAAATCAATTGCATTCTTTTCTTATTCTAGTTTATTTTATCCTTTTTGAGAAATCTTTTCCATATACTTCAACGGAGTCTCTGCTGTCCCCTTTTCAGATGGTGGCTGTGGACAGTAATTGAATTTGTTACAAAAAAATTAATCTCGCCTTCAGTGAAAAATGAGGTGGTTGCAGGTTTGTGAACAAGAGAAATATTTTTGTTGTTTTTTCCTTTCTGAGCTCAGAAGTTCAGTGAGAGCTGAGCAATCTTTGGGGCTATTTGGATGCTGTGCTTAGTGTTGCTTCATTATAGACAGAAGGGCTATTCGTGACATTTTGATCTGGATTTGAAGTTCCCCTCATTTTAGAAGAGTTTGGGTAAAAATTAAATATTGGATGAAAATTAAAATTGCAAGTAGAAAACATTTCACTGGGGGAAAATATTTGTTTTGGAAAATGGCAAGAATTGTCTGAGATTCACTTCAGGTAATTTTGCAGTTGCAACAGGGGATTGACTGTCATCAGCTTTAGGCCTTCCTCTTCCTTCCCCCTTCCCCCCTCCGGGGAAAAAGAACCCCTCCTGTTTGCAGTTGTTCCAAAGCATGGAATTTAACCCTGTTTGAATGTCCTTTGTGAAACATTAAACTAAGCAATGATACATAGCCTTTGATCTCCCCCACCAGGGTGTAGGGGTGGCCAGATTTCTTGCCTTTCTCAACCTGTATTCTTTTTAAACGCTGTGGAAAATCTCTGTCACTTCCTGTTTGACAGAAAACATCATCCTGTGATGTCACAGGTCCCCAGGGTTGCGTGGGACTTTTGAGGTCATTGAGCCTAAAAAATTATGTGTTCTCAAACAGAGACCCAGGATGGGCCAAGGGCCCTTCACAAAGACAAATAAGTGAACTTGGCTGCAAAATTCCCCACACAGCCCCATTGGTGGGGTCATTATTTTACTTCCAAATCCAACACACTCACTCATTTCTGAGTGAGTGGGTGAGTCGACATTTACTAGACGTGTACATTTGGATGTGTTTGTGGATAAGGGAGAGAGAATCTTCAAAACCTTGACAAAGCCCTGGCTGGGATGATTTAGTTGGGAATTGGTCCTGCTTTGAGCAGAGGGTTGGACTAGATGACCTCCTGAGGTCCCTTCCAACCCTGAGATTCTATGATTCTGTGATTCTATGTAGAGAATGTCTGTGGTTCTTTCCTTCTCTCATGAGTTAAGGCCCACTATACTGCACTTTGAAGTCAATGGGAGTTGTTTATGTTGACATCAGTGGGTATTGGATCAGGCCCCAAAATGTCATCTTTAACAAGGACAGCACAACAGCTGAGGAAACGGACAGCAATACCAGCTGTAGCAGTCTGGTAAGCAGTGAAGGAATCTGATCTTTTTCTAAGAAAAAATCATGGATAGCTTAATATTTTTTTTCCTGTTTTTTTCCTGAGTTGTTCCTTTACAACCAATTGGTGTCTTTAGTTCAAGCATGAAACATTAAGTAGCACTTTCCTACAACATCACAATTTCAGAGTAGCAAAACATGTAAACAATATGTGTTTAATTAGAAAATAAAGAAAAGGATTGTAAAATTGATGGGGAGAATTGCCTGTTAAAATAAATTAGAAGAGAAGTTTAGAAACAAGGCCTTTGGAAAACAAAAGTTGCCTGCAACAAGAAAATTGATTTATCACGCAATCTAAATAACTAGTAACATATGGGAAATACATTTTAATAAAAACTCCAAACATACAAACATAAAAACAAACAAACAGGTGCTTGAGTCTTTGTTTTCCTTGAGATAATCATTCTTTTTACCTTCTCTCAAAACAATCTAGAGGAATAAGTCTTTGTCCCCCCCCCACCAATTAATACTTTTTTGTGGACTTTAATTGAACGGTGCATCTCCAAATGTAGCTTTTATACACATTGGAGAGCATTCCTATAAAAATGTTTTCTACATGCGATTGCTGAAATGAAACTGTCATGGGATCTCACCCCCACTTTGAGCTTGTGGGTTCAAAGGTGGGGACCCGCAGGTATTCTCCCCCCACCCTAACCCTTAGGGTAGGATTTCTTCTCGCTGCCACCAGTCAGGTTAACGTGTCTGACGACGGCCTGTCCCCAAGCTTCCCTGGGGAACCAGATTCAAATCCCTTGAATCTCTACACACAGGAAGCAGCCCACTTCCCCTCCTCTCCTGCTCTCTCTGCTTGGAGACAACTCTTGTCTCCACAGAGTGGCGCCTAGCTTCCTTCCCCTGAATCCACAGGTAAGGAACTTAACCAAGTCCTGAACTTAAAAGAGTTTATTAAAAGAATAAAAGAAAGAAGAGAAAAAATACACAATCTCTATGAATCCAAGATAGACATTCATAGGGTCTAATCTTATTAATCCCTGGAGAAATTTCTCCCTTTTCCTCAGTACAAACAATACAGGCAAAATTATGAATAATCAATGCAAACACACAGAATTGCAGACACAAGATTCTTATATGCAATTACCCAGTTCTTCTAATACTCACTAGCTTGACTAGAAGAAATTAGTTCAGAAAGATGAGCAGACTTGGTTAAGCGTCTGGTCTGCTGTAGGTCCAGACGGCTAAGAACTCAGAACAAAGAACACAGAGACCCAAGTTCCCGCTCTCTGGGATTTTCAAATTCTCTTCCCTGATTGGTCCTTTGGTCAGGTGTTTCACCAGGTCTGTGTTAACCCTTTACAGGTAGACCTTAACCCTTAACTAACTACTGATGACCCCAAATCACCAACAGTGGGAGCACTTGATTTCCTCCTAAACTGCAAAACCAACAGAGTAACAAACACATGCACTATTACATATACTACTAAGCATATAACATGTAAAGAACACTTTTTAGCCACTAGATTCTGGGAAACTGTCACGAGAGAGTGCATCAGCAACTTTGTTGGAAGCTCCTGAAATGTGTTGAATGTCAAAGTCAAAGTCTTGGAGAGCTAAACTCCAGCGGAGAAGTTTCTTGTTGTTTCCCTTGTTGGTGTGCAGCCACTTTAGCGCAGCATGGTCAGTTTGTAGTTGGAACTGCCGTCCCCAAAGGTATGGGCGTAGCTTTTCCAAGGCATACACAATGGCGTAACACTCTTTTTCACTGACGGACCAGTGGCTTTCCCTCTCAGACAGCTTCTTGCTGAGAAACACGACAGGATGGAAGTTGTGATCCGGTCCTTCCTGCATTAGTACAGATGCATCAGTGGTAACTAGGAAGGGTTTGTCAAAGTCCGGGGCCCTTAATACAGGGTCAGACATGAGCATCGCCTTAAGCTGGATAAAGGCTTCCTGACACTCATCAGTCCACTTAACTGCATTTGGCTGGGTTTTCCTGGTCAGATCAGTTAGTGGAGCAGCGATTTGGCTGTAGTGTGGTACAAATCGCCTGTAATATCCGGCCAAACCTAAGAAGGATTGGACCTGTTTCTTTGACCTTGGGACAGGCCACTGTTGGATAGCCTCCACCTTGGCCTGTAGGGGGTTGATGGTTCCTTGACCCACCTGGTGTCCTAGGTAAGTCACTCTGTTTTGGCCTATTTGACACTTTTTGGCCTTAACAGTTAGTCCTGCCTGCCTGATGCGCTCAAAACCATTTTCAAATGTTCTAGGTGTTCAGGCCATGAATCAGAGAAAATGGCCACATCATCGAGGTATGCAACTGCACAGTCTTCCAATCCTGCTAGTAGACCATCCACCAGCCTTTGGAAGGTGGCAGGTGCATTCCGCAGTCCGAATGGAAGCACAGTAAACTCATACACCCCTGCATGGGTGATGAAGGCAGATTTTTCCCTGGCGGGTTCATCTAGTGGTACCTGCCAGTATCCCTTGGTTAAATCAATGGTAGAGATGAACTGGGCACGTCCCAACTTTTCCAATAGCTCATCAGTGCGTGGCATTGGATAGTTGTCTGGACGAGTTACAGCATTGAGCTTACGGTAGTCCACACAAAGCGTATTTCATCTGGTTTGGGAACCAGAACCACTGGAGATGCCCATGCACTGGTAGAAGGGCGGATGATACCCATCTCCAACATGTTGTCAATCTCCTGTTTAATAGCAACTTTGGCATGAGGTGACACCCTGTAGGGTGGTGTTCTAATTGGGTGAGCATTACCTGTGTCAATGGAGTGGCAGGTTTGCTGAGTCCGTCCTGGGTTGGCTGAGAACAAGTGAGTGCACAGCTCCTTGATCTGTTGCCGCTGCAGACGTTGCAGGGTTGTGGAGAGGGTCACCTCTTCCACACCACCATTTCTTTTACCTTCGTAGTAGACACCTTCAGGCCACTCGGTGTCATCTCCTTCCTGAACTGTAAAGTGACAGACCTGTAATTCTCTGGGATAAAAGGGCTTTAGAGAGTTAACATGAAACACTTTAGGCTTTAAAGAGGAATCAGGGAATGTTATGAGGTAGTTAACAGCTCCCAGGCGCTCCTGGACCACGTATGGTCCTTCCCAGGACGCCCATCTTATGGGCCTGTTGCGCCTTCAAGACCATGACCTGGTCTCCTACCTTGAAGGACCGCTCCTTGGCATGTCGATCATACCAGACCTTTTGCTCCGCTTGAGCATCTCTTAAGTTCTCTCGAGCAAGGGCCCAAGAGTCTCGGAGGGTGTTTTGAAGGTTGCTTACAAAGTCCAGAATGTTAGTCCCTGGAGGAGGTGTAAGCCCTCCCATTGCTGCTTTACCAGCTGTAATGGCCCCTTAACCTCATGGCCATATACCAGCTCAAATGGTGAGAATCCTAAACTGGGATGTGGAACAGCCCTGTAGGCAAACAGCAACTGTTGCAACACTAGATCCCAATTATTGGAGTGTTCATTGGATCATGGTCCCCAATGTTCCATTAAACCTTTCCACTAGGCCATTAGTTTGGTGGTGGTGGGTGGCAACCAAATGATGCACCCCATGAGTTTCCCACAGGTCTTTCATGGTCCCTGATAGGAAATTTGTTCCCGAATCTGTAAGAATTTCAGAGGGCCAACCCACCCTGGTAAAATGTCAGTTAAGGCCTGGCACACCGTTTGAGCCCTGGTGTTGCCTAGAGCTACTGCTTCCGGCCATCTGGTAGCAAAGTCCACAAAAGTCAGTATGTACTGCTTTCCTCTGGGGGTCTTTTTGGGAAAGGACCCATAATATCCACAGCTACTCGCTGAAATGGGACCTCAATTATGGGAAGTGGCTGGAGAGGGCCTTGACCTGGTCTTGAGGTTTTCCTACCTTTTGGCATACCTCACAAGACCGGACATACTTGGCAACGCCCTTGCCCATCCTCCCAGTCGAAGGACCTTCCCAACCTGTCTTTGCTTGGTTCACCCCAGCATGGCCACTGGGATGATCATGGGCTGCTTAAGAGCTTTTACTAGCAACCGTTTTTGAGGATGCCAGCCCTCCTGGTGTCCACCATAAAGACTTTCATTGTATAAAAGTCCTTGGTCCACAACGAACCGGGATCGGTTAGTGGAGATGAGAGGCGGTGGGTTGCTGCGTGCCGCCCATGCTTTCTTGAGGCTGTCATCGGCTTCCTGCTCTGTCTGGAACTGTTCCCTTGAGGCGGGAGACACCAGTTCCTCTGGAAGTGATGTAGGTGATGAGATTGTTTCTGTTGACTGTGAACCGCTCTCCGCTGGTCCACGAGGTGTTATTTCAGGCTCCGGCTGAGCCTCTAGGGTAGGGTTGTCTGCTGGTTTTTCCAGTTCAGGCCCGTTGTCGCCCTCTGGCGGTGGAGTTGTAATAGCTGGCGCCGGTGCTGGCGCTGGGTGCCCTTCCAGTTCCGGTTCTGGGACTGGATGAACTATGGCTGCTGTCGGTGTTGGCCTGGGATCCGGTTCCACCACATCTGTCTGGGTCTCTGGTAACACAGACGGGGTCTTGGTGGATGGCTCAGGAACAGGTATGGGTGCAGCAGCTCGTCTGGCTTGGCTGCGTGTAACCACTCCCTCTGTTTCTGGCGGCTCAACGTGATGGGCCAAGTGGTTGCCCAGTATCATGGGGACAGAATAATTGTCATAGACAGCAAGTCCACGTCCTGACCAGCCCTTGTACTGGACAGGTAAACGCACTGTAGGTAATGTTACAGGTTTTGACATGAAGGGGCGAACTGTCACTTTGGTTTTCGGGTTGATGAATTTGGGGTCCACGAAGTGGTGGATAGCTGACACATGTGCTGCAGTGTCTCTCCATGCGATAACTTCCTTTCCGTCCACTCTCAAAGTTTCCCTAAAGCATACGGGTATTTGAGAGATATCTAATTCGGGTTTCCTTGGTGTGCAGGTGCAAGGAGTTGGACCCGGTTCAGGTTCTTTGGGCATTTGGCTTTGATATGCCCCAGTTCATTGCATCCAAAACATCGCCCACTTGATGGGTCACGGGTTGTGTTGGTTTACTGGAAACTGGTGAGGTAGAAGAAGAGGTAGGTGTGACTGTGCTTGGGTTGTAGGTGTGGGCTTGATTGGTCCTCGATGGTAAGGTTTAGTCTCGGTGGGTACCTTGTGTGATTCGCTCCCTATGGCAGTAGCTTTCGTGTTGTCTACCGATGCCATCCATCTGGCTCCAATCTCTCCTGCCTCAGTGAGAGTTTTGGTTGACCATCTTGGATGTAGCGTCTAATGTTCTCAGGAACACCATCTAGGAACTGCTCCATCATCATCAGGAGGTGTAGGTCGTCTAGCTCCTTAACCTTGGATCCTGATATCCATGAGAAATAGTGTTTTTCCAGGTAAGCAGCGTGCTCTGGAAATGACATCTCTGGTTTCCATTTCTGGGCTCTGAAACGCTGACGGGCGTGATCAGGGGTGATGCCCATTCTGAGTCTGGCCTTGGTTAGGAACAGTGGAAAGTCGTCCATCTGGTCTCTAGGCATTTCAGCTGCCACAAGGGATAATTGTCCGCTGAGCTGTGACCTCAGCTCCATCATGTATTGGTCTTTAGGAAGACGGTATCCAATACAGGCCCTCTCAAAGTTTTCTAAAAAGGCCTCAACATCATCCCCTGCCTTGTAGGCGGGAAATTTTTTCCAAAAAATTTGATCAGTAGGTGGATGGGGTGGTGGATTATGCTGCTTAGCCTGTTCTACTTCCAGAGCCTGCCTCTGGATTTCCAGATCTTTCTCTCTTAATTCCATTTGTCTGATGTGGTCTGCCTCTCTGGCTTTCTGGTCTGCCTCTATGGCTGCCATGGCCATCTGGTGTTCTCTCTCTTTGGCTTCCAGGATTTTTATTTGCAATCGTGCAAGCTCTAGTTGGTCACTTGTTTCCGTCATATCTGTGCCTTGGGGTGCTGGACACCCTCCTGTTTATGATAACTTGAGTAGAGAAAGGGTAATTAATCCTATGTATAGCAAATTGTGTGTTGCAACTCTCTATTGTTCTGTACTGAGCAATAGGGAAAATCTAAAAAACTCTCTGTCTCTCTGCGAGAAAAGACTAGTGAAAATCTCAGTGGCTTCCTGGCTTCTGCATTTCAAAAGTCACAGGAAAAAAAAACTGGCTTCAGGAGCTTTCTCTCCTCGCCAAACCTGTTTTCCCTGTTGGACGGGATGAGCTCGGAGGAGCACTCCCCCCACCCAAGGAATCCTGATCACACAAAGGAGGGACACACCTCCTTGCAACCAGAGCTAAAAACCTCTGGCTTGAGAATCCTTATCTGCCCAGCAAACCTGTGAGGGCACTTCCCCCCACCTAAGGAATGCACACACTTGCTTTTCCTCCAAGGTGCTTTTCTATGCCACCCAAAAGAAAACTGCTTTTTCCTCAAGCTGCCTGTCCAAGCAACCCAAAAGAAAAACTGCTTCCAACAAAGCCTGCTGGAAACTCAATTCCCTCCAGCCAAACTGCTGAACCTGCTTCTAACAATACCACTTAGAAACAGAAGACTAGTAAACTCAACTCTTCTCTCAGGTTGCTTTCCTGCTCTAGAAGAAGAGAATAGCTTCCTTCAGTGTAGCCCAGCTGAAAAAACTCCTTCTAACAATGGGTTCGAAACTCCGCTGCCACCATGTCATGGGATCTCACCCCCACTTTGAGCTTGTGGGTTCAAAGGTGGGGACCATTCTCCCCACCCTAACCCTTAGGGTAGAATTCCTTCTCGCTGCCACCAGTCAGGTTAATGTGTCTGACGCAGGCCTGTCCCCCAAGCTCAGATTCAAATCCCTTGAATCTCTACACACAGGAAGCAGCCCACTTCCCTCCCTCTCCTGCTCTCTCTGCTTGGAGACAACTCTTGTCTCCACAGAGTGGCGCCTAGCTTCCTTCCCTGAATCCACAGGTAAGGAACTTAACCAAGTCCTGAACTTAAAAGAGTTTATTAAAAGAATAAAAGAAAGAAGAGAAAAAATACACAATCTCTATGAATCCAAGATAGACATTCATAGGGTCTAATCTTATTAATCCCTGGAGAAATTTCTCCCTTTTCCTCAGTACAAACAATACAGGCAAAATTACGAATAATCAATGCAAACACACAGAATTGCAGACACAAGATTCTTATATGCAATTACCCAGTTCTTCTAATACTCACTAGCTTGACTAGAAGAAATTAGTTCAGAAAGATGAGCAGACTTGGTTAAGCGTCTGGTCTGCTGTAGGTCCAGACGGCTAAGAACTCAGAACAAAGAACACAGAGACCCAAGTTCCCGCTCTCTGGGATTTTCAAATTCTCTTCCCTGATTGGTCCTGGTGTTTCACCAGGTCTGTGTTAACCCTTTACAGGTAGACCTTAACCCTTAACTAACTACTTATGACAGAAACAATAGGCAGGAACAATAGTTCCTTGCAGGGGATCAATGGCAAAGGATCATGGGAATTCAGCAGCTTGGCCTCTCTAGTGATTTAAAGAAGTAGACAAGGGGGCACGTTGAAATCTTAGATCTGTAGCAAAGTCAAGTGAAATTCAATTGAGCTGGAGACAGCCAATTCAGTGCTTTTTACAGAGTGAAACCAAATATTGATTTTTTTCTCAAAAACTGCTAATTAAATGCTGCATTTTAAGGAGTTTCCTCCCTTTGTTATTTTATTGGGAGCTGGATTCAATTACTGTAAAGGAATCTTTTGAAGAAAGGTCTGTTTAGGGTCCACAAAACCTATGAAGCTGATTGTTAACCCATATCTCCAGGAGGTGATACTGGGTAGAAGGAAATGATCTATCCCTCCTGTTCTTCAGTCTCGACAGTAGCCATTTGCTTCATGGATGCCTTCTTATATCGAGCTTCTGCTAGTCTGTTTCCTTGCCTGTTGGGTGGAAGTAACATTGAAAATGACTCTTCACTTCCGTCAGTATTCTCCATAACAAATGCTCCAAGAACTTCAACTAAAATAATAGTGTTGATGTTCTGGTCTACTGCTTGCAACATTATGCTCCAGAATTGAGCTGAGGACAAAATTGTGAGTGGCACACATGCAGTGAAGACCCTTTCCTGTATATCTTTTATGATCCTAACATTAACCCAAGATATTCATTCTGATTATCCCCATCTGGTGACCCAGCTGGCATAAATAATCTGAAAAACCTCACCCTTGTCTCCTACTGTACTACTGAAGTAAAACAAGGGTGGCGTTTGGACAGTCACACCCACTGGTGGGATGCTGCTTATCCTCCCCAGCAGCAGTGCTGTCCCTGCCTCCTCACCGGGGAGCAGTCCTTGAGAGCTCTACTCCTTATGTGAGGTCCTTCGCTCTGCTCTGTACCCCTGTAAGAGACAGGTACAGTCTGGCCTGCTGACATTTGAGGCTGTAAGTGTAAGTAAATGCTACTCAGCATGACTGAGACCTGCAGAATTGATCCCTGAAGCCCCAGCCCATCCCATAACAAAATGCTGGGATTAAAAATAATTAATGTTGCTTGTCAGGATTCAAGGCCATGCATCAAATTCCACTCTGTTACCGCAGTGGGAAGCCAGAGTAATCTCACTGGTTTCAGCAGAGTTATTCTGGATTTACAGCAGTGTCAGTGGGAGCAGAATGATTTTACCAGAGCAATCTGTCCAAAAACACGTGTTCAATTTTCGGTTGTATTTTAGGTGCAATTCATGCTGGGACATACATATGTAGGGCTCAGGGTCTAGTCTAATGCAGTCCTTTTTGACGCAGATGGACTTCTGCCACTGGTGAAAGGGGTGTCTGTGTGTGTGTGTGTGGGGGGGGTGACATAGTTTCTCCTGACTTGTACACTCTTGCAGTAAGGAGTGTAGGGCTCTCAGGTGCTGTATTATTGCAGGGAGTTGGTTACATGTGACACTGTGCGGGACACGGTGTTAATTTTGAACAGCTACAGTCGAACCAATGAATTCTTGAATCCATTTCTCAAGACATGTCCAGTTTCTGTTTTCTGGGCAGGTGAAACAGTATAACACAGATTCTGGTTACCTCTTCCTTGGCAGAGCTGAAACCTAGTTGGTTTGAGCTATGTCATCACTGCAGCTAACTGGAGATAGCTACACTTCAGTTAGCCTAGCTTGAGTCAGAGCAGCCATGCTGCAAACTAACTCTCTTTGAGCTGATTGGAGCAGTTGCTGATTTGTGCTCACTCAGGCTGTCGCTAGACCCCTGCTGAGCCAGCAGGCTTGAATTTAAAGTGCCATCACACTCCAGCTAAAGATTCTTGCCTGTGTGTGGGGGTTAGGTTAGGTTAGGGGCAGCACTTGAGTTAAGTCTGCAATGAAGACAAGCCCTTAAGCTCACCCTGGGTACAATGGTGGTGACATTTGTTGGCAGGGCAAACATTTTGAGGAAGTGTCAGTTGCTGTGGGTGCACCCTTAGTTGTGAGGGCATTAGCTCTCCGGGTGTTAAAATACTTTGCTTTCTCAAGCTCTTACTGGGCTCATCTGCTGCTCCTAGCGCTTCAAGAAACAGAGGTGGATGGAAATGCCCACAGTTGGTTGGAGATTGCCTCCTTTACTCATGGCAGTGGCGGCCCATACCTTTGTCAGTCAACAGCCAAGCTTCTGTGAGGTGTTCTGAAGGCCCTTGAGCAGCGTGAGCTATTATTGAATGAGGCTGCCTGGCCTTTTAGATAGGATAGAGGCCACCAAGAGCATGTTACAACTATGCTGCCTAATCCACACTGGTTGCAGAGCCTTTCTCTGGTGTTGATTACTATCTACAAACTCTAAATGGTCTAGCTCCGAGTTACCTTAAAGATAACTCATAAGCCCTGATGTGACACCTGAAACCTGCCGTCCTTAGGGTGAAACCTCCCGGAGCAAGATTGGCTGGCATGTAGAATTATCTCCTGCTGGAAATCTCTCTGAGTCTATGCATATCTATTTTTAGAACATGATGCAAGATTCACATTTTCATTCAGCCTTTTTTTTAGTAACTGTGAGTGTTGGAATTTCCTTGGCAGTCAGTTTCCTAGCTGGAAACCCTCCACTCTGATTCTGGTCTGTTCAGGACAGCTGATTAGCTTGCTTTAGTGGGCTTAGAAATATATGCTTCCTGTTTTGGAGGAAATGTGTTATTCTCTTGATCTAAGTTATGTCCAGGAGCCCATCCATTACAGTGTTGTGTACCTGACAAACGTGAAATTAATAAATAGTTATGCCCATCTGGTAACATGTAGCATTCATATAATGCCTACATGTGTGTTGGAGACTTCTGTATATTGTATATTACCATTGTGTTTTACCAGGCATGTAGTGAAATGTGCTAGTAAACTACTGTACCTACCTTTGACATTTAAAAAAAATGCAGAGAATGCATTTAAAACTTGTATCCCCCAGGTTTGTGTTTAATATTGGAGTATGCACTCTTGACGTGATGGCAACCATTTAATTCAGTAAATTCTCCTGCTTCTTCTTTCTCTTCTTTTTTTTGAAGCAGTTTTACAATGCAGATAAGGTGAACCCTCTGTCCTTAAAATATGCTAATTAAGTGCATTTGCGTCTCAGTTAAAAGATGTGGCAGTGTAGTGATGAATAAGAACTTTAAACACATATGACACCTCGTTAAAATGTAATTTTCACATCATAACTCTGAGCCCTTTACTTTGACAGCTGAGTAATGTGAATGGTGAGCAGAGAATCTTGAACATTTTCAAAGCAGTCATGTGCTAATAGGTAGCTGAAAGCAGCTTCCTGCATTGTTCAGTTTGGCCCATCCTTGGGGGGAGGGATAGCTCAGTGCTTTGAGCATTGATCTGCTAAACCCAGGGTTGTGAGTTCAATTCTTGAGGGGGCCACTTACAGATCTGGGGCAAAAATTGGTCCTGCTAGTGAAGGCAGGGGGCTGGACTTGATAACCTTTCAGTTCTAGGAGATTGGTATATTTCCAATTATAAATAAATTGCCAAGGAAATACATCAAGAGAGCTGTAGGATTTTAAAGCATGCTTGTGTACAGGATATGAATTGCTACAGTTTCAAGATCTCAGGGTGATAAGACACATTTCCTGTCTCTGAAATTTAATCCAGGCTGAATTTCAAAATCCACACTGAACCTTGCTGTTGTACAGCTCCTTATGCTGGATGATGGCAATATTTCAGGGGGCTGCTAGTTGTTAATTGCAGATGATTCTGTATTTTTATTTTCCAGTTGCTTTCCTCTGAGCATCCCTAGCTCTCCTCTCCAGCTCTTCTTCACCGCTTGCAGCGGTGGCTGCCGGCTTACATACATTGTTGCTGGAGTCGTTATAGGAAGTCCAGCCATTGCTTACAGTAGCAGTCACATGCGTGTTTATGATGAACGAAATTGTTGGCGTATAGTCTTTGATCTCTCCCTTTATGTGACTGTGTCCCAGGAATTGAAGGTTCCCCTTTAAATAAATCGTGTTCCTTTCTGCCAGAAGGGTATGTCAGTCCAGGCAAGGGCAAGAATTCGGTTCAACTGACTCACTGTGTTTGGAATGACACTGGCACTTTAGTGTTAATTTGTTGGTCTAGCTACTTATTTAAAAGAATCAAGCTAATGCGATAAGGCCCAAAGACCAGTCAATACATTTATTGGACGTTATGGCGCATCTGTCTTTTCTTCTTTTACTCATTAAAAACAGTGCTTGTTAAAAATGATAATGTAGTACTATTGGCAGCTCTTATAATGGTCATCCTGCCATTCAGCAACTGAAGCTGGAGTGGGAACTTTCTTCTGTTCTGCCTCCTCATGGGAACTCTCAGATTCCTGCAGTGCGAGAGCCCCAGTATTCCAAATGCTCCTTTTGTGGAGCTGCTCAGACATTTCACTAGAGCTTGGCTTGCACACAGTGAGCGTCTTCTTGGCCTGTCCAGTAAAAACACATGTGGCTTCTTGCTCCCCCAAAGTAAAATCATCCTTCTATAAATGGGACTGCAGAATGGGAAATAGCTTTGCCGAGGGGAGAGGGTTCATAGTAGTCCCTCAGTCACTACTCTTCTCACTGCACCTATTCACATCGTCCTGAAGCAAATGTCACAGCAGCCCAGCCAGTGGGAGAGCTGGATATACACCTCTATCCCGATATAACGCCACCCAATATAATAAGAACTCGGATATAACACAGTAAAGCAGTGCTCCGGGGGGGGAGGGGGGCGGGGCTGCGCACTCTGGCAGATCAGATCAAGTTCGATATAACGTGGTTTTACCTATAACGCGGTAAGATTTTTTGGCTACTGAGGACAGCGTTATATCGAGGTAGAGGTGTATATTTTCCTGCTTCGAAGATCCAGCTGTATCTCTCTGGGGTTTAAATACCACCATTGTAAAGAAATGTAAATTCACGATCTAAAAACGACAACAAATAGATAAATGTGTTTTCTTGTCACCATTTACTTATGATCATTTGTGTATATCCACATGCTACACCTCCCGAGTATAGTATGTTTCAGTGAGGGCTGAGGTTTGATGATCTTTTATTTTCTCCCAGAATAACTTTTTCGTATCAGATCCAAACAGGGTGGATTTGATTTAAATCATGATTTAAATCACTAGTCAGGAAGCCTCCATTTAATCATGGATTTCTACATAAAAGTGCATTCTTTTGGTTGTTATAACCCTAATACATATTCTTCACAACTCAGAGATAGATGTAGGTTTCATTTTTCGAAGGTACAAACTATACATTTTAAAGTGATTTATTTTGAAAACTTTTCAGATTAGTTTTACAGCTATATCAGAAAATGAATGATTGGTTGGTTATTTCATTTACCAAAGGTAATTGAAGCAGATATTTATGAAGTCATTGGGAGGTGAACTATCTCCAATTCAACAAGTTAATCATTAATATTTGCAGGATTTTCTTGCCATGCTGTATTAGGAGGAGAACCGGAAGGGGGGAGGGATAGCTCAGTAGTTTGCACATTGGCCTGTTAAACTCAGGGTTGTGAGTTCGGCCTGGTCTACAGTATGAGTTTATCTCAAATTTAGCAGCGTTAAGTTGAATTAACCCTGCACCCATCCACACAACAAAGCACTTTACTTCGATATAAAGGGCTCTTAAAATCGATTTCTGTACTCCTCCCCGACAAGGGGAGTATCGCTGAAATCGACATTGCCATTTCAAATTAGGGTTAGTGTGGCCGTAATTCGACGGTATTGGCCTCCGGGAGCTATCCCACAGTGCACCATTGTGACTGCTCTGGACAGCAGTCTGAACTCGGATGCACTGGCCAGGTAGACAGGAAAAGCCCCGCGAACTTTTGAATTTTATTTCCTGTTTGCCCAGTGTGGAGCTCCGATCAGCACATGCAGTCCCAGAACCAAAAAAGAGCTCCAACATGGACCATATGGGAGATACTGAATCTGATCTCTGTATGAGGAGATGAATCTGTTCTATCAGAACTCCGTTCCAAAAGACGAAATGTCAAAACATTTGAAAAAATCACAAGGCCATGATGGACAGAGGCCACAACAGGGACTCAACACAGTGCTGCGTGAAACTTAAGGAGCTGAGACAAGCGTACCAGAAAGCCAAAGAATCAAATGGATGCTCACGATAGGAGGAGCGACTGATGACTGTAGCTATTCCACAGTTCCTGCACTCTCCGAAAATCATTTGAATTCTGGGCTGAGCTCCCAAAGCCTGAAGGGTCAAAAAACATTGTCACAGGTGGTTCAGGGTATATGTTGTCCCCGTCCCCCCGTCCCCCCCCCGTGACAGCAAAGAGAAAAAAATTGTTTCTCGCCTTTTTTCACTGTCACCATATGTCTACTGGATGCTGCTGGCAGACGCGGTGCTGCTGCTCTACACAGCAGCATCCCCTTGCCTTGCCTTGTGGACGGCAGACGGTACAGTAGGACTGGTATCCGTCATTGTCATCCCGTGGGTGCTCCTGGCTGGCCTCGGTGAGGTCTGCCAAGGGCGCCTGGGCAAAAATGGGAATGACTCCAGGTCATTTTCTTCTTTAAGTTTTGTCTAATGGAGATTCAGGCCTGCCTGGAATATCATGGCAGCTGGAGGCTTCTGCCTCAGGCTGCTCTCCCAGTCAGCAGCACCACGCGGTCGTGCCTACCCCAGCCTACTCCTTGCTACCAGGGCTCACAATCAGATACTTAGACCTCTACATTTTGCTGCAAATAAAAAAATTAAGCTGCCGTTTAGAACTGTCCCCCAACATACATATGCTGGGGCATTTTGTATTTTACCAGTGTCAGCCAAAGGCCCACACACAAATGGAGATTCAGTCCTGCCTGTGCTTCTATCCTAGTGCTTGTCACAGATTCCCATTTTCAGCTATAGGCTGAGCAAGTGCAGAATGGTGGTTCACTCTACTTGGCTGTAAGCCAACTGCCCTCCCCTCCCCTCCCCCTCCTTTGATCTCTGCTTGCAGAGGCAATAAAGTCAGTGTTGTTTCTTATTCCTGCATTCTTTATTACTTCATCACACAAATGAGGGGATAACTGCCACGGTAGCCCAGGTGGGGTGGGGGAGGAGGGAAGCAACGGGTGGGGTTGTTGCAGGGGCACCCCCTAGAATGGCATGCAGCTCATCATTTCTGCGGGATATCTGGGGCTCTGACCCGGAGCGGCCGTTTGCCTCTCTGGTTCTTTAGTAGGTTTGCCTGATGTTCTAAGCAGGACTGACTCTCCATTAGACAAACCTAAAGAAGAGAATAACCTGGGGAGTCATTCCCATTTTTGTCCAGGTGCCCTTGACCGACCTCACTGAGGCCGGCCAGGAGCACCCATGACAGCAGCAAATGGTACAGTATGACTGGTAACCGTCTTTGTCAACTTGCAAAGCAGCAGACGGTACAGTATGGCTGGTAACCGTCTTTGCTAACTTGCAAAGGCAAGGGGATGCTGCTGTGTAGCACTGCAGCACCGCGTCTGTCAGCAGCATCCAGTAGACATATGGTGACAGTGAAAAAAGGCTGAATGGGCTCCATGGTTGCCATGCTGTATCGTCTGCCCGGGCAATCCAGGGAAAAGGGCACGAAATGATTGTCTGCTGTTGCTTTCACGGAGGGAGGATTTTTACCCATAACCACCTGCGACATTGTTTTTGCCCCATCATGCTTTGGGCTCTCAACTCAGAATTCTAAGGGGCGGGGGAGACTGCGGGAACTATGGGATAGCTATGGGATAGCTACCCACAGTGCAACGCTCCGGAAATCGACGCTAGCCTCGGTACATGGACGCACACCGCTGAATTAATGTGCTTAGTGTGGCCGCGTGCACTCGACTTTATACAATCTGTTTCCAAAAATTGATTTCTGTAAAATCGGAAGAATCCTGTAGTGTAGACATACCCTTCAACCCTTGAGGGGACCATTTAGGGATCTGGTGGTGGGGGGGAAAAAGAAGGGAAGAAAAAAAAAACTGTCAGGGACATTACTCGATCCTGCTAGTGAAGGCAGGGGACTGGACTCAATGACCTTTCAAGGTCCTTTCCAGTTCTATGAGATAGGTATATCACCAGACAGGCATATACATTATTTTATTTAACTAAAACAACATTAATATTGTGGATTTTTTTCTTCAACAGCAAACATATAGTATTTTAACAAAACAAGCATATGAATTTTTTAATTTAGTTGAACATTCAATTTTTTTTTTTAATCAGGTTTGTTCTTGCAGTGACTTTCTTTAAAACATCATCAGCAAACATACATTTCTTGAATGGTTCACCCTTAACTCTGAAGTATATTATAGTTGGCATTATGGAGGGATGATTGCTGGATGTCCATGTCATAGCCAACTCCTCTTCTTCAACAGTTAAGGTTTGACCCTGGTAGTGAGTATTGAGAATATTTGCAAGAAAATGAGCTGGATATAGTGCTTGTCCCATTCATTTTTTTTAATGCTTGTAATTTAACTCTGTTATTGCATATTTCTCTTTTTAAGATCTTATTCAGTTCCTTCCAAATTTCAACAGCGTCAGCAATAAAACAGCTATTTCCCTGCATTTTGTTCAAGGCTACAGAAATAGGCTTCAGGGTACTCAGCATGTGTTCAACATTTCTCTTAAGCCCAATGTTGAGAACTTGGGCGGTGACAGTGCCATCTATTTTTTCATGATTTTTTTCACAAACTGTCATCGGATTAGGCCAGTGCTTGATATAGCGCTCAAATCAGTCCACTACTGAGTTCCATCGCACGTCTTGTGGGAGAGTTAGCTTGGTTCCTTCCACTTTTTTCAGAGCAGCTGCTGCAAAGTGGTTGTTATGGAAGTATTTTGCAGTTTCAACAACGTTGGCCTTTATTTCTGGAACATTGAAGTCTTTGCCTAGGAGGTGCATCAAATGACCACTGCAACCGTATGTTGTTAGCTTGGGACCCTCTTCACTCCCTTCTAAATAATTTCTTCTCATCTTGGATACATTTGCAGCATTGTCTGTGACCAAGCTGGATACTAGACATTTGAAATTATTGTCATAGTTTGTTATAGCTTTTACTGCTACTTCTTGTAAGTATTCTGCTGTGTGTGCACTTCCTGATGTATCAATGGTTTCTGTAAGGAAGACATTCCTTTCTTCTGTTATCAAACAAGCACATACAACAGGATCATTGTGGACATTGCTCCACCCATCAAAACTCAGGTTAAGAATTTCACCCTCTAGACCTTTTGCACACTGCTTGATTTCTCTTCCATACACTTTATCCAGCAATTTGCCTGCAACATCTGCTCTGTTGGGTGGACTGTATCCTGGTCTTAATGACTGAACCATGTTAATGAAGTGTGTGTTTTCAATCATACGGAAAGGAGAGTTTGTTGCATAAACAAACCAGGCAGTTTTTTTCATCAATTACCTCTTTTTGTAATCTACTGGTTCTTATCACAATTTTTTCTACGGTTGTTTCTGGATGATGGAGATTTTTTTTTCTTATTGCTACAGTTGATATACTGTGGCTATATGACATACATGATGTGACTGAAACACTATCATTGGCAGATAACTCTGAAACTATAGAAAATGATGGTGATCTTGAAGGTGGATAGTCTTCAGAATCCTGTATGTTGAGGATGTATTCTCCTAAACAAAATAAGTCAATGCAGTTATTTAATTATTATTACCATACTGCTCATTTAGTATTCCTCATTGCATTCCCTGGCACTCAGTACTACTTTAAAGGTGTAATTATAAAAGGAAGATCTGCCTATTTTAGCTATTTATTTTTATCACAATTGCATCTAAAATGATAGTACCATAGAGTAACAACTATATTTTGTGTTCAAACATGAAAATTCAAGACTAGTCCAGAAGAAAGACAGGCAGTCCTTAAGAAAGAAGTATGAAATAAAAAAGTTTACCAACCTGAAGACCCTTCATGTTCAGACATGTTCCTTTCATCATCTTCAACACAGCTTCCTCCTGAGAAGCAACACTTCTCATGATGTTGTTTCATTTGGGCAACCTGGCCTTGCATTTCTTTGTTGCACTGTTTGCATTTTGCACACATGCCTGTCTTACCCACAGGTAGAGGAACGTCATTAAAATATTCCCAAACTGGGTCTGTTTTACGGCCTGCTGCTGTTATAGGTTTTCCCTTCTAGTGAGAGAATGGTCTGGTAGATCTCAAATCAATGAAGGCTACACTCAGAAAGACCTCAAGACTTCTGGAATATGCTGCTCAAAAAGATTCACTTTTGTTTCTACTGCCTGTCCCTCCCTTCTCATATTTCTTTCCAGACTTCTTCTCCTTGTCCAGATCTATTCTGCCCCCACCAATCTTCAATTCATTGAACTTTTTTAAACTTTGCACTTTTAGAGAGAGGTAAGGGATTGACTCTGTGTACACAAACTTGCAGAGGGACAATAGGGTTGAGGTCTCTTATTTCTCACCTCTATATTTTATTTATTTATTTTAAAACATGTTTGTTGTTAACAAGCATGTTACATCTGGAGACACAAATCCACAGTTTGGGAACTGCAAAACTAAGCATCTCTGATGATATCTTCTAGACTGAGCACTGAGTCCCATTGGGTAGATAGAAAGATTAACCTAAATAATCTATACAGAAGCCCCTGGAACCCCATAAGATTGGGTCCCTAATCCATGAACTATTGGAACTCATTTACAAAACTTTACTTAAACATTACATGAATATATTGTCTCATACTGTAGAATTAGAATTTTTAATCCCTATTCCATGATGAGATATCTTTGAGCTATAATGTACCTTAATTAAAACTATCTTTAGGTAGCTTTTTTCCTCAAAAAGCATTTTATCAAAAAAATTGGATTTAAATTAAAAAAAAATCCATTCTTTAATTATTTTTTTTAAATCAATTATTTTTATCCACTTGGCTCCAAAGTTAGAGGAGAGGCCTAAGTCTTTTGGTTCTGCAGCACCTCCCAGCTAAGTCACTCAACCTCTTTCTGTCTAGTTAGCCTGCTCAGGAGATTGTGGCTAGTAATGTATTTCACCTTGATAGTGCTTTCTCATCCTTAGTGCTCAAAGCACTAACGTCTCGAAGTGTTATTATCCAGGATGGCATGATTTAAATCACAGATTTTAATCATGATTTAAATCAGCAAGCAGGAAACCTTACTTTTAATCTTTCTTTTTTATGTATATGTTTTAGGGTTTTTTTCCTAAAAAGGAGTTGATTCTCATTGGCTAGTAACCATTCAAATGTTGACTTGCAACTAAATACAGCCTTTACATTAAATCTGGGGCTTCTCCTTTGCTAACCAGTAGGATCTATACACAGTTATTTAATCAGTTATATAGTTTAACATACTTTTTTCTGTATCTTTGTTTTTACATTTTTAATTGTTAGAAAATGGTGAATGTTGCATTTCTTCTTTACTAGACAACTATTAATTGTTTACTTATGATTTGTGTGAAACTGCAGTTGGATTAAAATGGGAAATAAATTAAAATGCACAAAAACAGCTTCTTAAAAAGTATTCTTTATTATTTTTATTATTACTTAAAGAAAATTTGCTTAAATGTGCTGGGATAAATACGGAAAAAAGTAAATTATCAAAACCTGTTTTGCATTTAAAACTAACTGATTTATTAAACAAAGGAAGTATTAGCTGTAGTTTAAGAATTGAACTGATTGTTTGTGGTCACCATGTCCTTCAGAATTTTAGAAGTATTAGATCTCATCTGCCCGCATTTAATTTTTTTCATAGATTGGAAGAAGAAAACAAACTTTACTGCTTTTTCCCTCAGTGTCTCAGCTTTGAATGAACTAGTCATTGAACTTAATTAGTTGAATAAATTGAAATGAAGAAAATATTCTCTCTGCTCCTGACGAAGAGCCTACTGCTGTCTTAAGGCGAGTTAGCACTTCAGCAGACTCCTGTTCCAGGTGCTTAGACAGTGACTTCCATCAGTTCAGTGGTCTGACTTTCTTTAAACTTCAACGGCAAACATGTGCTGCTTGTTTTTTATTATTGTTTAGTTTAAATTGCTTTGATAAATCATAGTAAGTTTAGGCTGTAACATAGACTTTCAACATTCCAAATTCAATTTTGAATGGGTTTATTTTAAGGAGAAAAATATATTTAATTTAAATTTTAAAAATCCCTAATTTTTTTATCCACCCTGACATTATCCCACTTTTACAACTTGCCTTCCTAAGGATAGAGATTTAACATACTTTTTGGCAGAGGCACTGTGTTATAGTGGATAAATCCACCATCGCCTGGATGGGGTCTGTTACCAGTTCTGTTACAACCTACCTGTGTGACCTTTGCAAAGTCACTTAACTCTGTTACTCACTTGCTGATCTAGAAGATGGAGCTTCCTTGGCACATCCCCTCTTGGGCCGAGGAGGCATTTTGGGGGAAATTCAGGAAGTAAAGTAATAACGCGATTGAGGTCAGTGGGAGCTCTGATTTCACCCTTCATCCCTAAGTTTCCATTCACGCTCTGGCTGGTTCATAGAAAAACCCATTTTTGACCTACGCACCCCACTGTAACACTGCATTTAATCACACACACACACACACACAATTTAAAATGAACATAAACAAAGGCCATCTCCGGTGCCTAAAGAGACGAGAAGTAAAGAGATAACAATGCACTTTTAATAACAATGGCGATAGGTGTCTTATATGAGCCTAGGCAGAGAAATAGACAAAATATTTTTTTCTGTGTGTTTTCCTCCATTGGCTTCGAGGAGAAAGAATCCTAACTAATTGTTAAATCAAGTACATTTCTTAAATATTTTACTCTTGCTTCCCTTGAAAACTGGCTCTGGTATGAGACAGTGCCCAAAGCTGCCTATGTTTCAAGTTTTGTGACACAGGTGATTTTTGTTGGCCAGATCTAGAAATCTGAGACATTTTACAAATGATATCATAAAGGAGCCCATATTTCCACCTCCAAAAGTATTTACCCACTTCAGTCTGAATTTTCAGAAGATATTCTGGTTCTCAATGACACTTAACCCTAAAAAATAGAAATACGCATATTTATTTACTCACATTTTTATTGTTGCCAAGAGGGCTTAAAATCCTCTTTATAATTGGACTGTAGCCACAACTTTAGCTATGGAGAGGAGACCAACTATATATAATAAAACAGTACCACACACTTGAAGGCCCAGAACTATGAAATCTAAGGCCTCTAGGTCCAAAAAACCACAGGTCTCTATCCCTGGGCCTAAAGGTTGATGTCTGTCTGTTGTAGAAATAAACTTTTGTGTTTCCCCCCCAAGCTTCAGGCAACCAAGAGATGGCAGTTCACTTATGCACAGATAGTCCAAGATTCAGCAATGCAATTAAGCGCTTGGTTAAGTGCCTTGGTGAATCAGGGTGGTGATGGACAAACCTGCTTCTTCTGAAGTCATGGTAGAAAACTCCCATTACTGTCAATGGGAGCAGATTTGTGTCCCCAAACTATCCACTACAAAATTTGCAAATAGCCTGGCTAATTTAAAATTATTTTTCTCCAAATGTAGCTGACACACCAGCTGTCAGGGAGCTGCAGTTTTCACAAGAGCCTAAAAGAGTTAGGGGCCCAAATACCCATTGTAAATCAATGGGGTTTAGGCCACTAACTCCCTTAGACACTTATAAAAAGTGCCAACCATACTTACATGGGAAGTGTTTTAAAGTGGTAGTACCAAGATTGTTTTGAACTAGAAAGAGAAAAAGAAACTTTAGACCTTTTTGCTGCTCTGGCATTTTAAAGGGGACTGAAAGTGGGACTAAATTTACACTCAGTGTCTGGCACCTTCACACTGCCAGAAAAGTGGAAAAGGGGCTCAGTGTAAAAGATAATACGGTTCTCTACGTTTGTACAGGGCCTAGCACAATGGAGCCCCATTCTGGTTGAGGCCTCTAGATATCACAACTTCCATTGTTAAATAAAAGCAATAATGGAAGAGGTGGGAAATAAAGTGCATCAGACGTGACACAAAATGTGTTAAGTTAGAGGGAAAATGTGCACTCTTTCATTGCAGAACAAAGCTGTGTACCTGCACTTTCAGTGCACCTTCCCACCAGAAAATACATCTGTTTGCTACGGCTTTGGAATCCTCGTACACTGAGTTCCTTGACGTCCTGCAGGGGTCACTTCCAAACTTCTTTTTATATCCACTGTGTTTTTATCTCCTCAGTCCACCTTGCTGGATCTAACTTAATCATGAGAGTCTAAATAAAAAACCCCACATCTGTGATGACTCAAACCTTCTGTCATCTAACACAGAGTCTGTTCGAATGGGCTTACATCTTTTGCATTGGAATGATGTTCTCATCAACAACAAAATTGGAACTAGAATGTGAAGAATAAATGTCACCCCAGTTCATGCAAATAGAAGTGCCAGGCAGCGAACAACAATATGTAAACTTTGCAGAGTGAAAGTTTCATCTAAGTAAGAAAGAAACGTAGGTTAGGGAATCTGTTCAGTAATATTCAGCATACAGTAAATGTCCTAAAAATGGAGGGTGTTTTTTTTTTCTATCAGTATAGAAATATCTCTATAATTGCTAGTTAATTATATGCCCTTTCTTTGTACTCTGAAATTTCCTTTTCAAAGTAGCAAGCTTCTGATATTCTTTCTCAAAACGCAACAAAAAATATAGATTAACCAAAGGCTCCTGCAGAAGGTGACCTTCAAACCAGCGTGTGGCTCAAAGAAGCCAAATCGACCATCATGTTTGTACTCTCTCCCCGCTTCTTTCCCTGAATGTTTTCAAAATCTACTACAACTATGATGCCTTGAACTGATACTAACAGTCACATTGTCTCTTGTTAGTGAAGGAAAGCTCTGTCTTTGAAAAGTTGTATTTAATTAGATTTAACCTCCCCCACCCCAAATTCCTATATTAAAGAGATGCTAAGGATGCAGTGTTAAGCACTTTGAAGCCAGGGAATGCCAAATTTAAGGTTATACACTCACCCTTAGCCCCATTATAATACTTTCTTTGTCTGATTGTATGCCTCTTTTCCATACATACTGTGTTTCAACAACCTTAGATACACAGGAAGAAAATACCAGGTATGAAAGGTCTCTTTAATCTAGCAGAGGAAGGCAGAACAAGAACCAACAGCTGGAAGTTAGAGCCAAGCAAATTCAAATTAGAAATATGGCATATATTTTTAACAGGGAGGATGACTAACCACTGGAACAAACTGCCCAGAGGAGTGATGGAGTCTCCATCTCTTGGTGTCTTCAGATCAAGACTTGATGTCTTTCTGGACATCGCACCTCAGTAAAACACAAGCTAATAGGCTGAATACGGGAGAAACTGTATGAAATGTGTGGCCTGTGCTATGCAGGAGGCCAGATTAGACGTTCATAGAATCTCAGGGTTGGAAGGGACCTCAGGAGGTCATCTAGTCCAACGTTCTAATGGTCCCTTCTGTCCTGAACATCTAGGAGCAAGCTGTGGGTGCTGTTTAGTACTCTGTCCTTCTCTCTGTGCCAGGCTGGAAAAAGAGCTGTGTGTAGCTCAAAAGCTTGTTTCTTTCACTAATAGATGATTGGCCAAGAAAGGAGATTGCCTCACCCGCCTTGTCTGTCTAGAGGTGATTAGTCATTTATATGAAGAGACCACATTAAACCTTTCTCATTCAACATAATTTAATTGAGTGTGCAACACAGAGTAGAAGTGAAGATGTGCTGGCATTCACAGGCTACCAAAAGGCCTGATCCAATTCAAACTGAAGTCAGAGAGAGTCTTTTTTTCATCGACTTCAGTGGGAGGTTAAGTTTGCAACCAAGGAGTGGGTTCAGGAAGTAGATATGGCAGGTTCAGAGCCTTAAACATGCCAAGGAGGGAGCAGCAGTGGCAGGAGTCTTGTTAAGAGCGAGTGGTGGTGGGGTGGAACTGACTTATTGGTGGGAGAAGGAACGTGTGCCTCAGTAAATTAAATAAATATTCATCTTCCAGGGTATGGCTAAAGGGAGGAAGGGAGGGAATGAGGTCCAGTTATTTTTTCCTTCAGGCTACAAGGCTGAGTGTGTCTCAAGGACGCATTTCAATCCATGAAATCCTTTTCTAGGCTTTGAGTCATAAACAAAGTGCCAGAACTTTCCCAGCACCTACCTCTCTGCCCTCACTTGGTTCATGGGGACTTGTGCTCTGCCAGCTTTGGGTTCTGGTATCTGACTCGAGGTAGCGCTGTCATTCTCACTTTTAAGAGTCCATCACTTTCACCTTGGGGTTCTGATCAGTTGTTCCAAGAACATCCCTCAGATGGATAGTCAAAGTTAGGGAAAGAGTCAGTGAGATCAATTACATGTAACTAACACTCACTCTTGTAACAAGCAAATATGTGGCAGTTATTCATATTATTCAGTGGGGAAAGGGAAAGTGTAAGAGGAGAAGCCAAATATGTTCCTTTTTCTATAGCCATTAGTCACTGTTCATCCTGAGTTTAGGCCCCCTCCACCAGCTAGACACATTGCATTATCTCCCCCCCGCAAACCACACTCCCGCTTTTTCCTCCACAGCACCACTTACCTCTTCCAGCTTTTCCCTCATGAAATCGCACAGCCCTGTGTTCTCACAACAATATGAGCTAGTTGCTTGACTCAAAGGTACAGTGGTCTGACACACAGTGGGCACATCACCTGCGTTCTATCCGATCAGCCCTGGCAAACTAGAGAGCCATTCATGCATGCCTGGAATAGCTGCACTGGACTTACGCAATTAGATGGGCAATTGAATTGTAGTCAGCTATACAGTGCTTCAAAACAGCTCATCGTCAACTAGTGTTTGGGAAAGACACCAATAGACTTATAACTTCCTAGGGAGTGAAAAGCTCATAGAGGCTTTGCTCTTCTCCTAGCATATCTACAAATCTTTGCCCTTTAATTTCTCTCATTGTACCTTAAGGAATCTATTATTTTAAGTGAAGAACAGATTCTCGCATCCCAGGCTTGATTAGGGGAGACGCTGATTGTTGTTTCACAGGTTCATTGTTCAGGTTTTTTTGCTAAACCTACTGCAGCTGCTCAGTAAGGAGCAAATGATCACATCAGTCCTTGGTCTATTCCCAGTGTCTTTCCAAAACATAAGCAGATGAAGAGCTATTGTTTAGTCCTGTATAGCTGCCTAAAGCCCAATTGCTCCACTGACTGTGTTAATTTATTCCACCTATTCAAGCCAACTACTATGCCAACACCAATGGGCATGAAGGCAGGTGACTTGCCCATCTTGTGTCAAGGCCTCTGCCTAGCTTCTCTATTTTTCAGCTATGCTGCTTCTTTCCTTTTTTCTTTCCTTTTGAGTCACAAATAGCTGATAGCTTTGTGAGGATACAGAAAAAAAGCGACTCCCTAAAATGAAATACCCAGTTTGCTTATACAGTGCAAGTCTGTTTAAATTGAATCCCATGTTATAGTGAAATTGTCCTTAAGTCTCATTTCTGCTCAGTGTATTTTAATCAAGCAAAAATCCTGTTATATTGAAGAAATCCTGTTATTATGAGCAATCACTGGGTTGTTTTAATGGACACAACCCTTTAAACTAAGCCTTTGTCAAACTAAGCCTTTGCCCCTTAATCACAAATACGCAAGTCATTTCAACATAAAAAAGCAGGACAGATATTGCAAGTGACTTGAATTTGTATGGATATTTGTTGTCCATTCCAGCATGTATCATCATGTTTTGCTTTTCTGATGTCTTAGATTGTCCTCCGATGAAATTAAATTTGCTTCGTAGCAAACGGAAATTCACCGTGGACTCAGTCCTGAAGTGCTCAGGCAAAACTTCCACTAGCTTCAGAAAGTTTGCCTGAAGTGCTGAAGAGAAACTGTGCAATGACTTCAGTCTTCGGTCCTATAAGAGCGTTTCACTTTATTACTTTGCGTACATGCCCAGCTAACAGACCAACCATCCAATGTGCATGGACACATTATACCAATGTTTTACCAGTATTGTTTCACATCCCAAGTTCTTTGTTTTCACATAGCTGCCATGCCAAATAGATTAGGAAGGGGTGTTTTAGGTTGCCATGTGGACAGGAAGGGCAGTCTTTCCCTTTCAAACAGGTTATGGGGTCTTTGACAGTCATTTCAAGATCCTTTGCTAGGTGGTCCCACCTCTCTCTGAAGGCTTTAAAGTTGTCAGTAGAGGAGGAAGAATCAGCAGTCGTGGCACCTGCAGAGGCAGTAGTTGAAGGGGCAGTTTTTATGGTGACTAGAGCTTTTCTGTACCTCCTTGCATCTTTCTCTTTGTCACTTGGGAGGTCATTATTTAGACTGGTGCATCCCTAGGATGAGGAATAAGGAACTGACTCTCTCGCCTGGTTAGGATAAGTAGAGTGAGTTTTGGATCACTTGCTGTAGAAGGTGACCTCTTGGCAATACATCATGAGACCCTAATCCTATTCCAAATGCTATTCAGGTCAATCCCGGAGCCTGGATCCAAGTCAGGTGTCCTCAGAGGATAGCGAGTGGAGACCTGGGACCGCTTGTCCTGTGAAATCAGAACCTGAGAACTCTCTGTTCTAGTGACACAGGAAAATAGATCATTATATTCTTGAGCTCACTGTAAGAAACAAAACCTCCTCCAGATCCCATGGCCGCAGCAGAACTGGATGAGCAGTAGGAGACTCTGCATCAATCTCCAGATCTGAGGAAACCAAACCCAAGGATGCCACAGTTTGAGAAGCAGCAGGATTAAGAGACTTACTATTGCTGACAAATGCCCAGTCCTATGGCCCTTACGGAATTGCTTGGCCATGGCCTCTGTAGGTTCAGGCATGAAGACAGTGTTCACCTCTGTCTCTTTTTTCTTGAGTACCAAGGACAGTGGCACTGAGGGCATCCAACACAGGAGTGTTTTGTCTCCAAAGCAGCCCTGCATCTGCTGGGAGCTGGTACTTTGGAGGGTTACCTTTCTTCTGGGGATGTGAGGGTCTTTTGCAAACGTGAATGAAGTCCTGCAGCAGCCCTGCAAAGTAACTAAAGAAGCATTATTCCCATTTAACAGATGGGGTAAATGAGGTGTAAGGCATTGACTTGCCTAAGCTCAGACTGCAGGTCACTGGCAGAGTCAGGAATAGTATTCAGGAGGCCTGACTTCTGTGCCCTGCTTTACCCAAAAGAGAGGGCTATTCCAACCTAATTATTTACAGTCCTTGTGTTTCATTCATGGGAAGGAGTGCTGCTTGCTGACTCAGCCTGAAGTGCTCACTCATCCGCTGAGCTGTTTAACCAACAACCAGCTGCATCAGATGTTTATACTTCTTGACTTTGTTCATTAGTTTTAAAAAAAAAAAGCTTGCAAATCTGTGGTGCAGTGCTGCAGAATGCCGGTAGTAATGAAGATGTTAATTAACAATATTGAACAAGATTTCGAGAGATGAGTTTTAATAAGTAGTGCTAAAAATATTCATTCATTCAAAAGTATTCATCCCCAGAACGAACACAATGAGCACCAGACAAATGCGAACAATGCTCAAGGCCCACGAGCTGCTATGTTAGAGGCGTTTCATTTCTGAGTCACACAAGAAGCTGGAATTTCAGACTGGCTCATTTAAAAGATGTTTTGTAGAAGAGAAAGTAAAGAATCAGCATATCAACCAGGTGCCCTCGTCCTTTCATATCTCTGGCTAGTCCTGTCTTGCCCCAGCTAGCTCCAAGACCCTGGAGTGGGAAACGCAGACAGTGTATGTTGTCACAGACTGATTTTCTGTCACTGGCACCAACAACCTGGGGTCCTCCAAGAGAACCCCGGCAGTGAATAATCTCTCTTGTTGTCTGCCACAACGTGTGTATGTGTCAACCGTCCTCCTTGCCGGCCCTGAGCACACTTCCATCACCCATGGCAAGCAGGGCGAATCAAGAGGCAAGTGGCCTACGAAATGATTTGTCAAGCAGAGTTTCCTTTCACACAAGGTACTTATACCTAATGCTTCCACTGGATCACATGAAACAAAAGAGCATTGTGTACACCCACATTTACATACGGGTTCCAGTCTTTTGTAAGTGTGTGAATAGAGATATAGAAATCAATACTACATCAGTCAAATCTACAGACATTTCCACAGGACAACCTCCTTAGTCCTCTGTAGCCCAACAATCTGCAATCCCCTCTGTTGAAAACGGAAGCCCCCTCCCCACATTGGCAAATGGCAGCAGCTCAGGTCAGCGTTATCCCATTCTGTTCTGATCACCGAACTGCAAGCAGCTGTCAGAGAGCCTCCTGGGTTTGCAGCGGAGAGCGAACGGATCATGCCTTTTGCAAAACAATCTGCTTCCTGGTAGCATGCAGGGCAGGCAATAAAGTTTTCCCACAGTGCACCACGGTGCTAGGGCTAGAGCGGCCACATTTCAGGGCGGGGGCACTAGGGACTCTGGGGTACAGTTACTTTGACTCAGGTCTGCGCACTGCAGTGTGGACGCCAGAGCCCTAGGTTTGAGCGTGGGTTAGAAAAGTCTTAACATAGGGTCTAAATACAATGTAAATGCTCAGGCCCAGGACGCCCTAACACGGGTCAGCTGACTCGAGACCCACTAAACAGGGGCTTACATTGACGTGTAGACAGACCCTCTGTCTTGCCTATATCTATAGTAGTATGTATCTTTGTTACAACTACCCCAGGCTTTCAAACTTGTTCCTCCCAAGGACCTTTCATCCTACTAGTGTTGGACATAAAGTGCAACTATCACAATCCTCCTTTTCTTAGAGCTCCAGTCTCATGGCAAGCCCGAGCCTAGCAGTCAGCCTGTCACTGCTCCTCTGCTCCTTTAACCCTCTGCCTAGCCCATCCTTCTGGTCTAGAACTCTTCCATTCCAAAGGGCACAAGAATACAACCTGTCGCTTTCCACGGCAGTATCTGAGAGCAAGTCTAGAATGCGCTAGTCTGCCCACTACCACATGCTCCATACCCCTCGGACAGGGGGCATACTGATGAGGTGGTGTTGTCATCAATTATTGGCTGGCAGGACCCCTCCCTCAGTTCAGTCTTTCTTCATGCGGCGTTGCTGCTGTGAGCAGAGAGGAGTGGAGCAGAGAGGTAATTTCTGTTCCTATACCTTTCTCCCTTCCTTGAGGGTCATCTCCAGCTGGGGTTCAGGTGACACCCAGTCTGTTTACATGGGAGCCCCCAGCTGTTCCATTGCCAATGTCGTTTGCACCCTTCTTTCTGCCAAAGAATGGCCATTTAACTAGGTGAAAGTCCACTTGACTTTGACACCAGGCAGAGGTTTTGGCTAGCCCTTTGTCTCTGAAGAATTGATCTGTGCCTTTTTTCCTAAATTTTAGTAATGGTATACAGTAGAATATTATAACTGTACATGTAATGTTGCAGCACATATTTTACCAGGACAATAATGTTCAGCAGAGTGTGAGTTTTCAGATGATACCTCACAAGACATACTTTGTACAGAATTTATCATAGTTTTGTGAAAATAAGAATATAGCATGTCACAATATAAGATTTAATATAAATTTATGTAATAAAATTACATGATTAAATAATACTTAGAAATGTACATAGTACATCACAAAGTGACAAAATAAATTAGACACTATATCGGTGCTTTCATTTCTCCTGAAACATTTTAACATGTTTATTGTGGCAGTGTCTATGGGCCAACCAAGAATGGAGTCCCATTGTGCTAGGCACTGTACAAACACAGGTATCCCTGCCCATGGCAGATTACAATCTAAATAGACCAGAGGATGCAGGATGGGGGATGAGTCAGAACACATCAGCAGAATGACCGATGGGATGGCAGCAAACAGCATGTTAGTTCCACGGTGTTTTTTTTTGTTTTTGTTTTTTGTTGTTGGTTTTGGGGGGGGGATGGTTGTGGGACATAAAATAAATGGAAAGGGAAAGGAAAGGGTAAAGGGCACAGGGCAGGGAGAAGAGTGTAGGAAGGGCAGGTGTGGGGTGAAGCTGAGACTGTGAGGAGGGAGGAAGAGGGGAGGGTTCAAGCAAACAGCTAGTTAGCACAGGGCAGAGAACGGCCTGTCAGAACTGTAGAAAGGTCTCTGAATGTACAGAGGACCAGAGATCCCTGCTTCGACTGCTTCTGCCCCTGCTGCCTGGAGTCTGGCTGGCTCCTCTCTGGATTTTTCTCCCAAGCTTGCATTGTGGCAGGAAGGGGAGGCATCCCCTGGGTGCAAGTTCCTCCTGAGTAGGGAGGCTCTTCCATGCACATCTCAGGGTCCAGTGGAGTGCTAGGGGGAGGGGTGTCCCCAGCTGGGCCCCATTTTACCCCTTTCCTGCAGCACAACAGTCCCTGCTTTGGCTAATTTTGTCTCAGCAGCTGGAGTCTAAGAATATTTCTACAAAAGAAAATAAACCAATAATTGTGTTTCTCATGTGGGCTTTATATTAGAAGAAGGGGTGAGGTGGAGGGATCAGGTTTTACAGGGGCTTTTAATATGTATGACACAGTTATTCAGAGCCTAATTAATCATGAATTGAGCCATGAACTGTGCTGTGGCTTCTTGAAGGGAGAGCTCGATCCTCGTCAGAGCTTTTAGATGGAAGATCATTTTACAGTACGTGTTTCTACACCTAAGAGAGTCCCATATACCTCTCCACACAAGGTAATTGATGTGCCAACTTGGCCCTTACATCTCCAAATACACTTCATCCCTTACTGAGTAGAGAACCTAGATTTTACCTACTGCGTGCTGAGCATATGTCACTCTTCTAAGAGAAGAGTTTTACCATTGATTCTGCTATTGCGTACTTAACAATAAAAATGAGTGATGTTCCATTCCGAGCTCAGTCTCCACGGAATGCAACAGTTCTTCATTATAAGGGGAGAAAGTGTAATTAATTTTTAATTATTTTCCCTTTTGCCCAAATATCTTCACAAAGTGCAAATTAAATTATTTAACCTTGACAAGCACTTCTGCCAATTAGTCTCTGCAAAAAGTGTGTGTGTGTGTGTGTGTATAAACCTGTGGAAATCAAACGGAAATGGGAATGAAACTCAAAGCAGTAGTGGTCTATGTGCATAAACTAGTAAATATTTCACAACTGTCCTTGTGGTATTCTAAAGGATCCCCGTCCTTCCATCTTAATAGTTAAAGATTAATTGAATTTCAGTTATTGAATATTTCTGGTGGCCCTTATGTTGAAGTTAAAGATGGGCAATTTAACTTTGAATTGATTTTTCTTTAATTTGAGCTTTGTAGTATTTAAGCATTTACCTCAGCTGTGCTCAAGTTTCCTGAATTATAGACAAGAGTAGAAAGAAGTATTCATTAGACAAACACTTGTTTATTAAACAACATCAAGATTGGAAGAGCTTTATATTATCTTTAATGAGTGAAAAACTGAGCTAGTAGCAAAAAAATTATTAAAGACACTTCCAAAACACTCAGGAAATCTGTTTTTTTCTTTAATCACCACTTCTCAATCTGGCTCTTTGTCCATGACGATCTCAATGCCCACTGAAATCTACTGCACACTTTTTCAATCTATATTGGGTCAGGATCTAAGGTCCCAGTCTATGAAAGTCCTCAAGTATATGCTCTTTATACATAGAGTGACCAGATGTCCCGATTTTATAGGGACAGTCCCGATTTTTGGGTCTTTTTCTTATATAGGCTCCTATTACCCCCCACTCCGTCTCGATTTTTCTCACTTGCTGTCTGGTCACACCATTTAAACATATGAACGGTGCGGTTGAAGTTATTGGCCCTGATTCAGGGAAGTATCTCTGCTCAGGAAGGTTGCTTTAATTTCCTCTGAAGTTTGAGAGGAAAGTTCAAGAACACTTTTAACATTTGACTCAAGAATTCATTGTTGTGGACTGGTTTCCTTGTTTATATAAAAATAATGTTAGTGTAAAAAGATTTTTAGATTGTAAAGTCAGAGGGGACCATTGTGATCATTTAATGAGTATAGCGCAGCCCATAGGTACGGCCAGCTTTAGGCCAATTCGCCCGATTCCCCAGAATCAGGCCCTGTGCCTAAGAGGGCCCCTCGCCGGTGCCTAAGAGGGCCCCTCACTGGTGCCTTTTTAATTTTTAGTCACCTGGCGGCGCTCCGGGGGGTCTTTGGTGGCATTTCGGTGGCAGGCCCTTCAGTCGCTCTGGGTCTTTGTCAGCATTTCGGTGGCGAGTCCTTGAGTGCCGCTGAAGGCCTGAAGCACTGCTGGATGAGTACGAGTCATGCCCCACACTTGCTAAAGCCGGCCCTGGCCATAGGAGTTCCCTGAACTAAATCTTTTGCAAAAAAATATTACATCTTGATTCACTGTTAAAATGGTACTTTATTTCCCGTTTGAATTTGACTAGCTTCAATTTCCAGCCATTTGATCATATTAATACATTTGTCTGCTCGACTGAAGACCCTTCTGTTATCAAATTTCTATTCCCCATGTAGATATTTATAGATAGGCTTGGAGGGATTAGATTTTTATCAGTAAATGTCAGTAAGCATTGATTTAACCAAACACTCACAAGTCAAAAAGTAAATAACTAAAAATCCATCAATGATAATTGAATTTTACAGATAGGAAAAGTAAGAAAAATGCTGCTTGAGAACTTATTAGCTTATGATATAAGAATTTTTACTTTGTATATTTTGAGATGTTGATATTGACAATGTTTGTTTTGTCGGTTACTAAGTTTTAACTTTTTGAATTTCAGTGTCTGCTCTAATTAAATACGTGTCTGACCCTTCCCCCATAATTTTCAATTATATATCTATATCGATCTATATAGATATAAAACCAAATAGTGCCAAGCCTACTAATAGACTGTGATCAAATCACCCCTCAGCCTTGAAGCTCATGAGAGGATTGTATGCTAGGAAAAGGGTATAACTGAATCTCTGAAAAGTTTAATAGCAGACTTGTTCAGCATTGATAACTCATTTTTAACAGGTTAAATTAGACATTACTCTGCAATTTGTAAAATTGGAGGAACTGCGATCAACTAACAAGTTGTGGGAATTAATGTGTAAATATGCATTTGGAAAAATGGTCTTTGCAACTTAGGTCAGTTCCCATGGTGGTCCAACGTAATTTATTGTTATGGCAGATAAGTATCTACTTGGCAGCTTTACAGATGCAGTATTTTCTTTTTCCATGTATGAAAGATTCATACAGAATGTATCTATTATATTAGATACGAACATCATTCCTGCTATTTCCTGCCACCTCTGTGTTTAGATTGAGATAGGCCTGATGCTATTTTTTTGTTTGTTAGTTTGTTTCCTGGCATCCTTCCAGTCATATTATGGGACACGGATGCATTTCCACCTCTTCCTCCATCTCTGTTTTGTTTTGTAGGGTGGAGAGGCTCGGGCCTTGGCTTTGGCCCTGCTGCCCGGGGCAGCTGGGCTTGGGCGGGCTCAGGCTTCAGTCCCCTCTCCTGGGGTCATGAACTAATTTTTGTTGTCAGAAGGGGATCGTGGTGCAATCAAGTTTGAAAACTGCTGTGAAGTGGCAACATCAGAATAAACAGGTCCTAGTCCGCAGTTTTGCTGCATTTTGCAACAAAGCCAAGAAGCAATTCTAGTCTTGACATAGCAAGTCTGTTATTATCTTCATGCTTTAAGGCCACAGAGCCTCTTTCTCAAAGCCTGTTTACACTGCTCCAGGGCTGTCAATGAACCTTAAAGCAGGAACATGTTACATGTACACAAGACTGATTGAAAAAAAATGTGATGGCATTGATTTCTATCGGAAAATACTATTTTGTTGAAATCAAAGCATTTTACAGGCAGGTGTCCATTTCAACAAATTTTTGGATGGAAAAGAATATAAACGGAATTTTTTGACTTTCTTGTTTAGTTTTTGATGGTGTTGAAATACTTGGTTTCAACTTTATCATTTTGTTTTGACTTTTATATTAAAATTTAATATTTCATGTCTGTATTAGGCAATATTATATTTAATATTTTATATTGTAATGCCTCAACATTATTGAAATTGAATGTTTTGATGGTTCTAAATCTTTTTTTTTTTCAGGAATTTCCATAAGTAATTTTGACTTTTCATTCCAATTCTGAATGAAAACAAATGTTGAAATGTCAGAATGTCCCATGGGACAGAAATTCCTTTTTTCCAACCAGCCCTGATTTACACCCATTTTCTGGACCCTTTATGCTGCCAGAGAGGTATAAAATGGTCTCGATGTAGATGAGACTCAGGCCCTGTATCTTAAAAACAGTGTACACTTAGCACACATAGACAGGTGACATGATGTGGGGGAAAGAAACTTTCCTCCCACTCCCCCTCCAATTTTGCGATTTTCGTAACCTAGTAACCGATAACACTTGAGGTTTTAAATACTCCCTTAGCTCCTGAATTCTAATGTGTGGGGGGCAGTGACGGGTGGAGCTACCTAACAGCAAAACCACTTCCTGTGCTCTAATGCAGCCGTGCTGCATAGCACCTGGCGGGGGGTCCTCAGTATGTGCAAGGCGTGTACTGCCCTGTTAGGCCTCCCAAAATCTGTCCCCTCCCTTGCTCAGTCCTATGTGTGATGCTGTAACAGTCACGGTTAGATCAATGCGCCGTGCTGAGTAGCATGGCACTCCATGAGGTAGTTTCAGTTGGGCTAAGCAGAGAGGGGGGTATTACCCAGCATGAGTAAAGGTAGCAGGATGTGGCCCTATGCAGTTCGCTTTCCAGACTGATCAAGCAGAGCCTGAGTTTGCTGAGGATTAAGTCATAGTGCAAGATCCCACTCTTTTCTCTAGCTTTGACTTTGGGCAAGGGGAAGCAGGCACACAGGGTTAACTGGTGGGTATTCACCCTCCCACCCCCACTCCCAATCCTGGGAGACATGGCAGGAAGGAATCCCTGTTTTTATAAATCATGTGTTGTGCTTGTGCCCGGAGGTGAAGTGTTAGGCACATGTTATTAATGTAAAAACAAACCCGTTAGCTGTGTAGTGGGAACAGATCTTTTGTGTTTCACTCGGACCGTACTTGAAACCAAGTTAGCTAACCGTGATTGTCCAGACTTTATTTACAGCCTAATATAAAGCTGTGCTACATATGGCAGGCGTTTCACTTCATGCTCACATGGAAAGATTGGCATTCAACAGTAGATGCATCATGTGCCAGGTTTTGTGATGGCTGGGTGCATCACACTAGCAATTAACCAGCAAGGGGAGCGGACACACACATAATCAGAGAAGCTGCAGCTGAATATGTCAAATGCTGGGAAAGGAAGCGTGAGATATTGGTGGCCAGCGGAGCTAAATATAAATCATAAGCTTAACAGATTGTGACCTAGTCAATGTTTGGAGGAAAGACCTCCAAGGAACAGCCAAAGTGTTGCAGGAAGTCAGCCCAGTGAGCTGTTAGCCATTGCAGCCTGAGCTGGAGCAGGTACACGGACGGGTGTGCATTCAGGATTCTGATGTGATGTCCCACATCTTGATGCCAGGCCTATGACTTCCCAGGCAGCCATTGCATCCTGGCCTATACGCACTGTCTGCTGAAACCTGGTGGGCTGAGAAGCTAGTAGGATGACAGCCTCAGCCAAGGCACCGCCCACAGGAACCCTGACTGAATGATCATCTGGCTCCATCAATTGGTCCAACCAGGCTATTTACTGAGCATGTGCAAGCTGAGGTTTTTCAAAGGCTTATAACATTGACAAATTTGTGTAGATTTTCACAGGAAATGCAAAAGTCACATCGCTGAGACAATGGCCTCCCTCCTGACAAATTTCAAGTTCCTGCTGCAAAGCATGGGGGCACTAGAACGTCTCAATTCAACAATTGTAAGAATTATTTTAACACGGCAAAACCATGTGCTTTTCCCTCGCCTCATTCCCAGAAGTGGCAAAGCTGAAACTTCCAAAACAATTTCAGCCTCAGGCAGACATCCAGCGTGGAAAATTTCAGCCTAAATGGTCAAATTTTGGGAATGTAATAAGTAAATGCAAGCAAGGTCTTATAATGGGAAGTGCCAAGAAACCTTAATAATAGGCAGAGCTGCCAACTCCACTTATAATAAAGCAATTTTGATTACAACATTGAGAGACGATCAAAACAGATAAAAGGGAATTAGTGTAAAATCCAGTCTAATAAAGTGTCTGAGTGAGCATCCCACTAGTCCTTACAGTTGTTATGTCTCAGTCCTTCCAGCTTCTCTCTCTGAGTCTAATTCTGTCTCCCTTACTCTGGTAATATTCGTACTGAAATGAAATAAGGGGGCCCTTTGGTGGGATCACAGCCTCAGCTCCTCACGTGTCACTGAATTCTCTCTGTTATGCTGCTGTGTCACTTCACTGTTCAGATCTGAACCGTTTGCATTATCATTCTAGCCAAAATCTTGTATTTTGCATCCTCATAGGGGCAATGATATTTTTCTCATTTCACTCCACCTTATCGCCTGCTCCTTTCTGCCCATGTTACTACTGTATTGATTGTATTTTAAATTGAATTCCAGACCCCTGGTCTGCAACTGGGAGACAAGGCCTAGATGATCAAAAGGTGTGAACTGACGTCAGAATATTCCTATACAATTACTACTCGACAGTGGTTAGACATACATATCAGCACTGATGCTGCCAGTGCACTCACTCATATACAACAGTTTACTTGACTAAAATCTGATGAGTAGAACTACTGACCTCAGATGACCCATTTCTCTATGTCAGAGACCTCATACTTAGTAGGGGCCCATCCTGGAAGAAATTAATGTATTTTTTTTTATAAATGTTTCAACTCGTTACCTTTTGGTGACTGATACATTGTCTAATTTCTTCCCCCCCCTCTGTAATCAGTGATTCATAAGGAACAAATTTAAACAATTTTATTATTTTTGCTCAGAAAAGTATTTAAATGGATCAAATCCTATTTTAAAAAAAAAAGAAAGACTGCTAACCTTTGAAAGACCACAGGTTCACACTTGGATTTCCTCCGCTGAGCTTTATAACCTCCCCATTCACCCAGTACCCCATAATAAACTAGTGTACCAACTTCCAGGATTCTGGGTCAATCGTAACACAAAAGTGAATTGTTACAGTCAGTCACTGTGTTGCAAGCCTCTGTATTGTATTAGAAACCATTGTAAAGTGTCAGTTTGTGCATTCCCTACACAATGGTTTCTTCCCTGGTGAATACAGTTCATTACCATTTATATAGCTGTTCTTGTCCCAGGCTGGAGTGATAAGGGCAGATCCTCAGCTGGTGTAAATGGGTTCAGCTCAGCAGAAGTCAGTGAAGTTGCACCAATTTGCACCAGCTGAGCACCTGGCCCTTTGTCTTTCAGACTGGGCTATGTCATCTCCTCCTTAGTGTGAGAGCAACTTGCTTGTCACTTGTCTAATTGTCAGTAAATCAGAGTACGGTATACCAGCATGTTGAAGCTGCCCTTGCTATTTATTTGTATCATCTGTAATCTCTCTGTCTGAGTAACTCAGACGGTCACAACATTAGTATATGTGTAGTGTATACCATTAATAACTTATATTAATGGCATCTAGTATGTATATATTGTGCTAACTCAAATTAGCATAATTTCATTATATTCTGTATATTTTATGCATTATAAAAGGTTCAGACTTTATAGTATTTGTGATACTGTATCACGTTTGGAAATAAATTAACTATATTTTCTGACACTATATTATATATACATATAAGCTGAGTTGCATAATATCCCTAACCATTGTTCTGACCTGCCCAACTGTTGTGCAAGGGAGTTATATCTGACTTAGAGCTGGAGCCTGCAAGGTACTACCTGTCATCCACTCACTGTCAGTGAGCTTGCATAGCACACTGAAGGATAAAATCCCTCAGAACCCTCATATTTGGATTTATACCCTTAAAAAGAAGGCTATGCTAGTTTTTAAAAAAGACCTGGTTTAGAGGGGAGGTGAAGGCAGCTGTAACAAATATAACAAATGGAAGAAAGGGGAAGGTTGATAGTAGTGAATATAAATTAGAAGTTAGGAATTGTAGAAAATTGATACAGGAAGCCAAGGAATACAAGGAGAAATGAATGACTAGCAGAGCTTATTAAAAATGAGTTTTTAAAATATATTAGAAACAAAAATAATCCTGACAACAGTATTGGTCCATTATTAGATGGAAATGGGAGAATTATCAATAATAATGCAAAAAAGGCAGACATGTTAAACAAATACTTTTGTTCTGTCTTGGGGAGAAAAAATAGATGTAGTCTCATCCTATGATGAGAATGCTTTTTCCATTCCATTAGTATTTCTGGAGGATGTTAAAAAGAAGTTACTAACGTTAAATGGTATTAAATCAGTAGGTCCAGGTAACTTGCATCAAAGAGTTTTAAGAGTTCGCAGAGTACCTCACTGCACCATTAATGTTGATTTTCCACTATGTTTTGGTGCACTGGGGAAGTTGCAGAAGGCAGAAAGAAAACTAATGTGCCAATTTTTAAAAGGGGTAAGCAGGATGGCCCAGGAAATTATGGGCCTGTGAACCTGATGTTGATCAAAGACGAGAAGCTGGTACAGGAGTTGATTAATAAAGAACTAAAGGAGGGCAATGTTGTTAAGGCAATTCAGCCTTGGTTTATGGAAAATAGGTCCTGCCAAGCTAACTTGATATCTTTTTTTTATGAGATTGCATGATTCATTGATGAAGGTAATACTTCTGTAGGGCATTTGACTTGGTGCCACATGACATTTTGATTAAAGAACAGAAAAGGTGTAAAATTAACATGGCCCACATTAAATGGATTTAAAATTCACTAACTGATAAGTCTGAACATTTAACTGTAAATGGGGAATTGTCATCAAGCGGGTCTGTTCCCAGTGGGGTCCTGCAGGAATCGGTTCTTGGCTATGTTCTTTACCATTTTTAACAATGACCTGGAAGAAAACATCATCACTGATAAAGTTTGCAGATGACACAGTTTGTGGGAGTGGTAAATAATGAAGAGGACAGGTCACTGATCGAGAGTGAACTAAATCACCTGGTAAACTGGCTGCAAGCAAACAATATGTGTTTTAATACAGCTAAATTTAGGAACAAACAAATGTATAGCTGAAGGATGGGGAACTCTATCCTGGGAAGCAGTGACTATGAAAAAGATTTAGAAGGTCATGGTGGATACTCAGCTGAACATGAGCTCCCAGTACTAATGCACTCCTGGGATGCATAAACAAGGGAATCTTGACTAGAGCGGAGAGGTTATTTTACCTCTGTATTTGGCACTGGTGCGACCACTGCTGGAATATTGTGTGCTGTTCTGCAGCCCACAATTCAAGAAAGATGTTGACAAATTGGTGAGGGTTCAAACAAGAGCCATGAGAATGATTAAAGGATTAGAAGACCTGCCTAATAGTGCTAGACTCAAGGAGCTCAATGTATTTAGCTTAACAAAGAGACTGTTAAGAGGTGACTTGATCACATTCTATAAGTGCCTATATGGGGAACAAATATTTGATAATGGATTCTTCAGTCTAGCAGAGAAATGTCTCATGAAGCTAGAAGTTGAAGCTAGACAAATCCAGACTAGAAATAAGATGTAAGTATTTACTGGTGAGGGTAATTAACCAGTGGCCAATTTACCAAGGGCTGTGGTGGATTCTCCATGGCGCTCCCTTTGCAGGCACTTTGGTTCACAGTGAGACAGAGAGGACATTCAGTGCTGAGGTTTCCTTTAAAGGAAGGTTGCAGTAAATCATTGCAAGTACTCACCCAACAGCTGACCTATCTGTCCAACCCTTGAGGCTGCATAGGGCACCCCTTCCTGACTCCATATCCTTTTTGTGCTAAATAAACTACATGCTGGTGTGATTCTCCAGGATCAGGCATCTGAAAGGCTGCTTGGCTTTCTTCAGATGTTTGCTCCCCCGACAAAGTACTCATAGATGTGAGAACATCTCTGAATTCTGGACATTTAAGGTAAAACCAGTCAGTGTTGCCAACTCTCAGGATTCTTTTTTAAGTCTTGTGGTATTTGGTGTGTTTCTTAAAGCCTCAGCTCCTGGAATCCTATGATTATGTGAGAACCTCAGGTTTGTTTTTATTTTTATTTTTTAGTTTCTAATCCTGATGGTTACAGAGAAAACCTTGAAAATATGACCTCAAAAGCCTCAAACACCAGTCAGCAGATAAAAAGAAACCAACAATTATTAGTATTATTTTTAAATGTTTATGATTTTTAAGTCAATTTCATGATTTTAGGGGGTCTAATTCATGATTTATAAATGCTTGGAGTTGACAATACTAAAACTTACTATGTGCTGGCTATCAGAGTACTGTCATTTCAAGGCTCCTATGAACTCCTGCATTTAAACATACCGTTTGTGGTTGTTGTATGATACCAAAGTTCATACCATTAATATGCAATCATTTTAATCAGTCACAATGATTTGGGGTGGAACTCTGGCTTTTTTACCCATGAAGCCTATTAATGGATAACAGTCCTATAGACTCGGAGACTGAGCCATTTATCCCTAGCTCATGTGTTCTGTAGCCTTCCCCACTTCCCCCTCTGTGAGACCTCTCCCCTTTTCTGGTCTCTTGCACTAACAGAGTTCTGTGCTCATTGAAGCCTCTGTTTACCCTGAGCAGAAAGTACCAGTTGTTCCAAAAACCCTAGCTGCAGTCTTGAAGATGTAAAGCTTTTCCTTCATCCCCAGATGAAAGCCAAACCCCAGAATCACCTCTGTGGCTTTATTTTCCTTTCTTGTGTATATTCGATTTACCTGATGATAATAATTTAATGGTTCCTCAAATATGGCAATTTAAAAAGAAAAATCGATTTCTAATTAAGATGTGTCTGAAAGGAAACAAATGATGCTTGGCTTGTACACAAAGACATCCCCAGTGAAGAGTCCCTTAAACGCACTTGGAAAAGATTGACTGCCTCAGAGAATAGTGTAACCTTGCTACATAAGTGGTACTTTCAGGCATCTCAAGCAGTGGCGCATAAATGAGATAGACCTTTGGCTTGCCGCTCGCTGTGTGCTTTGTCATGTTTGCCCAAGGACTAATGACCGTTCTTAGCAAGGCCTATTTTCTGCAGATCCTAACTGCGTGTTATTTTAAAGAATACCACTTATTGCCACAGTGTGTTCACAACTAATTACTTCCACATGAATGGCTTTTTATCTCTTACCTCTATTTTTTTCTTAAGCTGCTTATGCAGCTGAAAGAATTCCTTCACAGTAAGTGCATTGTACATTAATCATTGTAATGTAGGCTCCTGAACACAAAATAGCAGGTTCTTCTGAGTCTCTTCTGTATGCCAAATCCTGTAGCAGAGATGGCCACCATAGCCAACTTCATCTAAATAAAGCTATGCTGCCTTGAAAAACAAGGCAAAGCTGAGGACTAGCTATTGTTATGATGCAAAGTTATAGTGATCAGAATTGTCAATGAGAGTCCTGGGATGGGGTGCATCTACCCTGTGGGGCCAGTAAGGAAGCCCCATCCTCCCCTACATGTCACTGAAGCCCATTAGCACTGCACTTACTAGAGAGATGGATAAGGGTCAGTAGGACCTAAGCAGAGTGATCGGAGTGGTAATGGACAGTCTGAAGAAGACTTTCTTCATTGGAAGTCTTCTCTGATGGTCTGCACTTCTATTGGTCAGGTTTAGGTATGAGAACCCCTCTCTTTCTTAGGTCTCCATCCTGGAAGGAGGTATCAGCCACGAGGATACATTCCTGCCCCAGCAATCTCTCCGGATAAGAAGAATCCCCAAGTCTCCATTGTAGTGCATGTCATAGAAGGCCAGCTTCCAAGTTTGTGATACACTTTGACACAGAGCATAAGAACATAAGAACGGCCATACTGGGTCAGACCAAGGGTCCATCTAGCCCAGTATCCTGTCTTCTGACAGTGGCCAATGCCAGGTGTCCCAGAGGGAATGAACAGAACAGGGAATCATCAAGTGATCCATCCCCTGTCGCTCATTCCCAGCTTCTGTCAAGCAGAGGCTAGGGACACCATCCCTACCCATCCTGGCTAATAGCCGTTGATGGTCCTATCCTCCATGAATTTTATCCAGTTCTTTTTTTAACCCTATTATGGTTTCTGGCAAGGAGTTCCACAGTTTGACTGTGCGTTATGTGAAGAAATACTTCCTTTTATTTGTTTTAAACCTGCTGCTTATTAATTTCATTTCTTGACCCCCTAGAGCATGGAATCACAGGTCAGCTCACACACAGCTTGCTTTCTGTGGACTCTGTAGCCTTTGCCTTCAAATATTTGCTCCATAATCCATCCATGAAGATAATTGTGCTTGGTTAAGTGACTTGGCTTTAAATGACTGAACAGTATGGGTTTTTTCTATACATCTTAATTTTTTACTCTGTGCTCTCCATTGTTCTTAATGTTTAAACACTGAGCATTGCTGCCTTTCCCTCTACTTTTATTCCTGCTCATGAAATACAGGGTGATGGGGTTCAACTTCATTTATTTGCTCCTGTCCCTGCATCGCTGGTGGTGATATCAACAGTGCTCTGGGAAACATATATGGTGGGCTTATATTTTTTTCCACAAAGAATCTTCATTACAAATGTGTGTTTTGTGTGGTGAGGGATTTAATAGTAACACTTAAAAATATTTTACTGCTGGGACTGGGGTATTTTCCTTCTGTTGTTTGATATTAGTGTTGATTAGCTGCTGTCATGGTGACATTTTCCCAGAACAGCCCATTAGAAAGAGGGAAATAGAGAAGTTACAGGTCTACCATAGACATGCATCACCTTTACAATGGACGACTGACTGCCTCTCTAGCTATACTGGGAAGTTTTGCTGTAGATTGCGCTGTGAATCAACAAGGGCCATCCCTCTTCATCTCCTGCAGTTCTATCAATGCAGAGTGAACCAATGGACAGGTCCTGGAGGAGCAAAGGAAGAGGTGTGGTTGGTGAAGTCCATCAGGTCTGGGTGCTGAGGTCTGAATGGCAATTCTGTGCCCCTCGTTTCCGTTGTGCTAGCTAGAGCAGTGTGAATTTATGGCCCTTGGTTTTGTGCTGCTCTGACATATTCCTGTTCCATAGAGGACAAGCCTGTATCTGTATGTAGCCTTAGCACCCCGATGACCAAGATGGAGTCTGCTCTGCCAGCAGCTCTGGCCAAGAGAAGGCGCGTGCAGGAATGCAGCAGGGAAAATCCCTTCAACCCCAGGGACACCTGTTCCAACTCCCCCCCCAGAATGAACACACACTGGAAAAGTACAATGAATATAGCAAAGGGAAATGTTTATTTACAGAGGAATGAAAGGAGAAAAACAACAGGGGGAGATATAAGGGGAGCGATAAAACAGGGTTGCATTCAACACAAGGTCCCACAGGCCTAGTGGTAGCACAGTCTGAAAGGGCAGTCACCGAGCAATGTGTCTACACACACAGTTCAGGAGTCCTGGGCAAAGTTCCAGTCCAGTGGTCAGTCTTGGGTGATTAAGAGGATAATGAAGAGGTCTGAATGCAAGATTAATCGTTAGCCTACTGGATAAAATGGCTTAAGATATGGCAGGGGTGGCTGGCATACCAATGTGTAAATATCTACATTAATTAAAACTACCAAGAGATTTTACTTTAAACAAATCCTGTTAATCCTGCGTGGAATTACTGGTTGATGCTGTTTCAGAGGTCATGTAACATGTAACTGAGGCTAATTTGTATATTAAGTCTACTACAAAAGGAAATATTCAGAACCAAAGCTCTCTCTGTATTCATTTTGCTGTGACATCTTCCTCTTGGAAGGACCAGGAGCCTGAGGCAAAGTGAGCTGAAGAATTATAAATTGGGCTGAAATGTACCCTCCTTTGGAGCGTACTCTGTAGACCCCTGAGGCCTTAATTTCATCATTCTCTATGTTTGCGCTCATCTTTTTCGGAACCAGACAGATGCACTACAAGCTGTACAATGTAATGGGTCTCATCAGCCTGGATCCATCCTTCTGGATCATAAGAGTCAGGAATTCTGACATTGCCTCTGACTCGTGTCTGATATTGGCTGTGCAGAACAGTGCGGTTGTAGCACCAGCACTTCGTCATGCAGATTACAAACAGCAACATGAGTGACACAATGCATAGGAAAACAACTTCTTATTATTTTATTTTATTTTATTATTATGCTAGCACCTGGAGGCACAAATGAAGAGACTCATTGTTTGAAGCACACTACGAAAAAGACAGTCCCTGCCCCAAAGAGTTTACAGTAATATCGTGGTGAATTTCTATTTATAAATATACAGATTGCAAGAGATTTGGGTCCCAAATTTAGAATTTCTGATATTAGGAAACTGCATTTGACAATCAGTGAAATTTCTTTGCACTGTTGTAGCCGTGTTGATCCCAGGATAGGACAGAGACAAGGTGGGGGAGGTGATATATTTTAATGGACCAAGGTCTGTTGGTGGAAGGGACAAGCTTTCGAGCTGCAACAGAGCTCTTCTTCAGGTCATCTGAAAAGATCTTAGATATTTCACTTATTAATGGATTAAGTTTAATATAAAGGGCTAAATTCTGCTCTCATTTACCAATGTGTAATTCCTTTGGGTTCATTATGGCTGCACAGGTGTGATCAAGGGCAGGATCAGGCCCAATGTATATTTGTCAGTCTCGTGACACATGGAAATGAACGAGCGCAGAACTGGAGCAAAAAGGAACAGATCATAAAACCTCCTGTATTATTCATTGATGAATGAAGTACTGAGAAAGGGCCCTGTGAAGTTTCTAAAGCCCACAGCTCCACCAAAAACCCAATTGTTACACTCTGGGTATTAAAGTTCTTTTGAGTTTTTAAATCCGCCACTAAGCCATGCTGATCCTTGTTCTTAAAAATGTTGGTCATACTGGCAAGGAGAGTGTGGGCTCCCCCTGCTGGCTTTGCAGCCTTTAAGGAAGGAAAAAAGGACAAGTCCCAGAGATTTGACAGTGATGTTGCCAGGTGCCACAAACATGCTGGCTTCCATCAGGTTAGAAAGCTCCAATGTTTGGCAAATGAAAAGATGGTCGATAGGTTTTAAAGGTGTATTGCGAGCCACAGGTGAGAAAAAGAACTGAAACAATTCAGCAATACTGGAGTATCTGTGAAAGTTGTGTTCAGGCTATTTGGTACCTGCTCATCTTGTTGGGAGTGGGGAAAACTTTGTACTGCACATTAGTGGATGATATAAGGAGGACTACAGATGCCCTCTCAGTGGTTATGACATGGACATGCCTAATTTTGTGATAAACCTTTATGGTACTTCCAGCATCTTAACATCAAACAGTTACATTAAAATTTGTCATTGATACAGTAAGTTTATAGTTGTTCTAATAATAATCATTGATACGCTAGCTTTACAGTTATACTTATTCATTGATGCAGTGGGTTTAGAGCTTTAATAATTAAGAACTTCCCAATGCTTTAATTTCATTTTCTCTGGGGTGGGAGAAGGGATTGATTTTCAACCTTTGAGAGGAGTCCAACAGAGTTTTCTTTGACCCAGTTAATGAGCGCTGTTATTGGCATCCCAAGTAAACTCAGAAATAAAAGATTCCCCTAGCATTTTTAACATCCCCCCAAAAAATGTTGAGTCACCCCACTTGATAAACATATTCTAGATATAATCTTTATTCCTCTGTATTGGTTGAAGCATCTGTTTTTATTCAAATCCTCACTCCATGTGTGGGACGTTGAGGAGGAAATAGCCTGAGATCTTTGAAACCTTGCTCTCTCTGTCTTGAAAAATTGTCCATATAGATAAGGCTATGATAAGCAGTGTCTCAGAGCTTAGTTAGTAAGTGGTTTCCTTCTCTTCCCCCCACCCTGCCCCCATCAAGCCTAAAATCCTGAGTCTTTAGAAGGCTTTTGATTGAGAGAGAAAATACGAAAGTGGTGTGCATGTCTGTCAGAGTTTGATCAATTTGCTCAAACAGTGCAGTTTTTCAGCTGACAGCATTTTAGTACTCAGAGGGGAGTTGTCAAAATTTCTCTACAGGCAGCCACGTCCTTCATGCTAAGGCAAACTTTATAGTGTCTTAAAAAAGATAAGGTGGCTTGAATCACCATTCTTTTTAGTTCATGGAGAAAGTGTCCATCCCCACCCCTGGCCCCATGTGACTTCTTTACTGCATAAATGTAATGTTCATAGCTTCTCTCTCTCGACTGCATCCTTTAGGCTAAAGTGTATCTCTCTTTATGCTAGGACTTTGAACCACAGAAAAGTTCACCCAGCTAACTGAAAATACTGCCAGGCATGCTGTATTGCCTGCTTCAGGACTGTGGAGAAGATCAAAAGAATTGATTAAAAGAAGTGAGGGTGCGGTGACCCAATTAGAAAAGAAATTACACATTTCTTCTTGCAGAGTAGTTCATAGAAATACCATAATTAAAAAGTCTCCTTTGACTTCTCATTATCCACAGTCCCATTTGTATTGCATCATCTCAACAACAATCTTGATGAGCTCACAGTCATGGAAAGTGTGAACTGCCCAGAGATAAACAGTGTACTGCAAGGATGTTTGCCCAGCCTTCTCAAGGAGACCACTTACATGCATTTTAGTGGATATACATTAATAAAAAATTGTGGCTTCTGGTTGTCTTGATTTGTTAAGTGTGACTGCTTTGCTTCATTGAGCCCTTTGACTGTTAACATGCTAGAAGTGCAAGTACACAACTGCAAGGAGCCTGGGGAACAGGAATGAAGAACTGGATGTGGTACATGAAGGACTGCAATTATGGTCCACTGGCAAAATGAATATCCTAAGTGGAATGCCAGTGCAGATGGGTTCAGTCTTCCTAGGAGGGACAGGAAAGGAAGGGCTGGTGGAAAGGGGCGCTATACATCACTAGTGTATACAATGGCCGTGAGGTACAGTTTGTAAATGAAGCCTGTTTGTTAAGACACATACAAAGCAAAACAAAAGTGAAATTAGAATGGACATCTGCTACAGGCCATGAAGTTGGGAAGAGAGTGAGAATGGCGAATTCCTGGACCAAATCTCAGTGTTTGAAACTACGGGACTCTTCCATTACCATTTCTGTGCTAATGACTCACAAAGCCACCTATCCACTCGTGATCTGTCTGTAGCCATCCGATACAGCCTGTCTCTCTGAGAACCCCTTCTGAATGGTTTGCCATTGCAATTTAAGCTTAACATGGTCAAAACTGACATCCTGATCTTTTCCTCCTGAGACCTGCTCCATCTGTGTTGACAATGACATCCTTGATAATAACGGGACTGTGGCCAGTGGTAGGTCTAAACAGGGCTGGATTTTTAGTGCTGAGAGGAGAAATGGGTGGATATACTGCAACTGGCTTTTTGTAACACATTTGGCTTAGTGTTATGAAAACAAAGGCCGCGTCTATACTCCAGATTTGTATCGGTTGCTCAGGGATGAGATAAATCCACACCCCATAGTGACATAGATACACTGACCTAACCCCCCGTGTTGTCAGCAGGAGAGCCTCTCCCATCGACATAGCTACCGCCTCTGGCGGAGGTGGATTACCTACGCCGACAGAGGGAGCTCTCCCATTGGCATAGGTGCATCTTCACTTAAGAGCTGCAGTGGCACAGCTGTGCCAGTATGGCGTTTTACGTGTAGACCTGCCCCTTACTCTCTAAATTAATTCAAACTGGCTTGGCAATGACCACTGGCAAGACTGAAGACTGACCCTAAACAAAGGATTGGTTAAGAGGGTGGTGGGTATTGGGGTATAACAGAGAGCCTTGTAAGCTCTGATTTTATTTAATATCTTAATTATTAATGTAGGAGAGGGAGTAACGGGTGTGTTAACAAAATTCACTGTCGATGCTCCATGGAGAGGAACTGTGAATGCCAATGAGAGGGGAGAAACGATGCAAAGGGTCCAAAAGGGGTAATGTTTGTGTGCAGAAAACCAACCATGTGAGATTTTGTTTGGACGGTGTGAGATAATGCACCTGGGACCAGATAATCCAAACCCCAGGTATTCGATAGTAGGGAGAGGCCTGGAGAACATAGGGATCCAGACGGTCACAAGCTAACAGTAGTCATGAATGTGCAGTGCTATATGGTAGCACAATAGACTAACTGGCTTGGGTTGAATAACACTGCAGGGCGGAGAGGTGATACTGTTCTTTCTCTCTGTGCCTCTTTACTACCACCCTTCCTCAGTAGTTGAAGGCAACAGGACTGTTCATTGAGTAAGTTACTATTCAAAATGAGTAGGTATGTGAGAATCTGGCCCCATGAGTAGTGTGAGAGTACACCAACAGTAACGCATGCAGTTCTGGACTGCAGACAGTGTTACATCAATAGAGGCAGTTCAAAGAAGAGCAACAGAAATGGTTAGGGGACCGTAGTGATTTTTTTGAAGAGAGATTAAAGAGTTACATACAGTGTAGCCAAGATAAGCCACAGTTAAGGGGGGTCTGTAACTACATGGAAATGTTACTGAGGGGTAAGCAGCAGAGACCGAGATTATTTATTTAGGCTGATACACAGTGGTGTAACTAGGAGAAATGGGATCTTATTAAGAAAGGAAAAGTGCAGGTGGAATATTATGGAAATCTTCCTGACAATGAGATCTATTGTATCGTGTCCCCAGGGAAGGAAGGGACGAACAATCATTTTGGACATTTTAGCTTAATTTGGGCAAAACACTACATGCACCAAAGGCAAAAGTCTTGCATCAGCAAGAGATGGACCAGATGCCACTGCATAGGGTTGGGTTTTTTCTGTCTCTAACCTGCACTGACCCAATCTTACAGTCCTGTCTGAAGCTAAACTCTCAGTGGAGCCTGACCCATAGCCCATTGAGTCCCAATGGACATTTAGATCAAGACCATTGTCCTGAGAAAGGGCTGCAGGCCGTGGTGCCATGATTGTCAGGTTAAGTTCAGTTTTTGAGGTTAGACAAGACAACATCCATCAGGCACCACGTGGCCTAGGGCCAGCTGCTGGCCTGCTTCCTAACTCACTGCTTGGCAACCAGTGAGCCCAACTGCTTTGGAAGTGACCGAGTGGCCACTGCCCCGGACTGGCTGCCAGGGCTTAGTAACCTTGTTTATAAGCCCGGCCTCTGCAGCGGATAGGTGGCTGCTCAACACTTACCACACCTGCAGCTGCTCCTACCCTTGTCCAGTCCCTGCTCCGGCTCTGCTGTGACCCCTGCTCTCCTCCAGCGTCAGACTTCTGGTTTCGATCACCGGCCCTGCCTCAGGCTAACAACTCTGGAATACACTCCCCCTTCGGTTCTGCCATTTGCCTTCTGCCCCTCTGGTATGCTCTCAGCTTGTCTCCTGGACTCTGCGCACCCGAGACCCAGCTGGAACCGGTAGGCCGGACTCTCACTTCCATCACTAGACCTGGCTTCCCATGGCCCTGACGGCTACAAGATCTCAGAGCAAGATGAACTTAAATTATCTTTCCCACCGCTGACCTTGCTCTGTGCCGTTCTTATTCACGAGTTCTCATCTCCTTCTGGGTTCAGATTGTTTTTGTTGCTCTCCAAATCCCACTCTCCTTTCATCTCCTCTGCACATACCACTTTTTTCTTTGTTTGTTTTCCCCAGCTAAAGCGATTGGGAAGTGATATTTCCGAGCATAGCAAGCACATCTGGGAGTGAAAGAATAATTTAATGTGTCGTGTTTCCTTTAGCATGCTGGGAAAGCTCTGGAAGCAGAACTTAGAAAACATAAAGCCCTGCAGGTCAGCGCTCTGGCTCACTGCTCTGGGGAAAGGCTGATGTAAAGAGACTGCTTTGTTCCACAAAGTGCAGCATATTCCTTGGTGCTGTGAGTCAGGTCAGGAGGACAAGATTGAAATATTCCAGCTCTGCAAGACCTAGAAGGATAATTTTCACCTGAGATTTAATTGCTAAAATAATGGGGGAAGGGTTTTCTAATAGGAGGCATTACCTATTAAGTTGTCATTATAATTAAACACCCCCCCACACATCTATCTATCTATCTATCTATCTAATCTGTTTTAGGAGTGCGTGTGTATATGTGTGTCATATACTAATATCATAGTAATTCTGCATTCCTAAAACCCATAGGCACCTGTGGAAATCCGCAGTTTCCACTAAAGTCATTGGGGACTGATTGCTCAGGAATTTTGAAAATGGGGCCTCTCGTATTTAGGCGACATAGGCTCCAGTCCTGCTCTCTGATCTGTACATTCGGACCCACTGCACCCTCATGGGGCTCCTTGGAAGACAGTGGTGCTCTGCATGAGTGCCAAGGTCCACCCAGGGAAATCCGATTGCACGGCCAAGGGCTAAAGGTGGAATGGAAATTCAGAATAGGAATGATGTGTTCTGAGAGCAGGTTAGCCCATTTTATTGTGCTGTCGGTTTCCAGATACTGGTGATATATTTCCATTTCGTTTTCAAAAATGAGAAGCTTGTGTTATGAGGGCTTAACTAATTATCTTCCTCTCTCATCTCTCTTCCTTGATTGTGCTTTCTTTCTCTGACCCAGCTCCTCCTTAGTGCCCAGCAATGCTCCAAGCCAGCCACTTGCTCTGATAGTGACCAATATCATAGTAATTCTGCATCTGCTTGGAAGGCCAGGGCTTGAAGCCAATCTTAGTTCTCTTCCCTAGATCATCAAACTGCCTTTCTAAAGAAATAAGGGACCTCTACCACCCTGGATCCCATAACCAAGGAATCTACATGACTTCTGTGAATAAAGACACTTTGTGTTTCAAATGTGTTTAGTTATACTCAACTTACGACAGCATTAAATGTAATACATAGCTACGCCAACATATTCAGTGCAGCGTTGCAGCTTTGTTCCTCTTTGCAATAGGCGTAATATCCACAGATAAGAAATGTTTGCTTCCTATGCCTGTCATAGCCTGGGAGGTTTTGGCATACCCATGTGAGATGAACTAGGACAGACCTGTAGTATTTCTTGTGAATAAGGTGCATGACTGTGTGTTGGTTTACTATGAGTTACCTTGTAAGGAGTTAGATCAAAATGAGGTTGCTAAGGGAGGAAAGATAAAACAATGACACAGAGAAGAGTTCTTGAGGAAATAATGGGGAAACCGTTTATTGGGGAATAACCCCTGCCTGACTCCAGCCAGGCTAAGAACAGTTAATTCTTCCCAAGACTAAGCCTACAATCAAAAGGCACACGGCACACTGTCGAGGAACCCAGGCCAAGTAAAGGGGTTGAGAGGTTGAGTGAGTGGCCCGAGGCAGCCCAGGGAGTGTCAGTGAGCGCTGGGAAGGAGAAACAGGTAGCAGCAGCAGTGAGCTTCTCGCAATGTGGTGATGGAGGTGAGTGGTCAGGCTGAAATGTACAAAAGCTTGCAAGGAAAGAATAAGGGTCAGGGAAAGGGAAATGCTTTACCCTTTGCTTTGCATGCTTTTTGTACCTGGGGGCAAATGAATAAATAATGCTTTGTTTCGAAGAAGGTGTTTTTGAGTCTCCTTAGCCACCCTCGCAGGTAATAGGTCCCCTGAGCGAAAGGGCTGACCTGTCAAACCGATTTGGGCCTGTTACATTAGCACAGGTGGGGCTGCATCCCACAGATCCAGTAGCAACGTGGTTGTCCCGCACGGTTCCAGCCAGAGTGAAGTGCGGGAAGCCAGGCCTGGTTACCTGAGGGGTACACTGAAGACAGACTGAAAGGCATCAAAGGCGCAGTTGGTCCTGTAAGCCTGACAACATGGTTTCTGGGTTTTCTGTACACTTGTTCCTTTGAGGCGACCTATTATATAAGTCCAGCATTACTAGACGTCTGGAGAGGGGCAGGACTCGTAATACACCTCTACCCCGATACAACGTGACCCAATATAACACGAATTCGGATATAATGTGGTAAAGCAGTGCTGGGGGGGGGAGGGGGGAGTGGCTGCGCACTCCGGTGGATCAAAGCAAGTTCGATATAAGGCGGTTTCACCTATAACGCGGTAAGATTTTTTGGGTCCCAAGGACAGCGTTATATCGAGGTAGAGGTGTACATGCAAATATAACTACTCAGAGATCTGGTCATCAGACTATACTGGAAGAGTGCAGAAGACAGTATCCTTTTCCTTTCAAACCTGTGTCTATCATCTACATAATGTACATGAGCTCTGTAGCCTCAGGGTGGGTTTAGTTGCTAATGTTGTACCTTTCCAGCCATACTGGTGTGTATTTTATACTTGCTGTCGTTCCCCACACAAAATGCAAGAGGTAAAATAGCAAAAGAACAGAAATATTGTATTATTAAATCCCCTCTTTAGATAGGTGGTATTCTTGGATTTCCTCTATAGGAGTCATTAACGACTTACAGGGGAAAAAATAAGCCCCCTGGGAGAAAAATTAAGAGTTCATGATAACCAAAGGAGATAAGGGGAAGAAGGCCTGTTTTCAGAAGAAAAAGGTAAATTAGGTAATAGTTGCATTAATACATGAAGAGGTGGACGAAATCAATGCAAACACTAAAATGACTTAATTAAATGCTTTATAAAGTCTATCTGTAAAAAGAAAGCTAAAGAAAAGAGCTTTGGCCAATAGGGAAGTGAAGGAAGTGTTTTCAAAATAGCCATTGATAAAAAGCCAGTAACAGTACTTGGAAGAATCTGAACATAGGTAGATGAACAGACCTGGAGGAAATTAATCCTATGGTGCATTAGGAGTATTTGTTAACAAACTTACAGCCCATTAATAATAATCCTTTTCTTGAAAAGTCCTGAAGAAGTGGGTGATTTCCAGATGACTGGTAAAAAAAGAAACATGGTGCTAACTTTCAGAGAAAAACTAATGATCCTGGCAATTACCATCCCGCAAAGCAAAATTAAATCACTGGTTACATAACAGATCAAATATTAACATAAAAATTGGTTAATATCTAAAGGATTACAAAACCATGACCAAAACCCAACATTCGTTTATAAAGAACAAATTATGCCAGACAAACTGGATTGCTTTTAAAAGTGGAAGGATTAAATTAGAAGATGAAGCAGACGTAGTAAATATAGTGCAATAGTAGATTTTAGTAAAGCATTTAATATAGTGTCTCAGGAAATCGTTCTCACAATTGATTCAAATTGGCTTGTCCAGGAGCATGTCACACGGACTGAAAACTAGTCATGTGGGCTGAAAACAAAGCCTCAGGGACAAGTGTTAGATTCAGTGCTATTTAACTTCTTATTAATGATCTGGGAGAGGTGGCAAACAGTCTAAATTAAATTCACAAATGATGCTAAATTGGGAGGTGTTGGAAACATCAGTGGGGAGTGAAGTAATACAAAAGAACTGAGAGTGGTTAGGAATATGAGCATGAAATTAAATAAAATTCCACTTTCAGAAATGCAAGCTAGCATATCTCAGAAAGTGAGACAAATACCATAGGTCAGGGGTAGACAACCTATGGCACACGTGCCAAAGACAGCACACAAGCTGATTTTCAGTGGCACTCACACTGCCCAGGTCCTGGCCACCAGTCCGGGAGGCTCTGCATAGAATCATAGACTTTAAGGTCAGAAGGGACCATTATGATCATCTAGTCTGACCTCCTGCACAAAGCAGGCAACAGAATCTCACCCACCCACTCCTGTATCAAAGCTGTGTCTGAGCCATTGAAGTCCTCAAATCATGGTTTAAAGACTTCAAGGTGCAGAGAACCTTCCAACAAGTGACCCATGCCCCACGCTGCAGAGGAAGGCGAAAAACCCCAGGGCCTCTGTCAATCTGCCCTGGAGGAAAATTCCTTCCCAACCCCAAATATGGAGATCAGCTAAACCATGAGCATGTGGGCAAGACTCACCAGCCAGATACCCAGGAAAGAATTCTCTGTAGTAACTCAGATCCCACACCATCTAACATCCCATCACAGACCACTGGGCATATTTACTGCTAATAGTTAAAGACCAATTAATTGCCAAAATTAGGCTATCCCATTATACCATCCCCTTTTAAAAACCTTATTTACTTTACATACAACAATAGTTTAGTTATATATTATAGACTTATAGAAAGAGACCTTCTAAAAATGTTAAAATGTATTACTGGCACGCAAAACTTTAAATCAGAGTGAATAAATGAAGACTCGGCACACCACTTCTGAAAGGTTGCCGACCCCTGCCATAGGTGATCAGTGGGAGGGTGAAATACAATGCCAAAAAAAGACCTAGATTCAACTAAACAAGAGTTTGCCATCTGATATGATGTCAACAAAGTGTGGTGCAATGCTCACCTAATATGTAGAGGCAACATTTAGCAGAATAAGAAATAAAATCTCTCCAGTCCAGTGGATAGAACACTGGACTTGGACTGAAAACCAGTGTTCAGTTTGTGGTTCTACCACAAGCTTCTTGTGTGACTTTGCCCACATTAATTAATCTACTCTGTGCCATCTGGAATTGGGAATAATGCTTTCCTACCTGCCATGGGTTGTGAGGATAGAATCTATTAATGACTGGTGGGCTTAGATACTGCAGTAATGAGGGATGGACAGATGACCTTAGATAGATAGATGAAAATTTCATAAGGAAAACACACTCGAAAAGCTTAGTTCTGGCTATCTCTTCTCTAGAAACTGGAGGGAATTCAGAGAAGAGTGACAGAGCAGAGTCTTCCTGACTGAAAACTGATAGATTCGGAAACAGTCTCCCAAGGGAATTCCCACCATTTGAAATATTTAAAGGGACACTATCAACTTGAAATAAATTTTTGTTTTCTTTGTTTAACAGTTAAAAGTAGTCTCTAATAACTACACCTGCTCTTAAATTACCTGCCCATTGTGTGTTTTTTTTTTCAATCACATTTTTTATGTTGCTCTGTGAAAGATTAAAGAGGCTAGGACTCTTCAGCTTGGAAAAGAGGAGACTAATGGGGGATATGATAGAGATATATAAAATCATGAGTGATGTGATGAAAGTGGATAAGGAAAAGTTATTTACTTATTCCCATAATACAAGAACTAGGGGTCACCAAATTAAATTAATAGGCAGCAGGTTTAAAACAAATAAAAGGAAGTTCTTCTTCACGCAGCGCACAGTCAACTTGTGGAACTCCTTACCTGAAGAGGTTGTGAAGGCTAGGACTATAACAGCGTTTAAAAGAGAACTGGATTAATTCATGGTGGCTAAGTCCATAAATGGCTATTAGCCAGGATGGGTAAGGAATGGTGTCCCTAGCCTCTGTTTGTCAGAGGGTGGAGATGGACGGCAGGAGAGAGATCACTTGATCATTGCCTGTTAGGTTCACTCCCTCTGGGGCACCTGGCATTGGCCACTGTCTGTAGATGGATACTGGGCTAGATGGACCTTTGGTCTGACCCGGTACAGCTGTTCTTATGTTCTTATGTTCTTACTCACACACACAAGAGGGGGAGAAGATGCCCATTCAGGGATAACAGTGAAACCGCTGTACATGGAATGATGCCACATGCTCAGAGTGAATGAAGGGGACAAAAATAGAGAACTGTATTTTTTTTGCTCCACTCTCTTTCAGCTATACTAACCGTATTGTCAAACCCAAGCATTCATAAATCATGAGCCAGGCCCTCTAAACCAAGAGGTTGGCTTTAAAAATCATACACTTTTTGAAAAAATAATTTGTTTTTGTTATTTGCCTCCTGGTTTTTGTTTTTGTTTTTTGTTTCTGTTTTATCCTTGAGACTTTGTTTTCCACCTTGTCTCTGCAACCATGCAGGCTAAAATCTTTTTTAAAAATCCTGAGTTTTCCTCATAGCCACATGATTCCAGAAGCCAAGGCTTTCCAAAAGGATGCCAAATATTTCCAACCCTGTGATGGAGTCATGGGAGTTGGCTACACTAACAGTGGGAAATAAGCATTGTCAGACTAATTGCATTATTTTTAGGTAGATTGTGTTTAACTAGGTAGGCTATATAAATTAATATTTGTTGTATCTGTAGTTTCTGTGACTGGTCCCTAAAATTGTCACTAGTGTTTTGTACCTTATGAAGCAGCCAACAGAGGAGAGTCTGGAGCTGGCCTATTGCATCACTTGACAAAATGGATGTCTTTTGGCAGTCTGATGTTTTTGTACAGTATTGGCTCTAAAATTCACTGCACAGCCACTGAGTTTATTTTTGATTTGTCAGACCTGAAAACAAACTGCACATGCTGTATTCTGTAGCGCGTGTGTACACACACACACACACATCCCATTTGTGCACCTGACCGCTTGCAATTCATCATGGCTCTAAAGCCTTCCTCTCATTCACTCTCCGTATTCATTGACATCATAAAGCCCAATTAGGCTTAATGAGTTACATTCTCCCAGCTTCTCTCAATGACCATCACTTTTCCCGCTACCCTTAAACAAAAGAAGGTTGGTTGGTGTGCCTCCCTCATTTTAATCTCTCCCCCTTTTCCTGTTGCCGTCAATGGGGAGAAGCCCATCAGTGACCTTTGAGCCGCAATCACTGACTTCATTTCCTGAGCAAGTGAAGCATGCAACCGCTTTGATGCTCCCTCAGACATTGCTAATGTGGCGGAGGAGAACAATGACAAATGAGACGAAGGGGGAGGGAGAGGGAAAAAGAAACCCGAATGAAGAGATTAGATACAAAATTGGCAACTTTATTATTCGGTTCCTCTGATGATTGCATTTGATTGCTGCTTACATTTTTACCTGAGAACCAGCTTCAGAAACACCAGATGGTTATAGACAGAATGGGATTTGAAGCAGGCAATGCAAGCTGTTATAATTCTAGGCATGCCCAACTTTTCATCAGCAAAAGAGACATCTTGACCTCTGGTATTCCATCAGTAGCAGAGACTTTACTTTTTGGATTTTTTTTTAAAGGAGAAATTGGGTCATTTGTTTAAAGAGGTTCAGCTATTTTATGAAATCTCAAAATACTTTGGAAAATGTCTGGCTTACTTCTCAAGCAGTGTTTTGCCTCACACAGCCATGATTCCCACTAGGGTTGCCAACTGTCTAATCACACAAACCCAAATACCTTTCCACTGTCCCTTCCCCAAGGCCCCACCCATGTCCTGCCCCTTCTCTGAGCCCTTCCCCTCCTCCCCCCGCTCCCTCCAAGGGCTCCAGGCTGAGCCTGGGGCAGGGGGATAGAGTGTGGGAGGGGGTGAGGGGTGTGGGCTCCAGGAAGGAGTTTGGTTGTGGAAGGGGGCTCAGGGCTGGGGTAGGGAGGTTGGGTGCAGAAGGGATTGTGGGCTCTTGGAGGGTGTTTGGGTGTGGGAGGAGGTTATGGTGACCCGGTGTCCAGTTTTCTACTGGAACTCCTGGTCAAAAAGGGACCCTGGTGACCCCGGTCACCACCGCCGACTGGACCATTAAAAGTATTCAGGTATTCCAGGTGAGGCTGGTATGCCAAGCTATGGTTGAGTTTTACTCCCAAGTATGTGCCAATTGGATGGAATAGCAGTAGCTATCTTTGGACATGGATCAAGATGGTTTAATTGGCAAGACAATTGATTAGGTAGAAAGTAGTTGTCATATTGAGAATTAGTCTCCATTGCTGGAAGTGGTCAAAGTAGCCGTGGTTCTCTTCAATCCTATAGAAGTTCTTTCCAGTGTCAACAATACCGACGTCAGCATAGCAATACTCTTTGGCCTGCATTTCCGGAAGGTTGTATGTGTATAAATTGAACAAAAGGGGGCGAAAACTGATGCTGGTGGAAGCCCATTGTGGAGTCATAAAAGATAACTGAATTTTTCCACGACTTACAAGATGACGCTTCAGTTGCTAATCATTCTATGGATGAACCACACCATTAGCCTACAAGAATAACTTGCATCAACATGGCACTCAGCCCAATATGCCACATGCTGCTGTAGGCTGCTGTCAGAGCAATGAGAACAGCACCAACTTTCTTCCCTGTTTCAGATGTGTTTTCTATCTCTTGAGTCAGACAAAGTACCTGATCTTGGGTGCATCGTCCCCTCCTGAATCCAGTCTGATCTTACGGCAGCTGGATATTGACTCCCTCGTTAATCCACATCAGGATTCAGCTATAGAATCATAGAATCATAGAATATCAGGGTTGGAAGGGACCTCAGGAGGTCATCTCCTTCTGCTCAAAGCAGGACCAACTCCAACTAAATCATCCCAGCCAGGGCTTTGTCAAGCCTGACCTTAAAAACCTCTAAGGAAGGAGATTCCACCACCTCCCTAGGTAACCCATTCCAGTGCTTCACCACCCTCCTAGTAAAAAAGGTTTTCCTAATATCCAACCTAAACCTCCCCCACTGCAACTTGAGACCATTACTCCTTGTTCTGTCATCTTCTACCACTGAGAACAGTCTAGATCCATCCTCTCTGGAACCCCCTTTCAGGTAGTTGAAAGCAGCTATCAAATCCCCCCTCGTTCTTCTCTTCTGCAGACTAAACAATCCCAGTTCCTCAGCCTCTCCTCATAAGTCATGTGCTCCAGCCCCCTAATCATTTTTGTTGCCCTCCACTGGACTCTTTCCAATTTTTCCACATCCTTTTTGTAGTGTGGGGCCCAAAACTGGACACAGTACTCCAGATGAGGCCTCACCAATGCCATATAGAGGGGAATGATCATGTCCCTCGATCTGCTGGCAATGCCCCTACTTGTACAGCCCAAAATGTCATTAGCCTTCTTGGCAACAAAGGCACACTGTCAACTCTTATCCAGCTTCTCGTCCACTGTAACCTTTTTCTGTAGAACTGCTGCCCAGCCATTCAATCCCTAGTCTGTAGCAGTGCATGGGATTCTTCTGTCCTAAGTGCAGGACTCTGCACTTGTCCTTGTTGAACTTCATCAGATTTCTTTTGGCCCAATCCTCTAATTTGTCTAGGTCCCTCTGTATCCTATTCCTACCCTCCAGCATATCTACCACTCCTCCCAGTTTAGTGTCATCTGCAAACTTGCTGAGGGTGCAGTCCGTGCCATCCTCCAGATCATTAATAAAGATATTGAACAAAACCGGCCCCAGGACCGACCTTTGGGGCACTCCGCTTGCTACCACTGCCAACTAGACATGGAGCCATTGATCACTACCTATCTGTCGGTTTATAGGTAACACTGTTTGGAGCTGTCAATAGTTTTCATGGCTTGGGGACAGCTTCAACTTCTGCTCCGCACCAGACTTTTGTGATGCTGCAATTCTGGGTGCCATGATTCAGAAACCTAAGCAACCAGCTTTGGTGATTGGCTCATAGTGAGAGACGATCTTGTGGATGTTATCTAGACCAGGAGCATTGTTAGGCTGCAGCTGTATAGCCAGTTCAAGCTCTTGATCAGTAAAAGGAACCATCAGGTTTATGTCCATGTTCTCAGCCACCATTTTAACTGCACGGCTGAAAACTGTCTCAACTAGGAGCTCTGCCGTGGGCTATCAGATGGGATGAAATGGCGTTTGCCGTGACTGCATGTTCCCTCTTGCCTAGACTGGAATCTCCATCCATTCTCTTAATGGTTTGCCAGGCTTTGGGTCTGAAATACGTGAAGTTCAGTTTGGAACTACCTCCCTCCCCAACCCCCATCTCTCCTGTCTGGTTTGATGTAGAAGGTGAAAAAGGTCACTGTTTTTATCAAAAACCTGCTAATCATTCTTGGTAGATTTAAATTCCTGTTATAGTCTGGTTGCATCACATGACCATCCATGAATTTATTGTGGATGAAATTCTCAAGGTATAGATTTCTTTGATGTGTCCACAACTTTATTGCAGAAAGCTTGGTAGATGGCACTGAGGTTGTTCTGAATATCTGATTTTGAGTCTTTATCCACAAGAGACTCCAAATGAGACTGGATCAGATCCCACCTTGATTTCAGAAATTCCACCAACATTTCTGGAGGCTATTTGTAGTTGAAATTTGCATCAGGATTAATTTGTCTAGACTCAAATTCCAGCCACTGGATCTTTTTAAAGCTCTTATAGTTTTTACTTCCTCTTCCAGTACTTCCCCAGGATTTGGGTACGTTGTGATCAGGGATGGCTGGTGCTGGGTTTGGGGAAACATATCCAGCATTTTACATTCCATGACAACCGGAGGATGTTGTCCAGTTGTAGAAAAGGCAACATCAGAGAAGAACCTGAGTCCATCCATCTTTTGCTATGGAAAGTGGATGGTTGCTTAGGATCATAGTTGACCATCAATGCCCACTCCTCTAGCCTTATTCCATCCACACACCATCAGTGAATCTCCAGTAGGAATGATGTGAATTAAAATTGTCACAGTAGACTGAAGGTCCTGAGAAAGTGATGACAGGAGTGGGCCAGATGGCTAGTGGAGGTTTGTAGATGTTTATAAAAGAGTTGGGTCCGTCACTTTTGTAGCCTGCCGTTCAATGACATCATTTGGACCTGATGGTGAGACTAGAGTGATGGAATGATTCCCTAATGTAGGATGCCATCCTGTGATAGAGAAGAGACACAGCAGCAAAGCCAGGAATTGATAGGTGTCAGCATTAGAGTGTGTTTCCTCAAGCAAGATGACATGTGCTTCATATTCTACAGCCAACTAGAGAAGGATACCCCTCTTGGCTACTGAGATTCCAATGCTACTGAGGGCAGCAGCTTGAGAGCCGACCCCAGTGGTAGGGTTTCTGATGCTGGCCATAAAAGGGACCACATTGGAGGATGATTCTTTTCAGCTGTATTTGTCTTTCACTTTTGACAATGAGAACTTGAACTCCAATTGCGTATTTTATCTACTTTTGTTTCTGTGTTTTGCTACTGATGGGGGGGTGCCACATGAAGGTAGTAGACTTGCTTGAAGTAAACACCGAATACTGCCAGTGTTACAATACTTGAAACAAACTTGTAGTACTTGCAATAAAATTGCAAAAGTTGGCAACACTGCATGAGGACTGAACTAACAAAACAATGGCATTATTGAAGACACCAGAAGTAGAAAATGACAGAGACCTCATAGATCTGAAAGGAGAAAACAGTTGAGAACAGCTGATGAATTAACTTTTAACTATATGTGTGTGTGTGTGTGTGTGTGTGTATACACACACACACACCGAGAGAGAGAGGACTGTTTTACTCATTTACAAAAAAAGTTGGGTCAGATCTTCGGCTAGTGTAAATCGGTATGACTCTGTGTAGCTCCATGAAGCAACATCAATTTACATCAGATGAAGATCTGGCCCAGTATATGGAAGATGAAGGGAATAAAATAGATTACAAGATATGAACATTCAGAGTGGAATCCTGGCCCGGTTTGAAGTGATGGGAGCTTTTCCCCTGACTTCAACTGGGTCAGCATATCACCCTTCAAATCTAGCATAAGACCATAGGGTGAAATCCTGGTTATAATGAAATCAATTCCCATACTCCTGTTTACTTCAATAGGGCCAGAAGGAAACATTGTGATTGTCTAGTCTGTTGTTGTACATAACACAAGCCAAATGACTTCCCTGAACTAATTCCTGTCTCAACTAGAGCATATCTTGTAGAAAAAAAATCCATTCTTGATTTAAAAATTGCTAGTGATGGAGAATCCACCACAATCCTTGATAAGTTGTTTCAGAAATTACCCTCACAGCTAAAAAATTGGGCCTTATTTCCACTGTGAATTTATCTAGCCTCAATTTCCAGCCATTGGATCTTTTAAAAGCTCTTATAAGTTTCACTTCCTGTTCCAGTACTGCGGTCCATGACCTCTGGCACTATAAGTGAGAGCCACACCTCTAAGCCATTAAGGTTTTGATACGGCAGTGGAGTTACACCAAACTAAAGGGAGACCAATGAATTAATTTCTATCACATGACTGAACAGTTATCAGATGGTGACTTCTGTTCACTATTAACATTGAGTGAGATATAAACATGCAACTGGGAAGTGAAAGGCCTCTTAATGTGTTATCAAACATGCATCTGCATGAAGCAAATTTCCCATGATAAAGCACTTAAAAGCAAATGTAGAGTTTATGACATGTCAATAGATTTTAAAGCTGAATAATATACAATTATTGCAGTGGCTGATAATGCAAATTATCTGAGTCAGTCTCAGTCCATAGCAGTAAATATATCCCGTTCCATGCAGGCACTCTTTTTTCTATTTAATGTTTTACACCCCTGACGAGATGTTTTCAGTATATTGCTTATACCAGCATGGTGCACTCTCCGTATTCTTGGATGTCATTATGGAGAACCCTGAAGACTGTACCAATTCTCCACTGTCTATGAGGCTTGCTTGAAAACTGCTTGGAGCAACAACAGCAAATGTCAACAGGGAGCCATATTAATTATTTGGAATGTGCCTCATAAGAGGAATCAACTGTTTTTATTACAGCATGAATATTACTTGAAACAGGAAGGTTATCCTAGCTGTTATCATAATCTATGTATCATTAACTTTCCTTGTTTAGAAAAAGAGATTAACAGCCCAGAAAATTGTTATAGTAAATAGATGAATTATAACGTTTTTATTATATATAAAAGTTTCTCAATATAAGCAGTTACCTAGTGATCCATTGGAGAAGAATGAAGTCTTTAACAACTAAAGAACTGCATTGTAAGGTTGATTATTGGCAGGATGGATAGTTCAGTGGTTTGAGCATTAGCCTACTAAACCCAGGGTTGTGAGCTCAATTGTTGAGGGGGCTGTTTAGGGATCTGGGGCAAAAATCTGTCTGGGGATTGGTCTTGCTTTGAGCAGGGGGTTGGACTAGATGACCTCTTGAGGTCCCTTCCAAACCTGACATTCTATGACTATTAAACAGCTTTCATTCATGTGAAAGTGACTATAATTCTGCACACCAAACTTTACATCTACTGCAGACCAAATGTCAAACCACTATTTGTGGTAATTTACGCCATACTTTCAGTAACAGCCCTTGTAGGCAACAAGTGCAAAGATTGCTATAATCTGGAACTGCTCATTTTCCATTTCGAGTCAGGTTAACAGAATGAATGTTCTTTTCCCCCCTCAAGTTTGAAATACAGAATCTGCAAACGAAACTGGATATGAGTCCCCATAAGAGAATGAAATGCAAAATGCATTATGAAACTGCAACTAGCCTTCTCTAAACCAGGTCATATTGGATCCCAGGAGAAATGTGGTGGTGAGCAAGCGTGTGGAGCCTTCGCTATGAGTGGCAATGGGAGATATGGCTAAATTTAAATATACAATAATATCTGTTTGGAGGAAGCAATATTTTTTTGATGTACATACTGAGAGGTGAAATATCCTCTATAAGGTTAATCTTCAACATACCTGATAAAGTAGAATGTGTTTGAACCTGTTGTTGGTCATGTTTTAAGTGTGTGGTGTGACATGTGTGTTGAACTGAAATCCTTACAGATCTGAATGTGAAACAGTAGACACTGAAACCCTCGATTTGTCCACAGGGCAGGCACACCATGGGCAGGTTTCCTACATTGCTCCACCAATTCATCTTGATTCGGACCCGGAGAGACCGCCTTCGAAGGGTGAGTCTGTGATGCAATCTGTGTCTGTGTGCATGGTCAGATAGCCATAGGCATGAATGTATTTAATTTGTTTGTGCAGAAGAGCCTCCATGAAGAGAGTTACAGTGTGCCATTCGGGGCACTCACTGGGGCAAATTAATTCCATTGTCTTAAATAGAGTTACACCAGCCATAGATTTGCTCATGCGCTCCATTCCTTGTGTAGATTTGAGATTACTGTATTATCTCAGGGCCATTTAGTTCTCCCCTGCAGTTCTATATGCATTTGTGTTGGAGAACTGTCACCCTTAATCCTTGCGCAATGCTATCTCGTTCCCTGATTCCACTGCATAGCCAGTATTGGTGGGGACTCTTTCTGCACTCTGATGCGGGCAGAGGTGGTAGAGGAACAGGGGGAGCTGATGGATCTGCAGCTACTCAAGGGAGGTGATTTGGAGAATTCTCCCCCCCCCCCCACCTCATCAACTGCTGCAAAGTACAGTACGTTTTTGGCCTTGGCTTGGGAAAGCAGATTTGCCCGTGAAAGATGTATTCAGATTGTTTACAGAGTTCTTAGATCTTTTCTGTGCTTGTTTTTACTTAGTCTGTATCTGTTCAGGTATGACAGTTCTAAGATACCAAGTCAACTGTATTTGACTGTATCATAGTAAGATGTATAAGTTAAAACCAAAGATGGATGTGGAGAAATCTCTTGCTCGCCCAGGGGAATGCATAGGAATATTTACTTTAAAAGTAGGGGGGTACATTTGGGGTGAGGCAATAACATTTCCTCAGGAAGCGAGTGATGATGATGATCTATAGACAAAAGAAGAAACTAAGGACACAATAATTGCCATCTAGAAAATTGTCTAGGAACTCCTTTAAATACATTTGAGTAGTTAAGAATTTTGTGGAGATGAATTTCTTTATACGCAGCTTATTCCATAACTACCTACTGCAGTATAATTGAGACAAGACATGGCACTCAATGGACCTCGGGTCTGATCCAGTATGTGAATTCCTGTCCTCCTCCTGTTACATAACTGTACAACGTGTGCAATTTCACATGCAGACGTGTGTTTCTCTGAGTGCACCATATTTAAAATGCAACATGCAAGTGCAAGGTTGAGTACACTAACGTGTGACACCATGTGGGTGGGACCCGTTCCTAAATTGCTTCAGCCAGTGCTCTCCATCAGCACAGAGGGGCATGCTAGATATTCAAAGGGATGGTTCAGCAGAAAGACACAAATGGCAGGCGGTTGCTGTGTCTCTACACTGACTCAGTTCGTTGATTACTATCACATCAGGACTTCCTTCTTCCCCGATCAGATTGTTCTTATCTGTTGGGGCTAAACAGTGTTTTTGGTGATTTAAAAACATGAGGGCAAATCAGTTCCTGCCTCCAAAAGCTCACACTCTAAGGCTGTGATCCTGCAACTAATGCAGCATGGGTGGACCCTGGGCCCATGTGGTGCCTTATTGTCGTCAGTGTCTGTGGGAGCTCAGTAAAGTCATAGGGCAGATTTGGATACTTGTACCCCAGCTGATTAGTATCTTACTGTGTGAGTAGTCCCATCAGTGCTACTCAGTGTGAGTAAGTATATCAGAATCTGACTCTAAAAGGCTTCCTTTGCCTTACCCATCCATTGCCCCCAGTGTTTGGAGATTGAGAAAGTCTCAGCATGTGCATAGGCACTGAAACATACCCTTGCTCCCCAAAGTAACCCCGGAACTTTGCAGCCTAAATTCCAGCATATTCTGTGTGCACTGCTGGCCCCATTGAAATCCATGGAAATGTTGCCATTCATATCAATGGGACCAGGGTTTCACCCTCGAAATGTAAGGCTTCTGCTGTCTTTCACTGTGAATGTGAGTGCATGCTTATGCAGTGCAGCAGTAAAGATCACGAACAATTGAATGAGTCTAACTATAAAGCAGTTTCTTTGTTTTTACTGCGTGGAGAATGCAGTTGCATTCCCAACAGGTGGGACATGATGGTCAGTGGCTTGTTCTCCATCTCTCGCCAAAAATGATCTTTCTCATGGAAGAAAGTGGACTGCTTCCAAAACGGGTGGTGCTGATCATCCAAAATCCCATAAGGCTTTAAACCCCAGTTCAGTCTCTTCCCAATCAGAGTTTGCCTTTAGTCCAGACTGTCTTTATAGTCTAGATCTTCAGGTGTTTCTCCACTGCCTCCAAACAGTGGGTGTAACTTTTAAGATCTCTCAAAATCTTGTTGTCAACTATGTGCCCTGTTTTAACAGAGGACTCCAGCAAGGCAGATGATGTCTCAGGCTGGGCGACCGAAACACCCAGCCTCTCATAACTTTCTCTGATATTAGCTGTGGTGATTCAGAACTTATATAGAATAGCTCCACTTAAATCATCCCCATTGCTTGCTGCAGAAGATCGCGGGGGGGGGGGGGGGGACTGGGTCAGCAGTAGCCAAAGATGATGCTGTCATGGGCTTAGCCACTGATGCAACAGCCCCCGGGCCTAGAATAATCCTCTGCAATTTGCCTTCAGGAGGGCATAACTCAGTCCCTTGGCCAGGTCCAGAGTGACACATCCACATGCTGACGAGAGTCAGATCAGCTGGAGAGACTGGTGAGAGCAGGAAGTGGTGCGCACCCAGCACGCTGCTGGCATCATGCCTCCCCGTCATGGCCTCTCCTGAGCCCCAGTAAAAAGGTTTTCAAGTAGTACTTGCTCAGAGAGCTGTGGTATATTATTTACTTGTATGGCACTTCTCATAGAACTGCCCAGTAACTCTGATTGCAAAGGTGATTAACACTGGTGGGGTTCAGTGGGGATGATTGCCCCTTGTGTTGTGCTGTCCAGGGCAGGGGTCTGCGAGGCTCCCCTGTATCGTTCTGTTATTGGGAGGGGGCTCAGAAACCCAGGAGATATGCACACTGTAGGAAGTTAGGCAGATGGGAATGAGGCTCTTCCCCCCCCCCCAAGAAGAGGCTGTGGTTCTTCCCACAGTCACCATTGTTGGGGTTCCCCGAGACCTCTTCCACACCGTTCCCCAAGATCTCGGTTTGGCTCCAGTCTCATGACTCAAGTTCCTTTATTTGGCAGAGAGCAAAGCTACGGTGAGTTGATCAGACTCAAGCGTAGGGGGCGGATACTGGGTATCCTACACATCCAAAGTTACCCAGCACACCTCTTCCTGTGTATACATTTACACATCCCATTGTATGTACGATACATTGTGTCACATGCTTTGGGGTTGGCTTCGGCACTTAGTAGCACCAATCCCTGTGCAGCATGCTCTGCCCATGCACTGTCCAGGTCTGACTTACTCTTTATCTAATCTTACATCCCAGGCTTATCTTCTCCACTGTTATCAATGGTTCACTGGGGGCTCCCCCTTCTCTGAACTAGTGCAGACATGCAGTTCCCAGCCTGCTGATCCATTTACTTCTCTCGTCCTGTCTCCCAAGGAACGAGGCCTTGCCCATGTCCCATTACTCATGTCAAGCCAGGCCTACATTGCACTGCTTTTGTTTTTCTTTTCTATATTAGCATATATTTCACTTGCGTCATATTCCTGTCCTTCTGTGCTTTCTTTTTTTAAGTTCACTGCCGAGCAACACATTCCCAAGACCACAGTAGTTGTAATCATTTGAATCACTGTTAATACTAGGCTCAAAGTACAAAATAGGGTGCAAGTTTACCTCTTCTGCTATAGCCCACCAGGGTGTAATCTCACGTGATAAAACTTGCTCTGCCTTTAAAACATCCTGTATTTTTTTTTTATTTTAATCACATTATTTAAAAAATAACTGGAACAAAATATAAAATCTTTTCATTTATCACCGCAGGAAATTTAGGTGTGGAACAGAACATAGGCCAATTACAATAACATTTGCTGGGTCCATACCAGAAGTGGGCCTCTTCGGCCACCGCATAATACAGTAAATCCTCACTTAAAATCGTCCTGGTTAACGTTGTTTCATTGTTACGTTGCTGATCAGTTAGGGATCATGCTAGTTTAAAGTTGTGCAATGCTCCCTTCTAACTTGGTTTGGCAGCTGCCTGCTTTGTCCACTGCTTGCAAGAAGAGCATCCCATTGCAGCTAGCTGGTGGGGGCTTGGAACCAGGGTGGACCAGCAGTCCCCTATCAGCTCCCCACACCCTTAAGTACCCTGTGCTGCAGCCGCCCAGCAGGCTACCAATTGCCGGCAATTCATCTGTCCCTCCCCCCACTGCCATGTGCTGCTCCTGCCCTCTGCTTTGGAGCTGCTCCCCAAGACTCCTGCTTGCTATGCGGGGTGGTGGGGGGAGAGAAGAGGGGCTAATGTCAGGATGGCCTCCTCCCCCCTGCTCCTGCACCCCGCTTACCCCTTCTCCATATAGAGCAGGGAGGGGACACGGACAGAGAGAGACAGAGAGCTTGGGGCAGCAGCTGCAGTCTCAACTTCCTGATCCACTTAAGAAGACAATGCACTTAAGAGTGGGTCAGCTTCCTTAAAGGGGCAGTGTGCATCTCTCTCTCTCCCAAACTCTGTCTGCCATGCTGTCTCCCCTCTCTCATGTTCATGCTGCTTTATGTGAGAGGACAACAATGTGTTAACACTTGAGGGCTCAGTCGAATGCTAGTTCATCATTTAGCAGTAAGGCATTCCCTGGGAAATATCCCTCCCTCTTCCACCCTCTAACTTCACCACCTCAACCAAGCTTCACAATCATCATAGCTGTGAACAGTATTAAATTGTTTGTTTAAAACATATACTGTGTGTATATCTATATAATATATAGTTTTTTGTCTGGGAAAAAATTTTCCCTGGAACCTAACATTAATTCTTATGGGGAAATTGGATTGGCTTAACATCGTTTTGCTTAAAGTCGCATTTTTCAGGAACAGAACCACAACGCTAAGTGAGGAGTTACTGTAATGGGTAGCAGCAGCTTAGGCTTTGAGATGATTCATAGAATCGTAAGTTTTAAGGCCAGAAGGGACCACTGTGGTCATCTAATCTGACCTCCTGAGAACTGCTCTGACTTACTGATAAAAAGGGCTGGATATTTTCACTATCACTTCCCTCTCTTCTCCTCCTCTTCCTCCTGCTCCCACCACACCATGTTTCTTTGACACCGTTCTTCCTTTTGGCCTCTGCTGCCTTTGCCTCCTGCTACTGTTTTGACGGCCTTAATTTCACCTTCATGTTACCCTAGCACTTAATTAACCACTGGGCACAGGTTGCTATTGCATTTAACTGCAGCAGAAAGAGCATTGTTGTCCACCTTGCACTTTTAACTTTAATCACGCTAATATTAAAGAAAGCTGGGCTACAAAAATAAAAGCCTTCCGATTTTGCATATGTAAGCAAAAATAAATTGTACGTTTTGAATGCTGTTGCTGCTGTGATTATATTCAGTTGCAACTTTCAGCTGATAGATTTATTTGTAACTATCTTTTTATTTTATTGTATCGCTGGTGACGTTTACCTATATTATTGATGTATGCAATGCATTTTTCCAACCCTTCACTTTACTGAATAGAGTGTAAACTCCGGTAGTTTACTAGCACATTAGTGTCACCATACATTACAAGGTAATTACCTTGAGCCACCGCTCTATATAGAAACATAGTAATGGCACTGTAAATCATGTCATAAAAATAAGGTCCTAGATCAGCATTCACTTTTAAAGTTATTTCTCCTTCCCCACCCCCCATTAATTAGAAAAAATGTTTTTAAATTAGTTTCATATATGAAGCACCCATAACCATTATTTTTACATCTACCTTTACTAAAACAAACAGGACTATGTTGCAGTGATTTTTATGTAATTGTTTATATTTGTTCATATGAAAATTAATTCCAAAGGTAGCTGAGGCAGTTTTCTCTATAGCTGAGTCCTAGAACTTCTGGAAATAAGTGCATTGCTCTATTGCTTCGGATGTAGTGTTCCAACAACTATGGCTTTGTCTTATTCTTTATGCATGGTCCTGAACTTGTTAACTGTCTGGACTGAGGGCTCATGCATAAAGATAAGGGAAACTCTATTTACTCTTTTGAGTTTTAGTTCCTGTCCTCGATAGATAGCTATTAGCCTTTCATATTTAAGAAGCCTCTTTTATTCGCTCAGACAGTTCCTTCGTTCTAAGCATTAAATGTTAATCACTAATTTGTGACATCAAACCTGTTCTGGATCCCCAGGTTGTGATCTCATAAACTAGGGATTATAACCTACATTACAAAAATGGTTTGCTTGTTTCTGACGATAGTAAAGAAGTTCAAAGATAAGTGGGACTCTAATGTCCTGGCTTCAAAGGAAGTTTTACAGAATTAACGTTTATAGCAATAACTGAAATGTAGTGTTTGGACTATAATTACTCCAGGCACTAAAATACAATGAACGAACTGAATTAAACTCACTGAATCCACATACTAAAGCTATTTATAAAGTTTTATAGAAGCAGATTTTGCTCTATACGTGGAATTATTTTAAGCATAAAATATATCCCTGGCTTTAAACCTAGGCAGACAAAGGCAATAACCTACATTGCTGAGATACTGTTCTGCAAAATGTTCCTTCAGGTGGAGCTTGTGGGGAAATGGGTGGCTCAGGGGGATTGTTAAAGTTGAACTGAAATTGTTTCAAGACATAGTAATATACAAGTCAAACTTATTTAAGAGCCCTGGCTTTACAAATGAATAATAGGTAAGTTAAATAGAGGGGGCATCCCCCTCTTTCTGTGAAGATTTCTCCAGGCAACTGTCCAGTTTAGACCTCCAGTCAGATCCTTGGTCTCTTCTTTGAGCCTTAATCTGTTTCTTTAAAAGTGGAAGATATAATGGAGCTTATAGAACTGCAAAGTATGAGGGGAGGGACAAACCAAGGTCGAAGGGGCTTGCCTCATAGCAGATGATGACCCTGGACATATGCACTTTTGGTCACAAGATGCTAAGAGATTCATTCCCCCTGTCACTCTCTGGTGTCTCCTCTGCCCCCACTCCATATTCCATTGCCCTGTGGTTAGAACCCCACAGGCTTTATTGTTGGCAGACAGATCACAACCATGTTTCCTACTTTTTTTTTCATTGTCCATGATTGAGCTGCACCACAATAGCCGCCTGCTTGGGAGAGCATGTTCCTTGTTCTTTAGGCTTTTCTTTTGTTTCTCTTTGGTGCCCTTCCTTTATCTTTCCTCCAGCCTCCCTTTAGTTAGTTATGGCCATAGCTTACTGACTGCCTCCTCTTAGCCATGTTATTTTCCTGGGAGGAGAGGTTAGTTAGGGGACTAACCAATTCCTGTTAAGCCATGTAATCAGCTTACAGAAACTCATCCAGTGAGGTGGGTTCTTGGGAGCTGAGAGCACCCTCAATGATTCCTCAATGATCTTTCAGTTCAGTTCAGTGAGGCTTTATTGGTGTGGCAAGCCTGACAAACTGATGGGGGGAAGTCAGACCCCCCAGGTATCTGTAAGAGGAGAGCGAGGTCTTGCCCACAGTAAGGCCATGTGCTGTGTGAGAAAGTGGGACCCTGCATCCATTTGTCAGTACTGTCCATTCCTGTGCTGGTTCCAGCTTGCTATGTAGTGCCAGACCATTTCTGCCATCTCTCTCTATCTCCCAGAATGAGGCACATTTTTTTCCTCTTTGCTGTTCGATGAGAAGTCTTTCACTTCCAGTGAGGAAGGCCAGCTTTGTAGTTGGTATGAGCATAGTGAGATCATGGGGAAAATCTTCACAGGTCAGAAGTGGTCCATGTCACAGTAACACATTCACTTAACGATGCGGGTGATTTATCATTCAAGACCTGAGATCAGTCCAGGGATGGTGCACAATAATAAACAACAGGGATGACAATCAGTGTTGTACACTATGGCTGAGAGATTTGGTTTCCAGTCCCCATCAAAATTAATGGGAGTTTGTCATCGAAACAGCTTGGACAATCACAGTGCACATGCATGTTGGGGCACAATGTTACAACTATTGATAACCCTTTAAGGTACCAACATATAATATTGTGAGCTACAGTCCACACCAGATGTAACACAAGCCTGATTTATTCACAAAAGGAGCTCTCAATGAAGCACCACAAAATCTAAGCCTAAGCCTTCTCCCCAAGCTTGGATGCTTCTAGGGTTTCTCTTTCATGATGCTCAGCCCACTTCCAAGGACCTCTCTTTCTCTCTTGACTCGCTCCCTTATAGCTGAATGGGACAATGAGAAACCTAAACCCAGCAAAAGTTGTTTAGCATTTTCCAATGGGAATACCCCTTGTGGCTTTCATGCAAACACTGCATGATCCGTACACCTAACAAATATTGCATACGTTAAATGCTATGTGGTTATTCACAATAATGTTATCATAGATGGATTAATGGTGTATAATAGGTATTGCTTCTGTAACGAAGTTCCCTTCAGCCAAATGTTTTTAACAATTACTGAGGCTTGAATTAGTGAAAATACCGCTCGACACATTTCAGAAATTACATATGGTCAATTTTCAGGTACTTCCTGAACTGGTTAGAGCTTTTAGTGTATACAGCAGAACCTCAGAGTTACTAAGATCTCCAGAATGGAGGTTGTTTGTAACTCTGAAATGTTTGTAATTCTGATCAAAACACTATGGTTGTTTTTTCAAAAGTTTACAGCTGAACGTTGACTTAATACAGCTTTGAGACTTTACCATGCAGAAGAAAAATGCTGCTTTTAACCATCTTAATTTAAGTGAAACGAGCACAGAAACAGTTTCCTTACCTTGTAAATATTTTTGTTTAAATTTTCCATTGTGTTATTTTAGTAGTTTACATTTAACACCGTGCTGTTGCCTGATTGCGTACTTCCAGTTCCCACCAAGGTGTGCGCTTGACCGGTCAGTTGGTAACTCTGAGGTTCTACTGTAGTTTGTTATTGTTACTGGTGGTGGTGATGGTTGTTTTATTGAACTTATCTCTTCGTCGCTATGGCCAGTGTTTTTTAAAGTGCTCAGCACCCACAATCAGACCCAGCTCTTCAAAATAGCTTAGCAGGTTGGGAGCTGAGCTCTTCTGAAAATGTGGTCATAAGTGGTACACAGGGTGCTTAGCCCTTTTGAAAACTCCGACCCTCGTGTAAGTGCCTAAATTGGAAGGGAACTCTTGTGAAAAATCTGTCTCCAAGTGTGGATGCTGAGCACTTGAAAATCTAGTCCTGAGCTTTTATGAAAATCTGGCTGTATGAGCCAAATTCTGCCCTGGTTGACACCCTACAAGCCCACACTGAAACCAGTAAGGTGGATGGCGGGGCTAAGTTTGGCCCATACCAGAATGTTTTATTTATTTTTAAAAATAAGCATAGCAAGTGAATATTAGGGACTTGGACTTGTATAAACAAATCTCCAGGAAGCATTTCAGGAAGCCTGCAGTGTTTAGGTTTGTTTTAATGAATGCAGCCCAGTCTACACCCTGTAACTACTGACAGTCACAAACTGTTAGTTGCGTGCCTTTCACTTTTTTTTTAAATGCTGTTGAACTGTTGCACTTACTTCCTGCGAATATGTGTTTCCATTTGAGAGGGGCACCGCAGGGCATTGCTGTTTATTTATAAGATAACAGTGTTCTCTCCAGCAGAAAGCACGAGCTAACCGAATTTCTCAAGCAGGCACGCTAAATCCAGCCTGCAGATGGAAAGTGGTGTAACCCAGTGTGTACACTTGAAAATACTGATGGAAGTAAGAAAAACATCATTTCACTTTGAGATTTTAACTCCTTTTAATCAGCATATTTTCGTATTGTCCTTACTGCTTAAAAGGGGATTTTTAAAATATATTTACACCAATTAATCTTTGCATTGTAAGGGAGTTCTCCCTCGGAGATCAGCATGTGGCCTAATTTTAAGATCCCTAGAAATGTTATTCGTTATAAGTTGCCTTGAGCTATAATATTATGTGCTAGGCTTAAAACAGACATAGACGTCTACCCCAGAGATTTTCTTTGCTGGAGTGCTTCATTTTACACTTTACCGAACTGTGCACTGTGACATCATTGGTGGAACTTTTCATTCTCCCACCTGACACTGGCAACAGCTGGAGATTGGAACCATTTATGATGGCATACACTCAAGCAGCACTAATCTAAAGTGAATGTCCTATTAAAAACCCAAACAAACAAAAAAACAAAAATCTGTTCACTGATCCGTTGTGGAAGAAGAATGCCATTCTACATACAACATGAGCCCCTTCTCAAACAACCCTATCACATCCCCCGCCCCCCAGACTAATTTTTTGGCCAAACTTTCTTCTGGAATATTTATAGGGCAAATAACTGTTTTAAATGAGCAGATGGGGGAGGCAGAAGTCAAGCTGTTAAATTAATAAACATGTGTGATACTTCATCAGTAAAGGAGTCCATTTTGGCATTTTTTCCAGATGATTTGTATGGCCTATCACCATTGCACCTGGTGCAGGGACAATAAATGGGCACTTAATAACCAAACAACGTGCAAACTCCTTCCATTATAACTTCATTATGTCAGAAATAATCGTCTATAACTAGATGTCAAATACATAATTTATGTCTGGCTCCCTTGTGGAATAGTGGCCACATGAATGAATGGCCCCATTAATGGAAAGGAGCTTTTACCGTAACTTTCTCTCTCCTAGTACCTGGTCCATTTTGTCATCTGGTATTAATTCTGAACCGATTCAGTGCGGCAAAAAAGGCCTGTTATGTTTATATTTGTGTAATCAGAGAAGAGGGCACATAAATCATACATGAGATCAAATTTCAGGTCCAATGATTTCCATGGCGCACATCTGTTTTAAAAAGAATAGTACAGGTCTGTGGTAATTTTATGGAGAAGCATAAATGGCCCTCCTTGTACCCCTTTTTGAGACATTAAAAGGGTTCCTGGCTTAGAATGTTAGTGAACACTTCCTTTGGGAGGCTTCTGATGTGATCAAAGAAGAGCTTAGCTACTGGAAAGGCTTCATCTGTCACAGCGACCATTTTAATCATCAGCCGCATTTTGCTTCTTTGCTTCTGTTATGTCAGGCTACACCTACTGGTAGAGGTGTCCAGTGACATGGGTGTTGACGTATGTTGTCAACACTGGAAAAATTAAGGGCTTTTTGTTGTTGTTCATTTAAAAGATCCCTTTGAATGTACATGCAAACACTGTTGGTAGGAGTTTAAGGGCCTGATTTTGCAAGCCTGGCTTATGTTAAGTATTATGTATTCACATGGGTGGGTAGCTCTAGTGGTTTCCTTCCAGTCAGCCTCCCACAAGGGACTGCGTTCCTGCCATGCTGTAGATTGTGAAGTGTTTAGGAGGTAAGTTGCTGTGTACCCTACATTTATTTCAGGGTTAAATGGGAGCTGTTGGATGCTGAACTCTTCTGAAATCTGACCAGTAAAGTAGTGATGTGAGCGTTGTTTGGCAAAGGTCTGGAGGTGCAGGTTGAGTCAATGGGCTATGTGCTGTCAGAGGAGATACTGTCACACGTCTTGACTATTTTTAGAACCCACATGCACAATATATTCTAATCAGAGTCCCTACACTCCAGAATTGCAGTCTTCCTTTCTGCTGCGCTGAATCAGCATCACCTGGGACAGGAGGCTACTCCCTGGGAGCTGTGCTGCTTTAAAAAATGCAATAGCCAATACAGTCCAATGTCGGACAGGCATCCCGGCAGCAGCAGGTAGGGAAGGGAGGGCGATAGGGAAAAGAGGAATTTGGCATTAAATCATTCTAACACATCTGCAGGTATCTGAGATTGGTGGTGAGCAGGCATGTGTTCTGCTTCCTTCTTGCCAGTTGAACTGAAGTGCTGAATTCCCTCCAGTTACTTGTGCCACTGTTCCACTGGTCTGTTGAATTAGCATCACAAGCAGCAGTCTTCTTCTCAGTGAGACAGGGAAGAAAGGTGGAGAAAGGGCTCTGCAGAGTGGCAGACATTCAGCAGTGGTGCTAAGAGAAACTTTTGTGTTAGTGAAAAGTTCTAGGCCTCATCCTGCTGCCCTTACTGAAGACATCTTTTGGCAAAATTCTCTTTGAAATCAATGGCAGTTTTGCCTGAGTAAGTCTGGAGCAAGGACTGCAGGATTTGGGCCTTTGGAGACCACAGAGTGCAGGAGAAGAAAGGAGACAAGAGATGAGGGTAGAGAAAAGAAAGGAGAGAGAGAGATGAGTAAATAAGTCACTCATTCCTCACTTCAGACCCCATCCCTCTACTGCTGTTCCTCCTTTCATTTTGCCGTCCTCTGCTAATTCCTTTCTTCTCAGAACTCACTCAGCCATCTGTGGAGGGAGATGTCTCCTCCTGGTCCTGCTTCATGCAGAGAAAAACTGGCTGCTCTTTTGGTATTTTGGGAGATTTTGCAATCTATACTGAAAGTGAGCGAGAACATTTTCAGATGCTATCTCTTTGTATTATTCTTTGTATACAACCAAAGCCCCATAAGCATTTAACCTTGACACAGAACTTTATTAACAGTTCATTTGGGCCTGTACATGGCAGTCACAAATCTGTGAGTAACCCATTGGCCAGTGTTTCTTGGGCTAACCATTGGTTTAGGTTGGGTTTAGTTATGACTGTCGGTTGTATGATCCTCACCTGTTGACTGCTTTATACAACTGCATTAGTCTCAGTCTCAGTGAAGGCCATTTGCTGTCTTGGACATGGAACAAGGAAGGAATCATGGATATCTGCTAATGGAACAGTGGCTAAAATATGAAACAATGAGGAAGGTCTAAGGCCCAGTCTAGATTATTTTTTTTTAAACTGGAATCTACGCTGTCCTTTGGGTTAGAACTTTAATGGTAGAGAGCATCCAGATCCCAGTTTGTGGGCAGAACTGCTGTACAGTGGAACCTCAGAGTTACGGACACCTCGGGAATGGTGGTTGTCGGTAACTCTGAAATGTTTGTAACTCTGAACAGAGCGCAGTTTGGGCTCCAGATCCAGCAGCTGACATTCCTGGCCAGGTTTCAGCAGCAGCTGAGCTCCCTACTCAGCGCCATGAGTTTGCAAGTTTGTCCCCCTGCTGGCAGGTAGGGGTGTGGTGTGTGTGTGTGTGAAAACAGCATGTCCCTCCGATGGGGAGGAAACCAGCATATCCCTCTCCTGGCAAGGGGAGGGGGAGAGGTAAAAGCTGCACAGACCCCAGCCCTGGTCCTGCTCTGCTGGCTCTGGAGTTGCCTTGGGCTGGCAGCCCCAGCATCTTGGAGGGTGGGGGTGGGGACAGGCAGCTCAGGTGTGCCTACCTGTAAGATGCAATACAGGCACATTACAGTATTTACTTTCTTTTCCTCTCTGCTGCTGCCTGATTGGTTACTTCCAGTGTCACATGATGTCCATTTGACCGATTAGTCCGTAACTTGGTGTTCGTATCTTTGAGGTTCTCCTGTACTTATTAATGACCTGCAGTTAAAAGAGCAGCAAACCTTCTTTTTCAAGGTTATTTTTTAACATGTTAATATAGCGGTTGGTTGTAGCTTACCTTGTAGGAAACAAGAAATCTGTTTGTACCTCTTTATGCCATAATGATTATAAGGCTAATAATTATTTTAGTCATCTCAATACAGTTTTTTTTAGTTGATGGATGAAAATAATATACAGTTAACAAGGACTGTAATGTCAGCTACCTTTCAACAAGCCTTGTAATGTCAGCTAACTTTTTAGCAGAGTTAATGAACATGTTTCCCACTGTCTCTGTGAAATGACTTTAGGATTAGCTCATGATTGAGATGTACATATTTAGCTAATGCAATATTAATGCCTTCTGAATCTTTGATTTATCATTCAGAATCCGTCATATGGCTCTTACGGTGGGAGAAATACTGCAGTCCTTTCTGTTTTGGGGATCTCCTCCTAGAAACATTTTGTTTGTACCTTTCCTCAGTTACAGCAATTATGGTGTGACTCAGGTAACAAGAAAAAGCTTGTTTTGGATAGACTTTCTTACTAATGCAGACCACTTCCTAGTAAAGAGAGTTTCCCCTAAAAAAAAGTTTTAAGAGGCTAAGCTCTTCAGAAAAGGGACTGTGTTTGTACAATGCCTAGCACAGTGGGGTCCTGCTCTATTCTTGGGGTTCCTAGGCACCACAATAATAAAAATCATAAATTCATCACTCGTTTAATTCCACTGAAGTCCAGGGATAAATTTGGCCCAGTAGCATTAATGAACTAATGTCTCCCTGGTATAAATAGTAGAAAAATAAGTGAACAAGTGACTCAGAATTACCATGTGCCTAGGTCATGCCAACTAGGTCACCGCTTAGTGAGTATCAAGCCTCATTGACGAGATGTCAGAGAGGTTAATAAAGTGCAGTGGCACTCTTTAGCATAGTCCATCTGTCTTTCTGTGCTTCATACAGTTTAGATGTATCTTAATGGTTGATGAGCTGGTTTAATGTGTTCTAATTGGAGCTCATCAGATTTAGCCATGATGTGACCACACACTGAAGAGTTATTAAAATCAACTTCCCATGTGCCTTTGCAAGAAAATGTGTGAGGCACACGTTTCTTGTTACTGCTGTCATCTGGTACTGTGCTGCATCGAAACAGAAAACGTGCTCATTAGGTGGCTCCTCAAGGAGCCTTCCCATGTGATTTAACTTTTCATCTGTGAGTAAATAGAGCTTTCAAGCCAGGCATCTGGTGTTTGTCTTGAATCAAATCAAAAAATGATTTGAGAGGAGAAGGACAGATATTCACCTGAGCATCAGGGAGACTTTGCCTCTCAAATGTTCCCTCTTTGAGGCCAACTCTTTGGCTGTTGAGGTTTTCACTCTTACCTTCACCTGTTGTTGAGGAGAGGGAAATTCTAGTTGTTTGGCATAATAGATTCAGGGGGAGAGTGCCTTTGGGGAGTAGAGTGCCTAACTGCCGTAGGCCCTTTTGAAAATCCCATCCTTAATAAATATGTATTCAATAAAGATAAATAGATTGGTCGATGTTATGGAACCTTGGTCATGGCTCCATAGTTAAGGCTGTTACCTGGTTCCCATCACAGACCAAGACACGGGTGGTCAGACCAGTGGGCAGCCAGTCCAACAGGTCAGAACTGGAGTCAGGAGCCAGGAGTTAGAGCCAAGGGCCAAACCTGAACTCTGGAACTGATCGGGGAGGAGGGCTGGGAACAAGACAGGCACAGGAGCAATTGCAGGTACAAGGTTACGTGTTGAGCACCCATTTGCCTAATATTGCTGCTGAGCTTAAGACCACGCAGGCTGGTTCTTCCACCCAACTGGCTGGTCTGGCCAATCAGGTGATTCTGCTGCAAGCCAGCTGTGATTCAGCTGTGGGTCCTCTGTTGCTCGCTAGGGAGGTGGAGCTAGCTGGTCCCAGGCTCAGCTGCCAGTCCTGATTGCTGACAGTTCCATTAGATGCGTCTCTTGTCATTTTGACTGGGAAAATTTGATTTGGCTTGATAATGACTGTATTTACTCAGAAGACACGTGAGTCCCTCTCACTCAGAAATGGCTTGTGAGTGCCTTCAGATTAGCCATGTAATTATATCTGCTTGAAAACCAGTGTGAGGGCTGCATTTGAAGAATCTGGTATGGTGCTCAACAGAGGTATTAGCAATGGTTGAATGTAATTGTAATGATTCTGTGCATGTAGGCATGTTGGAGTGTGACTGACAGTGTGAGTTTGGGTTGCAGAGTTCGCTGGGTTATGAAGAAACAATGGGAGGATGCTCTGCATGGAGAAGTCCTTGTCGTAAACCAACCTAAAAGGCTATTTGGGCTAGGGTGTGTGGAGAACTCAGGGCACAGTTCTGTCTACGGGCTTTGTGCTGTGTTTCTACAGCTGCAGAATGAACCAAAAACCCTAATTAGGGGCGATGAATTTTGGACAAGACCCTACTGTGTGATCGTTGGTGGCTGGGGAGTGATGTGGGGACTCCATCTGTTTGTAGAGAGCCATCGGATGGCTATCTGTGATGGAGAGAGAACATAAGGGTCTTTCTACAGCTGGTGGCTAATAGAGACCTTGAGCTTACTCAAGGGGTAGAGCCATATGCAACAGAGTTTACACACAAATGCAGACAAAGGGGGAGGGATAGCTCAGTGGTTTGAGCATTAGCCTGCTAAACCCAGAATTGTGAGTTCAATCCTTGAGAGGGCCATTTAGGGAGCTGGGGCAAAAATGTGTCTAGGGATTGGACCCCCTTTGAGTAGAGGGTTGGATTAGCTGACTTCCTGAGATTCCTTCTAACCCTATTGTTCCAATTCTCTGAAACATATCCTATAAAGGAATCAGATTGTTTCTCCTACAGGATGGGAAAGAAGGGAGAATGAGATAATAACAATTGTTTCTCTTATAAATAATATTTTTGAGGGATTCATATACTAAGGTGATGGGAGTCCAATATATATATAATCACAGATTGATTGTGGAATTTGTTTATTTGTACCAGTGGATCCCTGGCAGAATGGCACCCAGTTCTTATGAAGAAAAATGGTCAAACTGTGTTATTAAAAGTTGCTCTGATTATGGATTCTAGCAGTTTCATATCTTGGGTTTACAATCAGAATTCCACTGCAGGCCTGCTTTCATCTTTATTTCATTTTAAGTGCTGTTTTGCATAGGAAACGGTTTTTTAAAAAAAACATATATGTACACACATGCACTAACAGACATGAAGCAAAACACTGGTGTAACTGAGTAAACAGTACCGTGGCATTTTAGGAATAAATGAGAATGAGCATCATCAGGTCATTTTAAAATGAATATGTTTTGATTTGCGAATAAAACACATATATAGATTCTAAATTCATGAGGGCCCATTGTAGCAAACTCTACATACCACTGAAGTGTAACAAGCTTATTTATATTTTATGGTGCTTCTCTATCAAGCTGTATTATTATGGATTGTCCAGCCTCCATAACAGTTGCTAAGGAAAAGGGACATTATGTTAATATTGTGTAATAATGACTGCAAGCTGGGTTCTATCACACAGGACAAGTTTAGGAAAAAATGGTGAAGTTAATGCACCATTTTGATGAGAGACTTGATCGCCTGCAGCTTATATTTTAAGAGAGAAAGAAAGTTTGAAATCAAGAAGCCATACAGAAAATGAGAGCGAGAAAACAGAACTATTTAAAGAATTTATTGACAGCACTTTAAATTTACTTAACAGTAGGAATCTGGAATTGGCTTCACAAAGAAGAACTCTGGCAGGAGGAAACAAAAAACACTTACCAAACATTATAGGTAAAGAATTTGTCTCTCGTTAAGCATTCTCATGAATAGATGTGTTGAGCATATAATCAGTACCTTGGTCTTTAATTCTGCTGTTTCCTGTTTTGAGTGCTCTATGAATCATTTAATGTTAGAGTGGGTACAGTAACAAGTTACAATAAAATAATATGCTAACATGATAAAATTCCAATATATTCATGTAACTGTATAGAATTAAAGAACAAGTCAGCATCACAACAAGATCATGATTTCCATGGCAGATGATGTAAGTAAGATACATATGCTGTGTAGATAAGCACTATAGAAATGCCTATAAACAAAATAAATAAGGAAGGATGTTGGCATTCTTCTTAAAGGAAAGTTCTAAAATATGTCTTCAGTATCAGAACTGCCTTTGCATCAAACAGGTATGGGGAAAGTGGTTCAGATAAAATAAGAACTGTCCTGAACTTTCACTTAAGATCCAATCTATCCCTTATTACATTATGTGTGTTCTGTATAACTGATTGGGCTGTGATACTCTCAATATCACTAGCAAACAAGCAGGAGTTGCCATAACCTGACACCTGGAATTTCCCAGAATCACTAGTCTTGGGAACTTCAATAACAATAGGCGCTCACTGAGGGCAGAAATTCAAATATGCCGTCTTTAAACAAGATTTCTCCCAAGAGTAACTACTAAGGGCCAGAAACTGAAAGAATCCAAAGCTGAGTTCAGCACCTGGAGCAGCAAAGATCAGAACCAACCAGCATCATCTCCTCCTACACCTGTCCCCCAGTCTGGACTGAAGGAGCACAGTTTACCCAACTAGGACTAGCTCCGTTTTCCCATACGCTAGATCAGGAGCTGAGTTCACGAAAACACTGAGGGGCTTAGGGCTATTACATCTTAGTAAAATTTTGTTTACCATTAACTTCAGCTTGTGGTCACTCTATTCCATTATTGTTAGGGTCGTCTTACCTTTTAACTTGTTGGGTCTCTAGGACAAGGATTGTCTCTTTATAGGTATTTTTGCAGGGTCCAGCATGATGGGGCTTTTGATCCTTTGTGGCACCTTAGAGTACTACCATAATATTAATGGATAATAATACAAATATTGATAGCCTGCCATGGGTGTGTATACATGACTAATACAGTGTTAAAAGGACAAGTCCCTGGCCTGAGTGTTTTCCCTCTAATTTAGACAAAAACAAAATAAATAAATATAAATATCCATTAATACAATATGAGAAGAGATGAGATGGAAAAAAGCAGCAGTTGGCAATTGGATGGGTGTCGGCACTGGAACACTAAGTGAAACAAATGGGTGTGAAGGAGGGATTGAAAAAAGGAGAGGGAAATGTCTTGATGCGCAGGAAAGGGGATTGGGTGGGAGGAAACGGGAGCAGATATATAGGTGTGGGTTGGAATAGTCTGGAGAAGAGAAGCTTGGACTTAATGAGGAAAAGAAAGGAAGCTACTAAAGGAATCTGAGAAGGGACTAATAGGCTGAGAGCAGCAGGAAAGGTGAGCTGCATGGGGGAGATTGCAATGTTAGAGGTGACAGTGGATCAGTGGTTTAATACTTGAGGAAGAGATGGATTCTAGAGAAACACAATTATAAAGTAAGACATTACAAAATGTAAATAAAAGCCTGCAAGAAGAGGTCTGTTGCAAGGTTACAATTGCCCTGGCTGGCTAAGCCAGACTCTTATTAGACAGAAAGAAACACAGAAAGGTGCAGAAGAAAGACAAGGAGAAAGATGTTTGGTGGAAATTAACATACTCGGAAAGAAACCTCAGTCTCCCATCTCAGTAGCTGCTGAAAACTCTGCTATATGAGTGTTGGCATGAGCTGGTTTCCTCTCCCTGTCTGACCCAATCACAACATCTTTCGGGATCAGGAGAAAGGTCCAATGGATGTTTTAGTAAATCCCCATATACCAGCGTGTACTGGTGGGGTCGGGCTGAGGACAGTTGTGATAGTGAAACTGTCTGTCATGGTTTGCTACCAAATGTTTTGCAGAAAAGAAATGTCACATATGTGTAGCAGCATTGGCTCACCAAAATTACCCAATCAGAGCAAGTTTGCACTGGTCCATGCATGGCAACTTCCCTTCACATTTAAGCAGATTTTATTTTCTTTTATTAATAATTTTGCTACCTCTGACCCAGCAGCTTTTATGAACTCTTAGTCGGCAGTCCTGTTAGCTCAGACAAAGGCTATACACAAATTTGCTCTGATTTAATTTAACTTCAACCTGGTCCCAATCAACTTAAATTAAAACTGAAATAAAATCTGGTTTAAACTGACATAAAAAGCCTCCACACAGCAATGGATTAACTCAATCGTTTATTAAACCACACCTTAGTGAAACTGGTACAGCTCTTTCTGTAGGCAAGTTTACATCACTCCTTGAGTCCATTATCTGGGTGGGTTTTTAAATATCATGGAGAGAAGTGAAATGCCTTTCTTGCCCCCATTTACCCACCTTGCACAATTGAGGGTTTCAGTCCAGGGAAGACTTTAACACTACACCCAACAACTAATAAGGATCCCCAAAGCCCAGAGCAGAGCAGATTACTCATTGTCCTCCTGAGCTAAATCCATTGAATTATAATGAGCAGACTCAGCCTCAGAGTCTTCATTTGCAGTCCTTCCTTGTCAGGGCAGACCCTGATGACTGCACCTGGTGACTCATAAGGTCACAGTCGGACAATGGTGTACCAAGTCCAGGCTCAATCTTGGGACACTCCATTCGCGATAATCAACTGACAGTTTTAAAAGCATGTGTCCCCTTATGGCCTAAGTTTCATTCTTATCTTTGAAACACATTGCTGCTCTTCATTTTGTGGGTTGCATAACTACAATTTGGTGTTGATGCCCCGACTATAAGCACCAGGGCTGACACTATAGGTATTTTGCAATCATTCATTAAAGTAGCTGAAGCTCCTTGGGGAGAAGTCTATGAAATGGCATACTCCCAACATCTGCACTGGAGGGCTTATAATACAAAGAGTTTAAAATGCACAAGTGACTGAAAAAAACAACAAAAAAATCCCTCTTTTGATTAGTAGTGATGTAAATTACCCCAAGTATATAAAAAACAAATAACACAGGATGAAATAGTCTACAGGTAGGAAATTTAGAGGTAATTCTATGCAAGTGTCTTGCAAATTAATTTACTTTATTTCATTTTAATTTTCTTTCCTGTTTTTTTTTCCAAATAGATTTTTAGTCAAGCTTCTGTTTTGTTCTCAGATTAAACCTTTTTTAGCCTACAGATTTTATTTATTTATTGTATGTTTTTGGAATAAATGGAGACATGGCTGAAGGGCAGTAGGCACTGAACATAATTTTGTAGGTGAATTCTTGCTTTTGAGTTACAATTCAAGAGGCTACCTTACCACATGGTGTTTTAATATAGTTTGACCTCAAACTTCTCCTCCACTTGGCTTCACATATGCAACGACACAGCTGCTGACGGGGAGTCATTTCCTCCGGGAAAGCATGCCATGCCAGCAGTAATATGCAGTACTAATGACATATATAATAGTTTAAATAGTCTATTATTTTTATTTTACTTTTGAAATCATTAAGGGCAGCTGCTACTCATTACTGAGTGAGACAGGCTATCTTGTTTTCTAGATCAAAATGTCTTCTCTTTATATTGGAATGAAAGTTTGGCACTTTGATGCAAATAAGATTAAGAAATAATGTAAAAATAATTTTAAAAATACAAAAAATGAAAAAAATGCCATAAAGTAAAACTTGAAAGACATTTTTAGAATTCTCCAAAACGAAAATTTCCCAAATGATTTTTATTTTTATTTTGAAATATATTTTCCCACAGGAAAGTCCATTGTAATTGACAGTCTTTTTTTTTTAAAAGTTTCTATTTCAAGGAAGATGACATTTTTTATAAAAGAATGTTTTGAAAAATTTCCAGTCATCTCTAGGTCACTAGTCTGAAGCAAATGCCGGACTGTAGTGGGTGATTGGAAGCCATGATGCTTTTCAGAGGCACATGTTGGAAATAAGTTGGTCACAGACCTGTTAAAGACGTGGAAGTATTTACATCACAAAACTGTCCTCATAGTCATGGTTGATTGTCATCCTGGATTGTAGTCTTATCAGAGAGGCAATAGACTTGTATGTCTACGCTGCATAAAATGCCCGCGACTGGCCCGTGCCAGCTGACTCAACCAACCCGAGCTCCAACATCTACATCACAATTTTATAGTACTGCAGCCCGAGTCTCGTGAGACTGAGCCAGCTGACACGGTGTTTTACTGCAGTATAGACACACCCAACGGGTCCTGGAGTTTGAACTACTCATCTTTAAGCACAGTCCCTCTAAAGTGGGTTTGAGGTACAGTGTTTTAAAGGTATGAATGCAAACTTCCTCCATTCATGCTGTACCTGTGCTGGGAATGAAGAGCTTCATGACCCAATCCTGCAAATCCATCCCCTTTCAGGAGCACTTAATTAGCAAAACTATGGAAATACAAGTAAAATTCCAGGCCTAGGGAACATACAGAAATACCATTTTTTTCTGAACCAGTTCAGTCCACCTCTTGATTGCAAATAATAATAATAATAATAAATTAATCATTAAGAAACATTATTATGCACACTTCACCTTGAATGATCTCTTGCAAAATGTGTTAACGCCTTACGCTTAACCATCTGTTTCACCTTGAATTTAGCTGTGAGTCTCTGAGTACCTTTCCAGACCTGAAGAAGAGCTTGCTCTGGCTCAAAAGCTTGTCTCTGTCACCAACAGAAGTTGGTCCAATAAAGATGTTACCTCCCTCCACTTTGTCTCTCTAATAATATCTTGGGGCCAGCACACCTACACCAACATTACAAACAGTAATACATGATGACAGTCATCTCTAACGTCAGTTCCCTTGTGAATCTGTCAGCTGTTTATTAAAGAGGAGACATTTCTGTACATTATTAACCCTACTCTCTTGGCTGTCCAGTTTGCCGTTAATAGTGAAAGTGGGCATAATTAGCAGTGGGCAAAATTAGGAGGTTATAGCTTGTCGGACAGCCAACAGAAAGCCTAAGGAATTATAAGCAACATCACCTATCGTTATTTGTAGTCCTGATATGATTGAAGTCAGTCCAGGTTTCCCAACTCCGCCTACAAAACCATTTACAGATACTAAGTGTTATTAGTAAAAAGTCTCTTCCTGAAAACAAAAGGAAAAAATTGGCATAAACTAAAAGCTGTTCTCTGTCATTTAGAGACCAGATTTTATTATTTTGTTTTGTTGGTCTGAGTATATGATTAGTCATTTCATGCTGTCATGAATACGTCCAAGTTCCTTGGTAAGTGATTTTCAATTATGGCACACTATAACCTTCTGGTTATTTATTTGGCATACTTACTCTAGGTAATGGGAAATGTTCTCGTTGGAACTTTACAAGCTCTGGAGGGTTGCGAGGGGAAGGGGATCTAATAATCTCAGCTGGCCTCTTGTTTCTGACACAGCGTAATAAATGTAGGTGGTAGTTTCTAAAACAGAAAGACAATTTCTAGAAAGGCATGCTTTATTTTGCGCACATAACAGTGAAATAGGACATGTAATGCCTTTGTTGTATTTATTGAGCACCATTGTCATTTATCCACACACAGGAATGAGATATATATTTTTTTGCACTTCCTGTTGGAGTGTATGTTCAGAAAAAATTCCATAGAAAAATGGCACATGAGCAATTTGCTTTTGCAATCAATATCTGGAGATATTAGCATATTCCTTCTGCTTATTTGCACAGTTATAAATTAGACCCTGAAATATGCTCAGAGGGGTTTTAGAGAACACTGACACAGGGGTGTGGAACTATGTGAATAAAAAGCATTTCAGCAGTAGCCTGTGTAGCTGGCTCCAATGTAGAAGTCTTGCAGAAATTCAGTACAAAAGGAAAAGAAGAATAATGTGGGAGGAAAAGTAAAATACCAGAAAACAAAGAGTTGCATGAACCGCTAATTAGTGCAGATTCCATACAGCCACAAAGGAAAAAAGCTGGGAAGCAGCTGAGATGTTCTGCTGTTGGAACAGCTTCCCAGAGGTCATCGTGGATTCTCCATCACTGGCAATTTTAAACTAAAGTTTGGAAAAAAAATCTAAAAGCTATGTACTAGTTTGAACAAAAAATAATTCAAGGAAGTCTGATGGCTTGTTTTATACAGGAGGTCAAACTAGATAATCACAACAGTCCCTTCTGGCCTTATCATCTAGGAAACTGCAGAGATGCTCAAGTAGATTCATATACTGAAAACTGTAGGTTCCCCCCACTCTCAAAATATCTCTTTGAATGTTTCCTAACATGAAAGCTGATTCCCTGCTGTAACTGCTTGGTGGTGTTAGTTCTAGTAACATGGACAAGTGTTCCCATCATAAAGGGAACACCACCCCAGTTGGCACCATTTCACAGGCTTGAGTGGACAGTGCACAGACAGGGTCAGACAGGCCTACCTGAAAATCTCTCTCCCTCCTAGGATACTTCTGAGCAGTGGTGTCTATCTGAATCCTGCCTGGCAGGAGGTCTGGAGCCCAGCAGAACTTAGATGCCTAGAGAGTGAGGGAAGACTCTCCGTTAGGCATAGGAGGAGAGGGGCTAGCAGGAGGGAGGTTGGCCAAGGTTCCCTATGTTACCTCTTGTGTTTGCATTGAGTATGCTGCTGCATCGCATGTTATGAGGCGTGATCTGAGGCACCACATGGTAGCCTGCTAAATTCAGACATGAGAAGCAGCCAATGGCAGGAGGGCAGGGCCCACCGCAGAACAAAGGGTGAGACAGTGAGGAGAGAATCACAGCATGATGCCGTGGTAGCAATTCTGTCATCCCTCCTTTATCTTAAGGGGAAGGAGGCTCACCCCACTCACAACTCCTATCCTCTGTGGATTGGCACAGGGGGGCTGTTAACACACACTCCGCAGTGGCTTACACCTCCACTGCCTTTCACCCGGGCAGGGGGGCCTTTTGTCTCCCGTGCCTGGAGGCTCTCGCATCCCCACTCCAAGGCTGGCTCCCCAGTTCAGGTGGAAGTGCAGTGACAGGACTGTGTAATGGGTGCTTCCTGTGATGACTATTTCTGATGGATAAATAGAGGAACCCAGCCTCTAGCACTGCCAGCCTGGCACTTTCACAACCATATTACACTTACTGGATGGAAAGAGAGAAGAAGGAGGGCACGGGGAAGCAAACCTTCATGGCTGCCCCTGTCCCACAGGGCATGTCCAAGCAAAGGGCTTAATTTAGTAACAGCCTCAGGTCCTTCTCCACAGCCAACCCAGTTTGGTCGCTCTGGAATGGAGAAGTGTTATTCACTCATCTCTCTGAACACAGGTGCCGACTCCGTGGGTGCTCCAGGGCTGGAAAAAAAATGGTGGGTGCTGAGCATGCAATGGCAGCCCCCCTTCCCACTTCCTCTCCCTACCCCCAGCACCCCTCACCCACTGTGATCAGCTGGTCTGCAGCGTGCAGGAGGCTCTGGGGGGGGAAGAGGAGGAGCGAGGATGGGGCACGCTCGGGGGAGGGGGGTGAACAGGGTGGGAAGAGGGGGGCAGGGCAGGGTGGGAAGAGGCAGGATGGGGGTGGGGCCTTGGGGGAAGGGGCAAAGTGGGGGCAGGGCCTGGGGCAGAGTGTGGGGGGGGGTCAAGCACCCCCTGGAAGATTAGAAAGTTGGTGCCTCTGTTTCTGAACTGTTCCCTTCCTCACCCCCCGCCCCAACATGCTCCTTACATTGAGTCCCAGCCTGTGAGGCGGTGAGCACCACTTCCATGGTGAAGTCAATGGGAGGTTCAGCGATCAGGGGCACGGACATACACGTTCCTTGTCCTGAAGAACCTACTGTCTGTGGCCCTCTCTTGTCTCATACTTAGACTGTATGCTCCTTGGGGCAGACTTCATCTTTGTGTTTGTACCGTGCCTAGCACAATGGGGCCCAGGTCCATGAGTAAGGCTCCTCAGCACGACTTTAATAGAAATAAGTGATACTATTGATCTCAGGGCCGGATCGTCATCTTTCTCAGGCGTTTGCAGTGTCCTGCTGATTCCTAATGCAAACAAGGCATAAATAACAAATAGCTTTTCATATCTATAGCCACACTTGAATTAACTTGATGTCAGCATGCACCATCATGCCCACTACTCTGGGGTAATTACTTCAGACGCTGGCTTTACCTCCCAATGGTTTCTATGATGGCAAGCTTCTGAAGGCATAGCTCTCCTGGCATAAGTCTGAAAGAAGTTGGCAAGTAACCTCTGGAGGCTCCCCTGTGCCATGCCCCCAGCTGGGACTGCAAAACATCCAGCCACCTGCAGCTCTTTGATCTTCTCTTTGTTCTCAGCGAGGAAACACAAACTGCAATTTGCAAGCAGGTTTAAGATGTATGGCAGCCTGTGTTTCTGGTATCCTCATGGTTGTAGAGCAGCTATTGCATCTCCACACCTTGCCAGCTAACAGGAAAGAGGAGGAGGCAGGGTGTAAGTTTAATGTTCTGTGCAGTGGATTGTTCGTCTAACCCTGATTCTTGCATTTAAAGCCAAGTGACATGCATTCCATATGGTGGTTTTTCCCCAAGGCTGTTTCAGGCCAGCTGAGATGTGTTCTGAATGGGCACTCCATACACTGTTACATGTTAAGGGGATCAGAGTATGAGACTAGAGCTCAGAATCCGATCAGCAGGGAAAAGACATCCCCACCCACTGTCTAGTGACCTCAGGAGACAAGTCCAGAGTTTTGTAATACATATAGAGGATGGGATGAGCGAAGAGAGGAAAACGGAGGTCTCCCAAGGACTCCCCTGTGGAGATGGCCGCAGAAATGATTGAGTAATTGATCACTCCGTTTAGGAACAATGACAGTGTAGCAGAGCTGTTTAGGGAAGCTGACATTGCTAATTGGATAGCTGAGAGTATTCTGTACGGAGACAACGGAGGGCAGCTCTTGAAGCGACAGGTGGTTTGCCTTGTTCCAGCAGCAGTTTGAGATAAAGGGGAACCAAAGGTATTTCCAGTGGAGGTACTGAGCAAGACTTGGCTTGCCCTGAGTCTATAATCACCCTGACACTTGTTTTACGCTTCTGTTCCTGTTGGCAGCCAGTATTCCCAATGTATATGTGCTCTTGCGAAAAGCTGGGAGGTGGATTATTAGAGGGGAAATAATCTAGCGACGGGATTTAACCTGTACAGAAGAAGGGGGTTAAGCACATGATTTGCTTAAAATGATGAGGGCAGCTGAATGTCAGACTTCCAAGCTTTACACAGGGTACGTCTTCACTACCCGCCGTATCGGCGGGTAGCAATCGATTTCTTGGGGATCGATATATCATGTCTCATCTAGACGCGAAATATCGATCCCCGAATGAGCTCCTGTCGACTCCGGAACTCCACCAACCCGAACGGTGGTAGCGGAGTCGACATGGGGAGCCACGGACGTCGATCCCGCGCTGTGAGGACGGTAGGTAATTCAATCTAAGATACTTCGACTTCAGCTACGTTATTCACGTAGCTGAAGTTGGGTATCTTAGATCGATTTCCCCCCGTAGTGTAGACCAGCCCACAGAGTGCAGATTATAATACGCTGCAGCGAGCGTCTCCTTCATGAGTAGGGAGAAGAGAAAGCAGAGGAGAGTTTTCAGCCCACCTAAATGAAATCACTTAAGTGCTTGGGCTTTCCGTGTCAGTTTCCATTCTCTTTGAGTTCAGCCATGTCTGAGTAATGCCAGAGAGGATTTTTGTGTGAGTGAACCTAATTTTGTCCACAGAAAGAAGTCTATTGTTTGTAAATATGATGGAATTCCCAGGCAGGGTGATATGATCCTTTTTTCAAATCATACCTCCGATATGGATTCTTGGGGGGATTTTTATCCCCTGGCCTGTGAGGTAACAGGAAGTGGTAGAAATTGCTAGGTGGTATTTAGGAGGTGGGTTTAAATGGTTACAAGCTCCCCAGAGAGGTGGCTGTAAATTACTGCTTACTATTGGTTCTGAGGAAATCTGGTTGTTTGTTTGCTTGCTTTAACTGTACAGTATTCTGCTGTTTTCCTTCAATAAATGACTGAAAACTTCTGGGGAAAAGAGCACTATACAGCACTGTAAGGCCTGGTCCACACTAAAAAGGGGGTTCGAATTAGGGTACGCAAATTCAGCTACGGGAATAGCGTAGCTGAATTCGAAGTACCCTAATTCGAACTACTCACCCGTCCAGACGCGGCGGGGTCGAACTCCGCGGCTCCCCCGTCGACTCCACCACCGCCGTTTGCAGTGGTAGAGTACCGGAGTCGACCGCGGCTCTTCCGGAGTTCGAACTATCGCGTCTAGATCAGACGCGATAGTTCGAACTCCGAGAAGTCGAACTCACCGCGTCGACCCGCGCGGTGAGTATGGACCTGTCCTAAGACAGTCAGGGTCAGTCAAAACACATTGCAGTATTAGGTTTGAACTGCATGTTACGCTGGCACTGCTAGATGCAGATCAAGCTCCATCAAGGGTTAAAGCATTCAGATTTGGATGGAGATGGTGGGTGTTAGGTGATGCAGAGAAGGGCTTGGATTGGATGCAGTTGACTTGAAGGACTCACTAAGCCCTGAAATAAAATTCAGCTCACCTGCCAGCATCCCCTCAAAGAGCAGCGGAAGTACTACACTTTTACCTTAAGTACTATAACCATTGTCTCAGTCTTTTGAAAAATCAGTAGAACATTATTATACTTCATTGGTTGCCATGGCACTCAGCGCATTCCATGTGCAAAGTACAGAAGTAAATTTGTTTTACCTGGAAAAAGTAATTGAATATTATTTTTTGGTTTTAACAAAAAGGTGAACATTTTTGCCAGTTTGTACCTTACTTTCAGGTTCCTTCCTATGCATGCCCATGCTGTCCATATATCTGGATTTCAGTAAGGCGTTTGATACGGTACCGCATGAAGAATTACTGGTTAAATTGGAAAAGATGGAGATCGAAGTGAAAATCCAGAGGTGGATAAGGAGCTGGTTAAAGGGGAGACTGCAGAGGGTAGTATTGAAGGGGGAACTGTCCGGTTGGAGGGGGGTTACCAGTGGAGTTCCTCAAGGCTTTATTCAATCTATTTATTGCTGACCTGGGAACCAAGAGTAGGAGTGGGCTGATAAAGTTTGCGGATGACACCAAGTTGGGGGTATTGTCAATTCGGAAGAGGATCGGGATATTCTCCAGGGAGATTTGGATGACCTTGTAAACTGGAGTATTAGTAACAGGATGAAATTCAATAGTGAGAAGTGTAAGGTTATGCATTTAGGGATGTCTAACAAGAACTTTAGTTATAAGCTGGGGACGCACCAGTTGGAAGTAACGGAGGAGGAGAAGGACCTAGGAGTCCTGGTTGATAGATGACTATGAGTAGGCAATGTGATGTGGAAAGCTAATGCGGTCTTGGGTTGCATTAGGCGGTATTTCTAGTAGGGATAAGGAGGTGCTAGTCCCGTTATATAAGGCGCTGGTGAGACCTCATTTGGAGTATTGTGTGCAGTTTTGGTCTCCCATGTTTAAGAAGGATGAATTCAAACTAGAACAGGTACAAAGAAGGGCCACTAGAATGATCCGAGGAATGGAAGGCCTTTCGTATGAAAGGAGACTTGAGGAGCTCGGTTTGTTTTCCTTAACCAAAAGAAGGATGAGAGGAGATATGATTACACTCTTTAAATATATCAGAGGATAAATACCAGGAAGGAGAAGAATTATTTCAGCTCAGTGCTAATGTTGACACGCGGATATAAACTGTCAGTCAGGAAATTCAGGCTTGAAATTAGGGTTCCTAACCATCAGGGAGTGCAATACTGGAACAGTCTGAAACAGTAGGACCTCCACGACTTTAAGATTAAGCTAGATAAGTTTATGGAGGGGATGGTATGATAGGATAACGGGCTTAGTCAATAGGTCAATTATGTGCCTGGTATGATGTAACCTTTTCCAGAGGGTTTGGCTGGAGAGTCTTGCCCGCATGCTCGGGGTTCAGCTGACCGCCATATTTGGGGTCGGGAAGGAATTTTCCTCCAGGGAAGATTGGCTATGGCCCTGGAGGTTTTTCGCCTTCCTCCGAAGCATGGGGCAGGGTTCACTTGCTAAGGAGTGGGTGGATCGGCTTATGTGGCCTGCATCTTGCAGGAGGTCAGACTAGATGATCATAATGGTCCCTTCTGATCTTGAATTCTATGAGATAAGATCCTTAGCTGGTAAGATGACCAGCAGCAATCTGGTTAAAGATGTTGGCATTCATAGTTTATAATTATGGTGGCTAAAGTTAGCCCTCAGAGTTAGCACCTGTATATAATATCAGTGATGGATTTTCATTCTTCTTCTAGCACTTGTCTCTCAGCAGGCAGATTCCAGAAATCAGAACTGTCTCACAATATCACACACACCAGTGACTGAGCTCAATACCAGAGAAACTGAGTGAAGTTCTCTGGCCTATGTTATGCAGGAGATCAGACTAGATGATCTAATGCTTCCTTCTGGCCTTAAAAACTATGAATCTGCATAATCCAAAGACATCTCTTCTTTTTGCTAAGAGAGCGGTAGCATACTCTGATGTGGGTACTATAATGACATTTTGCCTGACTACATTCCCCCTCCAGTTTCTTTTGGATATGGTATTATTTATTTCCTCCCCAATGCTGTTGGTTAGTGCTTCCACATGTTATTAAACAGCTGCCATAGTCAGCACCAAAGTTGGCTGTGTTTCAGTGATGTGTGTCCTTCCGTGGTCTGTGAACGTTTTCTAGTTGCTCAGAGAGTTACTTCTCTAATACAAATACATAATAACAAAAATAATGTGCCAAGGGGCTGATTTTCTTTGGCGCTGCAGCACTGGTAGTCGTTCACACCACTGTTCTTATCCAGGAGCATTTTACACTGACTCTTCACTGCTTTGCACTGGCGTAAATGGCTACACCAGGTGCAGGACAGCAGAGTATGGGGCTTTTCCACATCAACTGATTTTCTGTTGTTCCAGTTTGTTATCGACAAGTGCAATGGAAGCCTTAGTGTTCAGTTCCAGGCAGCTGTTCATCCAATACCCACAGCAGTGTACTCTGCGGGTATTGGGTTATTTAAAAAAAACAACCCAGCTCCTCCCCTCTGTAGCAAGCTGGGGCTCACCGGTGCGGCGCCTCCTGCTGGTCATCGGGGAATTAGCTCGATTCCAGCCTCATAGCGCCTCCTGCTGGCCGGTGTCTCCCCTGCCCTTACCTGCCCCTCTTCAGTCCTTTTATCTCCATCACCTCTAGCCCCATGTCCCTCCCGGACCCCAGTGTCCCTTACCTTAGAGTGCTGCCCCACAGCACTGCCCCCACACTTTGGGTCTCCCCTCCCAGGGGAACCCCAACCCCCTATACCCACTTTGCCTCAATGGCTACTGCCAGTCATCATCTAGCCCCTTCTCTCAGGGGCAAACCGCAGTCTGAAATGGCCACTTATCACTGGCAAGGGTTGGACCTGCTGCCTTTCTAGCACAAGCTGCCTCCCTGCAGCCCTAGTACCTCCCCTGGCCTTTAGCAGGGCATCAGCCTGGGGACTCACCAGGCCAGAGCTCCTCAGCTCTGCCTGCCCTTCCCCAGCCCTGCTCTGCCCCAGGTTCCCTGCTTGCTCTCCCAGGCAGCCTGGTCCCCTCTACTCCCCAGCTGGAGCAAGAGTCTCTCCCACTCTCTCAGCCTGCCCTTTTATCAGGCCAGCTGTGCCCTAATTGGGTGCAACCACACCTATGGCTGCCTACCCAACCAGCCGCCCTTGGCTGCTTTTAACTCCTTTCTGACTGGAGCGGGGTGAGTGCCCTGCTACACCCTCTCCTCTCTTCCCACCTGATCCCCGGAGTCAAGCTAGTGCCATGCTGTATCTTCCCTGAAACTCCACGCTGATCACACGTCTAGCTTACAGCAAAGGTTCCTTACTGAAAATGTGGCTTCTACTGAGGTTTCCAGGCTCAATCTCTATATGATCTATTACATTCCAAGTACCCAGACCACTAGCCCCAAATGTTACCTTTGTGGGATATATTTTCAGTGAAGACTGACTTGGGAGTGGCTGGATCAACTTGCTGTGTCCATCCGGTAATATGCGCTAAAGAAAGAAACCAAATCTGTAACTTGGCAGTGGAAGAGCTTTGAACTTGGGAGGTGTTGGTGGCCTCCTGGTTAAAAGGGCACAGCATTGTATCCATCATTTATAGACATGAAGAATGGTGTGTTTTCTTTGATAGGAAATTGTCTGTCTCCTGTTGCATATTTACGAGTACAGGGGCGATAGCGAGGATTACTCAACCCTTCCTGGGAAATGATGGGGTTATGTAGGGAGAGTCCAATGTTAACTGGCAGTCAGTGATGAGAAGGGTCTGGGGAGAAGGGGGGAAGGCTGGCCCAGTGCTGGCTTGGGGAGGAGGGAAAGAAACAAGGCAAAAGCAAGCTAAAGAGGTAGAAACAACTGTAAGCCCAGGGCATGGTCCCACCTGTGCATGGTGTAAATGAAGAGCAGAGGGTGGGTGGGATATTCAGTATTGCTCTGCAGTTGTTGTAATGTTATAAAAAGACATTGGGCTGGATGCTGCTCCCATTCAAGTCCCCTACTGCCCTGCATTTCTATGATCCTCTGATCACTAAATCAGTGCTAGGAGTGAGCGTAGCAAACAGAAGCAGAGATTTTTAAGGGCCAAATGAAGAGGTGAGTCTATGGGACTCTTGGGTTGGTTTAGCCTCTTTCTGCCCCTTACAGAAAAAAATCCACCTATTTATATTCACCCTAACAAAGACTGAGTTAGTCCTTGTTTAATTAAACCGGTGCAAGTTAGTGTAAACTGGTTCCGTTAAAGCAATGCAAACCCCGGTGTGGGCTCTTTTACATCAGTTTAAGAGCTGTTTAAGCTTTTACATTGCAGTTTAGCTTAAAACTGTTCTTAATCAGCTTAAATTAATTGAAATAAGCCACTCTTAAACCGAATTAAGAGTGTTCCCACAGCCCTTTGCATGGGTTTAAGTAAATCTGCGTAAAAGCACATCATTCACATTCACTTTAATGTCCCTTATGCTGCCAGAGCCCTGCAAAGACATATTTATATAAATAAATATCTGGCTCTTGGATCCATATTTTGCTTAAGGGACATGTATACCTCCATGGAAACCTTGGAGAAACATTCTATTCTGAGGCAATTTGGCATTTGTCTTGTATCTCATAAGTTCCAGGTTTTCATCACTTGAAAGCAGGATCATTCTTCTCTAGAAAATCAGTTGCTCCTGCTGCGTATTCCCTCAGTGTTCTCTATGACATTGTAATCCTTGCCACCACCTGGTTCTTACATTGTCAAGAGAGGGTCATAGCTACAACTGGGGGATAAACAGCAGGAGCAGACAGACTTGTAAGTAGCAAAGATTCATTTTGCTTGTCCCTGGAGCAGCAAAAAAAAGATGAAAGATGGCGTATCAGTAGAATTGTTTGTGAATAAGATGGGTTTCAGAGTTTTCTGCAACATGTCAAAATCAACTTTCAAAGGTGTGGAGATGCATGATTTTAAATTCCCTCTATAGTTCCTCCTGTTGGGTCTATTTGTAGTATAGTGTGTATGTCGTATGTCACATGTGCAGCTTTCTGAATGAAGAACACTAGCAATCGGTGTTGGATGAAGAGTGGGGAATATTCTTCCTCTAATACTTTATTTTTAAAAATCGCCCCCTTTATCGGGTAGATGATTTGAATCTGATCTGAGCTGGCCTGATGGGAAATATGTGTGAGTTTGGCTTTCAGGGTTCAACACTCATGTTTCACCTGGTTTGCGTTTCTCTTCTCCTTTGACTGAAGCTAGGGTGAGCAGATGTCCCGATTTTATAGGGAGAGTCCCGGAATTTGGGCCTTTTTCTTATATAGGCTCCTATTACCCCCCCAGCCCCCGTCCCGATTTTTCACACTTGCTGTCTGGTCACCCTAACTGAAGCTTTCTTACCGGGTTAAAAAGGAAATGGGAAAAATTGGCTTCAAATACGCATTGCTGCAACGTGACGGAATGAAGTTTGCTCTGAAGGCCAGTCCATTATCGTTTCATAAATAACACCCCAGAGCTCTAATGTGGTGCCTTTCATCAATAGATCTCAAAGCACATTACAAAGGAGTTCAGTATCTTTGTTATCCCCATTTTACAGATGAGAAAATTGAAGCACAGAAAGGGGAAGTGACTTACCCACAGTCACCCAGCAAAGAGCCAGGGCTAGACCCCAAGTCTCCTGAGTCCCAGTCCCGCAGTCTGTCCACTAGGCAACACTGCCTCTCATAAAGGTCTTGGTGTTTCTGGATAATCACACAGGGCCAGATTGTGATTCTCTCACTCACTCATGTAGTATCTTACTCCATGTGGAATCCCACTGAAGTAAATGGAACTACTGGCCGAGTCCGGTACTACAAAATGTGGATGGGGTATTGGAATCTACAGTAATGGAAATTCCGACACATGGGATTATCATTATATTTTAGCCCATATCTACCTTGCTTATTTTCCTGTCTTTCTCTCTAACTGCTACTGCTGCTTAGTTTAACATGGGACAGCCTGTTCACAAATATCAACTCTACATGTATTTTAAAATAGGCCTAACTTCTTTATGATTTAGTATCTGTCCTGCAACTCTCTTAGCAGTAGTGTGTGAAAACAATCTAACCTTAAGTTGATTTTTTTTTCTATCAGAAGATTGGTGGAGTTTGTGTGAAAGATGATTAAATCTCATTTCACTCCTTGGTGAGACTGAATTTACTGACAGTGCAGACAGAGAGAGATCTACTTCATTTCAGCATTTGATCGTTGATATTTTGTTCTTGGATATATCTTCTCCTCCTACAAGAATATCTGCCCTGGAGGAGAGTATTAAAATACAGCCAGGGCTCAGTAGGGGCCCTCCTGGTAGAAGCTGTCCAGGAGAGGCACGGGATGAATGTGACACCTGGATGACCTGATGTTGCTAATTTTTGGTGCTACACTAGCTGTCTCTGTCTACACTGCATTGTAAACCCAGAGCTTGTGGGACTTGGTGTTTCCAAGCCTGTGCTTGAGCATCTGCACCACGCTGTACAAACCTGGGCTTACAAGTGTTCGACCTCACTTCACTAACATGTCCATACTGCTCTATACAGACCTTCTGACTCAGGTCTGTGGCTTGAGCTGAGTCCACACTGCAAAATAACAGGGCTTGGACTGAAGACTCAGCCGGACTTGGGCTCTGACTCACCCCGCTAGCAGGGTCCTACGACCCAGGTCCTCGGTGCTTGCTGATCTGCTTCATACTAATTTGTGTGCACAGAGTGGGGCTTGGGTTAAAATCTGAGTCAGTGCCCAAGCTTAGTGTGCAGTGTAGACACACCCTTTGTGTGGATAAGTGTTTGCAGCTTTGGCTTGAAGGACAAGAACCTGATTCCACAAATTGTTTAAGCTTGTGCTTAACTTTAAATATAGATTTTAATGCTTTGCTTAATTACAGATGCCACACTGAAGTGAAGCTGGAGTGTCATGATATTGACTGGACCATACAATAGCTAGTGCCTCTAGTTGTGTTAGCTATTGTTATTATTGTTTATTAATCCATAAACCTCCCAGGGAAAAAAGAAAGTAAATCTAAGCTCCTGAAAAGATGCCTCAAATCTTGTAAAGTTTTAGAACACCTGCAATGCTGTGCAAAGTCTATTACCTCCCCATTTAACATGGCACTTTCTCCCGGTTACCGGTTATACAATGCAGTCGGTTATTACATGGAAGAATAAACAAATGGCTCCATTAGTGGATTTTGTTACGAAGCTGGTCATAAAGGACACGTTACAGACAATAGAGACAAATGACTTGATGCTTTAATGCAACGTGGGAGGCAAAAAGTTGGAGGAGGCTGTTAGATGTCTTATTGCCAGAAGTTTGGGGAGAAATATGGCAGAATGCCATCTCTAGTTCTTCCAGAACAAGTCTTGAGCAGATATTCCTGGACATTGAAATACCTACTTAAGCAGATTTAGCTGACCATGGTAAATGCTAGCATGTGCTAACCGTGTCCAATGAATAGCAGAACATGGGCACTACATGTTGCAAAACACATAATATGCAGAAAATGGAAACTCAACCCATCTCCACTGCAGTCAGATTGTTGGACACAGCTAGTGCAGAAAATAATTGTATATGGGCAAGAAAATGGGGAAAATACACTAAAATGTGATGTCATTTAGAGGCACTAAACTGGTTCTGATCTAACGATAAGTAGTATTACACATAGGGTGTGATTATGAAAAGCAGCTGTGGGCAGGGTCACGCTCCGCTCCTGTCTCTGTCCAGACAAACAAACTATCTGGAGACCTTCTTCAGGCACAACAGCCAGTGATTGATTGTCAAAGGCTGTTCCCACCGTTCCTGAGACTAGCAGGGGAGAGACCTCCTGGGGCCCTGGCTCTACCCTGCTGCTCTCTCACTGTCTCTCTCCCCTCTTTAAACTGCCTTCATATGCCTTTGTGCCGTCCGAGTTCCTGTTAACTCTCCCCAGCCTGTCCTCAGTCGATCGGTCTGGCACATTTCCCATATTCATGTGGGCGTGGGGCAGGGACTTGAATTTGCAGTGATCAGCGTGCCGGAGAGCTCCTGTTGCCCAGGACTCTATCACAGTGATATTCTGTAAATTACCGGTGGGATTTTCCAAGGAAGTCTGAAGGTGTTGGGTGCCTCACTCCCTCAGGTGTTTTGAAAATGCCACCTCACATGTGTACACTGATCTGATGCTGTGCGGAGCCTTTCCTGTCTAAAGACAAAATATTGAGTGAGAGCAAGGTTTAGATTCCTAACCGAGTAACGTGATTTGCCAAAGGGTTGAGCACCCAGTTTGAAGTCAGTGGGGGTTGTTCAGCGCTTTTAGAAATCAAGTCATGTATTTGGAAGTCTAATTTCAAGTTCCTACTTTTTAAAATCTGGACAGAAATGTCTTGGGGTTTGTGTTGATTTTTTAAAAAATGTTTAATTAAAATTAATAGAAAGAAAGAAACTGTGCAGGGTCCTGGTTTGTTTAGTTGTCCGGGCATAGGGATGTAGGACTTCCAAACGGTGTTACAGGTACCAGGTGGACAACCTTGGTAAGTCTCAGACCTCAAGCTGTCACCTATTCCTGGTGGTCCCCAGGCTGCAGTCCCATGTGTAGCAACCCTGATTTATCTTAGCAGGTCTGACTTATGTCCAGACACTCAAATCTGTTCCCTGCATGGCAACAACAGTGGAAATTAGTGACCACACAGCCTCCTTAGAGCAAAGTATAATTTATTTAGAAAAAAAACATTTAAGAGAAAACACATCTCAAAACCAAACACATGCATATCTAGCTTACCAGGTGTCAAACCATCTTCCGCATAGGTACTCTGGTAGGACTAGCTCCCATGTATCAGACCCTGCTCTGATTTAGGCTGAAAAATCAAACCATTTCATTGTGGAAAAGTTAAAACAGTTCCTTTTGTTTTTGAAATGTCAGAATGATTCCTTTCAACATTTCACTGTTGTTTTCCCTTTGACTGAAAGTAATTCTCTGCAATTGACGTGAATTTGCCAAATGTTACAGCTGACCCAAATCTGCATTTTTCTGTGAAAAAAGTTTCACCCACCTCTAATCAAGACCTTTTCAACTGTTTCTAGCCTTTCCCAGACTGGTAAAACAATCGTGTCACTTTGGCTTATGGCCTGGAAGGATGCCATTGTCTTTCATGTGTGTGCTTGGGTATTCTTGTCTGGGAAGCCATTGCATCACCCTCCTTTACAGATGTCCTTGAATTGGAGCATTTTAGGTGTATAATAAACATTCCACTACCCCCAGTATAAGTTAGATCAGTGCATTCATACAGGAAAGTCTGATAGCCCCATTATCAAATTATTACGTCAGTATTCATTAAAACATCATTACATATCAGCACCATGTCTGTCACAGACAGCACTTAGTATTCTGTGGCAATTCACTGTCCATCACCTTGCTCAGGGAAAAGGACAATATGAAATGAATTTGTTTGAACGACTGAGATGAGTGTGACTTTCCCACAGGTACAGCTCAAACTGTGCTTAAGAGTTCTGATCCCCACTCTTCACATGAATCATAGAAGATTAGGGTTGGAAGAGACCTCAGGAGGTCATCTAGTCAAACCCCCTGCTCAAAGCAGGACCAAACTCAACTAAATCATCCCAGCCAGGGCTTTGTCAAGCTGGGCCTTAAAAACCTCTAAGGATGGAGATTCCACCACTTCCCTAGTTAACCCATTCCAGTGCTTCACCACCCTCCTAGTGAAATAGTGTTTCCTAATATCCAACCTAGACATCCCCCACTGCAACTTGAGACCATTGCTTCTTGTTCTGTGATCTGTCACCACAGAGAACAGCCGAGCTCTGTCCTCTTTGGAAACCCCCCACCCCCTTTCAGGTAGTTGAAGACAGTTATCAAATCCCACCTACCTCTTCTCTTCTGCAGACTAAATAAGCCCAGTTCCCTCAGCCTCTCCTCGTAAGTCATGTGCCCCAGCCTCCTAATCATTTCTGTTGCCCTCCGCTGGACTCTCTCCAATTTGTCCACATCCCTTCTGTAGTGGGGAGGCCAAAACTGGACGCAATACTCCAGATGTGGCTTCACCAGTGCTGAATAGAGGGAAATAATGACGTCCCTCGATCTGCTGGCAATGCTCCTACTAATGCAGCCCAATATGCCGTTGGCCTTCTTGGCAACAAAGACACACTGTTGACTCATATCCAGCGTCTTGTCCACTGTAATCCCCAGGTCCTTTTCTGCAGAACTGCTGCTTAGCCAGTTGGTCCCCAGCCTGTAACAGTGAATGGGATTCTTCCATCCTAAGGGCAGGACTCTGAACTTGTCCTTGTTGAACCTCATCAGATTTCTTTTGGCCCAATCCTCTAATTTGTCTAGGTCACTCTGGACCCTATCCCTACCCTCCAGTGTATCTACCACTCCCCCCAGCTTAGTGTCATCTGCGAATTTTCTCAGGGTGCAATCCATCCCATCATCCAGATGCTGAACAAAACTGGCCCCAAGACCGACCCTTGGGGCACTCTGCTTGATACCGGCTGCCAACTAGACATCGAACCGTTGATCACTACCCATTGAGCTTGACGTTCTAGCCAGCTTTCTATCCACCTTATAGTCCATTCATCCGATGCATACTTCTTTAACTTGCTGGCAAGGATACTGTGGGAGACAGTATCAAAAGCTTTGCTAAAGTCAAGGTATATCATGCCCACCGCTTTCCCCATATCCACAGAGCCAATTATCTCATCATAGAAGTCAATCAGGTTGGTCAGGCATGACTTGCCCTTGGTGAATCCATGCTGACTGTTCCTGATCACCTTCCTCTCCAAGTGCTTTAAAATGGATTATTTGAGGACCTGCTCCATGATTTTTCCAGGAAGTGAGGTGAGGCTGACCGGTTTGTAGTTCCCCAGATTCTCCTTCTTCCCTTTTTTAAAAGATGGGCACTATATTTGCCTTTTTCCAATCGTCCGAGACCTCCCCCGATTACCACAAGTTTTCAAAGATAATGGCCAATGGCTCTGCAATCACATCAGCCAACTCCCTCAGCACCTTTGGATGCATTTTATCTGGCCCCATGGACTTGTGCAAGTCCAGCTTTCCTAAATAGTCCTTAACCTGTTCTTTCACCACTGAGGGCTGCTCACCTCCTCCCCGTACTGTGCTGCCCAGTGAAGCAATCTGGGAGCTGACCCTGTCTGTGAAGACCGAGGCAAAATAAACACTGAGTACTTCAGCTTTTTCCACATCCCTCTGTCACTAGGTTGCCTTCCCCATTCAGTAAGGGTCCCACACTTTCCCTGACCTTTTTCTTGATGCTAACATATCTGTAGAAACCCTTCTTGTTACCCTTCACATCCCTTGCTAGCTGCAACTCCAGTTGTGCTTTGGCCTTCGTGATTACATCCCAGCATGCTCGAGCAATATTTTTATACTGCTCCCTAGTCATCTGTCTGAGTTTCCACTTCTTGTAAGCTTCCTTTTTGTGTTTAAGCTCACCAAAGATGGCAGTGTGATAGTGAAAGATAGGCAAGACTGGAAAGTTGTCCTGTGAAATCTATTATTATTAGTTAATATTATTATTTTAACATCCTTATTTTACAAAACACATTCTAGTCAATGAAAGATGCCCTTGGTCTAAGTTCAGTCTTTAGCAGATTTGACTATCTTGTAATTTAATTTTATTAATGTGCTCATTTGTGGTTGGCAAAGATAGGCACACAACCCCAGTTCTAACACTCAGTGCACGTTTGAAAGAGGCTGGAATCACAAAAGTAATGCTTTATAAATATTGGTTTTGTGCCAATGTATCCCCACAAAAGAAGTACCTTTAAAGGACACTACTTATATTGAACCAGGTGTTCCAAGTGTCAATCTGCCATTGCACCATTTTTCATGTGTGATTTGATCAGATGCAATTAACTGTAATCACATTCTGTTTTGTGTGGGAAGAAATAAAGAAGATACATGCAGCTCATAATTCTAACAACACGTTGTGTGGAAGCTTTGTCTTTGCCTTGCAATCAGCCTCGCACCACCATCGTAGTTTGGTCTCTGTGCAAAAAGGGATAAGAGGTAAAACGTGGCAAACGTTATCTTTGGGATGCGACAAAAGCAGCCAGGAAGAAATCTTTTCCCTAGATCCTATTGTGCAGGAGGCCACAGTGGGGGATTCTTCAGACAGAAATAAGATGATAAATGTGAACAAATGCTGCAATGTTGTGGGCTTTATCTGATCTCAATACCAGGATGCCTCGTGTGGTGAGCTCTCTTTAGTCCATTAGACCCCTACCCTGAGTATAAAACAAGGGGGTGCTGGCAACCTCAAAGCCGGCACTCAGGAGGATAGACTAGGCAATGTAAGAGACAAAGGCCTGTATGCTCCCCTCCTGCACAGAAACGCTTGGAGGGGAACAAAGTAATTTAAAAAACCCTGTGGCTCTGACAGACTAGCAGAGCCTGTGTAATTCCCTTGAGTTCAAAGGACAAGTAGAGATGTGAACTGACTGGAGTTTAGGGCGGAGAGTGAAACAGAATGCAAGAAGCCATGGCTTGGGGCTCACGGGTCCTGCAGAGATTCTCCCTCTGTGCTCTCCTGCCCTATCCTTGTCTATGGTGGGATGAGTTACTGGTCTACTACTGGCTGCAGGCCAATCTCTAGATTCTGGGGCCTCTCCAAGGGGAATCACAGAGTTGAAGTGGGAGGTGTGTCCTAGGTCTAGGTACTTGGATGGCCCCCATCTCCATAGCACCTGGCCAGCTGAGCTCCTAGCAGAGTTACATTTGAGCATTGTTTGGTGGATCTTTCGAAGTTCTTGGGATGGGGCATGTCTCTTCCTGAGCATGACCCCAGCTACTCGTCAAAGCTGAGGGTGCTTGTTCGACCCAACCCCTCCCCCCCTTTTTTTTTTCAATTTTTCAGAGCTGCCAGTGAACCCAAAAGTCATTTGTGAACCCATCTCTAGGGATAAGAGTCAGAACTGTTGTGTCTACACATACAGTGCAGCAGTGGCACAGCTGCAGTGCTTAGTGAAGATGCTAACTATGCTGATGGGAGATCTTCTCCTGTCAGTATAGGTACCCCACGTCCTCAAGAGGAGGTAGCTCTGTCGATGGGAGAAGCCACATCGGCAGGAGTTTGGTCAGTGTAACCGCGTCGCTCAGTGGGGTGGATCTGAAATGAAAACCAAGTTTTGGTCAGCTGCTGAAGGCAGTGCAGCATGCATTATCCACTGGGGGATTATCGAGGTCCCCTGTGGAGAAGGTATGCTGCTGCTACTGCTGCTCCCAAGAACATTTTCTCTTGTTGCTGGATGAGGCAGCACACAAGCTGGGCTGGGCTGCTTTCATATTCACAGTCTGGGCTTTAATATATTAAGTCACCAATGTGATGCACAAAGAGAAAAAAAGTGAATTGAGAAAGGGGAAAGTTTGTATTTATTAAATGAATAAGGAAAGCAAGTGTCATTAGGCTAATGTGCTGTCTAAACATTGCTTTGTTCTCATTTTACTTTTCCTCATCTCTATTCTTGACTCTCGCAGCACATCAACATCTCATTCACCACACTCCTATGCCTGGCTAGTCTGATTCTTCACATGGTTATTAAACAAATGACGTGTCTCAGCCTCACCTCAGCTGGATAAAAGTGGACACACAATGTTCTGTTATGTCATTAGCAGAGCCCTCCATGCTTCAGCTGACGACCGGGTTGTCAGGCATCCTTGGACACTATTTGTATAGTTGCAATAGAGACAATGAATATAATATCTGATTTTAGATTATGCTGCCTTTATTTTTTTATTTATTTGCTTGCAGTCTTTGTGGTCAACATTTGTTTTGCGTTAGAACACACGCAGCAAAATCTGACTCGTCAAATTTGGGACCCGTTGACCTCCTCACTCGCATTTAAAAGTCCGCTGGAACTGACAGCGCTTTATTTTTTTCCCCTTTGCTCAACACTTTCTGGCTCCCTGCCTGCTATCATGACAACGCCCTATCGAAAAAGCACACCGCACTTTAAAATATAAATCATCCCGGGGTTTGGTTCGGTTCTTAAATAGTTTCCAGTAGCACCAATCCCCTTTGTTGCAGGTTCCGTGGGATGATAGTGAACCTTTATGCCTGAGATCACTGGGTCAGCTTCACCGGTAGTACAGGCCAGCTTCATCGCTCCAAACCAAAGGAAGGAACCATGCTGCACAAAACAGCATATGTTTTAATGTTCCCACTGATCTTTGTTACAGAGACACTCCCAGTAGCCTGTTAGGAAAGAGTGAAGGGAAACAGGTTTCTATTCTCTCAGCTGCAGAGCAAAGAGTCACTTTCTCAGCTGATGAATAGCAAAAGGTCCCTTTTTCTTTGAGACTCTCCTTTCCCCTTTTTACATGGCCCTGCCTTGTTCCCTAGCTGGAAAAGTATTCCCACATCCAGGGCAAACACCAAAGGGTGTTAAGAAAAGTGCAGGAAGGATCTGCTCTTCCCTATCGGGCAACCAAGTGTGTTTGTTTTGGGACTCTAGTCTCCATGCCTGGCTGTGAATACACTCTCTGCTGGGTGGGAGAAGTTGCATTCAGTCACTGAGAGGAAAGGCTGTACCTTTCTCTTGCAAGCTCCATGGGAAGAATGTACAGCTGGTCACAGTGCTCTGGTAGATACCCTTGACTTAGGATATGTCTACACTGCAGTCCGAGGTGTGGTTGCAACACGGGTAGGCAAAGCCAAGCTAGCATGGCTAAAGATAGCAGTGTAGATGTGGGGTCATGGGCTTTAGCACAGGCTGGCAACACCAATACATATCTATGGTCCCCAGTGTGCTTACATAGGCAGTGCTTAAGCCTGAGCCACTGTGTCTATACACCTATTGTTAGCCATGCCGGTGTGGGCATGTTTACCCGAGCTGCAGCCATACCTCAGATTGCAGTGGAGACAAATCCCTAGACTTAGAGGTGACAGGTTCTACCCACTGGAACCTTGCTGAAGGAACTGAATTGACATGGATGTAGCAAAGGCAGAATCTGGCACAATGCCCATTGCAGTCCGTTATCTGTCACTGGAGCCAGTAGTGCGGAACAAATGCTGCCTCTTGATTACTTCTAGTATGTTCCTCTCTTGGAAACTGTTCCCAGGCATCTCAGTGTCTGAGTTTTCTGAGTATTGTGCCCTGGAAATTAGCTGCAGACTGTGTGTGTGTGTTGGTTTTAAGTGAATCAGTGTCCCTGCTTTCAAATAATGTGAGACTTAATAAAAGAAAATAACAGCTTAATTCAGCATAGTATCTTGTAGGTCAGAGGGCCTGGCCCTGTACAACTGACTGATGTCAAGAGGACTAAGTGGTCATATTGAGAAAGTGCATAGTAGGAACATAGGGATTGCCATAGTGGATCAGAGCCCTGGTCCATCTAGCCCAGTATCCTGCCTCTGACAGTGGCCAGCACCAGATGCTTCAGAAGAGTAGGGAAAAAAACCCTGCTGTAGCATTTATGGAATAACCCCATTAATTTAGAGGTTGTATCATGCCCGGAATTGGGGTTTAGATTCTTTGTAAAGCTCTTGTTTGTTCATATAATTAGTTACTATTATAGCTCTAGTATTCTGGTTGCTCATGTAAATGTCTAAATCTTTTTCTAAATCCTGCTAAGCTTTTGGCCTCGATGTCTTGTGCCAGTGAGTTCCACGTGCTAATTGTGTGAAAAAGTTTTTTCTTTAATCAGTTTTGAATTTGCTACGTTTCATTTTCATTGATTGTCTCCTCCTCCTTGCAGTATGAGACCGGATGAATAACCCCTTGTGGAATATGCTTCTGTCAAGTTACCAGCTTATTTTTAATGTTACTCTAATCCTCAATCAGAATATCTCTTGAATGTGTTTTTCAATTCTAATAATCCCTAAACTGAGTTGTAACCAGCAACAGAGCCTTTAGAGGAGAGGGTGAGTGTATAGTCCAGACATTAGCAATTTTTGTTTGCACCTATAGTGATTGCAATCCAAGATCTCGCATTTGCCAAGAAAAAATGCAGCTACCGGAGGGCTAGGTCACATATGAGCAATGTTATTTTCTGCCTAGATTGTCGAATGAAAATCCTGGTGCAAAGCAGGGGGATGATGCTGTGGAAAACAGCTCCTTCTCTGTTCAATCTCTACTGTGACCGATCCAGTACAGGATTCTTTCAGAGGGAAGGGTCAGTGGTGGCACATCCCCATTGACCAGGGGAAGAGGGCTAATTGCCACAGAGGCAACACTCTGCCTTCTTTCAACCTTTCCATGGGAAATTTGAAGATCTGGGCTACTGTTGTTTCCTGTCTCAAGAATAAGAGAAAAGGGTAGTATCCCAGGTACCTTTCAGTGGAATTTGTTGGCAAATGCTGGTTTCCTAACTGACCTCTTCCATTATATTGCTAATATCTGACATTTCCTGATCTTCCAAAGACGACAAAAAAAAAAAAAACAACCCTGTCTCTCACTCTAAATGTGTATTTACCTTTGGCTTTTTTAAATTAATTTTATGGTAGATGTACAGAATGAAAGAACAGCCCGAAAGACAGACCCCTGGGCCTGGCTTCCCGATGCTCATCTTTTTGAGACTTTGTGTGTGAGGACAGTTCGAGGTTGTTAGGCCAATAAAATTAGCCTGCTTTGACAAATGCTCAGCAAGGCCTTAGCCTCTGAAATCACACTTTACATTACAGGTCATAGAATCAGAGAATAGTAGGACTGGAAGGAACCTCGGGAGGTCATCTAGTCCAGTGCCCTGCACTCATGGCAGGACTAAGTATTATCTAGACCAGGAGTCCCCAATGCGGTACCCGCCGGGGTGTCTAAGTGTGCCCGCATACAGGCCAGTGGATGAGCATACGCCAAAATGCTGCCAAAATTTGGTGGCATTTCAGCGGCGACGCCTCTGGATGACACCGCTTGTTGGTGGCATTTCAGCAGATGCTCATCCGCCATCACGGTCCTCCGTGGCTCATTATCTGGCACCCGCCAGACGAAAAAGGTTGGGGACCACTGATCTAGACCATTCCTGAGAGGTGTTTGTCTAAAAAATCCTCAATGATGGAGATTCCGCAACCTCCCTAGGTAATTTATTCCAGTGCTTAACTACTCTGACAGTTAGCAAGTTTTTCTTAGGCCTGGTCCACACTGGGGGGCAGTGTCGAGGTAAGATACGCAACTTCAGCTACGGGAATACCGTAGCTGAAGTCAAAGTATCTTATCCCGACTTACCTCCCGTCCTCACCACTCGGGATCGACGTCCGCAGCTCCCCCGTCAACTCCGCTACCGCCACTCGCTCGGGTGGAGTTCCGGAGTCAACGGGAGCGCGTTCGGGGATCGATATATCGCGTCTAGATGAGATGCGATATATCGATCCCCGCAAAATCGATCGCTATCCGCCAATTCGGCGGGTAGTCTGGACGTACCCTAAATGTCCAACCTAAACCTCCCCTGCTGCATTGCTTCTTGTCCTAAACCCATTGCTTCTTGTAACCTTAGAGGTTGAGAACAATTTTTTCACGCCTCCTTGTAACAACCTTTTATTTATTTGAAAACTGTTATCATGTCCCTCCTCAGTTTTCTCTTTTCCAGACTAAACAAACCCATTTTTTTCAACCTTCCCTCATAGGTCATGTTTTCTAGATCTTTAATCATTTTGGTTGCTCATCCCTGGACTTTCTCCAATTTGTCCACATGTTTCCTGAAATCTGGTGCCCAGAACTGGACACAATACTCCAGTTGAGGCCCAATCAGCGCAGAGTAGAGCAGAAGAATTACTTCTTGTGTCTTGCTTACAACTCCTGCTAATACATCCCAGAATGATTTTTGCTTTTTTTGCAACAGTGTTATTACACTGTTGACTCATATTTAGCTTGTGATCCACTATGACCCCCCAGATCCCTTTCCGCAGTACTCCTTCCTAAGCAGTAATTTCCCATTTTCTATGTGTGTAAATGATTGTTCCTTCCTAAGAGGACTACTTGGAATTTGTCCTTACTGAATTGCATCCTATTTACTTCAGACCTTTTCTCCAGTTTGTCCAGATAATTTTGAATTTTAATCCTATCCTCCAAAGCACTTGCAACTCCTCCCAGCTTGGTATCAACCGCAAACTTTATAAGTGTACTCTCTATGGCATTATCTAAATCATTAATGGCGGATGGGGTGAGCATCTCTCTAGCAATTATTTACAACACAAATGAATTTCAATAGATTAGAAATTGAAGGGGAAGATATCAAAGTACGGCTTGCTATTATTTCCTTGTTTTGTTTTAATCATAAGAAATATAAAATTAGTCTTGGTCTATCTGTTAGAAACATAGAGTGCCTTTTTAGCAGTGTATTGAACCAGTAATTTTATCCTGCACTTATGCTAAAATCTGAACAAAGAGTCTCTGATGTCCTTTTTTGAAGCTGATCCAGATTGCATGCTTCTCTTGCTTTTTTTTTCTTCTGGCTTTCTAGTATATGTTCATATCTTGTGTCATTAATAAAAACATTTGAAATGTGTGCAAGTTTAGCCACCTAATAGATTTTTATAAAATGACAAGTTTGGTGCGTACCAGTTTACTGTGTATGTTTAGGAGACATTCCTTTTTTGATCAAACTGTCACTTTTGTTCCATACAGATGGCAGCTATTAGTTCTTATTAGAGTTACTGAGGGAGAATAAGATTAAACATTTGAAAACAACTCCAGAGGACTTTATTAACCTGATTACATTACTTCAACATCTTACGTTTTCTCCTTACTATATTGACGTTCAGTTTCTTCTCATTGTATTGATGTTCATTTCCCCATTACAAATATTGACGTCTCTCCTTTTTATGGGCCTGATTCAAAGCCAAGCAAAGTCAATAGAGCATCTTCCCATTTACTGCAAGATGAATTTTGAGCTTAAACTCCATGTACAGTGTCAGGTGTTTACCTCAACTAACTTTTGACAAAATAAAATTTAAAAAGAAGTCTGATTAGGTATTCATAGAATCATAGAATATCAGGGTTGGAAGGGACCTCAGGAGGTCATCTAGTCCAACCCCCTGCTCAAAGCAGGACCAAACCCAACTAAATCATCCCAGCCAGGGCTTTGTCAAGCCTGACCTTAAAAACCTCTAAGGAAGGAGATTCCACCACCTCCCTAGGTAACCCATTCCAGTTCTTCACCACCCTCCTAGTGAAAAAGTTTTTCCTAATGCCCAACCTAAACCTCCCCCTCTGCAACTTGAGACCATTACTCCTTGTTCTGTCATCTTCTACCACTGAGAACAGTCTAGATCCATCCTCTTTGGAACCCCCTTTCAGGTAGTTGAAAGCAGCTATCAAATCCCCCCTCATTCTTCTCTTCTGCAGGCTAAACAATCCCAGTTCCCTCAGCCTCTCCTCATAAGTCATGTGCTCCAGCCCCCTAATAATTTTTGTTGCCCACCGCTGGACTATCTCCAATTTATCCACATCCTTCTTGTAGTGTGGGGCCCAAAACTGGACACAGTACTCCAAATGAGGCCTCACCAGTGCTGAGTAGAGGGGAATGATCACATCCCTCGATCTGCTGGAAATGCCCCTACTTATACAACCCAAAATGCCATTAGCCTTCTTGGCAACAAGGGCACACTGTTGACTCATATTCAGCTTTTCGTCCACCGTAACCCCTAGGTCCTTTTCTGCAGAACTGCTGCCCAGCCATTCGGTCCCTAGTCTGTAACAGTGCATGGGATTCTTCCGTCCTAAGTGCAGGACTCTGCACTTGTCCTTGTTGAACCTCATCATATTTCTTTTGGCCCAATCCTCTAATTTGTCTAGGTCCCTCTATATCCTATCCCTACCCTCCAGCGTATCAACCACTCCTCCCAGTTTAGTGTCATCTGCAAACTTGCTAAGGGTGCAGTCCACACCATCCTCCAGATCGTTAATGAAGATATTGAACAAAACCGGCCTCAGCACCGATCCTTGGGGCACTCCACTTGATACCGGCTGCCAACTAGACATGGAACCATTGATCACTACCCCTTGAGCCCGACCATCTAGCCAGTTTTCTATCCACCTTACCGTCCATTCATCCAGCCCAGACTTCTTTAACTTGCTGGCAAGAATACTGTGGGAGACTGTATCAAAAGCTTTGCTAAAGTCCAGAAATAGCACATCCACTGCTTTCCCCTCATCCACAGAGCCGGTTATCTCCTCATAGAAGGCAATTAGGTTAGTCAGGCATGACTTGCCCTTGGTGAATCCATGCTGACTGTTCCTGATCACTTTCCCCTCCTTTAAGTGGTTCAGGATTGATTCCTTGAGGACCTGTTCCATGATTTTTCCAGGGACTGAGGTGAGACTGACTGGCCTGTAGTTCCCTGGCTCTTCCTTCTTCCCTTTTTTAAAGATGGGCATTACATTAGCTTTTTTCCAGTCATCCGGGACCTCCCCCGATCGCCATGATTTTTCAAAGATAATGGCCAATGGCTCTGCAATCTCATCGGCCAACTCCTTTAGCACCCTCGGATGCAGCGCATCCGGCCCCATGGACTTGTGCTCGTCCAGCTTTTCTAAATAGTCCCGAACTACTTCTTTCTCCACAGAGAGCTGGTCACCTCCTCCCCATACCATGCTGCAGAGTGCAGCTGTCTGGGAGCTGACCTTGTCTGTGAAGACAGAGGCAAAAAAAGCATTGAGTACACTAGCTTTCTCTACATCCTCTGTCACTAGGTTCCCTCCCTCATTCAGCAAGGGGCCCACACTTTCCTTGGGTTTTAAAATTAGAAATTAGCATTAGTGTTTTTCTCCATGTTCTTATTAACATTTGATTTTGAAATCAAGATTTTGGGTAACACTTTCAAAAGTGCTTATGTGACATCTCAGCCTGTGTCATGGAAAGTTAATGAGACATAGGCCCTTAAAGCACCAAAGTTAGATTTGGGGGAAAAAATTGGACTTGGGTTCATAAATCACTTAGGCCCAGAGCCTCAAAGTTAGGTGCCTGATTCCCAGTGAGGGTTAGGCTGAAGAGAGTCTACCACAATGTATGGGTTATATGGTAGGAAACCTGCAGCCTTTGAACTGGAATAAATTCAATGCCTGGCATAGGAGAGTGTGGGTGATGGGCAGGTAGCACCCCTCCTGACACTTACAATTCATCCATGGCTCTGTCTTCATTTCACTGCTTTGTCCACATCAAATGCCACCCCCATCTCAATGGGTGGAGAAACTTGATGGGGACAGTGGTGAAAATGGTGGCCTCAGCAGCGAGAGAAGGAGACATTCGCAGAAGGATACCTGGTAGCTCCTCCCGCCTGTTGGAGTCTCTGGCACTCATTGGCCAGCTGGGTTGGGGACGGGGTGTTGATTGGCCAACATTCCCCGGTTCCCAAGATTTCACTTGGGGTAGGAGCCATATGGAGCCTCTTTCAGCTCTGCTCTAGTAGTGCATCTAAATACCTTTGAGGATGTGGATGGAAGTTAGGTGTGCGGTGCCTTAGAGGATCTGGGCCATGGGCACTTTAGAAATTATTGCCCTTTGCCTTTTTTTGTTTGCTTTTTAATTCTATCTATCTATCTATCTATCTATCTATCTATCTATCTATCTATCTATCTATCTATCTATCTATCTATCTAAAAATACTGTATGTGTGTGTGTGTGTGTGTGTGTGTGTTAAAAATCTGCTACACTGCAGCAACGTTTGTTCACAGTGTTAATACCTCATTTGGTGTTAAAGCCCTGTGTACAATATCAGTCCTCCATAAAATCAATTTAGGCCTCAGTCCTGTAGTCAGAGGCATGAAAGCAGATCCCTGAAGATGAATAACAACAATACTGGACAGAGCTTTACACAATATTTAAATACATATGCAAAACAATAAAGCATACTGGAAGGGATCTAAACAGTGCTTTATGGTCTGTGAAGGAAAATGCTTCATTTTGAAAAAGATCTGAATATTGATGTTCTCAGAATAGACTCTCGTCAGCTTTTTGTAATGTGTTCACATGAGAGATTCGTTTTGTTTAATGCAAACATATTCCCTGCTCTTCTCTCCGCTTTCCCCCTGTCCCCAAAGGAGGAAGTTAAATCACAGGCGGGTTTGATGAAGTAACGTGAAGGGTATGAAATTATCCAAGCAATGAAATTCAGAATCAGAAGCGAATCAGAGTAGGAAGCCTTGTCCGCGCCAAGTTATGGGAGAGGTCTTAGGGCAGTGACAGCACTGCATGTCCAGTATTTGCCACAGCTGGGCACAAGAGGGTGAGCTTTGAGGGCGGGGAGAGGCTGCCTTTTCTCTGCATTTCCCTGCTTCTGGAGCTTTAAATCAGCAACTCTCTTTGTAATTTAATCTATTTACAACCCACGAAGGAGTACACACTAAAATAAATAAATAACAGCCACTACAAGCAGAGACTAGGCAGAGCACAGTGCCCTCTGGAGAAAAGCACTCAGCAGCATTCAGATTTGCCTTAGCAATGGGAATTTTTTATCTGTCTTGGAACACCGGTGGCCCTGCAACGCTAGGGAAAATGCATGGTTTTGGCGAGGGACATAAAGCAAACTTTGATGTGGTGTGTGTATGTGTGGGGGAGTATCACTTTTGTTGCTGTTTGACTAGGCAAAACCATTATTAGGGGATAATAGAAGGACAGTATCCATTCAACAGCTAATATGTAAACAAGAAGCCCCGCTTTCAGTGCTTTGTCTATTGCACTGTAGTGCAGTCTGATTTGCATCTTAATGTGGTTAATCCACACTTGGGTTGAAGGGGGAAAAAAGTTTAAGCCCTCTCCCTGTGGCAGTTTTGCTTTTTCTGACATTTTTCTCTCCCTCTCCCCTTTTTAATTTCAACTGGCTGACACAGCGGCAAAGCATGTTTGCTCAAATCCCTAGCCTGAGAGCACCTGGGAATCGAGAGAATCTGAAAATACTGTCATGGCAGATATGTAGTAAACAAGTTGCATGCGAAAAGCATTCTTTACAATATTAATCTCCTAAATCATCAGGCACAAGGAAGAAAGCCTCCACCGCCTGCTTCCATCCCACCCACCCACTCACCCACCCACGCTGTACATGCATGTACTGCAAAGGTTTGAAGCTGCATCTCTGTAGTTCCAGTGTAATTTTTTTTGTTTTGTTTTGTTGTGCCTGCTCTCTTTCTCAAGTGTAACAGCACAACACAATCAGTTTTTAAATATTAATATGAGATTTGCTGGAGTGCATCTTGGAAGCATTGAGTCACTGAGAATTGAAAAACATAATCTGTGCTTTTGAAAGCCATCCAATTCCGTTTTATTTACAGACTTTGAGCCATTTCACAAATTGAAAAGCAACCATCCAGCCATTCCGTGTTTAAATTATTATACGTTTAAAAGATCCCAAGACATTTCTCAGTGGGCAATAGCCCATTTCATTGAATACATCCAGATCAAAGACTATACGCGCAAGGATAAGCAGAGAAGTTCAAAAAATAGTTATTTTTCAGGAAAGTTATATTTATAGCCTGAATTGAAAAAGCAAATATAGTAGCCAGTAGTCAAAGCACAAGGGGATATTCTGTAGCTGAGATCTTGGGCTAATGGAAGGACTCATTGTGAGCTTCAGCTGCATTGATTAGGTCAGTCACTATCACCCCCTAAAGCCACTTGGTCATAACCCTTCAATTTTGTGGCACTCAGTCATGTTTCCATATGCTGAAAGGTAGCAAATACAGACACAGACTACTGCTGTCGAATGGCAAAAAAAAAAAAAAAAAAAAAGGATTTTGTGGCACTGACTGGATATAAAGTATGCAATTCAAAATACAGAGGAAAATACAAAAAAAATAGGTAAGATACAATAAAATTACAATTACTGAATAAAAATTACATCGATCGCTCTCCAAAACGGCCAAGAAAAAATAATTTTCTACATTCAATATAGTTTTACATTTGCTTTTTCTCTTGAGAAACTAAAAGCCACGTGTCCCCTTGTGGGTGTAATATAGTTAGTGTAATTAAAAAACAACAAGAACCCCTCCAAAAATCTTGACCTGCAGTAAATCTATTCAAGCTATTTGTGTGTGCGTGCATCTGCTAAAGTGGCTAGAATGAAAAACTGACAATATGTGTTGCTGAAATCAAAAGTGATTTCTACAACAATGAGGTATTAGGGAATTCCTGCTGGTTTTCTCTTTAATGGAGTTTGAGGTATGCAAATTGGAAGACAATGTTTCAGATCTGCAACCAAGGCTCTGATGGATGTGAATCACACTGGGGAACATAGATTGTTTAGGAGGTTAGACATTCCCTATATACTTTCAGTAATAATATGCAACTGTTGTACCCTGGGGGAGGGGAAAGGGTTGGGGGATATGATCTTCCTTTTTGAAATAACATGTGACATAAAAAAGGCAGATCTGATATTTTAAAATATATTAATTCAAAATAATGCAGCCACATACGACAGTGTTTGCATGTAAATGGAGCGATTTAAAGCTAGATCGCCTAAAAATAGCTCTTTGACTGAACTCTCAGATCTTAGATTAGTCCATTTATAATAAATCCTGATGCACTGTCTATTGGATCAGCTCCTCTGTAATGTTTCCCTGTTTACCAGGGCTCCATAGTTAATCTGCATTTCCAAAAGCATTACGACACGGTTGTGAAGAGACACTACCTTCCCCTGTACTGTAAATGATGGCCCAGTCTTAATTTCTGTCCAAATGTTCAGAACCAATTGTAAAAGGTGAGAGTAAAAGCTTGTGATGAACGTTCTTATTAGAAGGCTTCTGGAGAGTGAGAGAGATTCACAGAGACAGCCTGGGCATTGAATGAGAGAGATCAGGTAAGACTCTGGGTAAGGTCTTTATCTAGCCATGGCCTGATAAAAGTTGAGAAGGGTGATGATATGATATAGCACTTTCCTAACTACCTGGTGCCAAAGCCGGGGAAATTCTTAACATTTCCCTTTGTTAAATGTAATGTGCAGTAGTTAAATATTTAAATCTGGTTGTTGTAGCCCCAGAGTTGGGCCAGGAAACATGTCTTTTTTCGAATGGCTCGCTACAGGCTTACATTTTCAACTGAGGCATCAGGTCCTCTGACTTTTTGGAAAAGCTCAAAGGTGGCGGGTATTTTGGAATGAGACTGAACATTTATTTCTCAAATAAAAATTTAATGGGCCCAATAAGAGAGCTGCTGGGTGCTGAATAGTATGGATTGGAAAATGGATATTTTTCCCACAGAAAATTTTCACCTTATTATTTGTGGAGGGGAAGGGGGGCAGGAATTCAGCCCAAACCACAATGTTTTCAGAATTTGGCCAGAAGGTTTTTGACAAAAACTCAAAATTTTCCATGGAAGACAGAATTTTTGTATGTAAAGTTTACTTTAGTGAAGAACCTACATTTCCATTGCGAAACAGTTTTGATGGGAAAAATGTGACCAGCTGTAATGCTGAGCTGTTTGGACAGTCTCGTTCCGAATGCTTAGTGCTTGGAATATAATTAATCAAATCATTGAGGCAATGTGGTTTAGTGGTAGAGAAGGAGTCTAGCATCCTGCAGTAGAACACAGCCTTTTTTAGTTTTCACACCCTTGAATTTTATGGTCATTCTGTTTTTCAAATTAATTTAAAAAGCTCAAAGTGATGTTCTGATAAATCACAATGTTTTAAGTATCCGAGGGGTAGCCGTGTTAGTCTGGATCTGTAAAAAGCAACAAAGAGTCCTGTGGCACCTTAGAGACTAACAGATATATTGGAGCATAAGCTTTCGTGGGTGAATACCCACTTCGTCAGACGTTTTAACTGGCTTCAGGTTGAATCCAGTTAAAGCTATCGAGTTTGCATCAGATTTTGGGCCACAGCAATAAATCCTGCCCCGACATTCAGAATTCACCTAAAATTTCATCTGGATCCATGTGAGCCTCTTTCCATGTTTGTCAAAATGTTTGTGAATGTTTGGACCAACCTCCCAATCAGCTTGTTCCAGTGACTGCCCACTCATCTTAGATTTTCTGGCAGAGATGGAAGAACTGCTTGTCTTAAAGAATGTCTTTCAAGTTGACTTGGCTTGGTTTGGGTCCATATTTCCAAAGAGTTCAGTTATAGAAGACCTTGAGCAGACTGTTGAGACACATTGGGCTTTTGTCCATCCAATCCCATCTCTCAGGCATTTTCTTGTATGTATCCCTTCAGCAACCCCAGCTACTGAAAGAGTTCAAGAGAATCATATTTTACTCTTGTGTTCCTATATGTCTCTGGTTCAGATTCATCCATGATTGGCAAGAGAGCCCTTGTATAATGGACTGCAATCCATAGGTTTGGTATGAGAGACATTTGGCCTTCCTCTTTAGTAAACACAAGTAATTTTTCCTGTTCTATACAGTTAATTCTGTTTATTGAAATGGAGGGTAATCTGTTTTTGCAGCTTCCCTGTGCCATAACTACTCTGTGGTAGTAGAATACAGGAACCAATATTCAAATGGGTACAGAGATATACATCTAGCTAGCTAGACACACATACACAGTACATGGGACAGCACAGGATGGTGCTGCTCTTCGCCTCATGTACCAAAGACAATATGTCACTCAAGTGGTTAATCAACAAGCCATATTCCAAGGTATTTGCTCATATCATTGTTAATAATGCTGGTACACATGCAAGGCTTGACCCAAAGCTTATTGAAGTTGATGAGCATCTTGCCATTGATTTCAGTGGACTTTGGATCAAATCCATAAAGGAAGAAACAGAAACAGGATTGGTTTTTCAATTAAAAATATTGTTTCTACTAAGATTAAAAAAAATGCAGTGACAAGTGTTGGACAATGCCAGTAGGAAACTATTTCACTCAAGGAAGGTTTACAAGACAGTGGAAGAGAGAAAAACAGCTGTTTTGATTTTTTTAAAATGTTTTAAATCAGAATGTTTTTTCTTTCTTTCAAGAGGTATCTAAACCTTCCTGTTAAGCATGAAAATATATCTTGTTCGATTGTTTGATAGGAAAAGAAAGGAAAGGAATGAAATGCTCTAAGCAAAATAAGTATTTATCATATAGAAAAAGGACAAAATTAGGTTTTGAATTTCTAACATCCTTTCACAAACCGGCAATGCTGTGTTTTCTTAATACGTAAATAATTGTGAATGCAGACACAGAAGATTTGTATGAGAAAATAACTTGATTGCTCTAAATTTCAATGGAAGTTGAACTGTTCAATTGCATTCTGAATAGTTGCCCCAGTGTTTACAGTGGGAGACCTGTTCAGAGCATCCAAACTGATGAACATGCATTGTTTTTCGGGCTTCAACATCTGTTAAAATGCCATGCTTTCTCCAGGCTTGCTGTAAAGCCTTATAGAATCACTTAGTTTAGCTGGACATCCTGTGTGAAACTGCAAGCACTCCCTCACCCGCCACTGAAATGGCTCTGTGTGTGTGTTTATACTAGAACAAACCTTTACATTCACAGATTCATAGGTTTTAAGGTCAGAAGGGATCTTGATGATCATCTAGTCTGACATCCAGGGCATAGAACTTTATCCTGCAATTTCTATGTCACCTCTTTCCAGAAAGATATCCAGCCTTGATTTAACTTTTTTGCTGGGACCCCCTTTGAAAATATTTCAGGCAGTGACAACCCTCCTTCCCCCCAAGAAAGTGATAGCAAATTAGTGTACATACTCATAGATATCGCCATCCTTACTTCTGCACTGCTGCCAGTGGCAATACTGCCTTCAGAACTGGGTGGCCAGAGAGAGGCAGCTGCTGTATCGCCACTCCCCCTCCAACTCCCTCTTCCTCCCAGCAATATTTTTGTGATCTCGCGACCCCCATACAATAGCCTTGTGACCCGCTTTTGGGTCGGGACCCTCAGTTTGAGAAATGATTTAAAGGCTTCAAGAGATGGAAAATCCACCATGTCCCTAGGTAAGTTGTTCCAAAGATGAATTACCCAGGGTAATTTTCCTGATGCTTAGACACCCTCAAAGACTACCTGAGCAAATGAAGATCTGGTGATTACAGGCACTCTTGCCTAGAATCAAAGCTGTTTATATTGTAATATAAAAAGATCAGTCTTGCCGTTTTTAAATCAAGATGTGAGGACTTCAGTCACTCAGGCGGAGGTTATGGGCCTATCGCAGGCGTGGGCAGATGAGATTCTGTGGCCTGCGATGTGCAAGAGGCCAGGCTAGATCATGATGGTCCCTTCTGGTCTTAATGTCTGTGAGTCTAGTGTACGGCCACTGGTGAACACAGTCCGGTGTCTGACAATGCCACAAAGGAGTGAATAACCGAGTCTGAGATGACATGTGGGATTCTTCCTATGTCAGGAACCCACACAGTGATCTTAGCCCAACTGAATACAGCTGGGCTATCACTTTAGGCAATGAAGTAAAAAATAAAGGACATGGTTATTCCACGTGCTTGAAAACACTGCTTGTTTTGAGCATAGTCCTTACTTGGTCTTTACTCTGGCAAAATTCCCACTGAGCCTAATGGGAGTTTTGCCTGAGCATGGACCTTGAGGTTTGAACTCTGTGTGAAATTTGAGAAATAGAAAGAGCAAGGAAGCTGGGTCATATCTTTTCCTCATACAGTCAGCCCATTAGGTAGGGCTATATATTTCCTAGTGAGTTGCAGCGATCCTGCTGAGGACCTTAGAAAAGCCCTTTTGTCGCTGTCACTCTAGTCTGAGCATGTCTGGAAAAGCTAGTCTTGTATTATTGATGTAGACTTTCTGTATATGTATAGGACATGGGGAGAAAAAATAAAGTATCGCTTTGGGTTATCCAGGGAAGGGATGGCTGCCTAAACCAGGGCTCACACTTTCCCAGCAGCTCCATGGATTACGTTTAGCTCCAGAACGATGCTCCATAGAATCCAAGTGTAGAGTCTCACAAATGTTCTGCATCTAAAGCTTGTTATAAAAATCTAAATTTACCCTAAATCTAACCTTAAACTCTCAGAATGGCAAAGCATAATAAAACAAGCCGTAAAAATAAAATAACCATAAATATGCATTTCTAGTTATGATAAGGTTAATGATTTTTAAAGGTTACTGCTACTCTGTAAGAAAACATTGTATTATGAAGTAGTGTCTCCTATTAAAATGGCCCCATGCAACACTGATTTTCTTCAAGTTTAAAATTTACCATTTATTGGCAGTGTGGATAAATCTGGGTAGCTCATCTGTATTCTGTACTGTAGCACTTCAAGTAATTTTGCACAAGTTGCAGTCTATTCATGGTTTTACTTGGATTTAAGAGTTATTTATATGTAAATGATTCCAATCTCTTATTCTTTTCCAACTAACCAATTAAGTTGGTTTTAAAGTACATGGACGTGTGAGTGAAATCTACTGTGGGAGCTTTCTGTGTTCTGTAAAACTCACTGCTGTTAATATGGCAATCTTGTCTTTTGGAACTCATTATCACGGTGACTTGTTGAATAATTAGACCTTTGAACTGAATTCAGTAGTATCCCATCCATCTAATTCTGTTAGGTGACTTCAACCAGTTGTTTTATTCTTTCTTATCATTTGTCCTTTGTATGATGTGAAGCGGAATTCAGTGCTGAGATTGTTTTTATTTATTTATTTGTAAAGGTAACAGACAAGCACACACACACACAAAGGAAAGAGAAAAATACCCTTGAAACTGGTTCTTGCATCAATGCTCAGGGGTCTAGGCAGATAAAATAACTGCCGTTTTATGACTAAGGGAACATATTTGTAAATTCCCCATGCATAGCTGATCAAATAAACCTTCCAGAGCTGCAACCTAAAAACAATATAGTCCAAGATTTACAATAACTATTTCTAAAAGGCAGACTCAACATTTCAACCCTCTCGAGATTTCTGTTCAAGTCAATGGGAGCTGCTGAGCACTCGTCACTTTGAAAACCAGGTCATTTGTTGAGTTGCCTGAATATGGACTTACCCCCTAATTTTTGACACCCATTAATGAACATTTTGGCCATGTATACATAGGCATTAATTCTGGTATTGTTCTCAAATGACTACTTGAAAAACAATTTGTCTTTTACACCTACGCTCAGAAATGTTTGTAAAAATTGAGTGGTCACTCATAACTAGGTTGGATATTAGGAAAAACTTTTTCACTCAGAGAGTGGTGAAGCACTGGAATGGGTTACCTAGGGAGGTGGTGGACTCTCCTTCCTTAGAGGTTTTTAAGGTCAGGCTTGACAAAGCCCTGGCTGGGATGATTTAGTTGGGAATTGGTCCTGCTTTGAGCAGGGGTTGGACTAGATACCTCCTGATTCTATAACTAAGGTCAGTTTTGCCTTAGGTGTCTAATATAGACATGACCATCTCTATATACGCTCTACTTAGTATACCTTATTCTGCAAATTAAAAGTAATGTGTAGTTACCTAAGGCAACTGGAAACATCCTAATGGCAATTTTCTTTCTTTCTTTCTATCTATCTATCTATCTATCTATCTATCTATCTATCTATCTATCTATCTATCTATCTATCTATCTAATCATATTGTAAAGTAAAAGCAGGTGAAATTTGACTGTGCCATATTTGCTGAAGTTCACAAGATCCTTTTAGCCAGCGGTAATTTCAGATGGAGAGGATATGTAGCTTGGTGTTTTAGTGCAGCTTTGAACAGAAACAAGGGGAAACCTGGTGATTTCTGTGAAATTTTGCTTTGCCTTTTTTTGAGATTCATTCAAACCCAGAACACAGAGTGAAAATGAGTCAGTGTGAACATACTGGAAAATAAGATCAGCAGCCCTGTGGTAGATTAAACTTCCCTGATTTTCAAAGCTGCCTCCTGACAAACCCAGTTCTTGTATGCACATGTTTAGACCACAGTGTTTAAAGCTGGCAAGTTAGGGTCAGGAGGTTAATAATAAAGGGCCTGATCCCAAAAGGTGCGAAACACATACAACTGATGGTGAATGAAGAGCTCGCAGGGTTGGGCCCAGTATGATTGTCATTGAAGAAAGCCGTAAAGCAAGTACCTTGAACTAATAATGTAATCACGGAAACAGTGATTTCGTTTTAAAAAAATGTAAACAGCAAGAAATTGATAATGGAATCCTATAAAAATCTCCCCAATAAAAAGTTAAGCTTCATTCAAGAATATTTAGCTAGCTAGTCATAGTGTTCAATATAGAAGAGAGAGATTGTCCAGTGGTGAGGGCACTGGTCTGGGATGCTGAGAGATCTGGGTTTGAATTGTCAAAGTTAGACTCAGGACTCACAGTTTGTCAGACCACTCTGTTTTATTAGCACAGCGCTCTGCTAATAACACCCAGATAATGTGAGCACCATGCAAGACACAAACTATCTTATTTATACAGATAAAAGGGCAAGAACTTAACAAGATAACAAAGGAAGCAGAATTTGATAAGTTTACCTGGGCTAGACATGCATAGCTTACTAACTGTTACCAATCTTCTGTTAATGTTTCGCCATTAGCACCATTTTTTATGCCTGTTTCTTTTCCTGGCACCTGTATTTCAACATTTCTTATTTCTGCTTAAAGGTACATACAACATTTCTTTAATCCATTCTTATTTTTACAATATAATTCATTCTACTTTCACAGTCCCTCCTTTTGGTCAAGCTTATGCCATGACCAACGTTTTACTGGGCTCCACATATTAACCGTTCTTTATCTCTTTGTTCATCAGCAATATTCAAAATCATCATATTAGCTCTCTGTTTTGGAGCAGTCACCTGGGTGGCATGCCTTACACAATTTTGGATACAACAGGAGACTAACTGAAGACATACAAAAATCATTAGGATTCCAAACAGGATAGTCAGGGCTCCCTAAAACAACCAGTTTCCTATGACAGAGAAATTGAACAGGTTACTTAGCCACTTCCATAAAGGACTCGGCTCTTTATGGGGAAGTTATGTGATTTGTTCTAAGTGGCTAGCGTGATCTATGACCTCATTGGTGTTGTCAGGTATATAGACACATTCTTTTCCAATGACAGCACAGGTCCCTCCTTTTGGCCGCCAGCACAATGTCCAATGCCAGCCTGACGGTTTTGGAGGGCCACCTGTCGGATCGCCCCTGTTTCTTTGGCCAGGGCTCTTAAACTTTCTCCAGTTTTATTTGCCATTATTTTAACTACTGCTTGTAACCTCAGGAGCCTTTTTGCCCGGTGTATTACTCCCCCAAGTGGGATAAAGGAACTGCCAATAGCCTCTTCCCAGGTGTCATTACTGTTCCATATTGTGTTAAACGGACAAGGTCCTCCAGTGAGGTCTGGGGAATTGAGTGGGATAGCCAGGACAGGAACACCAGCTTGAGAGTGGGCTGGGATGTGGCTGCAGACCCAGCATTTAGAAATATTAAGGGTCTGAGCTATCCACACTTGCTGCTGGATAAAAGAATTGTCATTGTGAACTCCCCAGACCTTAAGACACCAGCAGCCGAGGAACAAGCGCCACCAGAGGCGCATGTTGGAGGCAGGGCCCTTCTGGTTCTGACAACCTCAACTGAGGAAACCGCAGTCACGGTTTTATGTCTACCAGGCAGCAGGCGCTAAGCTCGCTACTGCTTCTTCTTGGGCCTTGCTTTAGGTCGTCGTCTGCTTCTGGCAACCCTTATTAGAGCGTAGATTGTAAGGTATTGCAGGCTGTTCCTCTACGTCTTCTTCTGGAGTCAAAATTGACTCTGCGTGGTCCTGAGGTGATGATTGGTTTGCTGGGGGTGGTGCATTCTTACACTGCGAAGCATGTATCCACGCTGCGATGCCAGACAGTTTAACAGCCGTCTGGCTAGTAAGCAGTGCCTGATGATTCTTTGATGTTCTTTAAGTCTCTTTACTACTTCTTCCTTGACTCTGGCTATAACAATGGCCTTCACACCTTATCTTTTCCTGATGCATACATTCCTCGTTCACACAAACAGATTGAGAATACAAACAGTAGTATTTTATATCAAGCAAAAAGGCATTGCAAATTAAACCTTGCTAAGTTTTACAATCAATAACCAAGACAATTTACATTGAGACCCAGGCCTTTCTCTAATTGACTTAACATAGACACAATAGAGAATCCTGTATCTTACTAACTAAATCTTAAAACAAAAAGTTAAGAGAGGGCCCAATTTGTAATGCATATGGGAAAACGGAATCTTATAGTCCCAGAGGGTCATTTCTTTCTGCTATTCAAAAAGGGTGGCTAGCAGGATGAAATCAAATCATACATTAATTCTTATGGGACATTATAAAATCCATGGGACTTTATAAAATCCTGCTCCGACATATCCCCCTTTTGACATTAAGATTATTAATCGCCAGTGTCACTTCTTATTTAGTCCACGTAATAGAAAATACTGGGAGGTGATTTGGGCCTGTGGCTCTAGCTTTGCATACATTCATTTTATCCAACAGCACATTTTAAAAATTTCAATTAAACACATACACTTTAAAACCAAAAATAGTTAGGGGTAGTAACATTAGTATGCCACTAGTTGTGGGAGACCATCCAGAAAATATGCTATACCAATGGTAAGCTGTTATGTCTTTCTGCAGTGGCAATTCTTAACATGTCCCCATTTGCGTGTATAATATGAATGGTCCCGTTTCCCACATTGTTTTTTTTTCTAGGAACTGTTACCTTTTTACGTAGTTACCAATCATTTTAACAGATGATTGGTAACTGTTTGCCATTCAATGCCAAGACTGATAGAGAACTCAGCTAAATCAGGGCTTACAGTAAACTGAGACTTTTTTGTTGTTGTGGCAAATAGTAAATGTGATTATTGGTAAACACAGTACATTACATTACATTTACATTTGTCTTCTGGTGGGTTGCTAATACTTTTTAAACACTTTTCCCCAAGAATTAATACATACACATAGCCCATTATACAGTACTTTGGATTATCTGAAAGACAAAAATAACAGTTTTCTACCCCTTTTGGGGTGGCATTGATTATTGATTAAAGATTCCATTCTTTTACAAATACCCTTGCTGATTGCAGGCAAAACAGAGGAATTACCCCCATATTTTCCTGTGGTTTTTGTTTTGTTTTGTTTGGTTTGTTTTTATAGGCAGGCCAGGTTTTAATGGCTTCTACTTTTTAAGGGTTATGGGGAAATTATTCCACTGTTTAGTTATTAAATTCATGAGGTGGTGTACCTCAAGTTTTTCCTCTTATATAACAGACCAAGTTTGTAATGTTTTTCCTGCTGTGTTAAGCTTTAAGTTTATTCACAGGTAGTAGCTGAGAAGCATCATTACCATATTACCTTAAAGGATTTACCAAAAATCATACACACTATATGTTGTTACAGGGGTACTTACTAACATTACATTTATTTCAATGTTTAATATTAACAATAACATTAGCGTTAAACCTATTAAAGGTATCTTGTTATACCAGGCAATTTGTTTGCTGACCAGGTATGTTCTTTATTTTCAGCTTCTTTTGTGCTGGCAGTTCTCACCTTTCTTTATCAGTTAGGTAGTTTGCATCAACACAGGCTTGGCTTTTGGATTCAAAGCCATCAGCAGAGCTCAGAGACTCTGTCTTAACACATAGGGATCTGAAAAAGAAAACACAGCCTATTGTGGCTCTTTTTGGAGCCCTAATAGGATTTTAATTCAGTAGCACATTTCATTTGCATTTCTTTTCTACAATATACACTGCACATGTCCTAGGGAAAATGCTTCTATACTATAACTTTTTTAAAACATTAGCCATATCAATTTTTACATAAGGTGTAACTGTTTCTTTTGTTCTGACAGAGTTTTCATGTACCCTTATCAAAGTGACAGTCTGATTACACAGAGCCATTTTAAGGCTCAGTGTTTTTAACACTGCTTCTTTTTGTTTTGTGCACCTCACCTCTGCTGTTGCTTCAGAGGGTCACTGTTAATTTCTTATTCTTTCACTACAGCTCTTATCTGCTATTGTTACCACAAAAAAAAACAATCAACCAAACAAAAAGACTCCAGAATCTCTCCCTGTTCTCCTGATTTTGACTGCCCTATTGCAGCCATGACTTGGTCTTTATTTAAAAACATCTTAAATTTTGTAAAGAATCAAGTTACCCCTTAAGGGTTAAATGCTAAATCCCAAAGCCAAACAACACTAATTACCTGTGTCTTGCAAAAAGGTCTGTCAGTTTTGCAACTTTGAATTAAAGAGTTAAATGAATTTTTAGTGGCATTAAAAACAAAAACAAAACCAATTTATCTTACAGCTACAAAACAGGAGTTTTGCAAACCAGATGTGCTGGTTTAGATTTTAAAACTTTACATATTTTCACAGACAGATACATACACATTTTCTTTTCCTTAACATTCCTTTACACGGCTTTGTTTTTACATAGCTGTATATATATTTGGATTATTTACAGGCATTCTTCTGGAAAAGGGCCCATTTTCCCTTCAGAATGGCTGCAAAGAAACCAAGAATTTTCTCTCTTTAACATGGTCCTTTTTAACATTTTCACAAAGTTTAACGGCTTAATTCTCTCCAGCCTCTGTAGAGTTAACTTTTCACTCTTTCCTTAAATCACTTGTTTATCTCTCAAAATGACACCTTTATCACCTCAGATTTCACCATTTTAAGTATTGTTCCAGGGGTTCATGCTGGCACTTACTGCTTTTCTTACTCCTGACACTATGCCCTTAGGGCTTCCAACCTGTTTTTCAGTTTCTTTATCTGTTGCTTGCCTGCTTGTCTGGGCCCGATCCTGCTTTTTTCCAGTGAACCGTTTGTGAGTGATATTGTGGTCATTTCACAATTTTGAAAGAAATGTTTAAGGAAAGGGACCAGGAAGGGTGGGGGGCTAGTTGAGGAGCCCACCCTCCTTGCTGAATTGGTAGTGGAACACTAAAGAATCAGTTTCTGAGGCAGACAACAAAGGGGAACAGAACAAGGGGCTTTTTGTCCTTTTTACAATGAGATGGGAGTATGAAGGGAGTTGGATCGATCCAGGGTGGAGGTTTTTTGAGAACGGGGTAAAGGGGAGCGCTCGGTCTGGTGGTGGGAGAGGAGGCTTTTAATAAAGCTTTTAACTTATTATTTGAATATTTGAGAGAGGCCAATTTTGATTTTGTCCACCTATGATTTGCCTCTTCCCACCACTGCATGAAACAATTAACCTCTCCTTTAGCCAATTTAGTTTTAGGTTGGCCGAGTTTGTCCTTTAAGACGTCCTCTCGGTCTTTGTTCCAAAATTTTAACAGTGGCCACTGAGTTTTGGGATCCCCCTGAGTTAGCCTAGACCATTTTTCCAGACATTTACAGGAGTCCGGACCCTTCTTACAGGAGTCTGGACCCATCCTAAATACATAAATGAGCCGGCGTTCGTTTAGGGAACTGTCCCGACTTAGACGTCTGGTTACCCATACAGGAGGACTTCACACACCAATCGCACAAGAAGGAAATTCGGGTTCGTCAGAGCGATGCCCGGTGCAACACACAAAAGGAGCCCACAGGCTACTGCCTCAATCGCCCTTGCTTTCACACCAGGGGTTTTACCCAAAGTGTGGTGCGGCTGCGATTGTGCAGATTCCACTCACTCAGACCGCAGGGACAGGAACCCCTTGGTTGGCCGATCCCCGGACGGAGATGGCACCCAGACTCAAACACTCCACAGGAAGACGGATAGACACAGAGACAGGACAGTCCTCAGTCCGGACAAAACACAGAAATAATTACCTGACCAGATTCCTGATGTCAGATCCCGGGATCCCTACCAGAACAGAGTGGGAACCAACAGGTTTGATGGCGTAAGACTTCACTATGGTCGTGCACCTTTCTGTTCTGGTGAAGGACCGCTCGGGCCAAATGCCCAGGTGCCGGCTGCCACGGTCGTCCTACAAAAACGGTCAGGAATCACACAGCTCCAGTGAAGACAGTTGCCATCTCAGTGGGACCTCTGTTTTATTAGCACAGCGCTCTGCTAATAACACCCAGATAATGTGAGCACCATGCAAGACACAAACTATCTTATTTATATAGATAAAAGGGCAAGAACTTAACAAGATAACAAAGGAAGTGGAATCTGATAAGTTTACCTGGGCTAGACATGCATAGCTTACTAACTGTTATCGATCTTCTGTTAATGTTTCGCCATTAGCACCATTGCTTATGCCTAATGTTTCTTTTCCTGGCACCTGTATTTCAACATTTCTTATTTCTGCTTAAAGGTACATACAACATTTCTTTAATCCATTCTTATTTTTACAATATAATTCATTCTACTTTCACAGAATCCATGGGTTAGATTCCCCATGTCACTTTGCCTCAGTTTTCCACCTGTGTAATGGGGCGGATAGCCTGTCCATACCACGCAGGGTGCTGTGAGGATCAGTACATTAACAATGATGATGTGCTCAGACACTACATTCATAGACTCATAGAAATGTAGGACTGGAAAGGAACCTCAAGAGGTCATCTAGTCCAGTTCCCTGCACTCAGGGCAGGACTAAGTAAAGTGTTTGTCTCCAGGGCGTCAAGGGGTATATTTGCTTTTAAGGAGCAAAAGCCAACATATCTTTAAATAGTGTTGTGTAGTGTCATGGGCTGCAGTGACTCTCCTGCTGTGAAACTGGGCTTGTGTGGGACTCTTGTTCCTCTCCAAACGGGGTCACTTCGACAAGCCCTAGTTGCAAGAGAGGAGCAAAATGTTACGCTAAGCAAAAATCAGAAGGCCTCAGTCTCCTAGCAGAAGTGTATGATATACTGTCATGGGGGTGGGGCACGAATGTCCCTGCTCAGTGAGGAAATGTGCTGGAAAAGGCATCCATTCCTTCAATGGTGGGGATAACAGGAAGCCAGTTCTTCTCTACCCTTGTGCATTGTGTACTCATTGGAATGGTGGCACTTTAAATGAATGCACAAGATACAAGGCAGTAGGGATCCAGAACCCATAGCTCTGTCTCAGCCTGAAGTGCAAATTGTAATGAAGAACCTAATATGAGTGCTCTGTTTGGTCAGCTTTTCAAAAGTCCTAATCAGTGCCAACATGTGGGTCTAAATAGCAGGCAAAATAATGTAATTACAAGGGGACTGTCTCTCCATATTTTCACACACAATACTTAGCAGAGCAATTATGCAACACAGAGCAGGTTAATGTTGTTTTAAATTAGTTAACCTCTCATTGCTGCCGCGCCCCTCTTGTCAGCAACAGTTGTAATGGAACATCCTTTTAATGATTAAACCATCAAGGAATGTGTCTTCTGTGAGATGTTCCTTTAAGGCCACCGTACATGCTACATAGTGAGGGCGCCGGTATTACTGGTAGGATCAGGCATTAGCATGGGAGTTGTTACGGAATGTAAATGAGTTAGTTCCATAAACCACCTCTGGGCTAATCCCTGGGTGTGCGCTTGTGGCTGGAATGACTCCCCACAAGACAGTGCTGTTGTCAGGCACTGCAAGAGGGTGGTGTATACATGAAGGATGTTTCACTCAGTCATTACCGCAGTTCTGCACTCTGGGGCTGACATTGAGCGGGGTGCTGGGAATCTCTCTGAGCAGCAGTTCCTGGTGAAGGCTTTTCTAGTTCAGTCACAGTTAATACAACCGAGTGACATGAGCTTGCTTGGAAAGATCTACTCTATCCTGTTGCATTTTAGATACTTATACGTAGGTGTGGTAGAATTCAATTTTTATTTCTTGATCATTTTGACAGATCATATTGATGTTTATTTGTAAGAATCGTTTTAGATTTCTATCAATTTACATTTTCAGTTGTGCAAAATTATAGGTTTTAAGCATTTCCCCCCATTTTTATCAATTTAAATATCCATGGTTTTGGGGCGGGAGAAGGTCTGACAATTATTTAGACAGTAGATTTGAGATTCAAAAAGTTAAAGCTTTGTGAAACACAAATTGTCAACCTCACATGTCAAAATATTCGAAGTAAATATCTTTAAATCAACAGATCATGCCTGTTTTTACTATTCATTTGCTAGTCCATTTGTAATGATCCTCATTCAAAAGTGTAAATCTCTGGATTTTGACACTAATAAGTTCTCAAGAGGCATTTCTTTTATTTTACCTATCTATAAATTGTAATTATTATCAATGGAAATATTTTTTCATCGGTTTGTGTATGTAGGTGAAGTCAACATTGGCTGAGATTTAGCAATAAAAATCAAATTCATCCAAGCCTATTTATATAGCAGCCTCGCCTACAGTGGTCAGCAGCAGACGGTTTAATAAGGAGTTAATGTTTGATTGGAAGAAACCGAACACCTCCTATTTGTTTTGTACTGTAGTTGCACTCTGTGAGGAGAGTGTCTTTGCTATGCTTCAGGAAGGACTATGAAAGCCTACCTTTAGCAAAGCTGTAATTAATGAGTTGTTTGGTACTTGGACTCAGTTTTGATGCAGTCACTTCCTATGGTCCTTGCTAATTTTGTAGAGCAAACAGTGCATCATGAAATATTTATGTGTCCTCTATGTTAGAACATCTCAAAGCCAAAGAGATCAGCAATTGCACTTTTTTTTTTAACATACTTTTGCTTTGTTTCAGAAGTATCGACATCTGGGGCGCATGGCATGGGAAGCACCACCACCAGCACCCCTCTTCTCCTCACCGCCACGAGCACCGGGCGCACCACCACCACCTCAGCCGTGGGCAGAAGGAACAGGAGCACGAGCACACCCTCCCTGGTGGTGGATGTCCCCGATGAAATGACTACACCCCTTCCACCTGCCTCCTCCCAGCTCCCCGCTGTAGGGGCAGAGAGCTGTGAGGCTGTGGAAGCCCGTGAGATAATGTGGTTTAGGACCCGGCAAGGACAGATGGCAAAGCAGCCGTGCCCTATGGGGACAGTAGGTGAGCCCCATTGAAATGGCCTGAGCAAGTCATGTGCGGATGCTGGGTGGTGATGTTGGTTCCTTCTGGCCTTTAATGCTCTGCCTCTGTCTCTGTTTGTCTGGTTCTTTCAGTGACTTGGTCAGAGATCTGCTTGCTACTACCATTTATAACATACACACTGTCTCCTGGCAGGCAGGCCCGCATGGCCTGGCACCAGTGGAATAAGCTAATGGTTATTTAGGAAGTGTGGCAGGCAGCTGAGGAACTCCCAGCTGTATGAAGGACCAGCTCCTGAATATGCCTAGCACTCCCTGCAAGACCCTGAACACCTTCAACTCCCAGTGAAAACAATGGGAGGGGAAGGCTGCCCAGCATCTGGCAATATCAGGCCTTGGTGCTCCAAGGGAAATGTCCTGTTGAGTATATTATGCAATACACTTTATTGTCATTGTTCTGAGCAGTGCCTGGGCTGATTGCTGAGGTTTTAGTGGTTTGAAGTTTATCCTAAGTCTTATCGTTTGCCATGGTGTGATTTTGGCTGTTTCAATTGATACAGTTTTAAAGATTCTCAAACTGGGGTGCATAAAGTTGGGCTCCCTGATCCATAGGTAGGCACCTAACTGGAAGTGGCTGATTTGTCAGAACGACCACACAACTCCAGCACCCACTGAAGTTCCGGGGAAAGGAAAGGCAGAGTCCCCTGTCAAATACATACAGGAGAGCTGGCCAAAAATTGAGAATTTTTTTTATGAAAAGCAAAAGTTCAAAATGATTTTTTCTCTGACATGTCAAACAACTGGATTTTGTTTGTTTGTTTGTTTTGGGGTTTTTTTGCCAAAATTTTTAAGAAAAAATTGTCTGTTTTTTTGGTGAAAATATTCAGGAGATTTTTAGCCAGTTCTAGTCAGGGACGGATTAATCTTTTTTGGGCCCTTGCACCTGGACCATGGCCCCACCCCCACCCAAGGCCCCGCCCCTGCTCCACCCTGAGGTCCCACCCCTGCATGGCCTCTTTGCCCCAAGAACCTGCCGGTGCTCCTCCTCAAGGCCCTACTCCTGCTCAGAGAGGGAGCTGAGGGTTGTATCCCCAGTAGGCTAATGTCTAAGGCATAGCCTGCTATATTAGAGACTATGGGTTCAAATTCTGTCTGGGGGGAAAAGCTCTTCTCCCTTTTTGGAGGGAGTGAGCGCCAGGGGATGGGTCACTTGCTGATTCCCCGTTCTGTTCATTCCCTCTGGGGCAAGCTGGCATTGGCCACTCTCGGTAGACAGGATACTGGGCTAGATGGACCTTTGGTCTGACCCAGTAGGGCCATTCTTATTTTCTTCTTAGGGCTTGGCTACACTTGAGAGTTGCAGCGCTGGGAGTTACAGCACTGGTCGTACAGCTGTGTAGGGAAAGCGCTGGTGTGTGGCCACGCTCACAGCTATCAGCGCTGCAGTGTGGCCACATTTGCAGCATTTGCAGCGCTGTTGGGAGTGATGCATTATGGGCAGCTATCCCAGCGTTCAAGAGGCAGCAACGTGCTTCTCAAAAGAGGGGGGTGGGGTGGAGTGTGACAGGGACCAGGGGAGAGAGAGAGAGTGGATTTTTGGAGCCGACACTGTGTATCAGCTCCCTGCCTTGCAAAATCAGAAAATTTTCCCGACCCCTTACTCTTAACTGCAAACAGCCTGCAGACCAGATAAGCAGCTGCTCCAACGGACTCCCTTTCTCCCCCCTGCCCCCGCTGTTTCTATCCTCAAGCAAACACTCATCCCCCTGCCTGCCTCATTTACAGCAAGGTAGTGGGTTATCTCATTTGATTGTTCACAGTCAGTTACAGATTGATCACAGCAAACAGGAGCTGTGTTTGTTTTTTAGATAAGCAGCTCCCGGAGCCCCAAGTTCACAACAAAACAAAGAGAGGCAGCATAACAAAACAAAGAGAGTAATTTAGTTAAAAGCATTCTGGGATATCTCCTAATACCCTGGAGGCCAATAACAGCGCTGGTGTGTGGCCACACCTGACGAGCAGCGCTGCATCACCAGCGCTGCACTCGTTATACCCCAAGCAGACCAGGTGTACAGCCAGCGCTGCAGCCAGGGAGTTGCAGCGCTTGATGTGCCTTGCAGGTGTGCACAGTTACTAAGTTGCAGCACTGGAAAGCCTCCACCAGCGCTGCAACTCTCCAGTGTAGCCAAGCCCTTAGAGGAGCAAGCGGCGGGTGGGGAAGAGGCCGAATGGAGGTGGCGCGAGCAGGCAGGGCCTCTTTTGAGCATGGGCCCGGTGCCACAATTCCATTGGTGTAATTGTAAACCTGGTCCTGGTTCTAGTATCCAGTTTTGAGGACCTGTATGCCAATAAGATCTAAGGAAGGTGGAGGGAATGCACTAAAGAGCAACAAAAAATTAATACAGGGTTGGAAGAAGTGGAGAAAAGTTTAAAAGAGCAAAATATGTTAGGTCTTAGTTTTCCAGTGCCGGGCATCTTGTGTCATCATTTACATGTGTGCGCTGCTTCTCATCCTTCTTTCACACCAGGTGAGGTGAATAGAGTAAAATAGATATAAACCCTGTGTTTGTGAGAGGAGAATTGGACCCAGAGAGTGCAGAGTGGGTATAAAATAGTACTTTGGGTGCCTTTTAGAGGCACTTTATGCAGATGTAAATGATTACACAAAGTCTAGGTCACTGGAGGATCAGGCCCATTGCTCAGCTGTGTGACAACCAAGGGGAGAATAAAATAATCCTCTTTAAAGTCCTGTTCATAAAATGAAGGAAAGAAAGGAAGCAAAAGAAAAGTTAGGCTGAATATCAGGAGCCATCTCCTAACAGCGAGGTCTATGAGGCTGAGGAATAGCCTTTGTAGGGAATCTGTGTGCCCCATTGCATGAGTTATAGAAAACTAGATTGGGTGAAGTATTTTGGAATATGGAAAAATTCCCCACAGGCAGGGGATGGTCCAGAGCGGCCAGTAGGCCCTCCCTAGCTCTAATTTCTGTGATTCATTAAAGCTGCCATGTGTTGTCAGTGCACCTGTTCCTGCTCCCTTTGAAGACATCAGCAAAGCACTCCTTGACTTTAATGGGAGTAACCTCAGGCCCCACATCTCATTTACTTCCCTATTGAAAAGTTTGGCTCTTCAATGCAGAGCACCTTATGGGATGCAGGCTCTTTAATCCACATCTCTGCTTCCTTGCCTTCTAAAAATGTCTCGCTGAACCATTGAGACTGAGTTTCTCTTTGTCTGTAAGCTCCTGGTATATTTTGCTTTTTTTTTTTCAGGAGAGTGCTTAGGAAGTATTTGCTAAGCAGCTTCTCCCCTAAAGTCCCTTTTGTCACCAGGTGTGTAGTGGTGGGGATGGGGGGAGCGTGACCGTATTGCATCTTATTTGTAGCTATCAAACTTGGTGTGTTTCCATCCATGTGGTTCCAGGGCTTTACAGTGCAGCAGAATTTTCATAAAATGGCAGGGGAGAAGGATGGTGAGTCTCAGGGACTGATTTTGGAGTCACTTGGGGGGCAAAGCAAAGAGAAAGCCTTGCCTGTTGGTTAGGGCAGTAGCCTAGGACTTATGGGACCAAGGTTCACTTTCCTCATCTGTCATGGGCTCCCTGTGTGACCTTGGACAAGTCAGTGGAGATAATGGTACTTCCCTACTTCCCAGAGGCATTGTGAGGATAAATACATTAAAGATTGTCAGGTGCTTGGATACTATACTAATGTGGGCCAGGCATATCTTCCCATTGAGGTCCTCAAAACATAGCTTACATGGGTTGCAAATGTTGGGTACACTTTCTCTCATTATGAAATGTCTGAAGCCTGTGAAAATAAACCCAGGCTTATTAACGCATTTGCTAGCAGATAATAGAGTCCTTCCTGTGTTGTCTTTTTAGGTGTTTCAACTTTCCTGTGTCTCGCTCCTGATGGGATCTGGGACCCACAAGGGCCGGACCTCAGCAACTGCTCTTCTCCCTGGGTCAACCACATCACACAGAAGGTAAAGTTCTACTTTCAAAGAACCTTCATTGATCCTGTGTGCTGGGGTTTTGTCAATTATATTGCATCATATTAATATGGCATCTCTGATACCATCTCTGGTGACAAAGGAAATAATGCTTAAACCAAAAGATAACAATAACAGATGGGATGGCCATGCCAGCAACCTGTGATGCCCTGGGGCTATGGAATGGGGTGGAGCAGGAATTTTAAAGGCCTGGTGCCTGTAACACTGGGAGGATGAGGAGAGTTGGAAAATAAGATTTAAACTAATGTAGCCAATTAGAAAAGGGAAGGGAGAGGAGAGACCTTGAGTTTGAGGGGGGAAAGTGATACAAGAATGTTGAAATACGAGATTATCAAGAAAGGGATCTTTTTCCCTCGTGTGTCCTAACGTTTTTTCTGGTTCTTTGTCACCATAGAATAATCCTGTAATGAAATCTTTCCCAATGACACAATTGCACAGTACAATTGGGTTTCCATATTGAAGACTTGCTCGCTATTTTCAATTTCTCTTAAGGCATGAAAGCTTAGTCCCCGTGAACATTTCTGGTGCTCACATTTTGGCCTCCAGTGCAGTCAAACAATGGCTTTTGTTACTTTTCATCAGACTTTCCACAGCATGGAAAACTACAGAGAGAATAGTTAATGGGGATGTAAAACCTGCATTCCGGAGAAAAGGGAACTAGGGACCGGAGTATATTGGATTAGCCAATGGAAATAAAAACAACCTAACCCCCATCTTTTGACAAAGTTATATGATGAATGTTTTGAAGCTCTTCATCATTTATCAGTGTTAAAAGGACATTAACATGTGACAATAAAAGCTCTCCGACTCAGAAATGAACATGCCCAGTTTGGCTGCAATACACTGTACATTTTTTTTATCGGTGCTCAGTGGTGCTGTCAGCTGATTGCATTACAAATGGAGACCATATGTGTGTTTACACCACAGAGTCTGCGGGCTGAATCCTTCTTATAGCAATTGATGTGAATTTATTCACTCCTAATGACTAAGTAAAAGTGTCCTGGTATGACAAACTAGCTGTGCTGCTGCGTGTCTGAAGGATTGCTCTTCCGAGTAGGCCTTGCAAATGAACACTATGGGGAGACCCTGCAGGAAACAGCATTTCTCTTTTGTCTTTCTCTCTCTTGCTCTCCTTTTTTAACTACCTTGAGGCTCAGTAACCTAGCCAGACCATTAACACAGCCACCCCCCACAGGTGGCATGATAGATAAGCTGTATATATTTGTATTCCCTCCCTAAAACATGGCAGGATAATGATTAGCACCAGACTGCTCTGCACACTGCAAACATTGGGAGCCTGGTGCCCCTTGACTTTACTGCAGCACGGCCCAGACAGAAGGGTGGGTAACTCTCTCCTGATGTGATCAGACTTGCTGATTAATAAAGACTGTGCAGCTGTACGGTTTTTATTTTATTACCCACTGACTTATCCCGGAGGGGTTAATGTTACTCATGCTAGTCATAATTCATCTCTGCAGCTGGGAGACCTCTTGCAGCTTGCTGACGGGGGCTGGGCCACTAGCTGTTTGCAGGGGGGCAGTAATAACCTGGACTGATGAAATCCCCATCAAGATTAGGCTTATTTTATTTCACACCCCAGATGTCATTTGGGCAGTAGAGTTGTTCCGTTTCATTTGTGAGGCGCTTTCAAAACAGGCTGAAAATTAAGGGCCAGGTTTTCAAAAGCCCTCAGCACTGACAACCGGGCTTGGGTTTCCCAAAGCCATCTGCATCCAAGCAGCTCCACTCTTCTTCGTGGGAGTGTAGTGCTTTGGAAGACTTGGCGATTGTATTAGGTGCCTAAGTGGGAGCTGAGCTCTTTTGAAAATCCAGCCATGTCGGGCCCTGATCTGAAATCCACTGAGGTCAGTGGAAAAACTCCCATTGACTCCAAAGGGCGGTGGCCCTGGTTTAGGTGTCTAAGTGGGCACTGCTGGGCCCTTTTGCTAACCTGGCTGTGTAAAGGCCCAGGCACCTTGCTGCTCGGAATGCCTTATCCTCTTGGATAAACCTCGCCGTAGTTATTTGTGGCGTTGTGTGTGTGCGTGCGTGTGTGTGTGAGAGAGAGAGAGAGAGAATTCCAGGGGTAAAATCCAGAAGGGCTGTTGCTAGGTGTGAGGGGTGGATGGGGAGGAGCCACTGCCAGCTTTCTCCTGCACTTCTCCAAAGCTGCAGAAGGAGCCTTTCATCTCCAGAGGCCACTGAGGGCCTTCCCTTGCCTGCTTTCCAACACATCCTGCTGCCTGAGCTCCTTTCTAGGAGCCCAGGGATATGGGCAAGGGGAAGAGCAGGCCATGGGAACTGAAGCAAACTCTGCTGCAGTGACAGGGAGACGTTCACATTGCACAGCTGGCACACCTCTCTACGTTCACTGATTGATCTCCATGGTTCTGTTCTCCCCGCTACCGCTCATGCCAGAGACGTGGGGGGAGCAGCACTGCTTGGAGGAGGTGGCAGCATTGGGAGAAATACTCCTTTGGCAGAGAGGGGCTCCCTCTTCCCAGCCCCCATGCTCCTCTCCCATTAGAGTTCCTTCTACTGTTGTCTCCGGGATCCGGGCTGTAGCGGCAGAGGGTGGGAGTCCCCCATACAGCTTTCAGTGAAACCGTTAAGAGCTTTAGCCTCCTAATTTTGTGTCCCTAAAAATAGGCTGGCCCCCACACAATAAAAAAGCATCACTGACTCCTTATGCTTCTTTAGGAGCATTTGCTCTTACTATGCACCAGCCATTCACCCACACCAAGCATAGTATTAAAAGTTTTATTATCCTGTATTAGCTTCCATTACAGTCATTGTGCTTGATGGGGATTCGGAATGGACAGCCACCGCAGCAATTCATTGGCCTCCTGACGTTTACTTTAACTCTATTGTTGGTGCCTACAGTGCCCTCATAACACAGCAGGCGAATGAACTTGCCAAGTGTATTGAGTTATGCACTGCTACAGGTAGTAAGAGGCAGCAGAAAGGTCATCTTTGGATCCGCTGCATTGTCCTGATTTTGAGGCCATGTTATCAGCTTTATGCTGTTTGTTTTACCACTTGCTTTCATCAGTCACAGCCTTTCTTCCCAGTGTGTGATTTCCCCGAAGATGTCCCAGCGGCCGTTTTAGTTGTGGGTGCTGCCTGGGAGAACAACTGTCTCCTTATCTCATCTTCTAGCCTTGTGAAAAAACAGCCTCCTTTGCATCAGAATATTCAGGGCCATTTCTCTTAGATAGGAGCGGAAAGTAAACAAGCAGGAAACCAAAAAATGAATAAGTAAAATACATTTAAATACAATTAGTCCCCCCACCCAGGGTACACAGCTTGCTTGTTCACATTACTGTGTGCCAGATACGAAGACAGACAAAGATTTGTGTGTCACCTTAACAATGACACCATTGCAGAAGCCTGAGGTGACCTATGCAAGAAAGAGGCACTTTTCTGAGCAAGGGAGATCATGCAGGGACTGGGGGCAGGGCAGGAATTTGTGTGTGGCAGGAATTTGTTAACGGAGTGAGAAAAATGAGTTCCCTTTGCTCAGCCATCTCTCCCTCCTCAGCTTCCCTCACTCTTTTCCCTCTACCACCAGCTGTTTGGCTGAGGTGGCAGAAAACAGTAGCCATCTTTCTGTGCTCCCGTTTCTGTCTTCTCCAAGTCTTGGGCCCATTTGTAATGTTTGTATCGTGGTCACGCCTAAAGCCCCCAATCAGGATCAGGACCCAAATGTATCAGGCACAGGATCTACAAAAAACAGAACCAAACACATGGTTTTGTCAGCCTGACAGGGACAGCGGGAAAGCTACTTAGATGAGACGTGGTCACTGTTAAGGGACATGCTCCACAGGGCCAAATTGTGTAGTCTTTACTTTGTGCTTATTCAGTTATTGATACCAATGGGAGTTTTACAATGCATAAGGACTATAAGAGAGGGATTTTATACAAGAATTGCCTTTCTTTAGGAAAATAAACCTCACCCTTTAAGGTTTTTTTTCTTCCTTTGGTTTGTGGAACATAGCTTTCAAAATTCTGTTATGTTTCCCTAAGGAGTCTATGAGCAGAACTATGCCGTTGCTACTGCACAGCAGTTGCATAATGAGTGTTAAGTGCAAATTTGAATTAGATGGCTATCCAGTATGCGTATGGACCCCTGAATTTTAAAGATGATATTCTAGGAGTGCACGTTGTAATGAATGTGGCTCTATGCTTACGGTAGTGGGAAGGTGCATTGTGGGACGTGAAATTGTGTGCTAGTTATACAGGTATTGGGATGCAATGCCAATCTTCACAGCACAGTGGGTGGAATCTGTCTATCTGTGTAGGCATTTTTATTTGTCATATAATGTACTGAATACATTTCATAATTATACAAATTTCATGAAATTCTTTGCATAAAATATTTCAATATGTTTGTCATTGTTTCTTCACCTCTGGCCAGTCTAAAGTGTCTGTCAGTCTGTGGTATTTGTCTGTCTATCACTCAGTTTGTGTGTGTGTACACACAGACATAGGTGGATAGGTACACTATATCTATCATTATCTATGCAGGGGGTTGAAACTCATTTTTGGAGAAGGCCAAATTCCATTTTGTAAGCTGGTCCCTGGGCTGAGGTCTGAACTTGGGCACCTTTGCTACCCTTAGAGGATCTCCCATAGGTATCAAGAAGGGGTTGCACAAAGATAAAGAGTAGCTCATGGCCCTTGGAGAGGTTTTCAGAGTCACGTAAGTGATGGCGGAGCCCATGTCATACTAACTTTTAATCCCTTAGCTACTTTTGAAAATCCCTTAGTGTGGTAAATAAAGCCATGGAGGAGTCTGAAGTTGGCTCTTAAGTCCATGTTCAGGCATCTTGGCCAAAGTGCTGAGCAGCCAGTGGCTCTGAATAAAGTCGGTGGGTGTGGTGGGATGTTCAGTACTTTGTGAATGTTGTTACTGACTTAGGAGCCTAAGTGAAGATTTCCAAGTTCAACTTTAGGTTCCTAGTTTGGAAAATCCCGGCTAAACCTTTACTATCATCTTCATTATTAGGAGTTATGTCTATTCTCACCTTAAGACCACAGCTATTTCTGCCCTTTCTCTCTCTCCTTTCTCCATCCTCCTTTCTCTCTCTGTCCACCCCTCATCTCTTTGTTTGTCTCTCTTAATTTTCCTCCCTCTGCATCTCCTTCCCTGCAACTGCTCCCAGTACCCACCTGCATGGGCTTCTCACTCAGCCTGTTCCCCTGGCCAGCTGATAAAATGATTGGCGATTAAATGGTTAATGATAACCATGGAGAGTGTTGTCATTAGGTTTTAGAGTCAACACACACTCCAGTTATATGAACAAGGAGTGGGGGTGTCAGCATTCCCTCAGCTATTGCTTGACTATCTGCAGACTCAAGGGATATGTCTACACTGCAAAGAAAAACCCGCGGGATTGAGTCTCAGGGCCTGGGTCGATTGACTCGGGCTCATGAGACTAAAATCAGCAGTGTAGACGTTTCCACACAGGCTGGAGCCCAGGCTCTCAAATCCAGCAAGGGGGAAGGGCCTCAGAGCCCGGCCTCCAGCCCAAAGTGGGAATGTCTACGCCGTGATTTTTATCCCCACAGTCTAAGCCCTGCAAGTCCGAGTCAGTTGGCCTAGGCTCTGAGACTCGGTACCGTGGGTTTTGCTTTGCTGTGTAGAGGTACCCAAGAAGACAATCCTTGGTTCTATTTTGGAAGGTTAACTTCACGGTCATGAGGGCTAGAAACATATTTGAAATGAAAGCTCATGTAGGACACATGCGTGTATCAAACAGGCTAGGTGTTTGACACCTCTGATCAACGGTGTTTGTCTTGCTAAGTTATTTGTTTGTTCTGATTGTTATTGTGCAAGGCGGTGGGAGATGGCAGTAGTGGTCAATAGATGATCCTCTTCTGTAGAAACTGGACTTTGTGACTGCTCAGCATAATAGATAGCTTCAGGCTGCACCTAAGTGCAAGCCCTGGTTTCCCTGCTGTTAGATATATGTGAAGTAATCATTAGATAATGTAGTTGCTGATTACAGTTGTAAACAGAGGTGGATTCACTGAAGCATTTTAAAGACAGGTTTTGACTATATCTAACCCTTGTGAATGGAGACCCGAGTCATGCCAGGAAAGTGACCCTAATGTTAACTTCATCTGGTGCAGAGCCCTTATGTAGTTGTAATAGTTTCAAGTTCTTACCTGTGTGTGGTTCTAATTTTGATAGAGTCCTCGCACCGCTTGAAGATTATTGTGTGCTCTGGAAGAAAGTAAGTCATAAAAGACTCCTCTTCCGCATGAGAACGATAACAGCAAAGATGTGGTTGAGAAGTGTTTTATAGCCTGGAAGCTCAAGAGACGTTTGTGTGATATTTATTTTTGGCCCCTCTGACATATTTCCCCATTAGAAACAGGATGGCAGTGAGCTTTGGGGAAGGAAGTTTGCTGAGAGACGGTGAGCTAACCCTAAAAACAGCCATACGAATCTGCGAAGCAATGGAACAAGCCAAACTGCAGTCTTAAGCTTTCCATGACGAGGAAAGTCAAGGAAGCAACATGAGGGTATCGCTCAGAGGGGCACAAAGGATGGACATGAGAAGAAAACCCACGGGTCGCAGTCAGCACAAGGAAGAGCACAAAACCAGAAGGCAGGCTGATATCTGTGTAGGAACTGGAGAAGTGAATATGCACATACAGACTGCCTAGCATCTGGCCAAAAGTGCAGCATTTGTGAGTGCAACCAATTTGCAAACCCATGCAGGCAAAAGGAAAAGGTAAATGCTTTGAAGGAATACATTGATAACCTCAGTGGTGAAATGCTGTACAGCGATTCCATATAGCAATCACAATTGGCAAAGACTGGCCTATTACCCTTAAAGCCCAGGGGATGGAAATTGCATATAAAGTGGACGCAGGTACTGAAATCAAGGTGTTACCGGTGTGACTGTGACACATTCTGACTGAGATGCCAATTCATGAAATAAGCAAATATCCTGAGAACACACATTGCCCTGTTTCTGCAGCGGGAAGATGCCATATCACTCTGATATATGACAAACAGAGAAGTAAACGCTGAAATTGTTACAAGGGATGGAACACATATCTTGGGCCTGGAATCAGGCTAGCCATTGGGACTGATGTTTATTGTATAACAGGACTTGACTCAGAACATTATAACTTAAGTGGAAAAATGCTTAAAGGATTTAGGGATGTTAACAGTAACATGGCAAGTGGCCTTAAGTCTGTGCAGCCAGCATCATTCCTGTGGCTGTGAGGAGCAACTTACAGTGGAGGAACCTGGGTGCATTCTGCTGGCAGTGGTTGGAGAAAACTTTTGGGACTGAATATGCCAGCGTGAGGCAGGAGCTCTATCACATGCCAGCCAGACATGAAATCTGGGGGGAAATGGTAGGTGTCAAAGTCTTCACCCTTCTGGATGTATCGGATTAGTTTTGGCAAATGTTCCTAACTCAAGAGAGTTCTTGACGGCATTTTAATGTCTTTTGACAGGCACCATTTCCAACGCCTCTATTTTGGTGTTTGTTTAGCCTCTGTTATATTCTATAGAACGGTGCAGCAGTTCCTGGGCCGCATAGATGCTTTTATCGTTTGGGACAACACAGAACAAGAACCCAATGACAGGCCTGTATAAAACACCGTAGGTTGCCAGGGACAATGCACTGAAACTGAATAAAACCAAGTGCTGACTGCAAAGGAAGAGGACTCTTGGATTTGGCGGACTCATCTTCATTACAACCTGGAGACCTCTTTTAAACACAATGACCTGTGGCACCTGGAAGGATACAAACACATGAGGCCTAGAACTACTGGGCTCACTCATTAACAATATGATGGACGTACCAACACAAATGCAGGAAGCAGTGTTATTTCTGAAACCATCTACCAGGAACCACACACACACACACACACACACACACACACACACACACACACACACACACACACACACACACACACACACACACACACACACACACACACACACACACACACACACACACACACACACACACACACACGGCAGAAGAATAATTTTATAAGCCCCAGTGACTCATTGAAGGTCACCGGCTATTTTAGGAATTAGAGGAAATGAAAGAAAAAAGTTTAAAATGAATTGTTTTAGAACAAAAGGGAGGAATGTGTGGAATAGCTGTTGCCATTCTGGCAGTATCTGAAGAGGACAGGAGGTCAGCCACCATACTAGAATGCAGAGCTCTTTGACTGCTCATCAGAGCAGAGAGTGGCAGGCACCTTTTAAAAGTAGAATCTGGTCTCGGTGGTATGAGATGCATGAACAGTAAGGTTAAAATAATTTAATCCTTGAATATAAATTGTCATTGCTATAATGGAAAGAACAACACCTTATATCTCTCTTCAATTCTCTGAAGATGAGTATATGAGCATCTTCACTCTGGTTTCATTAAATCAGACAGTCGTTGCTGTTAAATTGATGGTAGTTATTCATTTATAAGACAGTTAATTGATTTACATGGAGACAAGCTCTACCTGCTATTTCTATGTTTCTACAATCCAGCATTTAAATAGGCACCCAAAATGGGTGAACAAGAGGAATACCTGATTTTATCTATTGGACGATAATTTGATAGTGGCCTTTTCACCCTGGAGGGAATTTGTAACTTCGGTTATACCCGCTTCTGTACAATTTCCCTTCAGCTCTAGTACAAAGCCAGCAAGGTAAAACAGCTCAAGGTAAGGATGAAAGCCCAAAAAGGAAACAGATGTGCCAGGGTAATGCCAGGTTCAGGTTTGGTTTAGGTGATATTGAGATTCAGGAGTCTGTTAATGATGCAGATATTAAAATCTCTAAACTCCAGTATAATCCAAATAGCCTATTTGCCGGTCCCTACTGGAGGCTCCTCTGTGGCGGCACAGGAAAGCTTGGTTCCTTGTTTGAAGTTGACACTCTTTCCCCATTGACTTTGGGTGTTTTCATGCTGCCTGTCAGAAGATGCAGTAAGCCATTAAATTCAAGCTTTAAGATTAAACAATAAAGTGATTGAGGTGAAGCACTCCCACTGTTTAATATGGCTCCCAAATTGCAGCAATGTATTAAACAGCTCTTCTTTTCAGCAGTGCCTTGAATGGCTGAATACACTTCTACTTATTAAATCAAAGTTATGAAAATTGCTGTTTGTTTCCTAGTTAATGTGGGCTCTAGCAGTCTCATTTTGTTCCTTTTTATGAGAAGTCAGTTTTGCTGTGGAGACCAGTAGCTGAAATGTAACTTCTTTCTTCATCATCAAGTAATCTGCTGGGTTTGAGAGATACTGTTAGTTTGATGATAAGCCCATGCATATTTACACGTTGATTGTGCTAGGGTAGGTATTGAGATGTTACGGTATGGCTGAAGAAAACAGGAATTCCATTGTGTAATTCCATTTAAGGCAGCTGCACCTACTTTCCCACCTCCACATCTTTATTTTTGTTACAATAATTGCTGGCAAATTTACAGTACAAAGGAATACCGTGCCCACAGATTCCAGTACCATGCAGTTATAGGGCCTGATTCTGATCTCACTACACTGGTGGAAATTGGGAAGTTACTCCACTGAAGTCAATGTAGTCACACTGGCAGGAAAGCAGTGTGTGTTTAATCAGATTCAGCTCCACTGATTTTAAATCATGAAATCTCTTGTGGTGTGTTTCCTGCTTGAACCTTCATTTTGCAAAACAGTTTGCTGTCTTAACTTTGTGTGTGTAGGAGGGACTGCAGAATGCTTAAAATAAAATACAAAGTTGTTGCATTGCTGCAGGAAAAAAATGCATAAAATTGTTAATCATTTGCATCACCTTTTAATTCTTCTGCTTTGCTCACTCTGACACACAGCTGTCTTTCACAAGACAATGAGTAATATAGGTCAGCATACTTGCAAACTGAGTCAGATTAAAATTTAGGGGTAATTGAAGATATTTACATTCACAGCAAAGATCCAGGCTGATGGTACAATGATCCTTATGCATGCATCTAAAAGGAGAAAATAGGATCCTTTTCCTTCTACGCTTTTTACCACTTAGCCAGGAACAGTGAAACATTTTTCCATTTTCTCCTGTCCTTCAACTCCTAGCTGAAGTCCGGGGAGACAGCTGCCAACGTTGCCAGAGAGCTTGCGGAGCAGACGAAAAATCACTTGAATGCTGGAGACATCACATATTCAGTCCGAGCCATGGACCAACTGGTGGGCTTGCTGGATGTGCAGCTCCGAAACCTGACTCCAGGTGGGAAAGACAGTGCTGCGCGCAGTTTAAACAAGGTAAGAAGCGAAGGCCTTGGGAGCGGTGAGGAGGGTAAGCAACAGTTGTGCTTTCTCCAGAGAGCTGTTAGAAGGCCTCACTATTGCCAGTGTTGGGATGTGATTCTTTCTAAGTAGATGGGAGCACATGGCCGTTTTCATTTGAGATGTATTTTTAGTCTGTCGAGTTGTGGAACAGTTGTTAATGCCAAGTGTGCTGTTGGAAAATGTCTGTACTCAAATGCTTAGCAGTATAAACTCCAGGAGGCTGATTTTGTTCCCAGCTACCATGCATGAGTGCAACTCGAGAGAAACTCTGTTGAGGCAATTGGAAATACTCTGGATTTACACCTATGTGACTGGTAGTGGAATTTTGCCCAGTGAGTCTATTGCTGAATCCACTTGTGAAATGACCCTCGCACTCTAAACCACAAAATGAGGGATCCTGGTTTATAAAAATCCTAGCCAATGAATTTACATTGATGGGAGGAGGGGAAAGGTATTTGAAATGGCAAAGTGAATGTGAATTAGTAAAACACTTTTATTTAAAATAGCACAACCTGGCAAGGTAACTTAACATTAGACAGTTCTTTTTATGTATAACTTTTTCCAGGGCTACCTTTTGAATCATATGATTACTGTGTAGTTCCTGTGATGTCTAGATGGAAAATATTGTTATCTTGGGAGCTGGGTGTAGATGGCAATTTAAATGTTAAAATCGGGAAGGGTTGATAGTTGAATTCTTAGCTGTGGAGTTTATACAAATACATTTGCTCCTTTAAGGTGAAATCTACTCCTGTGTAAAATGTCAGCCCAGGGCTTACGCATCACTTAAATATCAGTTTAGCCCACAAAATAGGCCCTATATGAAATTAAAGTGGTGGTTCATATAGACCAGAGTTTCTCAAACAGAGGTCGCCTCTTGTGTAGGGAAAGCCCCTGGCGGGCCGGGCCAGTGTGTTTACCTGCCCCGTCTGCAGGTCCAGCAAATCGCGGCTCCCACTGGCCGTGGATCACTGCTCTGGGCCAATGGGAGCCGCTGGAAGCAGCGGCCAGCACGTCCCTCGGCCCAAACCGCTTCCAGCAGCTCCCATTGGCCTGGAGCAGTGATCCGCGGCCAGTGGGAGCCACAATCGGCCGGACCTGTGGACGGGGCAGGTAAACACACCGGCGCAGCCCGCCAGGGGCTTTCCCTACACAAGCGGCGACCCCAGTTTGAGAAACCCTGATATAGACCTTGCATTGGCCCTTAAGACAAAGAATAGATCCCTCAGATTGACGTTCACAGTTATGTAGACTGTATTCTTAAAACAAAGTACCAAATTCTGCTTCGAGTGACACCATTGGCTTTAATGGCAGAGACATCTGTGTAACTACAAGCAGAACTTGGTTCCAAGGTTAGATTGAGTGTGGGTGGGGAGATGGAGGGGGATGGGATGGGGAATCACAGATACACCAGATATTTTCTGTGCTTACTGTATTTTGGGATGCAAACCCAAATAATTCTATGAAAAGCAAAGTTATTATTGTTGGTTTATGCTGTTTTAAGCACAAAGGATCTTTTGGATTGTTATATTTAAACATAAAAACAACTCTAGGAGTTAGAGTCCTGTGCATCCTGTGCTTTGCATGTGCTGTTGGCTGGGTTAACTTGATGCTATTAATTAATATTGCTTCACGCTCTCCTATAACAGTGTGGGCATTAACTGATACAGGGATATAACAATGTGTATTGCAGACCTATTGCAAAGCTTTTAGATATGAAATTATGTTGATATCTGACATTGGGTAAAACTGGCAATTACTGTCACATACTAACTGGTTACATGATTCTAATTTGCTGGCTACTTTGAATATTGCTTAGCTACATACAGCATCCAGTCACCTTTGCTTTGCAAAACATATGTTTTTAATGCTTGTCTACTTCACCTTCTGACATTTCTCCATTTCTATGAAAATGTGGTTGTAGCGAGAGGAGGGAAAGAACATAACAGTGTTTCTCACTCTGCCTTTCCTTCCTGTGGTCCCCTCTAGCAGTTTTCCCCCCTCGGGTTTCCATAGTCAACTAGTACAAATCAATTGTGCTGCACATTAAAATTCTGGAGTGTGTGGAGTCCTGCAAATCAGTGAAACGAGTCAGTGAGCCAAATGACAGGCTCAGTAATTTACTTGCTCTCATTCCCCACCTAATTCTTTAGAGGAGCAACTGCTCTGTGTTCATTTAAGAATGCCTGGCTTAAAGCTGGAAGTAGTATTAGGCAAACAATAGGCAGTAGAGTCACTGCTCCATTATCCCCTTTGCTGATCAAGGATAATGCACCGAAAAGAAAAGAAAAAGTAATTAGCAAAGACTTTGTGTTTTGTTCTGTTTAGTCAGAGAGAGCAAAAGAAAGCAAGCAACAGCCATCAAATATTCGGTTAATCTGTAGGAGAAATGTGTAAGTCCACAGAAAGGACTTCGCTCAGTACTTGGCCAGAAAACTGGGTTCTTATTTTTTTTTAATACAAGTTGATGTAAGATGAATTGAAATGAACTGGGGTGATAGTGGGGCATCGTTTTCTTTTGTTAAAATTTTAACTATGTTAGCATACACTAGGGAGATTTTAGTGTGTGCCAGCAGCAGCTTCATGGCCCGGTTAACTCACAACACCCAGCACTGTGTAGGCAAGGCCAAAGATAAAATAGCCTGAAATATTCAGCCTGATTCTCATTTAACTGTAATTGACACCTCTTTAACGGACCTTTACACTGCCAGAGCAATGTAAAGGAGTCTTGTGCAAATAAGAATAAGGCTCGAAATCTCTGACATTGTCTGACATGATGTGCAATGTATGATTTCAAATTTGCAAGGTAAATTTAGCTTACAGAATAGTTACAGTTTGCCTGGAGGTCTGCTGCCATAACTAACAGCTGCTGTGGCAGTTTCCAGTCTGTGCTTTCCTGAAAAGAACTAACCAACTGTTTCTAGAGCCAGTACTTACAGCATTCCACTGCTGCTTAGCTTGCATGTTCTCCTCGAAACTTATCAACAGAGAAATGATAGCTTTTGTGTAGATGTTTTCTTTATTTTTTCCCTTGTTTTCTTCTGTCACTAACTTGTTTTTTCTATTCCGTCTTTAATCTGCTGTCTTTATGGATTCAGCTTCAGAAAAGGGAGCGCTCTTGCAGGGCCTATGTCCAGGTATTTCTAGTGTTTTTATAAATCTGTCAAGTTGTTTGACTGAATGTCTGGTGCTGTTCTTGTGTCTGTGTATCTGATCACTCTAGCCTTTGGGGCAGCAAATTCTCTAGTTAAGGCTACAGGATAACATTATAATTCCGCTTTCCATTGCTTACAACTTTCAAGAATGGTTGGGGCAGAAACTCACTAGAAAATTGGGGGAAAGATTGGAGAAAATTATTTCAGCCATTTTTTGAGTTATCCAAATGGGGAAGGCAGTTTTTTGTATATATTATTAGTAGTATTGTTATTATTTATTAATCATGTTTATTACTATAGTACCTAAGGGCCAGCCAAGACTTGCACCCCATTGTGCGAGGTGCTGCATAAACTCAGGGTAGGTGATTGTCCCTTCCCTGAACAGCTTATGATATACATAGACAAGAGAAACACGAGGTAGAGGTAGAGGTAGCGGGGAGGGGAAGGATAGCTCAGTGGTTTGAGCATTGGCCTGCTAAACCTAGGGTTGTGACTTCAATCCTTGAGGAGGCCACTTAGTGATCTGGGGCAAAAATTGGTCCTGCTAGTGAAGGCAGGGGGCTGGACTCAATGACCTTTCAAGGTCCCTTCCAGTTCTAGGAGATTGGTATATCTCCAATTATTACCTTACACCAGCACCATGAATAATGAGATGGAGAGGTGGCAGGGAAGCACCACCTGGTTCCTGGTGCCCCCAGAGTGCAGGGGAGGAGTCTACTTTACAGAAATCTGGGTTGGGGGTGGGATTTGGGAGAGAGGTGGCTGCAACTGGGTCCCATTTTAGCCCCTCTTCCCTGTGGAGCAGTCCCTGCTTTGGCTGCACCGTTCCACCTGTGCACACGTATTTTTACTTTAGAAAAGAAAGGTAAAGCTTCTGTGCATATTGGTCACTCAAAAACAACTGAATGTCACATGCGGCTTATCCTCATTAAGGAATAATGCCGTGTGGGGGTAGCCTGTCCCCCTTGGTGTGGCTTAAGCCCACCCCCTTTTTCTCTTCTGGACATTTGCTTTTGCCAGTACTTGGAGCAGCTTCTCCTCTCTCCTCTCAAGGTTCGGGACTTGTGTTCCTTTCTGGCACCCGGTGCCTCCACACAGGGGATTCTCACTAAGCCAGATACCCAGGGGTGAGCTCCCTTGAGAAAGTCAATGCTGATGCTGCAAGCTGGCACGCAGTGTATAGTCCAGTCCCCAGGACCATACAAGTAAATAAACTTAACCCCAGTATAAGGGATTGGGGATTTACTGAGAACAGGAAGATGGGAGCTGAGGAAAGAAAGGGTTACGGTTAACTAATAATTACCAAATGTTTATAACTAAGCCACACCCCCACCTCCTAAATCTCCCAGACTCCTCCAAACCCAGCTCCGTGCCTGGCAACTGGCCAAAGCAGATGGCACAGGTGAGATGGTGTGCCCTGAGATGGAGTGCAGCTGTCTAGTGCAGTGGGCAATTCAGAAACAACTCCCTCTGTGAAATGTGCCTGCTTAAATCGAGCTGCTCCAAGTATTGGTAAGAGCAAATACCCAGAAGAGAAAAAGAAGGAGGGCTGAAGCCACGCTCTGGGGGAGGGGCTACACCCACTGGCATTATTCCTTAATAAGGATCACAAGCTAAATATGAGTCAGCAGTGCAACACTGTTGCAAAAAAAAGCAAACATCATTCTGGGATGTATTAGCAGGAATGTTGTAAACAAGACACGGGGAGTAATTCTTCCGCTCTACTCCGTGCTGATTAGGCCTCAGTTGGAGTTCTGTGTCCAGTTCCGGGGTCCATATTTCAGGAAAATGTGGAAAAATTGGAGAGAGCCCAGAGGAGGGCGACAACAATTATAAAAGGTCTAGAAAACATGACAAAAAATGGGTTTGTTTAGTCTGGAGAAGAGAAGACTGAGAGGGGACCTGAAAACAGTTTTCAAGTACATAAAAGGTTGTTACAAAGAGGAGGGAGAAACATTGTTCTTGTTAACTTCTGAGGATAGGACAAGAAGCAATCGGCTTAAATTGCAGCAAGGGAGGTTTAGGTTGGACATTAGGAAAAACTTCTGTCAGGGTAGTTAATCACTGGAACAAATTGCATATGGATGTTGTAGAATCTTTGTTATGGGGAGATTTTTCAGAGCAGGTTAGACTAACACCTGTCAGGGACGGTCTAGATAATACTTAGCCCTGCCTTGAGTGCAGGGGACTGGCCAAGGTGACCTCTTGAGGTCCTTTCCAGTCCTACACTTCTATGATTCTATCATTTCTTAATTTTAAAATATTTTTGTCCAACTCTCACAGCACCTATTTGTCATGGACGATTTGCCACAGGTGAAGTTTCAATTTTTTGGGACACATCCCTGTAAATCTCCTCATGTAGAGTATCCATGGACTTTAGTAGGAGCCTGCACAGAGAATATGCCAAATTGTGCCTTGGGAGTTCAGCTAACCTGGAGTTTCCGTATACAACCCCCAATCTTTAGAGTTCTCTTTTAAAGTGGAACAGTTATATTTTACCCTCCTCAGGTAACTCAGAAATAAGGACAGAGTTTTCTTCAAACTTTCCCCCAAATCCACCTGGTGGCTGTGATCAATCATGGAAAACTTCAGATGAAAGGGGACATTTGTCATAAAGTGATGACCAGTTGCAAGCTGTGGCCCTGATTCTGCAAAGACTTACAAGCCAGCTTAACTTTAGGCACTGCTAGTTGTCCTAGTTATTAGTGGATAGCTCACTGGACTGGGCTTCCGTTCCTGGCTCTACCACGAGCCTGCTGGGAGACGTTGGGTAAGTCACTCCCTCGCTATGTGCTTCAGTTTCTCCATCTGTAAAATGGGGATGTAAAGAGCTTTGAGATCTACTGCTGAAAAGCACTAGGTATTACCATTATTACTCACGGTCTTTGCAGGATCAGAATGATAGTGCAATTTGTCCTGTTACCTTGACTATAGATCCAGTGAATCTTATAGAGCAGTATGTGCAATGTGAATGAGTTAACTTTGCAATAAGGAACATTTTTTTATCTCCTGATTTTTATGTGTTTAATTTTGCAGTCTTAATGTTGCAGTAATGCAGGATTTGCCATTATTTATATGTATATAATACACACAGAGACATTAAAACAAAACACACATTTATGTTTAAGGTCCCCTCTGCACATCTGTGCACCTACAAACCATGACATCTTGTGCTATGATACGCTTTACTTTGCCAATGCACAGTGGTTCTCAAACTTTTGTACTGGTGACCCCTTTCACATAGCAAGCCCTTGAGTGCGACCCCCCTTTATAAATTAAGAACACTTTTTTATATATTTCACACCATTATAAATGCTGGAGGCAAAGCGGGGTTTGGGGTGGATGCTGACAGCTCACGACCCCCCATGTAATAACCTCGTGACCCCCTGAGGGGTCCCGACCCCCAGTTTGAGAATCCCTGCTCTAGCACCTGGGGTGAAAGTGCTTGGATTTCTATGTCTGTAAAATGTGTATAAAATGGCATTCTTCTTCATTACCCGGTCTGATCCCTTTGGGTATGGATATCCTGAGGTGTGTGAGAGTTGTATCTAGCCTTCCCCCCAGCTAACTGTCCTGGTCCACTGATTTGCTTTCATCAGTAAAGAGAAGTAAATGTTTTCCATTCCTCAGGCTGAGTACTCTTAACATTTCAGAGAGAGTAGCCAAACCCATTTCTCTTCTTCTTCTTCTTCTTCTTCGCTGTCTTTGAGATTTTGCTGTGTAAAAAAGAAAAAGCAAACTCTTATATTTTTTATTTTATTTTTTCCCTTGGCCAATAATGTATAGTGTATTTAACATACTTTTAAAGAAAAGTGGGAAGACTTAAGCATATGCTTAACTTTAAGCATGTGAGTATTTCCCTTTAACTCAGTGGGGCTATTCGTGTGTTTAAAGGTTAAGGATTGCCTTCCAAGGTGAATTAAACTAAATTGAATTAATGTTACTTTAATTCTGAATAAGAGCATCCACACAGGATCTTGGTGTTGTTTAACTAATCTACTTTAACCTTGCATATTGAGTTAATTTAGATTAACTATCCTGAGTGTCCTCCTGTAGACAAGCCCTTACACCGTACAAAGCTCTAATAAACCTTCTGAAGAGAACAACCATGGGATGCAGAATGGAATGGATGACCTAATTGTTCTTGTCCATCTCTGATATGGTCTGTACTTTGAATATGTTAACAGAAACATATGGGGGGAGGGATAGCTCAGTGGTTTGAGCATTGGCCTGCTAAACCCAGGGTTATGAGTTCAATCCTTGAGGGGGCCACTTGGGGGTCTGGGGCAAAAATTGGTCCTGCTAGTGAAGGCAGGGGGCTGGACTTGATGACCTTTCAAAATCCCTTCCAGTTCTAGGAGATTGGTATATCTCCAATTATAAAAGAATGTACCTTGTCACACCTTTATGTGCTATGTTGCAGAGTGTTTGGCATCAATATAGTCTTCAAACAATACATTTTCCCTTAGAAATTCATGTAATTGTAGTCACCGAAAAGTGTGGCTGCCATGCACAGGGAAGAGAATATGATCAGTAGAAATTAAAGAGGATTCCAGAAAATTCACTCTTCCAGCCAATAATTAAGAGAAATCTGTAGGCTGGCCGTGGCAGTTCATTAGACCCTTTGCAGCCCCTGAGTCAATCTTAGGTAATGTCCACGCTGGACCTGGAGGTATAATTTCCAGCTCAGGCAGATGTACCCACCCTAGAAGATTGAACTAGCATGCTAAAAATAGCAGGGAAGCCATGGAGTCATGGGAGGCAGGATGGGCCTAGCCACCCCAAGTATGTATCTAGGGTCTCAGACAGGATCATGGCTAACTGTCTTACCACTGTGTCTGCACTTACCCTCTATGCACCTGAGTTCTCCAGCTATACACTGCTATTTTTAGCACACTAGCTTGATCAAAGCTAACACAAGTATGTCTACCGACGTTGGTAATTACACCTCCAACTCCAGTGTAAACGTACCCTTAGAGTCGAGGGCTGAAATTCTGGCCTCGTTGAAGTCAGTGGGAGTTTTGCCATTGACTTCAGGAGAATCAGGATTCCACCCTTGTAACATGATTTTGTTACAGAGATGAATATTGCCATGAATTGGAACCTTATAGTTAAGTTTCTGTGCACAGTTTTGAAAATGTACCTTTTACTATTGATCTCTCTAAACAAGGGACAAACGCAATAGGAAGTTGATATGAAGGATGTCCAGTAAATGCAGAGCCAGCAATGAAAATAACTGGTATTTTAGGAGGTTTAATTTGGGATGGATGGATAAATTGATTAGAGTTTTGGTGGTTTCCTCATCATGGAGGACATAAATAAGTAATTTTTATAGACCTTTAGTGATGGGTAACTCTGTATAGCCAATACTTTAAGCTGATGGTGGTCTTGAGCAAAGATGTATATATAATTAAAAAATAAACCATATCAAATATGGATTCAAATATATTGCAGAGTTCTTCAAATAAATGTATCTGCAAATATGTTTGTGAGATTATTAGCCCATCCCTTTAGATAGTAGTATAGTGAAAACTAATATTGATCTGATAATTTGTTTGAAAAATGTCAAACCCTGTGATCTTTACTGTAAGTAGAGTTTGCTGCTTCACCTCCTTTCAGAAGTTGATGTGGTAACTGGTCTTTTTTTCTTCTTTCAAAAAGAAGAAAACAAAAATCACAACCCATCCAAATCCTCCACTCTACTGTAGTGGCAACTCAAGGCATCAGCATTGACACAACAAAGGTCATAGGTGAATAGACAGCTGCCCACGGATTTGGAAGTCAGAACTGATATAAGAGAAACTGTCACTCAGAATTCTATTGCATAATAATTACATGCAGTGAGAGAGGCCTAATCCACCAAAGGAGACTTACTTGATGGGGATCACTTGTTATCAGATAGTTCCATGCAGAAGATAACCATGTACCAGTTGAAGATGAGATGAAATTTCTGTATGCGGAACAAGGCTGTATTTTTATTACTCCTGCTTGTAAAATGGTCTGAAATCATCTTGTGAACACAGAAAACTTCCAGGACATAATTCATTCTCATTAGCTGATGTTGAACTGTATGTCCACATCTATTCATCATCATCATCATCATTATCATTGCTATTATTAATTTGTACACTTAGGAGCCCCTGTCATGAATCAGGACCCCGTTGTGCTAGGTGCTGTACAGACACGAAACAGAAAGATGATCCATGCCCTCCAAAAGCATACAATGTAAGAAAACATCCCATAGTTTCTCAAACCCAACCTCTTTATCATTCACTCCTCTTGGCAACCTATTTCAGATGTGCTGCAGAAGGAGTCATCATGATGGAGACTAGAGTAGAGAGTGTAATTCACAGTGAATAATGCATATAATTTGTTTAGAATTCATAGTTACTCGGTTTTATGGAGGGTTGTTTCCCACCCCTTTCTTCTTTCATGCTCTGGATTGATTGTGAGCAGCTTGCTTCAAGTATTTGATATTCAATATTTGACATTTGACCTGAGTTCATTGGTTGTGATGGGTCTCCTTAGCCGGCTTATGGCATTGTTTCTACTGCGGGGCTGGATGCGTGTAACTCCTCGAGTCAGGAGACTAGGCTGGGAGAGATCACTGGGGCTTTGAATCCATCAGGGAGAAGAAGCAGATAAGCAGGGCTAGGAAAGCTTAGAAAAAAATAAACCTTTGCCTTTCTTGGCCACAAAATTTATGCTCATGCACAAGGGATAGTCCAATGGCTTAGTGAGCCTAGGACTTGCAAGAGCTGCATTCATTTCCCTCTTCCCCCACCGGCTTCCTGTGCGATCTTGGGCCAGTCAGTTAAACTTGGATCCTGAAAGTTTTTTAGGCTCCTAACTTCCATTGAGATCAATGGACATTAGGCATCTCGATACCTCAGAGGATCTGGGCCTTACCCTCTGTGCACCTGAGTTCCCCATCTATACAATCGGGAATGATTATTATCATCCCTGTCTCTCGTGGGCGTGGTGACATAAATACACTAAAGGTTACAGGTATTCAGTTACTACAGTAAAGGGGGCCATATAAGCACTTTAGATACGTTAAAAAACAATTGGTCTCCTGCATCGTTATTGGCTGTGCGCAGAGTTTGAAATCAGGATCAAAGGGAGCCTTGCTGCATATGCCGAGTAACAGAGCCTGTAGATGTGCTGCCCCAGGAACAGAGCAGGGACTGGATTGTGACGCTGAGAGTTTCAATGGGGTCTCTCATTCATCCCCCTTTTGCTCCAGGCTGTATGTGGTCTTGCTCAGCCCTATCCCTGGGGCAAATCACTTCCCAGTTGCGGCTAGCCAATGCCCTCCCTTGCCTACCTGTGCAGGAGGCAGAATCCTGGCTCGGCTTGGCCTGTTCTCACCTTCCCTGCACGGCTACTGGCAATATGAGTGGTCTGTACAAGGAATTCAGGTAGCACCTGATACCTGCATATTGTGGGTGTGTAGTCAAGGTTTCAATTGCATGTGTGGGCCTCATTACAAGGAGTGAGATCGGATCCTTGTCTTGCTTGTGTAGTTTGTGCCACAGCTCTGGTGAATAGTGTGCATAACCTCAACTCTGTATCGTGCCACGCAGCGATCCCTTCATGTGTAAAATTAACCACTAAGAGGGAAAATGCTGAAAGGAGAGAGTGTCACCTTAGCCTCCCGCAAGTGCTTTTGTCAGTGAATCCTAACTGCTTTAACATTTATAGAAAGTGAACACAATGGCCAAAGCAAATGGTTTGAATCTGGGTGGGAAAAACCAGCCTTCACAGTATTTGTCTGGGTCTAGCTGAGACATTTTCCTTCTGCAGATTACCAGGATTTGGCCAGCACTCCATTCTTTACTTAGGGTCCATCTGCACAGCAGCAGGGAGGTGGAATTCCCAGCTCGGGTGGATGTATGCACGTTGGCTCTGCTCAGTCTAGCAGCATGGGCAGTGCCTCCAGCTAGCCACCCAAGGCCGTATCCAGGGCTCGGGCAGGATTGTACTCTGGCGACTAGTCTGTACCACTGTAGCCACACAGGTGTTTTTAGGTGCGAGCTTGAGCAGAGATAATGTGTGTGTATACCAGAGCTGGGAATTACGCCACCTATCTGCTGTGCAGACATACTAGGGTGACCAGACGTCCCGATAAAATCAGGACCGTCCCGATATTTAGGTCTTTGACCTGCGTCCCAACCAATCTTTGGTCAGGACGCAATTTGTCCCAATATTTCGTTCTGCCGCAGCACTCAGCTTTTTTTTTAGCTCCGCTGGCAGACCTCCCCCCCGCACCCTCCAAATGTGTCCCGATATTTTCTCCCTCTCATCTGGTCACCCTAAGACATACCCTCAGCGTATCTGGAAGAGTCTCCTTCTGTTATTCTAAGTCAGAACCATACTGTTGCCACACCCCAAAACTATAACTGCTTTTCACTCCTGCAAGTGCCATTTTCTTACCCGTTAGAAGCTGGATGAGGCTTTTACCTTTACCTTACCAGCGACGATAGTGGAAGTGTTCTGAAGGTACTACCCATGCAGTAAAGAACACAGGATCTTCCATGAAGCGAATAACTTCATTGCTAAGATTGTGGCCTGTGTACTTTCAGTTCTTGTCATCTCCAGTCTGTGAAGATTGCTATTGTTTTGATCAAAGCGGTCCTTTTAGTTCTGATCCTCAGGTATCACTCTCGTGTGTTTCTCCCTGAAGATATCAGCAGTCTGAATCATTGTAGTAAGCGAAAATGATCAACTTTTCTCAGCGGATCCAAGGAATTAAGTTCATGACTGAGTAAAGGAAGAGGTCTTTTTTGAAAACCTAATATCTCTTGGTAGATAAAAGATATGTCTGGGATTAGTCTGTTGATATCTAAAATGGCTTAATCCTGCCTGTCCCACTTCTTATTGATGCCTGCTTGTGTCTAAACCGAAGAAGAATCTTGCCCCTTCATGACAGAATGTAAATTGAATTATGCCACATTTACTTGTGTACTTGCAGTGCACGTGACAAGAGAGATTTTAACCTCCATTTATAGAGTGAGAAGCAAATTAATGAGGATTCTCAAGTCACTTAATTGGCTGTATGACAAAGAGCTCTGCGGTGCGTGTGTCAAACAACTTTTGGAGTCCTCTCGTGATTTGTGCTTTGCTTGACTCCTGATGCTGTTCTATGTGGCCTGTCAGGTTGGATATCCTTGTTAAAGTGGCTGGAATAAATTGGCTAGCAGTGTGCATACAATGCAGTATATTAACTATAGCAACAGGGAGTACTTTTAGCAGCTTTTCAAGAGATCTAGATGTTTGCCCATAAGCATCAAAGCGGCCCAAACTTTCATTTAATATAATTAAAAGGACATCTGAAAGTAGTTTGATTCGCAGCAGGATTTTGTGGTTTGGTAACCTTTGTTAAAACTCTGTGAACTTAATATATTTCACAGCATGAGCAAACTGCACTTGATTTGTGTCAGGAAGAGAGAAAATACCCTGCGTGTTTCTGCTGTGCTGAGCCTATTGTTAGGACAGAGCAAGATCAAAGAAACAGACTTCAGTTTATCTTTGGAGTCTAACCTTCTCTGCATAAATATGGACAAGGAACATGAGTACATACTTCTGTGACAGGGCAACATCTACACGCAGCATAGAGAGGTAATCTCCAGCTCCTGGAGACATACTCGTGCTAGCTCTCACGCTAAAAACAGCAGTGTAGTCAGGGGCAGCGGCGGCAGGGGCCAGCCCCCCTGAGTACGGACCCACAGGGTTCAGGCAGATTTGTACTAACCTGGGCTGCTGCTTCCCATGCTTTGCTGTGATGCTATTCATTTGAGCGCACTAGCTCAGATGAGCTGGGAATCCCAGACCTAGCTGATAGTGTTTGAGGTAGCCTAAATAATTATAACTAAACTGTACTGTCTGGAGAAATGTCCACAAGTAATTATAGCAAAACTGAAATACGCCCTGTTGTTATCTGGGATATTGGTTGGAGTCGGCCCTTAAATCTGTTGACACTGGGAAAAGTCTCAAGACAAACTGCCATAGATGCTACGGGGAGATGTCGCTTTTATTTGGACAGTTGGAAGTCTGCATGTCTCCGATTCCCTGGGAGTTCCCTCGAAGGATGTGGAAAATCTGTCAGAGAAACACATGTTGCGTGCAGGCATTTTCCTCTCTCTCTCTCTCTCTGCAGTTTTGCTTACTTCCCCTAAGTGAGGAGCTACCTGTTGTTTGTATGCTCTCAATTCCCAAATAGAGGAACAGCAAATAAATGCAATCCTCAGAAAGCTATTCCACATGGAAGACCTTATGAGATGAAATAGGTCATATGTTATGTATCAGAGGGGTAGCCGTGTTAGTCTGGATCTGTACATGCATCCGACGAAGTGGGTATTCACCCACGAAAGCTCATGCTCCAAAACGTCTGTTTTGGAGCATGCTCATATTTAGTCTGGGCTCCAAAATCCATAATTTAAGTATTGAAATAGAAGTGGCCTGGTTATCAGATGTGTTGAGTGCTCCAAGCTCACGTTAAAGTCAATGGGAGGGCTGAGATGTTAGTCTATAAGGTGCCACAGGACTTGTCATATGTTATCTCCTTCTTCCTAGTCAGTTCCTTTCATTTCAGCCCCACAGATGCCTGCTGACCTTAGAACATTTCTTTGCATGTGCTAACTGCAAAGCAAAAAACACAGTCTCCAATTTATAGCCTCCTTCTCTTTCATAAGTCTTCTAGTATTTTTCCCTTGAGAAAGACCATGCTTTTCCTAGACCCAAACTGCAGATCAACGTTGACGCCATCAATCGCCAGTCACATACTATAGCACTAAATGAAGACCAGTGCTTCATTCTTAGACCCACTTCTCAGATGGGTGTAGAGGGTGATGGGAGAAATTAGCTTCTACGTTTTAAGCAATTTTTTAGAAAAACAATTAATCACTCTTCAACCAAACTCAGACGAAGTGCCAGTGGCGTAGCCAGGTTTTAACAGCAGGGGGAGCAAGCAAACATAAAAAGGCGCCCCCCCATTGGCTCCTCCTCCGGCCACGCCCCCCGGCTCCTCCGGCCACGCCGTGCCCCCTCCCAACCTTGGCTGGCTCCTCCGGCCAGACTGCGGCCATGCTGCGTCCCCCCCTAGCCACGTCCCCCCCATGGCTGTACAGAGAGGCTGGCAGAGGACGGAGGTACGAGGGGAGGTGAAGTGGAGGGAAAGGCAGAGGCACGGGGTACATGGGAGGGGTACATGGGGTATGGAGCTTGGGGACGGGTTACCGGGGATGGGAGTGGCTGGAGTCCCTGGGGCTCTCTGTGCAGAGGGGGCTGGAGCTGCCCCCGGGACCGGGAGAGCCTGGGAGGGGCTCGCCGCGTGCAGCACCAGCCCAGCTCAGCGCTGGCCCTACCGCTTGGGGGGTGGGAAAAGAAGGCAGCGAGCCCCGCCAGGCACGGTCCGAGCGAGCTGCTTCCGCGCCGGCCTGCCGCAGCCGCCCGCCCCACGGCTCCTTTGGCCGTGTTGCTGGCAGTGCTGGCCGGCAGGCGCTGCTTCCGCCCTGCGATCAGCTATCTCCTTCCTGCTGGGAGACACAGCTGATCGGCGGGGGCGGGGTGGAAGCCGGGCAGGCTGTTCAGAGCAGAGCCCGTGAGGCGCCGCTTTTTAAAAAATGTGGAGAGGAGAAGCAGCTGCTTCTGATGCATCCCACTAGCTACGCTACTGCGAAGTGCATGTTATGCCATTTTACCGCATATTATGATGCATTGACAGCCTTGGAGATCAGGCTGGCCTCCCTTTGTGAAATTGTCTCTAGTGCAATATCTATGCTTTGACTAAAGAAAAGCTTTAATCTGGATTTAAAAGAGTAATTTACGAGGAAAGGAGTTGTGTAATAGTGAAGAACCTTATCAGATAGATTTGAAGGCAGCTCCCCGCCGAGAAACAGAATTCAATGACATCATTTAACTAAAATGACATTTCTCTTGTTTAACAATAGCTAAAAGAATAATATGCTTATCTATTTTAGATCTACTGTCCCAGCATAGGCTGATGACTGGTCCAGTTTGACTTGTGACCCTTTTATACAGATTACAATGTTCTCTTCATCTGATATTCCAAAGAGGCCAGACGTTTCCTAAGCTGGTCTGTTTCAGTGCAGTCACCTTTCCAGTACCATGTGTCCTTGTGCACCCAGATCCATGCTTTCAGTCTGCCCCCCTTGTATGGGTCGGATCACAGAACCCCTCTTGGGAGCTGCCACGCGATGTGCCAAGACTACCTCTGCTCCTGTTTTCCCTGCCAGCTCAGGACTCCAGCACCCTGTCTTGCTGAGCCAGGCACTCCCATCTGCTCCAACAAAGACCCAGGGTCTGAATTACTTGTCTCAAAGCTGCAGGTTTACCTGAAAACAGCTCACAGAAGTGTTCCTGTCGTTAACACTCAGATGCCCAACTCCCAGTGGGGTCCAAACCCCAAATAAATCCATTTTACCCTGTATAAAGCTTATGCAGGGTAAACTCATAAATTGTTCACCCTCTATAACATTTATAGAGATATGCACAGCTCTTTGCTCCCCCAGGTATTAATACATACTCTGGGTCAATTAATAAGTAAAAGTGATTTTATTAAATACAGAAAGTAGGATTTAAGTGGTTCCAAAGTAAGTCACCAAGCAAAATAAAATAAAATGTGCAAATTTCTGTCTAATCAAACTGAATATAGATAATCTCACCCTTAGAGATGCTTCAGTAAGTTTTTCTCAGACTGGACACCTTCCAGGCCTGGGCACAATTCTTTCCCCCGGTACAGCTCTTGTCCCAGCTCAGGTGGTAGCTAGGGGATTCTTCATGATGGCTCCTCTCCTTTGTTCTGTTCCACCCCTTCATATATCTTTTGCATAAGGCGGGAATCCTTTGTCCCTCTCTGGGCTCCCCTCCCCACCTTCTCAATGGAAAGACACCATGTTAAAGATGGATTCCAGTTCAGGTGACATGTTCACATGTCACTGCAAGACTTCATTGCACACTTGCCGGCACACACTTATACAGGAAGACTTACAGTTAAAACAGAGCCATCTACAATCAATTGTCCTCGTTAATGGGGCCATCAAGTTTCCAAACCACCATTAATGGCCCACACTTTGCATAATTACAATAGGCCCTTAGAGTTATATTTCATATTTCTAGTCCCAGATACAAGAATGATACATTCAGACAAATAGGATGATCACACTCAGTAGATTATAAGCTTTGTAACGATACCTTACAAGAGACCTTTTGCATGAAGCATATTCCAGTTACAGTATATTCACTCATTAGCATATTTTTATAAAACCATATAGACTGCAAAGTCACACCCTTTATCTATGAAGGCTATTCTATTCAAGTAGCACAACATATATTCATAGTTAATGGGAGTGCTCCTCCACTGATGGCACTCTTTATGCCCAGACGCAATGATCACACAACTTCCAGCAGAGCTTTCTAGCCGTGTCATTGATCCTAGCTTTTGCTCATTTTATTTGGGGGCCTTGCAAATACTGACGTGTTTTGGTTTGTTTTAAGAAGAGGTATGTTTTTTTCATCGCGTTTTTCAGAGCAATATAAATGATAATTGGAAATAACACATAATAGGAAATTCATAAGCAAGAGATTAAATTCAATAAAGACAAGTGCAAAGCACTTCCCTTAGGAAGGAAAAAGGAAATGCACAACTACGCCATGGGAAATAACTGGCTAGGCAGTACTGCTGAAAAGGATCTGGGGGTGATAGTGGATCACAAAATGAATATGAGTCAACAATGTGATATAGCTACTAAAAAGGCGAATAGCATTCTGGGGTTTATAAACAGGAGTGTTGTATATAAGACACAAGAGGTAATTGTTCCTCTCTACTCAGCACTGTTGAGGCCTCAGCTGATTAACTGTGTCTGGTTGGGAGCCACACTTTAGGAAAGCTGTGGACTACTTGGAGAGAGTCCAGAGAAGAGCGACAAAAATGGTTTAGATCAAAGGTTTAGAAAACATGACCTCTGAGGAAAGATTTAAAAACTGGGCTTGTTTAGTCTTGAGAAAGTCCCACCTGGCTATTTATCTTTAATCAATGAACACTACAAGAGCATAAATGTTGTGGGTTTGACTCACAGAACATTGTTTTTCTCTCTGAATTCCTTGAAGCATACCCAATTGTTGAGGGGGTTTTCTTTGGAGAAGGAACTTTTCCCATTACCAGTATTTGCCAGATGTTGTTAAACTCGGGCGGGGGGTTCTTTCAGAAATTTGCAAAAGAGCATCAAACTGCAAATCAAAAATGGGTTAATATTTATGTGCATGTTCCTAATAATAATAATAAATAATTAACGACCAGTGTGCCTCACAATAACACCAAGTAGCACCAATCAGATCAGGGCCCCACGATAGGCCCTCAACAAACATGTGGTGGGAGATAATTCCTGCTCTGAAGCACTTATCATTGAAACATACAAGTCAAACAAAAAATGGAAGGGAAAACACACGAGGTGACTTTCCCAAAGTCACCCAGAAGGTTAGTGACACAGCCAAGAATAAAACCCAGGCTTCCTGAATCCCTGGCCAGTGGGCCGTGCAGCCACCCACGGAGCAGAGAAACTCACCTCGCTGCTGTCTCTGTTGCTTGTGATCCCTGGAGACAGAGAGAACGTTGTCTCCCATAGCTGCTGTGCTACCACAACGCTCTAAATTCACGATTAATAAACAAAGAAACAAGGGCAAGTGCTGTTTGAGCAGCTGACCGTAATTAAACAACATTGTAAAGCTGATTATTCACCACATTGCTGCAGTGTACTTTCCTCCTTGAGCCAGCGGGCAGAAGAAAGCCAAGAGATTCATTATTCTCCCTTGTCTCGCCATTTACTTAAAATAAGTATTGCTGCAAGACAAACCCATCGGCTGTTTCCTGTTTAATTTGGTTTTCATCCGAAGCAGCCCTGCATGCACCTGATTCTGCTGCTGGTGGCCAGAGGAATCTGGACCTGGTTTTGAGCACAGTCATTTCTTCCGAGAGGGTTGTGTCTCTTCGAACAAGGACGGTAGCATCTGAATGGGCACCCTTTCTGGCTGATCGAGTCGGCAGTTGGTATGCATGCAACAGGAGGGCAGTGAAGATTTAGTTGTGTTGTGATGTATCCTCTTCCTCACCTACTTTGGGGTGGTGTGTGCCTTTGGGGTGCACTCCCTGTACTTCCCTGAGCCCCAGGAGTTCAACTGTCCCCTGCACAGAGGTGGGCTAGGAGTTCCTTGTGCCCATCGATTCCCTGGACCATGCCGAGCACAGGGACCAGACAATCTGGGTCTCAATGAGGAGGGGAGCAGAGAGAGAGATTGTGTGCATGTGCACGCGTGTGTGTGTTTTTACACACAAAGTCCCTATGGCCCAACTTGTCCATGAGTGCACTTTGATGAATCATTCTTTGTTTGCAGTGAGTTGTCTGGAGGTAGAGAATAAAATTGTCCTTAGCTGAAATTGGTTTTGTTGTCGGGACATAAGGGGTTAAATTTACCCTGTAAAAGCTGGTAAGCTACAGATATAAATATGGCACTGAGGACCGATTCTGTAGTCCTGACTCAGTCCTTAATGTTAAGCATGTGCTTAAGTGTTTTGCTGACTAAGGGCCTCAGGCCTGAGTGGGTGCCTGATCCTGCTGCTGTTTAAGACACTCAGCATATTTATCTAAATAATGACTCAGCACAAACTGGGAAATATTCTTGGGGTTTGTCCCTGGGGGAAGGTACTTGGACCTCTAGAATAACTTAACAAGAGCCAACAAAAAAAAATAATAATTAAACAATATGTGGGAATCTTTCCATTGGCTTGTGTGGGATTTGGAGATGGCCATTACATTGGGGGACTGGTGGAATCATCTTGCATTGTAGAGGTGTCAAGACCTATTGAAGCTATCCTAGGTTGTGTTTGCCTTGTTGCTCCCATTGTGTCCTGTACTGCTGCTAGTTCCTGATTGGTTAATACTGTAATGTGAGTTGTGTGATGTAATCCGCGTTCAGCCAAGGAATGTAATTGCTAATAATATGAAAGCGCGTTAGAAAAGTCAAAGTTCTGTGTTTATATATTTTCTAACCAGCAGGATCGTAACAAGAGAAGTATATTAAAGCCCCAGTTCCACCGTCCACACTCATGCAAAACTCCCAGGAAGTTAGGACTGCAACACAATTGTTGGTGGGTGTATACAATAGGAAGCTATCTGCATGATGTTTTCAGGTCTACCTTAAACATATGCTCTTTTGCAAGAGAGGCCAGTTTGAAATGTCCTGTAGAATTGGAAGAGTCAAAAGAGGAATTCAGACCTGTTTCCCGTAGAGCCCCTCTGACACTCACCACTTTGGTTTGGACCAAGGTTTTATCATTCACAGATGAGAAGATAGGAAGGATGCATCCCTTAGTAGTTGTGTTGGTTTTTTTCAGTTTTTCAGCTGATGGCCTGCTCTCAAGAGGCTAAAGTACATGTTTAAAGAGCTGAGAATTGTAAGAAGGTCACCAGTTTTCTGAGGTCAAGGTTGAAATGCGGTGGTACTGTGAGGCACACAATCTGCTCCCAGACTGCGCTGTAACAGGACCGGGGTGAATGGATTTTACAGCCATTAGTGTTTTCCACTGTCAATTCCCAGTTAAAGGCAGGGATTTTGAGTGTAGAAAAGACATTTGTTTTCAAAATGCAAAGTTTAAAGCTTTGGTGGAGTGATAGTAAGACTTATGTGGCACCAATATATATGCAGACTCCTAGATTTAAAACGGAATGACTGTCACTTAGCCAGAAACTCTCACTAGACATTTCTAAAAGGCGAGAAGATAAAAATAAACACACAAGCAAAATGCAATTTTACAGAACATAGCAACTGTCACAAAGGAAATCAACAGGATATGTAAAACCAATCTTTTCGTAATGTATAATTACTGTAAAGCTCCTAATTAGTTGTCTGTTGACAATAATGTATTTTAATATCAATTTGTAATTTATGAAAAGGAAGAATTATGTTTGGATGGATGGATTGATTGATTGATTGATTGTAATCCCAGGACAAAGCAAGGGAATGATGAGTTTGCCCTTGTTTGGGAAAGATTTCTCCTCTATCATTTGTTGTTGTTGTTACTGTATGTATTCCAGCAGTGCCTAGGAGTCACAGACCAGGACTCCCACTGTGTTAGGTGCTGTACAAATTCAGAACAAAGAGATGGTTCCTGCCCCAAGCGGTTTACAATCTCAGCATAAGAAAAGAGACAAGAGGTGGATACAGAGTGGGGAGCACAAGGAAACGAGACAATCGTCTTGGTCTCTGCATCAGTCACTGTCAGGGGTGACTGCAAGGTTACTGATATTTGCAAAGACACCTGGGCCGCAGCAACTTTCAGTGGCAGTTGTGCACCTGTCTGTCATGGGCATTTTCCAAAATCCCAACCACACGTCTATGAACTTGACCCAACACTACTGAAGTTAACTTCTATGGGAGCAGGAGCTATATTTGTTGCACTTGGCCTCACATAAAAAGATTTGCACCAAAGATAGTTCCCACTATCATAGCTCTCCTCTCTCTGTGTTTACACTCCTGGTATATTAGTTATCTTATATACACCCCAGGAACCTCGGGTTTACTCAATGCAGTGTTGTGGGCATGTAAAGATTCTGGGGGAGGCTGATTGTAGCTGTGGGAAGAACGGGATGAGACACCCACCTCCCCAGGTTCTGTTTTGAATAAGGACTCAGAAAAGGTATTTGGCCAATCCTGCTAATTTTTATACAGTTCTTATCAGATGAGCTGTATAGACTAGTGCTTAAAAGAGGATGTGGGAGGGAAATTTAAACGGAAAATGTTTAACTCACAGAATAATAGTAGGGACCAGTGGGAGTTTTGGTTTGTTTATTCATTTAAAGGAGCCTATGGGAGTTAGGAACCCTAATGGGAGTTGGGTGCCACCCTCTCTTAGGCATCTTTGAAAATCCCAGACTTTATCAGGATCATCAGTGTCTCTTGGGATACTCAGCCCCCTCCCCCCCTCCACAAACACACCCACCTTGCACCCATTTTTCATGTTTCAGTCCCTGTGTTGCGGCTCTCAGCCTTCTGGCTGAGGAGGGCTAGGAGTTGAATGTCTGGGTCTGGAGCTTGGCAATGCTCCCCTTCCCCCCGTACCATTGGACACTCACTGTGTTTGGAGGAACATTCTGCTTCTGCAGTTTTCCTTGCCCCTCAGGTTTGTCTACACTGCTGCTGGGAGCATGCCTTCCTGACCAGGTAACTAAACTCATCCTAGCTCTGCTCTAAAATGACCATGTGGTTGTTGCCGTGTGGATGACAATCCAGGCTAGCCACTTGAGTACCATCCTGCCTGACCCACTGGGTACCTGCTCAGGTGGCTACCTGGAGCTGCCACTTATGCCACAGCATCCACACATAAGAACATAATAAGGGCTTTACTGGGTCAGACCAAAGGTCCATCTAGCCCAGTATCCTGTCTACCGACAGTGGCCAATGCCAGGTGCCCCAGAGGGAGTGAACCTAACAGGCAGTGATCAAGTGATCTCTCTCCTGCCATCCATCTCCACCCTCTGACAAACAGACACTAGCCATTTTTAGCATGCTAGCTTGAGCAGAGCTAAAGCGAGTCTGTCTGTTTGGGGTTGGGAGACTCAACTGCCATGTAGACATACCCTGACTGACCGGGGGTGAGACAGACGGGGCAGGAATCAAAATGTATAATCCATGTATGGGCCAAACCTCTGCTGTTAAGCTAAAAGCCCAGCCGTTGGATCAGTGCTTAGACTAGCAGTCAGTTGTTCTGTTTACCCATATTTGTTCCATTGTCCTCTTCCTGCAAGCTCTAGCTCAGGAGAAGCTGTTCCTTTAACAGCTGTTTGGTTTCATTTAAACACCTACCTCAGCCCTTGTTCCAAACCCAAACATTTCATTAACGCTTAATCTCCATGGCCTTGCCTGCAATGCTATGCCATAATGAAGTGCTTTGCTCAAAAATGTAGTGCTAGGAAGGTTAGGTTAATGCACTAGACTGGGTGAGGGAGTGCTTCTTTGGGAAAAACAATGGGCCAAATTCAACCCTGGTGTAACTCCTGTGCAGGCAGTTTTACTGGGTATGTTCAAATCTGATTTAAAGCCCATTGAGGTCTGTGGGAATCTCTCTGTTGATCCTAATTCATCGGTGATATACATGCGCTGGCTTCAGCTATCCGATTTGACCGCTGAGTCCGCAAGAGAGTTTGTGTAATATCCAGTTAATGTTCTGTCTTTCACAGATGTGCCCGCACACAAAAATTCAAATACACATGAGAAAAAAATAGTTTTTTTAAGAGCAGAATGTTTGTATCAGATGTTGCACTACTACTAATGCAAGTATTTCAGCATGTTTCAAGTTTAGTCAAATATGCATTACTGTCTCACCCAAACCCAGGAGCTAGAGCTGCAGTTAAGACTAATTCTTCCTACCATTCAACTATTTTAAAAAATAAAATCCAACATGATGTTTTAGCAAAGATTTAAAGGGCCCATTAGTAGCGAGCTAGATGAAAGTAATGCAAATTGTGTTCTGAATAATAATGTTGAAGGTGGGTGTGGGGAATCATCATTTTCTGACTGGAGTGCCTAATTACTTTTCTTAAATATGGGATCTTTGCAAGAAAAACACAGCCACGTTGCATAGACATGCAAAGCAAAAGGGGCACGCCTTTGATCACTCAAAAATAATAACACTTCTCTTTGCTCTTTCGGAAGACAAAACTACTGATGTAAGCTACCAAAATGTATGAAACATTATTCAGATTGGGCTTTAAGATTTAAAAATACTGAAAAAAATACCTATCTCTGTGTAGTTTAATGAGTCTTTTTGACTGATACATTTATCATGTCACTTTAGATGCAGTTGCCAAACTTCCAAAGTTTTTATTATTAGTATTATTAGTAGTATTATTTTATTTTAAAAAATAGTTTAAAAGTCTAGAAGATAAATTTCTCGTTTGTGAACTCCAGACTGTTGGTGGTGGTAGTCCATCGCTGACGATGATGATGTTATTGTCTCAGTTCTCATCTATGGCTACGCATATGACTCTGAAGTCCAAACCCTGATGCACAGAGTTGGCCACACTGGGCATGGGAAGTCCGTATCTATGATGTTGGATGATGCAGCATTGTGGCGCCGTTCACATGCAGCCTGGAGATGATTACGTCGATCCTTCTCAAATCTGTTATGTTCTGATCTTGTCAGAGACTGTCAGCATTGCCTCAATGCTGGTTGTGTTTGCTTGCTCTCTCAAGGACCTTAATATTGGTCACTCTGTCCTGCCAGCGAATGCTCATTATTAAGCAGAGGGAGCACATGTGAAATTTTTAAGCTGTTTAATGTGCCGTCTATGAATCATAGAATCATAGAATCATAGAATTCAAGATCAGAAGGGAGTCCATGTCTCTGATCCATAAAGAAGAGATGATAGGACCACTGCACTGTAGATCTTCAATTTGGTGGTGAGACAAATGTTGTGTTGGTTAAGGACTTTTGTTGGGAGTTGGCCAAGAGCCTGGATGGCTTTACAAATTCTGGAGGCAATTTCCTTATCAAGGGAACCATTGCACAAGATGACGCTGCCCATATTTTTCAGCTGTGTGCCTTGGATGAAAATGGCTGTGTCATAACTAGAAAGGGAAGGGTAACAACCCTTCTGTGTACAATACTATAAAATCCCTCCTGGCCAGAGACACCAAAATCCTTTTACCTGTAAAGGGTTAAGAAGCTCAGGTAACCTGGCTGACACCTGACCCAAAGGACCAATAAGGGGACAAGATACTTTCAAATCTTGGGGCGGGGGAAGGCTTTTGTTTGGGCTCTTTGTTTTGGTGGTGTTCGCTCTTAGGACTAAGAGGGACCAGACATCAATCCATGTTCTCCAAATCTTTCTGCACAAGTCTCTCATATTTCAAACTTGTAAGTAACAGCCAGGCAAGGCGTGTTAGTTTATCTTTGTTTTCTCAACTTGTAATGTTCCTTTGCTAGAGGGAGGTTTATCCCTGTTTTGCTGTAACTTTGAAACTAAGGCTAGAGGGGTTCCTCTGGGCTCTGTGACTCTGATTACCCTGTAAAGTTATTTCCATCCTGATTTTACAGAGATAAACTTTACCTTTTCTTTTAATAAAATCCTTCTTTTAAGAACCCGATTGATTTTTCATTGTTTTAAGATCCAAGCGTTTTGGATCTGTGTTCACCAGGACTAATTGGTGAGGGTATATTCTCAAGCCTACCCAGGAAAAGGGGTGTAAGGACTTGGGGGGGAGGAATTAGTCTCAAATCTGCCCAGGAAAGGGGGGATTAGGGACTTGGGAAATATTTGGGGGAAGGTAGAGTTCCAAGTGGCTCTCCCCTAAGATTTGGAACACGCTTGGTGGTGGCAGCTTACTGTTAACCTAAGCTGGTAAATAAACTTAGGGGGTCTTTCATGCGGGTCCCCACATCTGTACCCTAAAGTTCAGAGTGGGGAAGGAACTCTGACAGGCTGGCACTGGGGCATTGGAATGAGGTGCTGGTTGGAACAAGACCTCTGTCTTCCCAAGACTGAGGGTGAGGGCAAAGAGCTGGGATGCTTCAGAAAACCTATCGACGATGACCTGAAGCTCATCATGTCTATGGGCCATCAAGGCGCAGTCATCTGCAAAAAGTGCCTTGAAGAGAAGTCTCCCCAGTGTCTTGGTCTTAGCACTGAGTCTTTGAAGATCCAAGAGGAAACCATTGAATTGGGAGTGGATGTATATCCCCTGATCCAAGTCCCTTGTGGCATGGCTGAGCACATAGGCAAAGAATAAATTGAACAGCACTGGAGCAAGTATGCAGCCTTGCGTCACTCCATTCGAGATTTTGAATGTGTCAGAAGAGTCACCATTGGAGAGCACTTGCACTAGCATGGGGTCATGGAGCAGATGGATGATTTGTATGAACCTTCTTGGGCAGCCCAGTTTATGTAGAATAGCCCATAGACCCTCTCTGTTGACCATATCAAAAGCTTTGCTCAATTTGATGAAAAGTGCATACAGGTCCCTGTTCTGCTCTAAACATTTTTCCTGGGCCTGCCTTACAAGAATCATATCCATAGTACTACGACCTGATCTGAAACCACACTGTCCTTCTGGCAGATTCTCTTCATATATTTGCAGTGAGTCTTTTCAGTAGAATATGAGCTAATATTTTCCCTGCTGTACAGAGGAGAGCAATGCCTCTGTAATTTGCGCAGTCAGCTTTTCTGCCCTTGTTTTTGAACAGTGATACAATAATAGCATATTTAAAGTCTTATGGCATTTCTTCTTCCTCCCAAATGCTACTCAAGATGTCATGAAACACCTCGATGGCCTTGGGGCCTGCTACTTTATACAGTTCTGCTGGAATACCATCCTTTCTGGATGCTCTGCCAGAGTTCAATTGTTTGATGGCTTTCATGACTTCTTCAACTGATGGAGGGAGGTTAAGTTCCGCTTTGATGGGTTTCTCAGGTAACTGATCAACGTCACGCCGATCGACCCTGGATGGCCTAATGAGTAGACTATTTAAGTGTTCAGCCCTTCTCTATAATTCCCTCTCTGTCTTTGATGAGGGCTATGCCATCTGCCAACTGCAGGAGCGTTGTGCCAGACGTAGATTATCTGTAGATTGCTTTGAGAGAGTCAAAGAACATCTTTGCATTGTCCGTAACCGTGTAATGCTGAACTTCTGCAACTTCTACCCATACTGTAAAAGCTGGGTTCAGGGCCTGGAATGTAAATGCTTGACACCAAGAAATAGATTTTGCTGCTCGAAAATCAACATATCTGGATAGCCTAGGTGTAATTCTAACTCCATTAAAATAATCGAGAATTTCGCCATTAACTTTAATGGGACAAGAGGTTCACCATCGTTTGTAAGTGGGGTGTAGGACAATGTCTATTGAATGTTTCTGGACTGATGTTCAAAAGCTTCAGTCAGCTATAAGAGGAGGACCTGGGTGCTCAGCCTTTTTGAAAATCAAGCCATTAATCTCAAGGGGAAAGGAGAAATATGGATTTCTGTGATATACTTTCTAAATGGCAGTGCAGGATAATGGGGTTCTGTGAAAGAAAATTCTGAAGAGTCAACTAATCCTCTGCTGATGAAAGTGATTGGTGACACCAGACTGCACTATGGACCCAAAGTGGTTATTAATATAATTGCATTATCTCATTAAAAGTGTCATTAGGACATATCCTCCTTCAAAACCCTCCTTAAAACTCTCTTTCGCCATGAACACTACAACAAATTTGACAATAGTTAGGTAGCTGGTGTGTTGAGAGCACAGCCTGTCATACTGACAGTAGTGTCTCATTGTTTCCTTGTACTCCCCCTTCTCTGTGTATCTGTCTGTTGTCTCTTGTCTTACACTCTTATTGTCAGCTCCTTGGGGCAGAGACTGTCTTTTTGTTCTGTTTATAAGACTCCCAGCACCGTGGGGTCCTGGGCCATGATATGATAAATAAATAATAATCCTGAGGTCTTTGCTTTTCCCTGGGCCTTACTGCAAGATAATCATGTCTGGAGCAATTCACCATAGCCTTGCATTGTCTATTTTTTTGGCCCAGTGCAAAATGGATGAGAAAGGATATCATTTGATCAGGTAGTATTTTATCCTACCTCTGCACAGGTGGACATGACAGCAGAAGGGGCAGGGCAGTGGTGAATACGGCCTCTAATGCCACATCCTTCTGGTCACGTCATTTTAGTACCAGGCCTCTAGATCACTTCCTAGAAAAAAGACTGTGCTATATCTCTTTGATAGTCATGTTGTAAACCTAGGTTTTGGGGGGAGACCCAGCAAAGACCTCTGAGTAGAGAGCTCCTTCAGGCTGCAATTTGCCGAAGTCATACAGGGTTGTCCTTGCAGCACAGAATAGCAGTAGATGTGGGTTTGATGCCAGGGCTTTCAGCACATGGAAAAACATCAAGAAAGGCAACTTTATCTCAAAAGGCAAATTAGTTGCTGAGGCTGGTGCTAATTGACAGGGGGGGTGTTTCATTATGAGGCAGGATTTTTTAGCAGCTAGTAACTAGTAACCATGAAAACACTAACTAGCAGAAGAAAACATTAGCTGTTTTTTTTTCTCCCCACAAGCAGTACATTTTGTTAACCAGTGCGCTGCTGGTTCCCATTTAAAAACATGCTAACTACACACACCTTGGGCTAGCTGTGGTTAGCAACTGAGCTGCTCTTTTTAGTCAAGTGAAATCTTCACAATCAATAGGGTCTGAGGACTGTAATTTACGAACCACAAGAATTGCTCAATTTAGTTTTCAGCCTAACGTGCATCCAGATTAATCCTTGGGAAGTTCACAATGGGAGTGCTCTGTTTTGCTTTGCAACCTAGGGCATAATGCACACGGCAGGAAGGATGTAAGTTGTTACTAGAGTGAAGATTGTTTACTGACTGGAGAGATTTGAAATGTGATGCCCTATGTAAATCTCTAACCGCACCTGCTGTGCCTTTGGATGCAGGCACACCAGAGAATTATAGGTACCATGCCCCCGCTGCTTAGCTGCCTTATGATAGAGAGCAGCACAGAGGTGGTGGTGATGGTGTGTTCTTTTAGAAACAGTAGCCCTGGTATGCATTAGACACTCTTCATGTTGGGTAAGCAATGTGGGCTGTGCAGCTAACTCTCACCTTATTAGGAACAGATCTGTTTGCTGTCCTGGGTCTAATTCTTAATTCTGGATCCAGTAGACACTGTAACTGCCAGGGATGTGTAGTTTCCTTTGTGTGTGTTCAGAGAAAAAAAATTCTCACTTGCTCTGAATTCAAAGCTATTGATGAGAAGAACCTTTTTGCTGACATTCCCTGGCCAAAGGGAAAAATAATGGGTAGCTCCACTGTAGATTGCCTGCAGGGATGAGGCGATGGGACAGTACTCTGCTTACCGGGGAGGATGAATTTGTAGATAGCTTGACAGCTCATGCAGCTTCACTGGAGCCCTTTCTCACTCTGCTTTTCTTCTTTGCAGGCCATGGTCGAGACAGTTAATAACCTCCTGCAGCCGCAGGCTCTGAACGCATGGAGAGACCTGACCGCGAGTGACCAGCTGCGTGCAGCCACCATGTTGCTGGACACAGTGGAGGAAAGTGCCTTTGTGCTGGCCGATAACCTCCTGAAGTCGGACATTGTCAGGGAGAACACTGACAATATCCGTAAGTGACCGGAGCTATTGGAAACACCAAAGGTGGCCAGGGAGAGGAAGAGAGATGGAAACAGGGTTGGAATCCTGGGTGAAGCCCCGGTCCCATTCACGCCAATGGGGGACCAGGATTTCACCCTCTAGCTCCAATGTAGTGCAGCTCACTTCATCTGAATTAAATTCAACCTCTCTTTCTCCATACGGGTTAAATAGGTGACTCTCCCTTTCCTGTTTGAGTGTCCCTCTGTCACCAACAACTGTGGAATAAAGCATGGGGGTTGAATGGTGTTGTCTGCTTCCCCTCGGGTGCGACTTTCAAAACCTTCCCTTCAGTAATGTAGATTCTTCCCTGTAGCTCTTCACTAATGGTAAAATCTAGGAGTTGCAGGCACTCAGCGCTTTCTCACGATTTGGCCTTATCAGAGGGATCCAGGCATTAATTAATTATTTGAAATGTTGTGCGTGGTATAACGGAATTGATGGCCCATAGACAAGGCTTCCCTTTTAGCCAGTAGGATTTAAAGATGTCAGTGTTGTAAGCAGTGGCAGAGCCATAGCTGGATGGACAGATTCAGCAGTGGAACCAATTGTGAACTCTGGTATGGCAGGACTCCATTGATAGTAAATTCTGGTATAGCCAGACTCCACTGATAGTGAACTCTTAGCTAGTGATTCATAGTGAAACAGAATGAAAGTTGCTGATTCGGTGCACTGCCCTGGAGAAATTACATTTCAGCAGGTACAGAACCCCTCTTTACAGCCAAAGCCTCAAGTCCTTTCCAAACAAAACTCCCTTTATTGTTATGAGTCATTATTTGCTAGGCTTCTGTGATGGCTGCATAACATTAAAAGACAGTCCCTAGATTTGGCTGACTAAGGTCTGAGTAAGAATTGCAGGTTTTGACTCCTAGTCACCCTATTCTGTGGGTTAGGTGTATTATGATTATCTATTACTTGTGTTTCACTGCTGCCTGCAGGCCAGGGGCCCACTGGGCTATATGCACAAACATGTAACAAAGAGACAGACTCTGCCCTAAAGAGCATGGACTACGTTTTTCAAAAGAACCTAATGGAGTTAGGCGCCCAACTCCCATTGCATTTCAGTGGGACTTGGACACTTCAATCCCTCTCTTTTGGAAATCCCAGCCAAAATCTACATCTGTTATATCAGTGAGAGCACCAGCTTACAAGGAGATGGTCCTTGATCTTACTTAATACAAATATATTCAATTGAATTCAAGTTTTTGTCTTTATTTAGCTGACGGTTGTTTTTAATTAAAAAACAAGCGAGATGGAAAATGCCAGGCCTCCAGCAGTGCTCACGTAAAATGAGACCAGCCTTTCTTTTCATTTCTTTGAATGCAGATGCCGAGTGTCGATAAAAGCTACAGAATGTACCAAGAGCCAGTGGCAAACTACCAACACTTTCAGATTTCCATGTTAATTGTTGTCTTTAATATTCTTGGGTGCTTGTTTACATGAACTCGTTGTCTTTGTCTACAACAGAGACTACATTTTATTTGCTATTTTTTTTAAATTATGTTGAAACCTTTGTCAGGGAAGAAATAAGTAGAAGTCCAAAGCAGAGTCTAGCATGAAACACTGTACATGGATTCTAGTGTTTCCATTTTATTTGGAAAACAGTTTTGTAACTTAGCTGGATATAATTATTTTAAAATAGTGATTTTTTACCTCTGTGTTACAATTGAGTAGCTCACTTCTCTCTTGCTAACAGAACTGGAAGTTGCCAGGCTAAGCACCGATGGGAATTTGGAAGACCTGAAATTTCCACAGAACCTGGGCCACGGAAGCGCCATCCAGCTGTCGGCAAATACATTGAAACAAAATGGTCGAAATGGTGGGTGCTGAATTTTGAGGCCTTTCACCTTTTGATTCGGGTCACCAATGGGTTACCCTTAAAAGTAGCCTCTAAAGTATAGAATAAGTAATGAATGACAGTTCTAAGCATGTTGCAGACATGAGCCTTAGAAGCTGTAGTCGTTATAAGCACATCCGTTGAAGGCGTTATAGAGAGTTATAATATCAGTAAAAGGTGTTATTGATGATGATTGATTGCAGTAGCACCTAGGAGCCCTAGTCATGGACCAGGACTCCATGGTGCTAGGCACTGTACAAACTCAGGTCAAAAAGACAATCTCTGCTCCAAAGAGCTTGTAGTGTAAGTAGAGCTGTAGCAAACGCCCTTTGTTCTGCGTTTGTACAGTCCCTGGTCCATGGCTAGGGCTTTAGGCATTCTGATAATACAAATAAATAAACTATCCTCGCAACAGTAATACGTAGCCTATTGACCTGTTGGAATCTATAACAAGTGATTAACTGCTTATTACGATATCTATTAAGCATTTGTTAACTATATAAACCCTTAATGAACATACCCTTGATGTAAAGTGTGACTTTATCTTACTTTGCTGAGATGCACATTTTTAAATCCCCCTTCTCTCCTGGCTCTATCTGAGGAAGGCAAAAAGCCTACAAAGCCAGATCCAATTTTTCTGAAGGTACATGCACACAGGAAGCAGCAGCAAGTCTCAGAGCCCGGGTCTACAAACTTGTGAGGCTCATACTAAATGGCACTAAAAATAACTGTATTGGCACTCAGGCAGGCGCTTGGGCGTTAAGCCCACCCCTGGCCCTAGCCTTCAGACCCTGAGCTGGAACCGCTACATGGCTATTTTTAGCACCGTAGCACTTGAGTCTGTAGACCCAGGCTCTGAGAGTCGCTGCTGTGGGTTGCTACTTGCCGTACAGATGTACCCTTAGTGGCCAGCCAGGCCTTACCAGATCCTGCTACATCTAGGTGTTTGAATTGCATGCAGAGATCTAGTGATTCATTCTGCAGCCCTCAGATTTGTTTCCCCTGCTTAGAAGCAATGCCAGCAAATCCTGTGCTGCAGCAGAAACAGGGGTGCCTCATGCACAAAACTGATCATGCCAGTCTAGTAGAACTGCACTTGTGTGGGTATATTGATAATCAGTCATTTGGAGTGCTTTCATAAGGTGCCTTGTAAATCTTGCTTTAGTGCATATGGATTAATGTTAAAATAGTAACTACATTTTCTTCCCAACTCTGTCATGTCCTAATACCTTACAGAGCTTTTCCATTACTTTGACTGGAGCTTCTAAAATAGTCAATGTTATGTATTTCTTTTTTACTTTTGAGCATCTATAAAACCTGTGGTGCACCAGACATGTTTAATATTAATTAACTGCCCCATGTCCTTGACTGCATGCTAAATCAGCTGATTGGAAATCTCTTTTACTGCCAAGTGACTGTCAATCTTTGCAAGTGTCAAGGCTCTGTAAATGTGCACTGGTTTTGTAAATCACGCTGCAAGTGGGTCAATGGGGAATGACGCTGAGCCTCAGTGGTTAGTTAGCATCTATTGCCTATGGTGAGAAACTTACAGAGGATAAAAGACTTATTTGAAAAACTGTTTTGAAGTACTGCACTGTACAAACATTTGAAAGATGGCGGGGGGTGAGGGAAGCCCAGCAAACGATAACGCGAAAAGCCAACACACCAAAAAGGGATGATTAAAAGTTATGAATCAAAATCCTCAGTGTCTCTATCTGTAAAGCTTATGAGCCTCTTGATATGCTATAAATTAAAGATGATGTTAGATGGGAACGATCTTTAAGCTGCCAAGTCGTTCATTTCTAGTTCAGTAATTTGAGCAGAAACATTTGTGGATCTATCTGTGTAGATCCACTGTAGCCCAAACCGTGAAGTGCCAGGCTCTGTTTGTACTATAGGGCTTGACAAATTTCTGTGGATGAGAGCCATTAAAGTAAAGACTCTGCTCATTTATTTTATTGTTCTGTAATGAGTGTGTATTCTGTGGGGGTTGCGTTTAAACATTAGCCTGCATGTGTGCTTGTAAATGCAACAGTACTTTGATCATTGGAAAATAGGCAAAATCTAAAGCAATGGGATAATATAAAGCTAGGTAACTGAGGTTAAACTATTAAGAATCCTGAAGACTCCGAGCCTTGGTCTTGCAGAGATCAATGGGAGTTTTCTACTTCAGTGGCATCTAAGTTTATCCCCGAAATTGTAGGATTAAAAGAGAGTATTTAATTGGGTGAAATCCTGGGCTTATTGAAGTCAATGGCCAAACTTCAATGGACTGCAGTGGGGCTAGTATTTCACCATGTGTGGTTGGACTTTAGAAATCTGTAGGGAAAGAGAAACTCTTTATAAAAGCTTTAGAAGACAGAGGAGAAATCCGCATTACATGCTGCTAAGCCTGGTGACCAGAATAGACTTGGACTCAGCTGCACTCAGATGTTACAGCCCAGGACTGTGATAACATTTTATATTCTTTCAGTAGACCAGATTTTCTCTTTAAACTACTTGGCTTTTTTTTCCCCCTGGCAAACAGGCGTAGCACCCCAAAAGGCAAAGTGACACTGTGCTTTGCTGTTGTGAAGACAGTGATCACTGTTGAGAAGGGTCATTGATACCACCAGCTGGTTTACCCGATGTGGCAGATATATCCGAATTTTGTCTGACGTTATTAGCTCCACTTTGGAAGTGGTAACAAAGGGATTCACCAAAAGACTAGATCCTTATCTGGTGTCAGTCGATATAGTTCTGTTGTTGTCAGTGGAAGTGCCTCAGTTTACCCCAGCTGAGGATCTGGCCTAAAGCTATGAAATAGATTTGGGAGCAGTAATATCAATCTCTCATATTTAGGCACTTCCGTTCACCCTGAAGTCTCCCCAGAACACAGGATATTAGAAAAATCACTAGACAATTAGTATAGAAGGGGCATTTCAATTTTTGTAAAGTTTACTTTAGTTACAGTAAATAATCTTCAAACAAGATCCCCATATTGTATTGCCATTTCAGGGCTACCTACCTTCTCCTCTGGCACAATCAGGTGCAAATACATTGACCTCATTGTTGTTACTGCATGGCCAAGTGGACAGATCACTGGACAGGGGCGTAGGGCACCTGGATTTTATTCTTGGCTCTTCCTGACCTTTAAAATGTGAATAATAACACTGACCTGCTTTGTGAAGTGCTTCGAGATCTACTGGTGAAAAATGCTGTATAAGTGCTGGGGAGTATTGTCCCACTGGGGAATTTTCTCTCAAGTCTTCAATCAGACTTTGTTCCCCATGGCAATTGCCATCCTCACATTATTAGGCCATTGTGATAGTCTGCCTTGAAATCACACGAGCTGGGAAATGTACCATCATAGCTGCCCAATCCAATAGTGGAAAGACTTTTTAAAAAAAATAATACTAATAATTATAAAGGAAAACTAACTCACTGCCTTCCTTGTTTTAAGATCTTTGCAATGATGGACCAAAAAAAGCAATAAAGCGGATTGCTTCAGTTAGGAACCAATTTGCTGGTAGTGTGGGTTTTATGCAACATCTCTAGCAATGGAATTAAATGGAAAGGGAGAAAACCTGGTTGAAAAATGTATTTCGTTATAACTAACATTTCACATTTTTTTCTTTTCTTTTTTTTCTCTTTTGTTGCTGATTGTTTATGGGTAATTTCTGACCCACTCCCGCCCCTCCTTCTCCCTCACCCTACAGGCTTGAATGGAAATAGTGTTAGGTTGTTCAAAAAGTTGCTCCCTGTGGCTTAGATTGTCACTTTACAGTGTGCCCCAGGGATGAGAGTGGCACTGCCCAAGGGGCAGAGCAGACAACAGAGGGTCCTTTGTAGACACCCAACTCCTCCCTGCTCCTTCTTGCTAAGAGAGGAGTAAGCTACTTCACCTCTTTTCCATGGAGCAGGTTATTCCCACGTGTGCCACAAGCTGGAGTCCCTCCCAATTCCCCATCTCCCTTCACCTTCCTGCCCACTTGCTCACAGAGAGAAGTATCGGCTACACAGCTCTCCCCTCCCTTGGACAACTTGATGGGCCACATGGAGTTCTGGTATTTGCAGTGACAGTGGGAGTTGAGTTTTCTGCGCCAGGCCTCAGTGCTTTTAACTCCTGACTTTTTGTTGCATTCACAGAGTGAGCCAATGATACATTATCCCTTCAGCAACACAGGCTGGACTGTTCCCAAAGTGCACACAGCTCTTTGTTTCGGCAGAGTAGACAAGATGGAGGAAGTCATAGCTAACAGAACGCTTTGCTTGGAAGGGACAGTTGTTATCTCTAACACAACTTCTGGGCTGGACTGGGCTGATCTCTAACTCCTCTCTGCACTTTGTAGGTGAAATCAGGGTGGCTTTTGTGCTGTATAACAACCTGGGCCACTATCTCTCCACGGAGAACGCCAGCATGAAGTTGGGAACAGAGGCCATGTCCACCAATCACTCCGTCATAGTCAACTCCCCCGTCATTACAGCAGCAATAAACAAAGAGTTCAGCAATAAGGTTTATCTAGCTGATCCTGTGGTGTTTACAGTCAAGCACATCAAGGTACGGGAGCGTGGGGGCATCAAGAAACCACACATTTAAAGAGATTTTAATTTTATTTCTAAAGCTAATGCAGCAAAAGTTCTGAAGTTTGGGCACCTGAAGCACTCACTAGCCTTGGATTAAATTTTGACTTACGTGTTTGTTACTTTGTGCCTAATGTTTTATAGATAATGTGTCTTTTACATTGTACTAATCAGGGTCTCTGTTGTGTGGAAGCCCCATCATTCAATTGCTAACTCATGTCACTCCATAATTAAAAGCTACCAATATATTAAAATGGTCCAAAATATTATTTTATCATGATGGCAGGGGATATTAGAGGGAACAGGATTTCAGTGAAAGAGGACAGTTAGCCCTCCATTAGCCAAGTACTGTAATTGCAAAAGTTGATTGCTTAAAGCAATTAATTTCTCTGCTGTGCAATGCAAATGAAGCAATCTGGTTCTGGAGAGTTGAATTTAGTCTGTGGCTGAAATTAATCAAGAACAAAGAACTAAGTTGGCAGTAACAAAGAGAGCAGCAACAATCTAACTTTCTCTGGCATGTACAATACTTGACATATAAACTGTTGCTGATTGTTTATATGAAATTAAAGGGTAAGAGTTACAAACTCTGGGAAAAGAGAGTGCATTTAGAAATCTCAGAAGCCATTAGAATTTTTATTGCATTTATTCATTTCTTTCTGCAGCAGTCAGAAGAAATTTTCAACCCTAACTGTTCATTCTGGAACTATTCAAAACACACGATGACAGGGTATTGGTCGAAACAAGGGTGTCGGCTCCTGACCACAAACAAGACACACACCACATGTTCCTGTAATCATCTCACCAACTTTGCAGTTTTGATGGCACATGTGGAAGTCAAGGTAGGCACTGCAAATCCCGGAGCTGCATGATTAGTACAATATTGCTTTGTTGCTGGGAAGAGATAAACATTTGGTGAGGTTGCTGTCTGAAGGCGATTCCAATCATAGAACCCGTAACTCTGCCCGGGTTGTTTGTATGTCTCTCCTGTTAACTTCAGCGGAAGCTGAGCACAAGTATCCCAGGGCTATGGCTGGCCCATAGTGTGACCAGCTGCCAAATGAGATGAAGAACAGGGAGCAGTGAACTTCAAAAGGCTGGCTGTGGGTTCTGCACCCAAACCATGAAGACAGAGAGCTGGAGGCCGCAGTCTTTGCTCATGTGGGGTCTGACTGTGCCCTGGAGACCCAGCTTGGCAGTGTGGCTGGTGGGGAGTAGCAGGAGGGATCTGCCTTGCTGGGTCTTCCTGCCTCCTAAAGATCCCTGTGATGCTGACTGAGCTCTTTGGGCTGTGTGGCTTACTGCCCCCTATGCAGCCAGTCAGCACCTCTGGCTAGTGCATTGGGGGCAGAACTATGCCTCCCTCCCTTGCCCGGTGGCAGCCTGCATGCTCCTGTAAGTCACTGCTTGGAATTCTGCCTGTCTCTGTTTCAGGCTGCGCAAGGAACGGGAAGTTCCTTTCACTCTTGGCCAGGTGGTCCATGGTTAGCCCCATTGACTTCAGTGGAGTCACTTGCTTTGAGCCGGATGGCGTAACTCTTACTCACGCCAATAGGGCTTTTACTCACATGAATCGTCCCGTTGATGATGGTAGAACTACCTGTGTCAGTAACTGCTCCTCAGTGTGCTCATGGCTTGTAAGGTGGAGACGTCCGCTTAGGGTTGATGCACGCACAGGCGAAAGGTTGAGTTGGTTCTTACATTATCTGAACAGGTTTGCCCATCTGTACTGGAGAAGGACTAGGTGTGCTATTTCTAACATTGTAGCTGAGCTTGTAAAACAAATTATTAGCCCAGTTTCGATTACTGTTCTTTAAAAGGGAATACCTCATTTTAGTCTCTCTCTCTATATGGATAAGTGAATCAAAGTTCAAAGATCGTTTTAGAGAAAAATCCAGTTTTTGTCTTTGTTTTACTTCTTGTGACTAAACATTTGCTCATATATTTTTTTTAAACGCATACATTCTGCGAGCTACAGGCAGGACAATGATGCATTTAGTAGGCCCGTATTAAACAATTCAGCCTCATTTTCAAGTCCGCTAGAGTGCATGTGCAGTAGCTACTTTTCACAACAGTTTTATTGAGCCACCAGCCCATAGTGATAATGTTACGATCGAATGGCACTGGTGCCTCTGGTACTGAATACTGTCCAAGTGACTAATGGATCCGGTATATTGCCAATGTAATGTATGAATCATAATGACGGCATTGACATTGTATTGGGTCTGAGGGAGTTTGTCACATCAAACAATTACATTGGATGATGATCTTTTTTTTTTCTTTTTTCAATGGTGGTATCTTTTATATTAACTAATCATTGCAATGCTATTGTGTATTGAGCATATTAGGCCCTGTTTCTGCAATTAGATGTATAGGGAGTCCCATTGGCTTCAGTGGAGCTCTGCATGGATGCCGGGTTCTGTCCACACAGGTCCAATTGCAGGGCTAGGGCTCTGTTTTGCAAACAGCATCTTCCATATGTCAAAGTTAGACTCAGGACTCACAGTTTGTCAGACCACTCTGTTTTATTAGCACAGCGCTCTGCTAATGACACCCAGATAATGTGAGCACCATGCAAGACACAAACTATCTTATTTATACAGATAAAAGGGTGAGAACTTAACAAGATAACAAAGGAGGCAGAATCAGATAAGTTTACCTGGGCTAGGCATGCATATCTTATTTCCTTACTAACTATTACCCATCTTCTGTTAATGTTTTGCCATTAGCACCATTGTTTATGCCTAATGTTTCTTTTCCTGGCACCTGTATTTCAACATTTCTTATTTCTGCTTAAAGGTACATACAACATTTCTTTAATCCATTCTTATTTTTACAATATAATTCATTCTACTTTCACACATACAAACTCTACGAAGAGAGTCAGATAACTCAGGACAGTTCAGAGCTGCTGCCATAACTACGGAGATGTAACCGCAAATGTATCCAAGGAACTTCTGAATATTTTTCCAACATTGCTCATTTGTATGCTTTTGTTTTTATGATTTTTCTAAAGAGAATTTAAAAGCACTGCATTCAAATATGCATTAAGGCTCTCTTCTGAATGACAGAAGCCATGCAAAATTGAAACAAGGAACAGGCAGCTCTTTTAACAGTCATGTAGCACACTTGTTGCGACAGGGTGCAACTGGGCAGAGCTGGATAGGTTGAGGATAAAGGGGGAGAGAGTGCTGCCAGTTACATGGATAAAGTTCCCATTGGCTTCCATGGGACTTGCTGCTGTGCAATGAAGAGCAGAATTTGGCTTTACATGACTTCAGTGACTGCCTGGGATTGGCCAGCTAAAGACAAATCGAAGGTCTGTTTTTAGCTTGAAGAATGAGAATATTCAATACAAGTGTTTTACAGATGAACACAGTTCTGCTGATCAAGTTTAGTTTTTTGTAGACTGTCTGGAATTGTTTGGAATTATCAAAAGAGGAGTTCAGGTCCTTCCTCTGCACAGACATCCCATGTGGCCATGGGCAAATCCCATCCCCATTCTGTCTCTCCATTCCTCATCTGTAACACGGGGATCATTACCTCACAGTGGTGTTACGAGGGTAAATACATTAAAGATGCTAAGGGGCTCAGATACCCCAATAATGGGGCCATATAAGTATAATGGAGCCTTAGATAATAATACCTAGCTCTTATGTAGAGTTTTTCTTCAATAAATCTCAAACTGCTTTACAAAGGAGGTCTGTAGCATTATCCACATGTTGCAGACAGGGAAACTGAGGCACAGAGAGTGCAAGTGATTTGCCCAAAATCACCCAATGGCCAAGTTGGGAATAGAATCCAGATCTCCTGAGTTCCAGTCCGGTGCCCTATCCACTAGGCAGCACCCCTTAGACTGATTCCCATTATGTTAGTCTTTCTTGTATGTTAACTAGTCTGTTTTTATGGCTGCAGAGTCATGTTCATTTTTTATTTGGCTATTGCCAAAACACCTCTGCTACCATGGTAAAGTCAGCTCTGTTTTGTTGACTCTAACCTAGAAGGGCAGCTTGCTGGCATCTCTCTGGTTCATAGATCATTACAGTCTAAGTTTAGCCTGCAATGTGGAAGGGAATTGGTCTGATGGCTTCACGTGATTCCAGAGAAGTAAGCCCAGTATGTTAAATAGGATGCAGGATAAAATACAAGGGAGCATTTGGTGCAGAATAATTTTGTGGGCAATGAATAACTTTTCAGAGCATGATCCTTCAGGATAGATGTTAAAGTAAAGGAGACAGCATAGGATTTGCTGTTGTGTCTGTCCAAGAAGCATGGACTTCAGGGATCCAAGTGCCAGTCAGGTAACAAAGGTCTCTGTTTTCAGCATAGCACTTGGGTTGTTGTTAACAGGTGTTCTCCTCCACCTGCACATCATGTGAATCAAAAGGGAAACAAGATTCTGTCTGGCTACCCTGTGCCTTTCAGGCACAGCCTCCAGTAAGGGAGTGGTCCGGAGAAGCATTGCCTCGGGGCAGTAGAATGTTCATGGAGAGCGCACACACTGCTGCGAGTACCCTTGTATGCAGCTTACTCCCCATACCATGGCCCAGGACGTTGGGGAGAGACGTGGCTCCCCTCCCACTACATGCGCTCGGGGTAATAGGACGAATGAGGTCCCAGATCTCCTGGAAGCACAGAGATTCAGCTTGGTCCTTATGGAGGAACACTAGGTTTGGCAGGTGTTATGTTCATGGCACACACAGAGAAAAGTTAGATTAAAACCAAAATGCACTTGCTGGAAGGTAACACTGCTTCATTTCTTAGAATTTAGAAAGTTAACACACAAGAACCTCAAACCAGAGAGAGACAATGCAGGCTGCTCTCTAAAAAACAAAAGAGAAAACTTACTCTACCTTACTTTAGGCTGGCCTTAGACAGCCTGACTCCTCTGATTCCACACTTCCCTGGAGAGCATCCTACCCTGCAAGCAGGACCAGGAAACTCCTTAGGATCTGAATTAGCATCTTATAATTTTTACAGTTTTCAGTATACCATCAATGTCTCCTTATATCCTCACCTGGCTACCTGAAATATCCTACCTAATGATAGAGAATACAGCATATCACGGGGAACAGACACCTGAGCCCCTCTTCTTAGTTTAAAGTCAACAGTACTACGATTTGACAAATGTCACTTCTGGCCATGAATTAGCTCCCTCCCTAGTATGATGGTAATGCTGTGTGTTCTTCCAAAGGAGAATCCTGCAGACATTCCATGAGTTATGGGCTGTGCTTTAATTATTAGCATACGGGGGGTGTGGGTGGGAGGTAGGGACTCTGATTCATTCAGCGAATGATTGATAGACTTCTGCTTCTCTATTCAGTCATAGCTATATGTCGGTGTCTTAAGGAAAAACAAATATCAATGGCTGACCTTTAGAGCTGTGATTTATCTGTGTGTCTTAAGACTGGGAGTTGATAGGATCAATTCCAGGCTTAACAGGACTCTACTCAATTAAGAAGAAAGTTTTTTTTAAAGATTCTATCTGCCTATTAGAGTTAGTTGAGCCTGGAGCTGACTTTATTCATCAAATTCAATGAGCTCCTTGCCAAGTTTACATGACTTTCCAAGATCCTAGGACTCTGGAAACAGCAGAGTCTCCCCAGATGCTCCCTCAATTTAAAAGGCACTGAGTTGGGTGCCCTTTCTCCCATACATAAGACTGAGGAATAACCCTGTGCCAGGCCATCTCCTCCAGGCCTCTGGAACATAATACATGGAGTAAGGATAATCACACAAGCTGACTTCATTCCCAGCAGGGTATCTTTTGACAGGCATGTCAGGCAGTCCCCCACGGCAATTGCACTTACAAGTCATGGTGTGAATGGAAATTCACAGGCTATTCCAGAAATGCATGCTGTAATGTAAGAAAACCCATGTCACAAAAGAGTTGGAAATATTGTGGTGTCTCTGCACAGAAGTACAAAATAATGATGTGCTAGTTATGAATGATCATTTATATGGTAGTATTACTGAGAGATCAGGGCCCCTTTGTGCTAGGTGCTGTACAAATATAATAAAGGACAGGCCCGGCCCCAAATAGCATACAGTCTAAAGAGACAAGACAGAGCCATGTTGGGAGGGGATACAGAGACACTCGGCACATTAGTGGCAGAACAGGAATAGAGTCTCTTGTGTTCCAATCCAGTACCCTATCTGCGGATCACATTGCCTGCTGTTACTCAGAGCTCTTCCACTGATTCATAATATCTTTGTCAGGTATAAAAATGATGTTTGCCATCCTTGGTTATCTAACTATTGTGCTCTCCATCTACATAACGTAGCATGCAGTCTATCTTATGGAACCAGAATATTTCCTGTCTTTCAGAGCATGTACCATTGAAAATTAAAATTTTCATTTCTCGTTTAGATGCGTTCAGACTTCCAAATAAATCAAACACCTTTCCGTCAGATTGCAAATAACTGGATGGTTTTATACAAAAATTATTGCAAGCAAATGCATGAATCTGTAAGATGTTATTATGACCCTTAGATGCAATAAGACTACAGTAGTTCTTACACCCTGGAAGAAAGCACATGGTTAAAGGACATAAGCCATTCTACCTGTGTAACAGCTACAGAATTATCCTTCAAAATTTGCAAGCTGATTTTCATAAAAGCAAGTACTTTTCATCGTAATGACCATAGCGGATGCATCTTAAATGTACCATGGGAAAAATATACAACCAAAAAACTAGTTAAATGCTGGTGGGAAAATCCATTAAAGAAAACCCAACTGTGTGAGTAAGAGTAGCTTAAGGTAGACAGATATTGCTCAGCAATGTGTACTGTGCTCTACAAGTCGCTATTCCAACAAGATGCTTTAAGTGCAGCAATTAATCTGAAGCTTTAAAATGTTATACTGTGCTACGCATAAATTACAGCATCATCATCATCAATTATTTTGGAAGTCAAGGAACCAGGAGAGTTGGGGAGAGAAATGAACAAACATTTATAAAGTCTAAGTGGAACGTATGAGTCTATTGCCTAAAACCAATTTCTGAATTTCAGATCTAAAGAACAGGCTAAACTCATCCCTCAGTCAGACATACATTAACATTAGTGGGGTTGATGGGCAGTATCAAAAAGCAGAATTAGGCCCAGGGTCTAGAACAGACAGCATGCAAGCTGATTTTCAGTGGCATTCACACTGCGCAGGTCCTGGTCACCGGTCTGGGGGGCTCTGCATTTTAATTTAATTTTAAATCATAGAATCATAGAATTCAAGATCAGAAGGGACCATTATGATCATCTAGTCTGACCTCCTGCAAGATGCAGGCCACATAAGCCGATCCACCCACTCCTTAGCAAGCGACCCCTGCCCCATGCTTCGGAGGAAGGCGAAAAACCTCCAGGGCCATGGCCAATCTTCCCTGGAGGAAAATTCCTTCCCGACCCCAAATATGGCGGTCAGCTGAACCCCGAGCATGCGGGCAAGACTCTCCAGCCAAACCCTCTGGAAAAGGTTACATCATACCATTGACCCATTGTACTATTTACCAGTGTGGCACTTAGTTGACCTATTGACTAAGCCCGTTATCCTATCATACCATCTCCTCCATAAACTTATCTAGCTTAATCTTAAAGTCATGGAGGTCCTTCGCCCCCACTGTTTCCTCGGTAGGCTGTTCCAGTATTGCACTCCCTGATGGTTAGAAACCTTCGTCTAATTTCAAGCCTGAATTTCCTGACTGACAATTTATATCCGTTTGTCCTCGTGTCCACATTAGCACTGAGCTGAAATAATTCCTCTCCTTCCTGGTATTTATCCTCTGATATATTTAAAGAGTGTAATCATATCTCCTCTTATCCTTCTTTTGGTTAAGGAAAACAAACCGAGCTCCTCAAGTCTCCTTTCATACGAAAGTCCTTCCATTCCACGGATCATTCTAGTGGCCCTTCTTTGTACCTGTTCTAGTTTGAATTCATCCTTTTTAAACATGGGAGACCAAAACTGCACACAATACTCCAAATGAGGTCTCACCAACGCCTTATATAACGGGACTAGCACCTCCTTCTCCCTACTAGAAATACCTCGCCTAATGCAACCCAAGACCGCATTAGCTTTTTTAACGGCCACATCACATTGCCTACTCATAGTCATCCTACGATCAACCAGGACTCCTAGGTCCTTCTCCTCCTCCGTTACTTCCAACTGGTGCGTCCCCAGCTTATAACTAAAGTTCTTGTTAGTCATCCCTAAATGCATAACCTTACACTTCTCACTATTGAATTTCATCCTGTTACTAATACTCCAGTTTACAAGGTCATCTAAATCTCCCTGGAGAATATCCCGATCCTCTTCCGAATTGGCAATACCCCCCAACTTGGTGTCATCCGCAAACTTTATCAGCCCACTCCTACTCTTGGTTCCCAGGTCAGCAATAAATAGATTGAATAAAATCGGACCCAAAACCGAGCCTTGAGGAACTCCACTGAATGAAGCTTCTTAAACATTTTAAAAACCTTATTTACTTTACATACAACAAGAGTTTAGTTATATATTATAGACTTGTAGAAAGAGACCTTCTAAAAATGTTAAAATGTATGACTGGCACACAAAACCTTAAATGAGAGTGAATAAATGAAGACTCGGCACATGACTTCTGAAAGGTTGCCGACCCCTGGTCTAGAACATGTTAAAATATCAGAGCTAAATTCTAAAGCTGCTGTATTGTACATTGAATAGGGCAAAGGGATTTTGCACCTGCTAAAGGGTTAAGTCTGTGCAGAAGAGTTTTATTATGCTGACTTATTCAAAAATGTGTTAAACAAGGAGTGTTTCAATTAAGCAGAAAAGTTATTAAATCAGCTTGTCTTCACTGGGTTTTTTAAATGAAAAATAAAAGACTATTTGAGCGTGTGTCAAGAACAGGAACCAGGGAACTTAATGGAATCAGCAAATTAAGAGATGTAAGAGACATATTCAGTAATCCATTACATCCCTTTGCCAGTGAAGAATTGTCACTTATAGAATATTGTGGGGTGATTTGTCTAGCTTCCCTTGGGAAAATTACTCAACCCTTATTGTTAAGAAAATACAGTCTACTCTCCTGACTAAATTTTCATGGAAGCACAGAAATTGCGGCTGGAAAAACTGAAATTGTCATGTAATCTGTCTCTACAGTGTCAAGACATAATTGTATGCAATAGCATATCCTGAGCATTAAATCACTCCAGATATAGTCCTTATAACAGTTCTCATGGGTACCCAATGTTCAGTCTGAAAGATCATACGGTTTCCAGATATACAGCCAAAATTTTTCTTTGTTCCTATTAGTCCTACTTCTATCTGACTGAACTGCTCGAAAGATCTCCTCTTCCTCCTGGGTGTTTGCACCATTTAGACCCCATGTCCCCACGCATAGTCACCTTTTGGGTGTCCAGCTGGGGACACTTCGGGCCTGATTTCAGAGGCTCTGAATCTGAGTCCTTCCCATGCTGCCAGATAATGCCTAAAGTATGAACAAGGCTCCACCATCCCTGTCTATCCTGGGTCACTATTTGCATGCCTTCTACATTGTTAAGAATCATAAGCTGTTGGGTGCTTTTTAAAAAAGATCAGCTCTAGGAATTGTTTGGGGAAAGTTCTCTGGCCTGTGTTCTACAGGAGGGCATCAAAGATGGTTACAGAAGCTACCCTTCTGGCCTTGCAATCTATGAATACATTTTCCTTCTCTGAGTAGTGTTCAATGGAGGGATTCGTTCAGTTGGCCCCCTTGTATGTCCCTTCAGCTGCCCAATAGTACAACTGCCATGGCAGATGATCTGGCTTCATTCTTCACACAGCTCCCAGATATTTCCATCTTCTTTTCTGGATAACTTCAGATATAAGGGGGTGTTGAACTCTGACAAGTGTCGGCACTTGGTATATATTTATTCATTATAATACCTAGTATTGTCCTGGAGCAGTTGCTGTCACAGGCATTTAGATATCATCTGTACCTTTGGCGGATTTCCAGCTTTCACATCCATATGCTAAGATGGAAATACTATTTGAATTAAAGAGTCATAGTTTGGGCTGCAAATTGTAGACTTCTGGTGACCAATCACTGTGTAAGCCGATGAATGCAGCTGCCACCTTGCCAGTTTGTGCCATTATTTTCTTCTGGACGGCCCCATGGGCTTGTGCTTTACTGACTTGGGCACTGCCAGGCTTCTCATTAGACTTGTTTTTTCATGACTGATTATGAATCCCATCTGTTTTGCAGTACTGGACAGTCTTTTGGTCTTTGCTTGAACTTTGGTTGAGCTGCCACTTAGAAAAGCTATGTCATCAGCAAAATCTAGATTTTACAGTGTATTGCTGTGAGCTATGCAATGACTGTGTTGTATCCTTCTACACTTTGTCTCCCAACGAAGTCAATGGCAATGCCAAACAGTGGAGGTAAAGAGAACCATCATCCTTGGAGACCAGTGTCTGTGTTGAACCATTCACTCAGGCCTGCATTTACTTTCACATGCTGCACCTTGATAGAAAGCCTCGATGCTGTTAACTATTTTCGTTGGCATATCACAATGCTTCAGGATGTTCCAGAGTGAATTGCAATGGTGCCAAGCTCCCACAATTCCAACGGAAGTAAAAGGAGATCTGCAATGGGCTCGTTCTTATGTTGGGCACCCAAAAATAGAGACAGCATCCTAAAATCAGTAGCCATTTTAGAACATGTCGACCACAGTGTTCAACTCTTTTAATCTTTCCTTATAGATCAGTCTTGCGGGCATTGCGTGTGTTGCCTTTCTCTGGACTCCTTGTTTGCACTCTTTTGAATACCAGAGTGCCCCAAAGAGCCTGAGGCAGTGTTCTAGCTGCACTCTGGCCTGTGCTCTAGAAAGAGTTGTTGTGGCTTATTGATAATTGGAGGATTATTATTATTTATTCCAACTGCAGCTGCACAAAGGAAGCAAGGCCTCTTGTGTACCCCCAACCTGTGAAGTGGTACTGTCCAATAGTACAATGACTTTCTGTGCTATTATATCACATTGCAAGCTCATATCTAATTACTTACTATGCACTCTCTCTCCCCTATGTCCTTTTCAGCAGAGCTATTTTGCATGTATATCCCTCTCACCTGCATCTCTGTTTCTGTGTAGTTTCTCCAGATGTCTTGGCTTGTATTTTTTCCAGGGAGAGCTCTGTTATTTCCTTTCCATATTTCTAACCTCTCTGTCCCTTTGTATTATTTATGCACTCTTCAGTACTGGAAACATTAGTCCCCGAGTCCTTCTCACACATGGATAGGCTCGGCAGAACTCAGCTTTTATTTTTTATGATGATGATATCAATGTTTACTTTACAATTTTTTTCCATTTTTTATCTATTTACATTTTCCCACTTGCACAACACTATTGTTTTTAAGCATGTTTTTCTATTTGTATCCATAGAAATGTTCACAGTTTGGGAAATTATGTGGGGAGGGGGGATGGTCAGACAATAATTATTTAATGACAGAAGACTCTGTGATTTCAAAAGTTAAAGCTTTATAGCCATCAAAACACAAATTGTCAAAATCTCATGTCCACATATACAAAATAAATATCCATAACTCAAATTCTAATAATTTCTCCAGCAGCACTTTTCATACTTTACCTAACTGTGGGTTTTGATTATTATTGATGGAAATATTTCTTCGTCGGTTTGGGTGTGCGGTGAAACCAACGTTTACCGGTGTTTACTAATAAAAATCTAATCCTCCCAAGTCTAAGTCTTGTAGATGTTAAATTAAACCAACGGTGACAGCATTTTGTTTGCAGCTGCTTCCTCTACCCCAAACCCAATAGATTATTTTGCTCATTGAATCATAGAATCATAGAATATCAGGGTTGGAAGGGACCTCAGGAGGTATCTAGTCCAACCCCCTGCTCAAAGCAGGACCAACACCAACTAAATCATCCCAGCCGTGGTTTTGTCAAGCCTGACTTTAAAAACCTCTAAGGAAGGAGATTCCACCACCTCCCTAGGTAACCCATTCCAGTGTTTCACCACCTTCCTAGTGAAAAAGTTTTTTCCTAATATCCAACACTTTTTTACAGCCAGTTCTCTGTGGAGAAAGCCACAGGAAGGGGCCAGAGGGGCAGGAACGCTTGGCACTCCTGGGTTCTGTGAAAACTTCCTTATTCCATAGAATTTAAATAGCACTAAGCTTCCCCCTATTGGTTACCTTCACAATCAACACCTTTCTCATGGGGAGAATGAGGTTCAGGGTGACTTCCTCTCTGATTAGATTCTGTACTCTCTGGAACATGCAGTTCTGCTGTGTGTAATTGGAGGAATCCCTTTGATTCACGTGTCCAAGATCAGTTTCATCCTGTTCCCTCCACTAAATAAAGAGATTGTTGTCCCTAGGAAGCGTGGAGGCAGAATTTCTCAGTCATGACATATTTTGACCTCTCAAAGTGGCAATAGGATGTCCTTTATAGATACCATTTTAATAAGAGTTGGATTCATAGCTTCCAAGGCCAGAAGGGACCATAGTGATTATCTAGCCTGACCTTCTGTGTAACACAGGCCAGAGAACTTCCCCAAAAGATGAGTGTTTGGAAGAAAATCATAGGGCAGGATTGTCCCTTGGCCCCCAGGTAGGTATGCAGAGCGGGCAAGCTAAGACAGGCCATAGCTGCCCAAAGGCTGGGCCCAATAGCTGGCAGCAATGTGAGCTGAGCACTAGGGCTGTATGAGGCTAGATCAGGTGCTGTAGCTAGTCTTTCCAAATAAAACAGAGACGGTGCTGTTCGTCGTCGCTCAATGATGAAACAAAGCCAGAATGAAGGAGCAAGAAAGATGCAATCACTGGACCTGAATTTCCTCTCACTCACACCTGTGTAGCACTCATTTTGCAGCAGCGAAGTGACACCTGTGTAAGTGAGACCAGAATGGGACTCCCCATAGTGTTCGCCACACACTGTATCCATGGTAACCTGCAGTTCAGCTTTTCACTTCGTAACATAGAGGAAGGTGACAACATTATATCCTCTTTACAGTTTAGTGTTTTGGCTGTTTATAATAAAGGACAGGACTGGCTGATTTTGGGGCAACTCCACGTCAGCAAATCCCCTCCACATCTCTCGTTACTGCTCCGAGATTGACTCCACTAACGTAGAGCGCCAAAGAGCACTTTCCATCCCGATATCCTCACTAGCTGTCCGGCCCGGCGAGATGCTGACTGCCCTCAGCGTCCGTTGACTTCAGCGAGAAGTGAGGATGCCCAGGATTTCACTAGATTGGGCCCTCTCTCATGATCTGTGAACTAGACCTCCTAAGCTCCCATCCCAACAACCAAACCAGGTGGTACAGATCACATCGGCCCTCTCACTAGGAGGCGTTAGGGCCCTGGTTCATCAAGGCACTAGATCATGTGCCTAACTTTAAGCTCATGACTAGACCTACTGAAGACGACCTTGCTGACCTGGGACACTGGAAAATATCTCTGGTATTTTGTGGCCCCTGCAGTGCTCAAGATTACCAAGAGCCTTGGGACCTTGAAATTAGTGATGCCAATGGGTTAGTAATTGTGCATCTCGACACATAGCAACCAAACTGCTTTGATACTTACGCCCTTTTCTTTCAAGATGGCTGGTTGACATCATGCCAGTAACTCTGGGGTGACAAGTCCTTGCATCTTTTGGCAGGTTTTTAAAAATGACTGTGGAAAAGACAGATGTGTCTTGGAGAAGGTTGTGTGTCAGCTACAGCAGGAGGGATCACGGGGAGACTCCATTTTAGGGGCTAGAACTTGCTGAATGACCTTCTGTAAAGAGGAGGGAAGCTTTAAGTGTGTGTCATAAGGAGACACCAAACCAGCTAGGAAGAAATGTCTCAGGGAAGTAGAGGCTGGATGAACCGGGTACCCTGAGGTGCATCTCCCATTGTGTACAAGTGATTTGGAGCCTGAAGCTGATTTCAGCCTGCTGTAAATCAGTCCATATCCCATGGCAGTCAGGAGGCATGAAGGGGCTGTGCACCTGCTGCCACTACTGCACCCCTTGTGGAGAGCAACTCACTCCCTGCCCTCTGTCATAGTCCGCCTCCCACCCCATCCTAGATGCCATGTGTACCGGGGGGCGCAGGTATAGAATAACCTGTGTGCTCCCTCTGAGTGCAGGGCTGGGGTCCTAACCAGTTCTTACCTGGGTCGTGCCAGGGGGAGGGGAAAGACCCCTTAATCCCTCCCCCAGCTACATGCCAGAATAGCCACATTTTTGGGAGTTGATCCTTAGCATTCAGCATAAACTTGCAGTTTTGTATATTCAACAAGAGTTTCCCTCTTTCCTAATACCAGTGTGGTTTGGTTCGGTAGATCTCGTCCATGGCTTTCCCATCACTTCAGATTCAGTTATTAGCGTGTCAGAGACCCGTGATCATCTAATCTGACCTCTTGTACATTGCAGGCCACAGAATCGCACCCACACACTCCTGTAATAGGCCCCTGCCTCTGGCTGAGTTAGTGAAGGCCTCAAATCTTGATTTAAAGACTGTCTGTAAAGCCCCCTGTGATCTCACCTTATCTGTGTAACATACCGTAGTGAGGAAATGCAACGTGGACATAAGGACGATGGGCTCTCGATAACACACTGTGATTGATAATAGTTATAAAAGGAGTGACGGGATTCCAGTCCATTCTGGGCAGCTACAAACCTCAGGAGCAGTGTAAAGTATCCACCACTGCCAGCTTAAATCTGGCCCACTTGGACCGAAGCCCAACCCATGCTGCTGCCTTCCAAGCCAGCTCCCACCGGTCGCACAACAGCCGTATTCCAGCAAGCCAGTGACACTTTCTGTAGTTACCATTTGTCATTCCTCCACCCACAAGCATGTTACTGTCTCCCTTCCTAAAGGCAAAGATTAGCTGAACAAAAGCACCCCCCGCAGCCAGCAGCTCGGTTTCAGCACCGTTTACCTCTACTGAGCTTTTTAAGAGGGAAAGAGAAAGGACCCTTCATTTAAGGGACAAGCCGTTCGATCATAAACTGACATTCGCTAGAGTTGGTTTTATTAACTCTGCTCTGGAGCACAGGTAGTGCACTGCTGGAACCGTCATTCATCGCTAACACATTTCACAGCCTGAGCAATTTCTGGGCTGCCTGCTCACTCTGCTGTGGGCTCGGCAGCCGTGTCTGTGACACACACACACACACAATGGTTTTCAAAGCCGCCGCGATCTGTTTCAGCCAGTCTGCGTCCCACCGACGCAACTTGGAGCCCAATTCAAAAGCTGGGAGTCAAGGGAAGTTTTTGCATGGACGAGGCTCTGGCCCCGAACTCCAACCCTAGATATAAAGCTTGTCACAAATACAAAAGTTGTTGGGTTTACTTTGAATTTCATCAAGCACTTTGTTTCTGTAAAATAAACCTTTCTAAAGGTCTGGAACCCAGAAAAGAACAGCTGCCAGATTTTGAGCGATATGGTGCCAGAGCCTGGAGAGCCAGCCACTGACCCAGCATGCTGGTCACTGAGGGTGTTCTACACTGCAGTGTAAACCCAGGGGTTGAACTCAGGCTCAAGCCTAATCCCCCCTTCCACCAACACATAAATTGTGCTAACCCAGGGCTCATACCCTGGGTCCCAGACCACACAGGGGTGGAGGGTCCAAGCCCAAGTCAAACTGAGGTCCAGGGTTCAAGTCCTGTTGCTTTGCAGTGTAGATACAACCCCACTAGACTCATGCTCTGGGAGACTGCCAAAAGTATCCCATGGGCCAATTTTCTTTGTCCTCTGGATGGTTGATTTTCCCACTTTGCCCCACAAGCACAGGGCTAGCGCAGCTCCATTTTGGGAGGGTGCTAGGAAATCTGGTTAGACTCAGGCCTGCAAAATGCAGTGTAGATACCAAAGTCCCAGTTTGGGACCTAGGGTGCAACAGTTCCTAACCTGGATGAGTGTAGATGCTCAAGCCCTAGGTTGACAAACTTGACTCGAGTTCTATCAACCCTGGTCTTATGCTGCAGTGTAGTCGTAGTTAGGCACTAACTATCGCCCCCACAGAATCCCAGAGAAGGTCGTTCAGAAGCTCAGGAAGTATGTGCAAAGGGACGGAGCAAGGGCTAGTGGAACTCAGGAGAAGCCAGGTCTCTGGCTGGTGAGATCACTTCCTCTTCCTCTCCTTCTCCCTCTTCTTCTCAGTGCTGAGGACTGAAGGACACTGCAGGTAGAAATGCCACACGGGGATTGTGCAGTGGCGTGGCGGAGATTACATCAATACAAACTCACAGAGGTGCTGACAATCAAGAGACATCCGAAACTGTTTTGGAGGGGCCCGAGGGTGGCTGCCCTGTTACAGGCTCTATGTGTGATATTTTATGCAAATTATTTAATGAGTTAATTTACATTTTTTGAAATAATTTATATATAACCATAAACTTCAGAGTAATAAATGTGCAGGTTTAGTGCTCTTGAAAGGCCAGTTTAACAGCCCTGGTCAATGAAGTCCTGGTTTAAAAGCTAGACAAGCTTCCCACATACGCTGCCTCACTACCAGGCATGAGCTTTGGTCTGGAGGCTTTTTGGGGACTTCCTCTCTAGGGATAACAGTCTCCATGGCCCATGCAGTTTTTGGCCTCTCTGCTGAGTCTGAGGGCTTGTCTACATTACCTGCTGGATCGACGGACAGCAATTGAACCAGCAGGGGTCAATTTATCGCGTCTAGTCACGACAAATCAACCGCAGAGCGCTCTCCCATCAACTCCGGGACTCCACCAGGTCGAGAGGCGGAGTCGATGGGAGAGCGTCAGCCATTGACTTACTGCAGTGAAGACACCGCGGTGAGTAGGTCTAAGTACGTCGACTTCAGCTACGTTATTCACGTAGCTGAAGTTGCATAACTTAGATTGACCGCCCCGCCCCCAGTGTAGACCTGGCCTGACAGTCAGTGCAAAGTGTGATGCTGAGTTTGTGCTGTGGGAGCTGGAACTGACACCCACAAACTGATCCCACATAGGGGCCATCAGGCCTCTGTTGGACAGGAGCTTGTAGTGGCCCACAGGTGAAAGGCTCTGTAGCAATGCACTGAGGTGTCCAGGCCCCCAGGAAGCGCCTGTGTCACACCTTTGAGAATGAGGCTTGCTGCCTGGAAAGATGCATTTATCATATCAAGTTCTGATCTTTCCTGGAGCCTGCACAGACAGAACCTTCCACTCCCTGGCACGAGGGCAAAATCTCCCACCTCTCAGTCTTCTACCATCAAGTGCCCCACCCAGTTCTTACAGGGACTGTTCCCATTAACCAAAATGACAGCAACAAAAACACAACAATAATACAAATATTAACACAACTTCCCAGCTCACTTCTACATTGCATGTTTGGCAATTTAAATTCATTCCAACAGTTACAATTATCCCAGGGCTCTCATCCTAACTTAAGAGGGTGTCGTATCTATGGTGCTATACAGTGGCACAGAAACACTGGCTGCAGTCAGTAGGAGTGGTGAGACTAGATCCCCTTGGTCTCCTGGCTCCCAACCCAGGGCATGCACCCATAAGTGTTTGCTGGCTGAGATGGTGGCTCTGCCCTCTCTCTTACAGCAAATCTGACTGTGCTAGAGCTTGGGCACTGGAAGGTGAGAGTGATGATCAATAGAAAGCAAAGTGGGCCAGTTTGGTCTCGGGGTGTGGTGGTGCCCAGCCTCCTTTGGCTTGCACTGAATGGGGGGAGGGTGGGCGGGCAGGTGCAAGGGGCCATGCCTCTGTTCAAGGACTGTGCACTGGAGATCACCAGCACAGCTTACTAATCCTCCTGTAGGTGTTAGCTGCCTGAGCAGGGCCGGCTCCAGACTCCAGCGCACCAAGCGCGTGCTTGGGGCGGCATTTTGCCAGCAGGGCGGCAGGCGGCTCCAGCAGACCTCCCGCAGGCATGACTGCAGAGGGTCCGCTGGTCCCGCGGCTCCGGTGGACCTCCCGCAGGCATGCCTGCAGATGCTTCACCGGAGCCGCGGGACCAGCGGACCCTCCGCAGGCACGTCTGCAAGAGGTCCCTCGGAGCCGCGGGACTGGCGACCACCAGCGCGCCCCCCGAGGCGTGCCGCCATGCTTGGGGCGGCCAAATTCCTAGAGCTGCCCCTGTGCCTGAGAGAAGAATTATCTTTTTCTCCTGCCCCAAACTACCCAACCCTTTCTCAGCTCAGTCCCAGTGTGGTCCAGAACCAGTGAAGGATAAGAGCTCTCTTCCCCCCGCCCCCTATACCAGCATTATATGTGGCCCTGGTGACAGAATCCCTCTGACCTCCTCTCCTGCATGGTCCTGGGGAGCTGTTGGACTGTTTTTCACCTCCTCCTCCCTATAGGGCAGCAGTGGGGAGTGTGCCTGAGGACCTGACTGGACAGCCTTTCATGCCCACTTTGCACTGGGAGGTGTAAATAACTCTGCAGGCGGCTGAGCAGTGGAGAAGCGAGACCTGGGGTTTTCATTTATTCCACACCTGCTTGGTGTGTGCATGGAGCCAAGCGTGTAAAAGGAACAGGCTGCGTCCTCGCTCATTCCACATGAAGCTGGGGTGCTCTGCTGTCAGACGAAGAAAAACTCCGGAAAGCTCCCCACGTACAAGGCTGACTTTTTGTCTGGAGTGTTACTGCGTTTGTGCTTTTAGCCTTGGGCGATCGAGCCACACGTTCCGAAGTTCACCTGATTGTCTCTCCCCTTTATCTGCCTGTACCAGCTGTGTACTTCCTGTGTCTGTCTCACAGCTCTCTGAAGCTCTGCCTAGCACTTCCTTCTAATCAGGCGAGCTGGCCTGCTTTGCAGCAGGACTGTTAGGGGAGATGTTATCCACTGCTTCCCAGCAGCTTCTTGCAAAGCAGAGCAAAGGCAAGGGTGGGAATTTGTATTAACATTTTTGCACCAAGTTAAGAGGAAAGTAACGAGTGTGGAATTACACAGAGATAAAACAATGCACCTCTGTTAGGAAAAGAATATGCGCTTTCTTCCTTGTGTGTGCAGTGGAGATAGAATAGACATAGAGTATCAGGGTTGGAAGTGACCTCAGGAGGTCATATAGTCCAACCCCCTGCTCAAAACCGGACCAAGCCCCAGACAGATTTTTGCCCCAGATCCCTAACTGGCCCCCTCAAGGATTGAACTCACAACCCTTTTTGTTGCTGTTGCAATAGACATATGTTAAATCTGTGCCCTTTGGCACCTTTGCAGTCATAGTCTCTTAAACCTTCCAAATTCCCAAGAAAAATGGCAGGAGTGCTGTGGGAATAACACCTCCCATAATCTCTGTCTAGACACAGAGTTGACTCTTTATAAACAGCCTCTAGGGGGGAGAAAAAAGTCACTCACTATCTTTCATTCTCGATGCCTATCAGTCGTGCCGATAAAGCCAAAGTGCTGAAAGGGTTTGAGTTGTTTTTGATGGGTGCTGACATAGCAGGAGTGTATATCAATAAATGCCTGACACTGATGTGGCTTTATCATTGGCAGAAAGGCAACAAAAAGAGTAAATGAATCAGCTTTCCCCTCCATCTGTCATGGACTTTTCCCCATAGCAAAACACCATGTCCTTCGCTTCCAAGATGAGTGCCAAGTGTCTGTGCTCTGGTTTGGGAAGCAAATGAACAGACAAACACAGAAATAGGTCCAGTGGCATTGTATTGGTGGACCCCAGCACCCTGCTTTGCACCGTAAGAGCCCCCTAAACCAGTCTTTGCTGCTGCTGTTCTTTGGGCACGTGGTAGCTTGAAAGGGGGAACATCCATGTGGACATTACTTCTGGGTAAGCAGAAACTAGACCACATCGCAAGGGAGAACACACAATTTCTGAGCCACATTAAAATCCTGGTTAAATGTGGATTTAAAAACAATATGGTCAATAAAAGGTCTCTGTTTATCCAGGATATTATTCTGATATTCATTTTGGGTTCTCAGCTGCAGGGTTTGATAAATCAATATTTTTTTCCCTTCCCTTGTGAAAAAAAGAAAGGAAAATAATCCGTGTGTTTGCCACAAGCTGGGCATGAGACATACATTATCTTAATGATCCCTGCGACCCAATCTTGGGATTTGAGTCTGTTCAGGTACCTTCCCCACTGCCTTACTGCTGTATTCACAAACAAACCCAAGCAAAGAGAAAGGAGGTTGTGTTTCAGGTTGTGGCTACATTAATGCAGAACTCCATTCTGGGTAGTTTTAGTCCTAATACCCTTCATTAGCTATCGGTCCCTTGTGCCAGTGCTTGGGAAGTGGATACAGGAGTCTATCAAAGGATCTCAGACAACCTGGCTTTTTTCAGTATTGATTAGCTGACGTGCAGCGTGTGACTGATTATTTTTCTGTTGTGTCTCCAGCACAGCGACACAGTCCACGACCTGCTCCTGGATGTTATCACGTGGGTCGGAATTCTGCTGTCACTCGTCTGCCTCCTGATCTGCATCTTCACCTTTTGCTTTTTCCGCGGGCTCCAGAGTGACAGGAACACAATTCACAAGAACTTGTGCATCAGCCTCTTTGTGGCCGAGCTCCTCTTCCTCATCGGGATCAATCGAACGGATCAGCCAGTAAGATATTTGGCACAGAAATATGGAAGCATCTCCTCCCACCTTCCAATGGAGGTAGCTGGGCGTGATCCTGGAGCAATATGAATGTGGATACACCCTACACTCATGCTCATCTTGTTGCAGGATTGGGGCCCTGTTTGGTAACCAAGGGTGAAATCCTAGTCCCTTATGCTCAGTAGCAAAAGCCCCATTGACATCAATAGGGCCAAGATTTCACCCCAGATGTCTGTTTAAAATGTATACACCAAAGGTGTGTGTTGTTTCATGTTTCCCCAGCAACAACACAGTAATTCTCAAGAAGATACTTTCTATTATACGCCCTCCTTTCTGATCCAAAGCTTATTGAAGTCAATAGGAAACTTTCTGTTTACTTCTATAGGCTTCCGATCATGCCCATATGATTTCCTGAACAAATTATCCTTGGGGGCTGAAATTCCTACCGTTTGTTCTCCGCTTGAATGTTTCTGAGTAGTGTGTTAAACTCCATCTGGCATTTTTCACAAGACTATTTCAGGTGCTCTGTTTGTGCTCACATTCATCAAAATGGCTCTTTTTAAAGAAAAAGCCTTCAAACTTGGCAAAGACTAAGAATTAGCACCTTTGACGTCTGTGAAGCAATTTGGTTTACAAATCTCTGGGTTCTAAGCTTTGAAATGAACAAATTCTGCACGTTCAGTCTGCTGTATTCTACTGACTAAAAAATGCCTGTGACACACTAGATAGCAGGGGAAACATACTCCATATACAAGCAGTGACCTGTGTGGAGCCCTGCAGACTGACAGAAATATTACTGCAGTGATTACACATTTGCCATTTTCATCCCCGCAGTCCCACTCAGGATGGCACCTTCATCGGAATAGCAGAGCCTACATGACAATGATATTCCAACAGCTGCTCCTGGGGCTCAATCCTCCTGGTTGCTGGGCTCCCCGTGATGTGTGCACTGCCCTCGGCTGCCATTGAAGTCAGTGGGTGTGGAGGGTGCTCAGCACCCATCAGGATGGCTCAGCACCTTGCATGATGATTGAGTTCTAAGAACATCTACTGGAACCTCAGCTCCCTTACTGAATGTGCCATTGTTCAGAGAAATACACAGAGGGACAGATCCTGTCCTCCCTCCATAGGCAGCTAAGGCCTGATATGTAGCAGAAATGATGCATTCCTGCGGAAGCCAGACCCAGGAAGAGCCAACCAGGGGATGCTTTAGCCCCTGTGCTCTGGAGCTCTGTACTGCAGCGGCTCTCTGCATTGCACCAAAGAAGAGAGGGCATTGCTGGCAGGAAGGGCAGGGGCGCGGGTGTGGGTTCCCAACGGGAAGGGAAGTGGTGGGGCTGTAGGTTCATGACAGGAGAGGTGGAGCCATAAGATCCCTACAGGAAGGGCAGAGTTGTGAGTTGCAGGCAGGAAAGGGTCAGGGCTGTGGGTTGGTGGCAGGAAGGGATCAGGGACGTGGGTTTCCAGCAGGAAGGGCAGGGGCTTGGTCTGTGGGTTGGTGGCAGGAAGGGGTCAGGGCCGTGAGTTGGTGGCAGGAAGGGCAGAGGGTGGGGCTGTGGGTTGGTGGCAGGAAGGGCAGAGGGTGGGGCTGTGGGTTAGTGGCAGGAAGGGCAGAGGATGGGGCTGTGGGTTGGTGGCAGGAAGGGTGGGGGTGGGGCTGTGGGTTGGTGGCAGGAAGGGGCGAGGGTGGGGCTGTGGGTTGGTGGCAGGAAGGGCAGAGGGTGGGGCTGTGGGTTGGTGGCAGGAAGGGCAGAGGGTGGGGCTGTGGGTTGGTGGCAGGAAGGGCAGCGGATGGGGCTGTGGGTTGGTGGCAGGAAGGGCAGAGGATGGGGCTGTGGGTTGGTGGCAGGAAGGGCAGAGGATGGGGCTGTGGGTTGGTGGCAGGAAGGGCAGGGGGTGGGGCTGTGGGTTGGTGGCAGGAAGGGCAGGGGGTGGGGCTGTGGGTGGGTGGCAGGAAGGGCAGGGGCAGGGCAGGGGTGGGGCTGTGGGTTGGTGGCAGGAAGGGCAGAGGTGGGGCTGTGGGTTGGCGGCAGGAAGGGCAGGGGGCAGAGCTGTGGGTTGGTGGCAGGAAGGGCAGAGGGTGGGGCTGTGGGTTGGTGGCAGGAAGGGCAGTGGGTGGTGCTGTGGGTTGGTGGCAGAAAGGGCAGAGGGTGGGGCTGTGGGTTGGTGGCAGGAAGGGCAGGGGGCGGGGCTGTGTGTTGGTGGCAGGAAGGGGTCAGGGCTGTGGGTTGCTGGCAGGAAGAGCAGGTGGTGGGGCTGTGGGTTGGTGGCAGGAAGGGGTCAGGACTGTGGGTTGGTGGCAGGCCGGGGGCAGGGACGTTGGTTGCTGGCAGGAAGAGCAGGGGGTGGGGCTGTGGGCTGGTGGCAGCAAGGGGTCAGGACTGTGGGTTGTCGGCAGGAAGAGCAGGGGTGGGGCTGTGGGTTCCCAACAGCCCATGAAGTTTTATTCCAGTCCGCGCAAGGCCCAGGGAAGTGATCTTTGTGCTGTGTACTCCACAGAGGCTGGACTTGGGATTCACACCCACACGCCATGGGCCGGCAGCAAAGCTGGAGCACAGTATTTCTCTGGCCATTAGGGACTGTATCAATAGTTGCTGCCCTTACGCACCTGCTAAGCAGAGAATTTTAATCACTTACCAAAGCCACCACCTAGCTCTTACACAGCACTTTTCATCAGCAGATCTCAGAGCGCTTTACAGATCTCCACACATCAAAATCTGGGACGGTCAGGCCCGATGGCGGCTGAACCAAAAGCCCTAACCGATTCAGTCACCTGCCATGCTTCCCACAGCTCTGCTGCTGGCGTGGCCAGTGGGAGAGGCAGGTTTTCCTTTCACTCCTCCAGAACCATCCATTAGCGTATAAAAGGGGAGGTGCTGACCTTGCTCTCTTGATCAGTGGCAAAATGAACATTTACCTTGACGGGAGCAAGACTGCCCTGATACTGGCTTTTCCAAGGTGCCTAAGGGAGTTAGGTGTCCAACTCCTATTGACCTTTAACATGGTTTGGGTGCCTTATTCCCTTAGGTTCCTTGGAAAGCCCCAGCACAAGTCATGTGTCAGTGCCCTTATTGGAGAATCATTTCAGTAATTCCATCTCCATGTGAAATAGACAAATGGCATGTTCTTTGTGTTTTTAAATTCCATGTACAAATGGTATGTTCATTGGCAAAAGCATCCCTGCCCCTTGGTGAGTGTCTCTAGAAATATGCTTTGTCGGGGTTCCAGGCTTCATTTTCCCCAAACAGCCACTGCATATACTCCATATTCAAAGCCAGGAGATCCTTCCCTAACATGGGGGCACTCCTTCAGTCCTGGCTAGTGTATTCTCATTATTACTGACACCTTTTTCACTAGCAACCTGTTGCAGCAGGGAGTTTTCACCTTTTCAGCATTTTTTTACTGGTATACCAATGTGTTCACTCTCTTTGTAGGAACATGGGCTGCCTCTAGCACACGGCCAGGTAAAATACAATAGAAATCCTGGGCTAGAGCCCCATGGCACTGGGGAGAAGCTGGAGATTGCAGAGATCACTGAGGTTCTTCGAGATGTGTTGCTCAAAGTCGATGGGCAAGCCTGCCTTCATCAGGCCACCTACCCTCCCACACCAGCACTGCACAGTTCAGGGTCGCCCGCCGCAGATGTTCGTTCCCCGTCACCGAGTCACGTCTCGCACCGCTTCCCATGTTGGTACCCATCAGGAGGTTGTCCAGGAGTTCGAGCACACAGGGACCCGCTTGTCCCCCCCCTCTTTTCTTCCCCCTCCCACGAGGCGGCGGGGGGAGGATATACCCCTCCTCTCCTCTCTAATCAAAAAAGCAACTGAAACCAAGATCTCCAAGCCTGGGCGTGTCTTCTGGCCCTTCAATGGCACAGGCCTGTTTTCTGACAGCTGCTGGCCTAGGCTGCTGAACCTAAAGGCAGCAGGTCACACTGCTCTCTCGCTCATGCACGCCGGTGATTCGCCCCAACCTCCGCCTTACCCTGCGCCTGGGCAAGGTCGGGACATGACCAGCGGGCGTGGCTTACAGGTCATGGCCACCATTCCGCACCCCAAAGAGCGCGTGAGGGTCCTTCTGACCACCCCACCAAAAAGCCTGCCCATCCCCCTCCCTCTCCTCCCCTCTCCCCTCTCGATTTCGGAGCTTACAGGAGGTACCCTAGGGGCTAATCCTTTCCCTAAGCGAATGGAGGGTCTCAGACCCCATCCTCCTGCAGGAACTCTCAACAAGTCACGTGCAGTTGTTTTCCACAGATTTCCTGAGGCTGTGGGTCGGCCCATCTGCGTCCGCTGTCCCTCCTCCCGCGCTCACGACGAGGTCCTCACCACCCGGTCGTATGATTCCGGCACCCTCACAGCACTCCTGCGTGGCTAAACCGATCCGAAAGTTACGTTTTCAAGCCTCTCTTCTGACATTCCAATCGCCCATTCGGTTCAAGTATCTAGCCAGTGGAAGCATTTCTCATACTGCTCGAAACGCGATGTTGTTTCGCCAAGATCCCCTCCATTTTTACAACTGCCCTATTCGGCCAATGTCAAACATGCTCCTTGAAATACTGTGTTCCTCAAGGACAAGGGCAGTTATATAACGCGACCTGCCTGCCTCTGCGGTGTGTCTGTATATATTATATAATATCTTATCTTCCTTCCGAAACAGCAACCCCCCTTTGACATCCGTAGGGCGCCTGCAATCTATATCTAGCAGGCAAGCCGCTTGTAACGCCCCAAAACCTTCATCACCTGTCTCCTCCTAGAGGATTTCATCTTCAATGATGTTGCATACGCACCTCCAGTTTTTGCCCATGTGTTCCATGCGCACCTGACTGCACCATTCTGCGACATCTACCTCCCGACCCCACCCTAGGTAGGGCTTGGAAATCACCTAACTGGGGCATTGGGAGCAATCACAAAAAGAAAGAAGAAAAGGTTCCTCTCACCTGTAGTAACTGTCTTTCTGATGTTTAGCGCCATGGCGCCGCACCTCCAGGGCGCCAGCCGGCTGCCGGGGGGAAAAAAAAAAAAAAGGCACGCCGCGCACACACGCGCACACCTGGATGGGAATGGATTGGAGCAACACATCTCGAAGAACAACAGTTACTACAGGTGAGTAACCGTCTTTTATGTTGTCCATCCCCTTGTCAGTGCAGGCTTGTTCCCAGCACTGTATTTGTTCAGGGCCAGTTGGATCTCAGTGGATGTCTGTGAAATAAGGCCTTGCACTGGAATCTCTATTTTCACATTCCTCTTCCCTGGCTTTTTTTTTTTTTTAAATTCCCTTATCTCATCCCCTCACTAAAACTACTGAGCAATGAAGCCCGCAGCATATGCCCGGCCCTGCTGACAGCACCCAAGAGCATTTACATGGCTTGTCAACATCTGGAAACTTGCCCACACAACAATAGTCAACAGAGGCATCAGAAATAGAAACATGGTCTTTATGATTCCTCAACACAAGCCCCTGATGTATTGAGGCAGTAAGCCATCGAATCCAAACACATGCATATATGTGTGTGTGTCTGTGTGTAAATAATATATGTGTCTATATATAACACTACATGTATAACACATATATTACACAAATCTACATTATATAGAGAATTATACACATGCACATGAATATAAATATATACATACATGTGTATATAATACATATGTATATACTATAGATATATATAACTTATAAATAATATACATTATCATACAAATATACATTACATTTTAAGTATAAAGATATTTAAAGTGATCTGAGTTTTTGTTCTCATATAATGTCTATTTATTAAACCAAGGCGTTAGAATATTTCTGTGTGTTAATCCTGTTTTATAAGAAGCAGGGAACAATTGCTTCAATGATTTGAATCTGAATATGTCCCCTACTAAGAATCCAGTTTGATATTGTGGGAGTGCAGGAGCTGGGTACAGGGGTTTCAGCCAATGATATGCTTAGCATAATGTGCATAGAACATAAGTTTCTTTGGGTAAGCTACAGCCACGTATGTATATTTATACACATACACAGAGAGATTCTAGGATTAGTATCGTGTAATAACCAAGGACATCAGTGGTTTTGTTACGATGATTGTAATAATTTTGTTTGGGAGCAAACCTCTGCCTCTGTTTTGTTTTGGACTCTCCCAGATCGCCTGTGCTGTGTTTGCTGCCCTCCTGCACTTCTTTTTCCTGGCGGCATTCACCTGGATGTTCCTGGAGGGGGTGCAGCTGTACATCATGCTGGTGGAGGTGTTTGAGAGTGAACACTCACGAAGGAAGTACTTCTATCTGGTTGGCTACGGGATGCCCGCACTCATCGTGGCCGTGTCAGCGGCGGTCGACTACAGGAGCTATGGCACAGATAAAGTGTGAGTTGAACTCTGCCACGCTTGGACCTGTGGAAGAGAAGCAATGGTTGTTTGTGGAACTTGTCTGGGGAAGGATCTGCTCAGTTTCTGTGGGTTCTGATGAGAACCAGACTGGGAAATTAAGGACCTGATCTGAAGATCATTGGAGTCAAAGGAAAGTCTCCCGTTGAATTCAGTGAGCTTTGGATCAGGCCCTCACTGTTATTAATTTGTTTTGTGCTTATCCCTTTACTAACTATGACCCACATCTGCTATAGCAATGGCTGTGTGCCAGAAGTAATTGTGCATTGGCAGTGGAGCCAATGGGATTGCTCGAGAATAACTCCTGGTTCCAACAGCCCTGCAGGTGTGAACAGGCTGAAAGTTAGGCCTGACAAGACCATATGCAAGGTCTAGGCAAGTGCAACACACATATCCCCAGGCCCTGTACTCACTGCACTGAGATTCTTATAAGGGCCCCAGCATGACATGCCGCTGAATGGTCACTGCACCCTTCACCCCAATTGCTGGCAGGCAAGAGAGTAGGTAAAGTGCTGCTCAGTTGGTGTCGGCTTTGTTGGGAAACACTGCAACCAAGAATATGGACCAAGTGCAATATAAAAAAACGTGACTAGCAGATTTTGAAAGGAAAACATTATACCAGACATTTCTCAGCTTAAGAGAAGATGGTCTGATTGGTCTTCCTTGGCACACGCAGAAGGAACTCTGGGAAACGATCATTGAATGATTTAACAGTTCAAAACCAGGAAACACTTGTACTGGCCATAACCATATCATAGAATCTCAGGGTTGGAAGGGAGCTCAGGAGGTCATCTAGTCCAACCCCCTATGGTCTGCTGTAACCTCTCTGGCATTTGTCCAGGGCTCATCTGCAACCTAAGGGCTGCCACGGAGGCCAGATCCCTGCTGGAAAAAACAGGAAAGAGCATGAATAGGTTTTTAATTGGCAGTGAGTGAAAGTGAGCAGATCCATTTACCATGCTAACCCCCACCCCCCAAACCCTAAACAAGCAAGCTCTCTAGCTTTCCTTTCCACATGTCCCTTATCTCCCTGAGCCCCTTGGAGATCTGTGCTTGACTGCTGTCCTGAGCCTGAAGGAGTCCCGATGACAGTACTGCTCCCTCTGGATGCTGGCCCAAACATATAGACTTTAAAGCCAGAAGGGACCATCATGATAATCTAGGCTTACCTCCTGCACATCGCAGGCCACAGAAACTCACCCACCCATTCCTGTAATAGACCCCTAGCCTCTGGCTGAGTTACTGGAGTCCTCAATCTTGTTTTAAAGACCTCAAGTTACAGAGACTCCACCATTTACACTAGTGTAAACCTGCAAGTGACCCGTGCCCCATGCCGCAGAAGAAGGTGAAAAAACACCCAGGGTCTCTGTGAATCTGACCTGGGGGAAAATTCCTCCCAGACTCCAAATATGGTGATCAGTTGGGCTCTGGTGGCAAGACCCACCAGGCACAGTGTAGTAACTCAGAGCCCTCCCCATCTAGGGTCCCATCACTGGCTGGTGGGGATATTTGTTAATAGCCGTCGTGGATGAGCCATATGCCATAGTAGGTAATGGCAGCATATCACCCACTCCATACATTTATCAAGCTCATTCTTACAACAAGTTAGGTTTTTTGGCCCCACCACTGCCCTTGGAAGGCTGTTCCAGAACTTCACTCCTCTGATGGTTAGAAACCTTCACCTAATTTCAAGCAAACATCTGTTAATGGGCAGTTTACATCCATCTGTTCCTGTGCCAACATTGGCCCTTAACTTAAATAACTCCTCTCCCTCCCTAGTGTTTGTCCCTCTGATATAGCTCAGAGAGGCCAACCAGCAGAGTGCCGCCTCCAGCCGCTGCTTCCAGTGCTTGGGAGAGTGAGATTCGACAGGAGCTCAGCCAGCTCCTCTGCCCAGCCTCCCGTGTGTCTGATGGGCAGGGAGTTTTCACACAGTCAGGAGGAAGAGGCAGCCTTCCTCCCACCATTTCTGGAGGCACCGGCTCCCCTCCACATTCAGATGAGAAAAAGAACGTGGCACCCAAATCTCAGACCTCTGTTTTAGGGACAAATGACCAGTTTTTCTACCTCTTCGGAAAATTTAAGTTGAAATGAATGTGTCGTGCCTCATTATCATGGAATAGCTGATCCCTGTGAGTAGATCAAGACCACTGGCCCCGTGTCACAGCAGCTGGGCCCGACGGAGTCAGTTAAAGGGAGCAGGGCTATCCCTGGGGCTCTAAAGGCCTTCAGAGGGCAGGAAGGGGAAGAGTGATTGGGACAGGCTGTGCAGGGGGAGAGAAACCACTAGGGAGTGGAGGGTCGCTGGAACAGGGGGCCTGCTGCTCAGAGAGGAAGCCTGGCGCTGGTGCTCCAGAAAGATAAGGGGGCTGGCTGGGAGTAGGGACACCAGAGATCCCTGGGAAGGGGAGACCATGAAACCCTAGGACTCAGGGTGAGCGAGGGACTGTTTTGTTGGTTTTTATTTGGATGGTAAACCTGCTTAAAGGAGACTGGGCATGGCAGGCTATTCTTGGAAGCTGGGGAGAAACCCTGCCATGTCACACTCTCTTATTATCTTTGTGTTTATTAGGCGAGCACCTGGAGGTCTCAGCTGTGCCAGGTCCCATTGTGCCAAGTGCTCTGCAAACATACAGTAAGAGCCAGGCCCTGCCCCAAAGAGCTTACAGTCTGCATAGTCAAGACAGACACATGGTGGGGGAAGGAAGGGTTGCAGATGAGGTATGGAAGCAGAGAGAGACAAAGTGACTTGCTCAAGAGCACCGGTCTCCTGAGTGTCGGTCCAGTACCTTCGCCACAAGACTTCTCTAAGGCCTGGTCTACACTGGGGGGGGCGGGTCGAACTAAGGTACACAAGTTCAGCTGCGAATAGCGTAGCTGAACTCGAACTACCTTAGTTCGAACTACTCACCCGTCCAGACAGCGCGGGATCGAAGTCTGCAGCTCCCCCGTCGACTCCGCCACCGCCGTTCGCGGTGGTGGAGTTCCGGAGTCTACGGGAGCGTGTTCGGAGTTCGATATATCGCGTCTAGATGAGACGCGATATATCGAACTCCGAGAAGTTGAACGCTACCCGCCGACCCGGGCAGGTAGTATAGACGTAGCCTAAGAAAAGAGTGTTTCTCATTTAAATGATGGACCACTGCATTTCTAAAAACAGTCTTCTGTACAATTACCAGGGCTGTCAAGCAAAAGAGGCAGTGACTGGCGAGTGTATTAGACTCTTTGCAAGTTGGGATAGTTACATCAGTTATAATTATGACCATTTTAAAATGTTTTCATCAGTACTGAAACTGGTATCAAAGCACAATTTAGATTATCATGCAACACTGTCTAATGGCAAACAAAAGGAAATTTCAGCCTTTGATTTTCTCTGCTGGCTCCCTTACAATGACAGTAGCAATGTATTTTATTATTATTTCAATTTCTTTTGTGAGGCCTATATTTTCCCATTCTTTTTGGCCAAGATGCAGGCACAAAGAGAAGGCAGACAAACCAGCGAGCCAGTGGGGCCGCGGAGCTCTCCGTGACAACAGCTCAAGGCACAGCCGCAGTGACAGCTAGTTCTGCATTAGTTCCATTTGCAAAATCTCCACTCAAAAACTATAGCAGCATAGATGGTTCTAGTTCTTTGCTGGAGTGACTCTGTAATCTAGCGGAGCTGCTTAGCTTATCAATATCGGGAGATGAACTTGGATTGCAGCTGAACATTTGCTTTGTGTGCAGTCAGCGGGTGTGAGTTCGGTTTTGAGAAAATATTCTTCTTTGAACGTTCAGAAATCATTTCAAACATATTTGTTGTAACAGAAGGGCTTGTGGAAGGCTTACCTGCCTTTATAGAAGGGTTACATTTGGGGAACTTTGAGTGGTACGCACAGCATCAGGTAGGGGAGAGTACATTTTCAAGAATTTGTCTATACATGCCAAGGTCCCTATCAAGCTAATCGAAGGAGTTTCACTATAGACCTGCCTTCAGGTCTAAAGAACAGAAGAGAAAATAAGCGTCTCAGGGTTGTCTTTGCAGTAAACCATATTCCTGAGCTCCCAAAGTGTATCAGCACCAGGATCCCTACTGCATGCCTCACAACGAGCACCACCGCCCTCTCGGATGTTTTTGCACCTTACAGATTTTGCCAGGGATAAGGTAAGGCAGGGGCTCAGCACAAGTGCATCCATTACCCCTTGTCATGGCACAGCTGGATTAGCCACATGCACATGGAACACACCTTTCCTTAGCTGTGCACAAATCTAGCAAAAATGCCAGCACAAAATGTGCAGAGCATGTATGGCAGGCAGGTCCCAAAGAGTCGTAACATGGAGGGAATTGAAAGGAAACAACAGCAGAACACTGCAACACTCTTCAGTGAGACTTATTTGCCCGCCAAAATTTAACTTTCTACCCACTTAGATTATCACAAGGACTTTGTTAATAATGCAAACCATTAATAATAATGTTCCAGAAAGTCATAATTCCTGTCCTCTGGTGCTCTGAGAATGACTGACCCATTTTTCTCCAACTTTAAACAAAATAAAAAGTCACCTTTGTATAGAGATGGCAGTTGGAAAATTTCAGAGCGATGAGCCGCAAAAACCATTGATTAGAATGGAAGCTGACAGGGGAGAATTTTAAAGCAACATATTCCATGTATGACATGGGTACAGGCCAGTTACAGCTGTTATTGTTACTACACCACACGTCAGTAACAAACACAAAAACCAAGGGGCTAGGAAACTTGTAACAAGTAGGAGCAGATTTTCATCTCAGTTACATTGTTACAAATGTGAAATAACCGTATTGGCTTCAGTGGATTTACTTCAGGTTTACACTGGTGTATACAACTGAGAATTTAGCTTGTATAATCCAGTAAAACTGTCATTTCAAACGCATGTCACCCATCCAAGATCACAAAAAGATTGTCTTCCATCTCTGCTTGAATCCTTAAAGGTGGAAAAATTGGCTGTTGATTTCCACCTTCATTTTTAGCACTTGCTTATTACCTTGATGGTTCTTTAAATATCAGACCTTAAAAATGTAACATTTTAGTACTATATATGGAAAATTGTAGAGATTTCTCAAGTGTATTAGTTATTATTTTGATTTCTCCCCCACACATGCACTAATATTGTCTGGCTTTACAGCTGAGATGATATGAAAATAGCAACAGTCACACTAATGAAAACCCCCTTTATGAGGACTAGTTGAAAAATTCTGTCCAAATTGCTTTTGTATTAGAGAATTGGGGTTTTGATAAAATGAATGTTTTCACAAAAACAGGCTGCTCAGAGTTTTTCATGAACAAACTTGAATGCCCCAAACCTGAAATATTTTGATTTGGATCTGCTGCTGCAGTGCCTCATGGGAGTTGTAGATCAGTTGACTCCTTTCTCCTCCCCCCATTCTCCTTTATGGACTAGATTCATCATCCTGACTACATCTCCCCTGCATCCTGAGTTGATATCATAGTGCATTGTGGGAAATATAGTCTGACCAAGGAGTTTGGACTATAGTGGAGAATGGGTGCATGAATCACCCAAACTACAACTCCCATAATACACCATGGTGGCATTTCAAAGTTGAAATATTTCAGTTTTGGACAAAAATATTTTGATATTCAAATTTTCACTGAAAAATAGAAATTTGTCCACAGGAAAAACTTTTCCCAACCATCTCTACTTACAATAATTTCTCTGTATCTGATGAGGCACATACAGAAAGTTTTATTGACCCTCAGCTGGGTTGAACTGCATAATTTTTCCACCTCTGAGTAATTCAGCCATTGTATATTCAAGCCAGAAAAACCTCCTTTCCTTGCTATACCATAATTTTGTCTCGCTATTTAATATACACACACATAAAATATTATGCAAACACTTATAAAGCATAAAGTATTTGTTTATAATCTGTAATTTCAGAGTGGGCAATTTTATCATATTCTAACAGTGGAAAATAAAAACATGCTAGATGTTTTGTATAACTAATATGCTGCATCTGGTTGATGGATGATGATGTATTTTACTGTATAATGTTATTAGAAGAGTAGAACTGATTAGAATTTGTGGTGAACTATATGCCAGGCATACATAATTTAATTGTGAGAAGTTGCTTGCTTTGTGAGACAATCTGCAGAATATATTTCTTGCATCCCCCTATTTGGTATTTGTTTTAAACAGAGCTTATAGAGTTTCTAGCATTATTTAGAAAATGTGTTTTTCTGTCTAGCATTTGGTCACAGTAATCATATGTCTCTGAATGATCAGCTTAGATGCCTAATGTAGGATTTTGTGGTTTGTTTGTTTTTTAATCTGCTGCTAGTATAACACATGCCTAGATTATACTGTCAGAAATGGTCATTTGCTCCTGCTTTATTCCCTTATTCATCATGTGTTGTTTATGGCTTTCCAGAGCATCCCATGCTCTGGTATTCATATTGACATCCTGTGGTAGCTGTTCAATAGTGATACTATTTTAACCTTAATTACATCAGGGGCTGGCATTGACTTTTTAGGAGTAGTTCACACCAGCCAGATTATGAGACCTGGGGCTAATTACTTTGGTTTATGATCTGCAACTAGGCAGCTGCATGTTGATTACCTTAAAAGATTTCCCCATTTGGGCCTGAACGGGGCTATCCATGACAGCCAGCTGAGCAGGATTTAGCCTTGTTTTACCCATCATCCCTAATACACGATATTTAACAGTGCACCTAGATTAACAAAAAAATGTGGGCGTCTCTCCCCTGACTCTGTGTTGTCTCGTATGTAAAGGTGAAATGGATAGAATCCCATTGCAGACAGTGGGTGTGTCTACACTACAGCGAGGAGTGAGCTTCCCAGCGTGGGTAGCCACTCACCCTAGCAGGATTTGCTCAGGGGTGCTAAAAAAAGCAGTGTGGAAGTTGTGGCTCTGGTGGGGACTCAGGCTAGCCACCCAAGTTCAAGCTGATGGGGTTGCAACATCTATACGGTTATTTCTAACGCTCTAGCTCACAGGCATGGTAGGTCATGAACAGTTAGTGCAGGCTAGGTCTCCTCCTTAGCACGGTGAGAAAATTGAAGCTCTTCCAGAGAATTGAAAGCAAACGTCATGAACAACAAACAAATCACCCCCCGGGACTGGTCTCTAGTCTAGCTGCAAAATAAGATCGAGTTTGATGCTGCTGCATCCTTTGTTTTGGCCTCTCTGATGGCCAAATCCTTCCTTCTAGTCCCCAGACCAAGTGTCAAGCTGTGTGCTGGGTGGATCTGTGAAAGGAAGGGGGAATGTTTAAACTGTTTTTTAAAAAACGTTGAAAATAACTTTTCCCTATAATGTAGTGTGAGCAAAATACCTGAGGGTATGCAGGTGGCAGAAAGGTTTGATTGACGCCCATTTTAGATGGTGGCCCCCATCCAGAAAAATATTAATGCATGTGCTTAACTTTGAGCATGTGAGTTGTCTTGTTGAATTCAATGGAATTACTTACATGCGTCAATTTAGGGAGATACTTAAATGTTTTGCTGGATCAGGGCCTTAACTGGCTCTCTTTTGGGACGACCTGCATAACTCACTTAAGTAATGTGGCTAGCCAAACCCAATAACAATGAACTGTCCTATCACCATAACCCCTCATGTATTCTATACTGATGCTCGTTACAGAGCTCACAGAAGAGGAATGAGACATTGAACATCTTAGTATTTTGTATTCAACATACTTGTAGGTAAACTCATCCTGTGGTGAGCCAAGTCCTTTCTGCATCATGCTAGGACTATATGTACCTTTTCTTTTGTTTTGGTTTTGGGATGCGATAAAGCTGGATATCAATTGACAATGATAAAACTATCATAAAGTCACAGCCTCTAGCTTAGTCCTTTTCAGCTTACAGCTACCTATATTTTATGCATCATCATATTGTTGAAAAATAACTGCGAACTACAGGGTATGCCTTTGATAAGGCAGTGCGCTCGGTATAGCTTCAGTTGTTACACTACATGCTCCCTGCTTGCTCAGGCCCCTGGGAGCAATGTGGACACTGAAATGTAGTAAAAAGAGAATGCATATTCCACCCTTCAAAGGCATGTATTCTACATACGTATCCAATTACTGCTACCACACACCGTGATGGAGGCTCTAGAGCTAGATGAAGCAAACTCCCAAACTCCCATGAAGGGTATGATCACTTAGATCTCTTCAAATGTTATGGTCCAATGGCAGCTAATGATTGTTTATTGGTTCCATTTAATGCACACTAGGGATACTTTAGTGTTTGATTTCTCTTCATGCAGAAAACAGAGCAAACCCTTTGTAGCCTTTATTACTTGCAAAAAAGCCTTGGTTGAATATAGCTAACTTGTCACTGTGCGAGGAAGGAAATTAAAAAGTGAAGAAAAGCAATGCCACACAGCACCTTAATAGCACAGCACTGAACGGGTCTGTTCATCTCTTTGGAGAAGAAGGGAATAGTTTTGTTGTTTGTAAAATGTATGGGGCATGCAGCATCCATGGAATGTCAGATCATATGATATGCATTGTGCTAAAAGCAGAAGCATCTCATTTGTTTAATGGCTGTTGGAATATAAACTTGCGTTTTTACAAGTCAGTGTTCAGATTGCAGCTGTGTACCAGGGTCAGAAGTAGTTCCGCAGCCTGAGATTAGCAACTTTTGGAGCTGAGTTGCCTGATTGCTTCCTTGTTTCAAGGAGTTCATTTATTCAGAGTTCATTTATTCAGTTCATTGTGTTTGTGCTTTTGTTTTTAAGGAAAGAAAAGCTCAGTGTGGTACTTGTCTGATTAGCGATTTCCATCTCTGTGAACGAACTGGCAGGATGCCCAAGTTTTGATGTTTTGTTCTTAATTTACATTTTTAATGAGGTCTGACTAAATGGGTTCAAAGTTACATCACTATAAAATGACCACAAAAAGATTGACTTTTTAACCCCCTTATGGATTAGTCATATTACTGCAGAGTTCCATCTTAGTCATTCAAGAGAGCGGCACTTGGTTTCTTAGAAAGAGACCTTTCCATTAGATCAACTGCAAAATTGCAACGCAACCTTTAAGGTTTGCATGGCAAAAAGAACCTTTGCTAACCTTGACAGTCTGCGCTCCAGTCTTGTCTGTGTGGCGTGTAAGCGTGTTAGGGTGGGCACCATCTCCTACTCTGTGTTTGTATATGTCTAGCACAATGGGACCATGGTTTGGCTAGGTGTTATCATAGTGCAAATAGTAAAAAAATATTACACGTGGATCTTGGCCATTCCACAGCCACAGAATTTGCCACAGAATCCACCCCATGATTTAGATTTGTGTGCTGGAATCTGTGCGCCAGATTTTCAAAAGAGCTCAACACTGCACACTTCCCATTGAGCCACTAACAACTTGGCTGCTCACAAAAGAAGTCACTCACTTTGTTCTTCCATTGAGTTCACAGGAACCGTTGTCCTCCTTTTGCAGTGTTGTATTTTTCCCTGTAATGTAAGACAGAGTGGGAAAGGTAAACAGGGGTAGCCTTCTAGCAGTGAAGGAGAAATATGTGCATCAACATGCTTTTCTGGATTATGCAGAATTCAATTGAAAGCCCTGTTTTCATTGCCTGATGGCAGTGCTGATAACTAGAGCTCAGCGAATACAGCAAAACACCACTCTCAAACATTCCTTCAGGTTCTAAACAGCTGTGGGAATCAGCCATCTTCATGCCCCTCATTGTTCACGATCCATGATTAGTCACAGTCCATTGAAGTCAATGGAGCTGTGCTAATTTACACCAGTGGAAAATCTGGCTCTGGGACTGTATCACAGTTTTGCAGGTGAGGCATATAAGCAGGCAGGATGCATGGTTTGCGGGGCTGCCAGTGGGTGGGAAAGGCACAATGCTGGCCTTGAGGAACAGTGTATAGGTCAGAGACCTATGATGAGAGAGTCTGTGGCCAAAAACAGCACCAGCAGCTGTGGCCATATGGCCATCAAGCTAAAAAAGGGAGTTTTGCCACCCTGCTCACCAAGAGCTAGTAAAACTCTTAAGTACTGAAGGAGGAACAATTTGCTTTGCAGTTGTAAATGTGCCATGCTCCCTCCACCTGCTTAGCAGGATTTGCAGAGGCAGTGAGATGTGGTCGTTTTGCCTGCTGACAGATGCTTTCCCTGTTAAATGTATGATACAGTTTGAAATACTTGGAGAATTTTTATTTTAAAATCACAAAAAATACCCTATCCTTAACTGACAATATTGTTATAAGGTACAGCATCAGTGATGGGTTTGGCAGATCCTGTGTTCCTGAGTGAATTTAGAGTCGCAGTGTTATTCTACACTTCCCCAAATAATTACCTGTCAACCAAAAAATGATCATGTAAAATGAACAAAGGGCCAGATCCTTGGCTGGCATAACTCCTTCGACTTCAGCGGGGCTATCTGGTGTAGTCTGACTGGATGGATCCAAAGCTTCTCAAGGTCTTCATCAGCACCCAGTACTTTCTGGTATAGGTTTGCTGTTGCTCCCTCTCCCATTGCCCGCCCCAGTGAAATATGCTTTGAAAGGAAGGATGCTGTTGAGGTTAAGATATTAGACAAGGATTCATGAGTTCAGTTCCTGCTTCTGCCAACACACCTGCTCTGAGACCTTGTACAAATCATTTTGTGTCTCTTTGCCTCAGTTCCCCATCTGTAAAATATGGGTAATAATACTAGCTTTGTCTGTCTAGTCAGTTTCGACTGTAAGGTCTCCAGAACTGGGTCTGCCTGTGTGTTTATACAGCACCTAGCATGGTGGGGCCTGATCTCTGCTAGAGGCTCTGGAAGCTACGGCAATACATGTAATAATACATTTTAAAACAAAAAGAGTTGGAAATCACTCGTACTCAGCTACTGCCAGACACACCTAAAGCAGTTTTAATGTCAACTAAGGCAGCAGAAACCCAGAACTCCTGTCTCAATATTAAGAAAGCCTTTTCAGTGTGTCTCTCACATTCAGATTTTGATGAATGGCTTCAGTTCCAATTCAGGAGTTAGATCCTAAGTAGCAACTCTTTTTTAATCTCTCCGCACTCTAGTTTCGGTTTTGCATAGCCATTCAGACCCCAAGGCCGCATCTGCACTACACACTGCTGGCAGTGTGTAGGGTATGTGTAGCTACCCGCCGCAGTGACAAGAGGCCTGTGTCCATGTTGCGACATGTAGCTACACATGCCACTGAAAGGCTCTGGCAGGGGGGAAGCAGTGGAAAAAGGCTTCAGCATCAGACTGCTGCCAGAGCCTTTCACTGCTTCCAGAGTCTTTCCCGGTAGAGGGGAAAGGTTCCAGGAGCAGGAGCTGGTGGAGTCTTTCCCCCACTGTCGGACCCTTTCCCTGTGCCAGAGACTTTTCCAGCTAGGCTCCACAGAGCAGAGGCAGCAGGACACTGCACTGCCAAAAATAGTAGTGTAGGAAGGGAGGCACTGCTTGGGTGAGTAGAGAGCCGTATAAAGTATGTACTTGTGGACATACCCTCCCTCTTCAGTCGTGCCTCACAGCCTGTGCTGCTATTTATACCCATGCTATGGAGCTACCCACATATGTACCCTGCATGCAGCCCAAAGAAGCCAGCAGCGGAGAGGTGCCGTAGGTTGGTAAAGTTGAGAACACACCTGAATTTTCTACAGTTTTGAAATTTGATGGTTTAATTTTTGATTTTGTGAATCCTACAGATCTTCAGTGTAGAAAGAGATGATTGTTTTCACCGTAGCATTTCAATTCTAGGCTTTGACTCCTTCTCTGGATCGGCTGGCACAGACCCCTGTGCTCATTGGCTTAATCTGCACAAGGGAGATTTAGGCTTGATAAAAGCTAACTATAGAAACGAAGGAAGTATTGGAAGACGTCACCAAGCGAAGTTGCGGAACAGGTTTTTAAAAGCAGATTAGACAAACACCTGTGAGGTATGGTCCAAGTTGACTTGGCCCTTCCTTGGTGCAAGATGATGGGTGAAATGACTTCTGGAGGTTCCTTGCAGTCCTATGTTTCTTGGATTCCTTGTGGAGTTCAGTTGAGTTGACTAGGACCCAACCAGACCCAAGGATCAGAACTGCTGTCTTACACTATATACTCTCAGGATAAATTGATATGCACAATTGTAGTCACTGTATTTAATTAGGAAATCCACTTAATTTCAAGGGTAAAAGTATTTTTTTACAATTTAGTAGTTTTCCCCTTATAAGCACAACTTTAATGAGTAACATCACAAACACGACAAGACATTATTATTTTAAACATCATATGTAGCTTCCTCAGAATTTATATTCATCCGTCTTGTAACTAGTCACTTCCATTTTATCTTCCTGTCATCTTGAATGAACTAGGAATGGAAATATAATTTCCCAGGGGCCTTAAAAATTGGGGAAGCATTAAGTGCAGCTGAAATTAAGTGATTAATAATTTAGTTTTAGGTCATGAATCAGCTTTATGTGATACTGAAGATCATTTGCAACCTTAGAAACACTAGTGGCAACAATGCACTCAGGAGGTTCAGGGCGGTAAAACCTCTAAGGTGAGGCTACTGAATCTAATCAATCTAATCGTCAATCCTCTAGTACCAAAATGTATTTCCTTTTTGCACCAAATTTCCTCAGATCTTCTTGACAGAAAAACGTCAGCTCGTTTGACAGTTGACTGGCAGGTTATGTTGCATCATAATTGGGGAGAAGCTAAGAGATTTAATGGCTGCTCATAGTTCCTCCTCCCCCCCACACACACTTTTTTTTTTAATATAAGGTTTTCTATGACAGATGCAAAAGGCCTTAGCAACTAGGCCCTGTGCCTTTCCCCCCTGCTTCCTCCAGAGGTAATTATCTTCCTCCATCAATAGCACTGTCAGAAATTGGTCACATAATTCAGCATTTAAATGAACAAGCAATGTAATATTTCCTGTCTCCCAGTGGAATGGTTTGCGGCTCACATTCTTCTCTGTCACTCGCTCACTCTTAATGTATGTCCTGCGCTCAGTCCTTGAATGCCTTCTATCCCCTGTGTTTCATTACAGATGTTGGCTCAGACTTGACACCTACTTCATTTGGAGCTTTATAGGACCGGCGACCTTGATAATTATGGTAAGAACTCCTAATTAACTACTCCATCTCCCAGGTCAAGAAATAAAACTTTCACTCTATATCTTGAATTTACATAGATTAATTTGGGAAAAGCATGTTCTTATCTGACCCCACCTAACACAAGCAATTAGACACTCATTATAAGAGACTCCTTGCATTCGGAAATACTTGATCAAAACCTGTTGGAGAAAGGAAAGTATGTTTCACTATGAACTTGTGCTGTGGAAACTTGTTCAGAATAGTCTCTTGCAAAGCTTGTTTTATGTTATCAGACGTTTAGAAGCGATGGTCTCTATTTTGACATCACTGTATGCTCATCTCTTTGAATTCCAGAGTGAAGCAATACATCATTTATGCACAAAGGGAAATCTGAAATAGGAGTGAAGTCAAAAATGGAAAAGATTTTTTTTCTCTCTCTTTAGAAGTTAAAACAAAATAAGCGTAACTTCATTCACAGTTAACACATTTTGTCACCATATCAGATAACATAGCAAGAAGGTAAAGAACCAAACTTTAGAGACAGCTGGAGTTTACTCATACTGAAATCACTGCAATAAGGCTTACATAAATCATGCTTTGTTTTAAATATAAAGTAGTTCAGCCAACAGAGCAAGGAATGAGCATACTCATTTCAATGCAGACGTTGTAGTTGGTTCTCATTTCAATCCAGAGTGTTTCATTAGCCATCCAGATTGAGGCCTGTGCTACTTGCTAAATCTATAGTGACTATCATATGTCAAACACAAAAACAGCCCAGTTGTGTGCAAATCAGGGGATCGTGCTGTTTGAAGGATGTAGTGGCTTGCGTGTGTTATACGTTTCTGTACAGAACCATTAATCTATATTTTTATTAAATACATTTATAAAAGGCCTCTCTCTCTGTGTGTGATTGCTGCCTCTAGTCTGGGTCTTTGGTAACTCATTTCCAGTCACTGGGAGCCTCTCTAGCATAGAGCTAGTGAATCACAATCTATCTTTTACAGCATAGACCAACCTCCTTTTCCCAGTCACTACTTGTAGTGTCTCTTTAACACTCGCTTGCCCATGCATCTCCCAAGTTACGCTGTATTTGAAAATGTATACTCACTCCTACCCTGGGTGAGGGCAGGCCTTGTGTTCCTTTCCATGGGAGCAGGTGAATGGTTTGTCATCAGTATGCACCGCATAGCCGCAGAAGAGCAGTTACAGCAAACATTTTTTTAATTTTCCATTACATCACTTGAAACACTGCTGTTGGTGTAAAGGCTGGCTTCATCCAGCACCACAGCTTTGTGGAAGGAACTCTATTGTATTGCTGCTCTCTCATTCGGCAAGCTGCCTTGCCTTTATAGAATACTAGGCAATCATCTATGATTTAGTCTCTATAAAACTGTAGTGAGAACTAATTTCCCAGAGCAACTCATCTGTTACAAAGAAAAGACTCACTTCCCTCTCCTCCAGTTCTGCCGTGTAACACAACCTTTTTTTTTCCCTTCTTTTTTTTTTATTCCAGCTTAATGTAATCTTCCTGGGGATTGCTCTCTATAAAATGTTCCATCATACTGCCATCCTGAAACCTGAATCTGGCTGTCTCGACAATATCAAGTAAGTGGCTTTTTCCCCCCTTCTCTCTCTCTTTTGCTGTTTATAGCTCCTTTACTCTTTGAACAGAGTATATTGTAACTAACCCTCCTGACAGAAATGACAAGAAGGGGTGATGCGTTGTCCTTATCTCATGTGATCCTGTTTTTGACTGCAGAAGTGGTTTATTATGAGCAGGAACAGGTGGATGAGGATGAAGGCCTGTCTTTAAAGGGTCCCGGTATTAGAGTGTATTTAAGATGAGTGGTGGCAGTTTTCATTCAGTTTTGCATAGCACAGTTGTGTGTGCCCGTACTGAAAAAGACAATGGCCAGGTTCTTTAAAGTAAGATGGAACTGCAGCTAATGTAAGAGGGAATTACAGTTTGGCAATTACCATTTTAGTACTGTGCAGAAAAGGAGTGGAAGTGTGGATTGCTATTACTTCTCCCTGCTTTGAGTGCCACGGCCTACTTCTGATTGGTTTCTCTCTGCAGTAGATTTATCGGCTCATATTCTGCCCTCAGTCCAAACCTAAAGTAACCCATATGGCTTTAGTGGCGCTGCTCCAGATTTACACTGGAGTTCCTAAGATCAAATTTTTGTGCTCTCTGCACAGCACATATATTGTTCTTTACTTTGGTGAGCATCCAAGGCACGGCATCATATGGTCTAGCTATTGATTGAATAGAATATTAATGCCTGGCAGTGCCTGCCTGTGACAATGCCTATGGCTTTAATTGCATGCTTTACAAATGCAAGTGAGATTTCAGGTGGCAGTGTGTGATAGGGTGTGGAGTCAGCTAATTAATAAGACCATCTAATGAACTTTGTGAGGAGGAAATGGTCAGCCTCAGCACTTTATTGTGCATAGAGCAAAGCAGAACAATATCTGACTCCGCTAAAGGGCTCTCTCATCCCCGCTTTGACAGGTGGGAGGAGGGAGAGGACAGGAAGGGAACTCATTATATAATGACTGAAGAGCACGTTTCTCCAAGAGGTTATTGTTGTTGTGGCTGTATCTGCTCTCGCAGATGGTGCTTTCCTTTAAACTAGGTCAGGCCTCGCCATGAAATTCTCAAGCTGGACAGGGGTTTGAAGTGCCCCAGCAGTGCCCCCAGCACAGCTTTCCGAGTCCAAAGACCGGCTCTTTGTAGCAGGGGCAGGCGTGGCGAAGGGCAGCGCCGAGAGCCGCTGGAAATTGCAGAAGGGGAGCGGAAGCTTTGCAGAGTGCTCCTCACCCTTCCCCACAAGCTGCCAGTGACCCCGGAGATGTAGGGGTTCCTGGTAATTCTGCAGGGGTGGTGCAATAGAGCAGCGACACTAGGCATTAACATCCAATCCGCAGAGGAGGGGAGTGGAGCGGAGCGGCGCTTCGCCATCGACCAAGTAGCATGGCCACAGAGGCATCTCTGCTGGGGAGTGAGGAGGGGGGAGCCTAGGCTGACAGATGAAGAGCAGGGCATTCCCCAGGGTTGAGTCTAAGGGCTTGTCGGAGCTACGTGTGCTTTGCCAGCATAGCTATACTGGTGTAAGGAGATCAGCGGTGCCGGGAGAAGGATTTTGTTTCTGGTGTCACTGTGCCTACACTAGGGCTTTTACTGGCATAGCCACGGCTGCTACTGTGTGCGATTTTTTTCACATTGCTAGCCGACAGCTATGTAGCGTAGACTAAGCCTAAGGTTCCCTGTGTTTTGTCTGGCTCTGTGCCGTTAATCCCCCAGTCCCTGCCCCTTTTCCCCCTCAACCAGCTCCCTTCCCCAAGGGAATAATAGGTTGGGTCTTGTATCCCTTCAACCTCACACTGTATTTTTTCTTGTCGTTTTTTCCTTTCAGTTTTTTCCCATGATGCCCCATCTCTCTTGTACATCACCTACCCATGCTGAACTTCATTTCAGGGTCAGCAGTACATGTCTCTCTGCTGGGTTTATTTCATTTTCTTTTAATACAGTTGGCGCTTCCTTAGATGTCCTGGGCAATTAGAATTATCTCTTTGAGCAAAGCCTATTTTTTTCCATATTCTCAGCCACTGCTTTCCAGCTCAGATGGAAAATCTCTGGAATAAGAGAAGAGTTTATTGGAAAAGGGAGCTTCCTTTGACAAAGCGTGGCAGCCTAAACATCACTTGTCCATAGAAGAGGTTGTGGGTGCGGGGAAATGGCTGAGCTCTCTAAGATCCCCCTTTCAGCCCCTTCTCATGAGCTCCTCAATGCAGGACAGTTCCCAATGGCTGGGGGAAGGTGGGAGCAGACTGTGGAGCTACCAGATCCACCAGTTTGGGCTCCTCTTTGCTTGCGAAAGCAGAGGAGTATATGGCGCCCCTGGCAAAGCGAGGTATTGTGGCATGGGGAACTTGGATGTACAGGTGATAACGCGACAAAGAAGCTTGCAAAGTTTGATTTTATGGGTGGTACCATGTTCAGTGACACTTTATTGGCACGACAAGTGTTGCCAAAGCCACTATAAGAGAGAGCCACTCTGTTCAGGTGTGTGACAAGTTACAACACACCTTCCCCACCCCCACCTCCCTGGAACATGGTTATATCCTGTGTTTCAGCTGTGATCCCTTTTGGCCGTGTGTCATTACTGTCCATTCTTGATCTGGTGGCAGGCTGCTAGGCAGCACAATGCCCCCGCTTCCGTCAGCAGTATTTCAGACTCTTGGCTATATTAGGTACTAGGAACAATCAGTCCACTTTAAGAGTGTAGATGATCCAAAGCTCAAGTCAGTGGCAGTCTTCCCATTCATTTCAGTGAGCTAGGGATCAGATCTTAAATCAACAATACATTTAATAACACTCAGGACTAGCAATTTTACTACTCATATTATATCAGCTGTGTAGACCTGCTGTCTGAGAAGAATTTTTTCAAGGTCACCTGGCCAGAAAGCTCAGAACTGTTCTAAATTAAAATAATAACAATAATAATAATAGTAATAATAATAAATTAATATCATAATTAAGGCAAAGATATCAGTAATCTACTGAGTTATCTTTGCTTGTGCTAATCTCTAATACCTTTGTTAAAATGCCAGGCATTTATATTACAGGTTATGTCAATTACAGTGTCATTGTGAAATATTTTATAGGTTCTTTGGCAGATGAGTGTCTATTCCTGATTTGACTAAATTAAAATGCTTTGAAAACACAAGCAATACAAATGTTTTAAAACACCTTACTAATATTTTTCCAAACCTGTTGCTTCATTACCAGTAACATTCTTTGTTTTAAAATATGTGAAAGACATAAACTCAATCTATTTAATTTACCAGAGAAAAGGTTAAGAGGTTACTTGATCATGTTCTGTAAGTACCTATCTGTAATTAGAAATTATATTCAGGCTAGAAATAGATGCAGATTTATAACACTGGAGGTAATTAACTATTGGAATATCTTATCTAGAGAGATGGTAGATTCTCCAACACTTGAAGTCTTTAAATCAAGTTTGGTTGTTTCTTTCTGAAAGATATGCTCTAGCTCTACTACAAAATATGTGCTTCATTCAGCAATCACTGAGTGAAATATTATGGCCTAAATTATACTGGAGCTAATCAGAATGGTCCTTTTTTGTCTTAAATCTATGAAAACAAGATCTATGAGGTTCCAAAAAATTCAGCTGACCTCTGTGAGCCCTTAGTGTGGTTCCAAAATGTTAAATCTCTGATGAGTATTATTTTTATTTTGTTTATTTTTTGTAAACAAACAAGACCTTTTGTATGAAGAGCTTGGCTGTGATACTTGTGTGACAGTTTTACAGCATTAGGGGAACTGAATGGAAGTTTGTTCTCCCACTTCATTTCCCGTTGCTGTTCTGCATTAAGCAATGGCGAAGTTCTCGCAACATAAATCCTCAGGCAACTTGACAACTACAAAATATTCAAATCCCTGTGGCGATGTAAAAATAAAAGCTGTGAAATATTTGAATAGGCAATTAATAAGCACCTTGGCAATCTGGTGCTTGCTTATGTCGCTTTAAGGTTGGAAATACATTATGAAACATAGAAAATGGATAGCCAAATAACTCCACTTAAACGAATCAACTTGATAAGCCCTGGGATGTCCCCAGGGGTACCATGAATTACTGTGCCAACAGAAGAGCCATTGAAAGGGCAGCGTCTGAGCCAGGTGCTGTATGGATGAAGGATTTCTGCAAAGTTGTAAAAATACATATCCTGAGCCTTAGACCATGAGGTACAGTCACTTTATTATTGGGCTAACGTGGCAGAATCTGAACGTCCAGCAGTTTAACACTCACCATCCATGAGTTATGCTCAAAGAGTCAAGGAAACACCTTGACATTTAGATGGATCAGAAGCTGCCTCATTCTCACCCGTGTTCCCTTTTCCAGGTTGACAGACAGTTTTCAGAAAGATAAATCTATGCTCTGTTAGTTTGTAGCTTTAGGTCTGTGTATAAAGCCTTCCCCTGATCTCTGTTCACTTGCTTGTTCTTCGACTGTGTTCGACTGTGTTCTCATTGGAACAGGGAGCGTGCTCCTTAAGTGTTAGGAAAGAGTCCAGCACAGAGTGTGTGCTACCAGTAATAAATAAGTCCAGCGTTCTATCTTGGCTCTTCAGGCACGTAGTTTAGTATGGAGAGGTAGCCGCCTTTCCATGGTCTAGACCAGACTTGATCTGCCCTGTAATTCCAAATAAAAAGTTTTCATCTTGTATGGGAAAATGTATGATCTCATGGAGAACCCATAAGCACTGCAGGGCAGGGCCAGGGTCTACTTCTGTGGGTGAAATCCTGACTCTGCTGATGTCCATGGCAGAACTCCTATTGACTTCGATAGAGCCAGGGTTCACCCTCCTAGCACAACAGGCCTTAGCTGAGCATCTGGGCACCATCATGATGTACGTATTAAATAATTATAACTAACAAGTTTGTAGCTGGGGTCTTTTGATAAAGCTGGCTTTAACTGCCTTTTCCCCTCCTCAGTAAGTTTAAAAAAAAAACAAACCCTCTTTGTGTTTTCAAATATTTAGGGTTCAGACTCAGTGAAAACTATGATTGTTTCTGAAGGTTTTAAATTAATGGAATATTATGAAATGTAATAAAGAAATAAAATGGCTCCATCTTGGAATCGTCTCACATCTATTTGTCTTTCATGAAATTCCAGCCAAGAATGGGTTTTGCCGACTAGCCCTCTTCACTGCAACATTCTCACTCTTGAAGTTATTTAAGCCATATGCAGTGCTGCCAGTAAGAACTACCATAACAAATGTTCTGTAGGTGCCGATCGCTAAATTATTAGGTAGAGCGGTAGGTAGATTAGACAGTTGTGGCCATAAACTTGTGCCCCCAAAATTACTGCCATTGAAAAGTATGCAGGAGTCGCAACAGGCAGAGGAAAGAAAAAGTCAGCTGAGAATGTCTCGACTAGTTCTGTCAGGGCGAAATTCACCTCTGTGCAATGGGCCTGTTTTGGGGGCTTAAGTGGGCTTGAGTAGTGCATAGACCTTGTGCATGAGAATTAAATTAATTCTCAGGGACCAAAGCAAAGGACCTAGCAATGGTGAATTGCTGGTATACACTGCTCTGTCATAGATGAGTGTCGGCCACCGCCTTTCCAAACTCACTGGGATAGTGTATTGCCTGTAGATGGATGGATCTTCCAGTCTGGGGATTGTGGCAGCATGAGGAGTGCCCAGCTGGTGAAAAGCCGATCTATCCTCCTCTTATGCCATGCCCACACTCCCACAGCCTCTAGCATGGAGAGTAGAGAGGATGGTCTGGAACAACATTGCATTCCAGAGATCTCCAGCTAGGAGATGATCCCTGGCAGGGAGGTATTACCAAATGGAACGCTTTAGAGCAGCTCTGACGCGACTCTAACGTCGATTGAACCAGTGCAGAGCCAGCCATGGAATCAGGGAGCCACAGTTAGCCCCTGAGCAGTTGTCCCATTATGCCCACTGGATGCTGGGCACAAGAGAAAATGTGGCCCAGATTTTCAGGGGCCTGGTACACATGTGTATTGTTTAATACTCACATGAATCCAGAATGCCTTATAGACCAAAGGACTGCATATTGTTGTGCAGTTAGGCCCTGATCCAGCAAGGTGCTTTAGCACATGGGTAGTCTCACTGATTTCAATGGAACCACCTAGAGTATTGGTATTTTACTGGACTGGGGCCTTGATGCATTCTCTTCTCTGCTGGCCTTTGCAAACACTGTAAACTGCCCAGGCTTGTTCAAGTTTTCAGACATTTTCCTATTTGTTTAATATCTGTTCTTTGTGAAAAAGTGTTACTGCAGAATCTTATTTCCTATGTTCCCCGCCCCCCAATGGCTGTATCACAATTACATTAGGTCGATAAGAGGCATGCTCCTTAATCAGAAACTATTTAAATAATGGTTATTCTGATCACAGGACTGTTAGAAGTGGAGGGTGCTTATGTTCTTCCCCTGGGATTGCTTTCCTCATCCTACTGCCATTTGAATTACTTTGTTTGCAGTCTAGTGTCATTGGGAATTATGTATGACATCATTTTGGGGCCGTTACAGTAACCAAAACTGATCCTATTATGAAAGAATTGGCTCCAGGGATGGAATGATTATTTGATTAATAAAAGGCAGATTTTGTAATTAGATTGAAAGAATTCCTCAATGGGATTGGACACCTGCTGTACCTAAAGTTATGCAGGAATCTAAATGTGCTTCCGAATGGCTGGAGGGGAGGGAGTGAAGCATGCTTCATCATACCAGAAAACGAGAGCCCATAAGTCATGCATTCTATTTCTTTTAAGCATTTTCTTTGAAATCTCAGTGTCCCCCCAGCACGCCCCCACACTTTTAATTGTCCTGCTCTCTATCTGTGGTTAGGTTTGCTAGCATTCCATTTAGCCAAACTGCTGTCACTGACATTTTTCCATGGTGCAGTATGTGGCTGTGAGTTTTATTTTATTTATTTTGGAAGGGGGAAATGTATTCTTTTATAGCCAAGTGCAATTACAAACCCATGAAAAACGAAGCCGTGTATTGGGAGTTTTCAATTTGTTTGAACTCTCCTTCCCTTTTTCCACACATTTTGCACCACTGTCATTTTATAGACATAGTATACAAAACCTGTCTCAATGTTTGCTTTAAAGTCAGCTGGATGCCCTTTAAAAGGTAATTAGAGTGGGCCTTCGCAAAGAATAATAAGTAGGACTGGAGAGTTGTGTTCAATGAAAATGTCCATCAAAGGAAATCTAGGCACATACAAAAAGCATCCTCCAAGGATTTTATTTTCCATTATGTTAGTTATTGGTACTCAAACTTTCCACTTGTTGGTTAGTTCAGTTTTTAAAAGGGACCTCAAGATAGTTTTATCCCAGCAATAAATCCTTTTACCTGCATTTTATTTTTGTTGTGGCTTGCTTGCTCTGTGTCAGCCTGCTAGCATCCCTCTTTCTTTAGCAATACAACAACCACTGAATTAACAAACTGAGGTTCCATTGGATCATTATTTATTCTATTTGTGCTATTTTCTAAGCGAGAAAGAATGATGTTAGTTCCTGAGGCCTCCATTCAGGAAAGCATATGCTTAAATCCCATTGAAATCAATACTTAAATGCTTCCCTGAATCGAGACCCTAAGGGCCTGAACCTACACAACAGTGAGCCCTCTTATAATAATCGGGCCTACAAATTTGTGATAATTGTAAAAAAATTAAGGAATCAAAATTGGTGTGTCAAATATTAGGCCTAATTGGTGGACAAAATAATGAAGGGTAGCCTGTTCCACCCACCATTCCCTTTGTGGGTCCTTCAAGAAAGAGCTTTTTTTGGAGGGAGGGGGAAATAAAAAAATAGGGAACAAAAGATGGATGCTACTGGTAAAGCAAGTTTCACCATCATGGCTGCTACCTTCATCATCTCCTGGGATCTCAGGCCTTCATCATCTTCATCCTAAAAAATGTCCTAACGAAACCAAGCCAAAGAAATGTACCTGAATAACATCGCCACTTCTCCCAGTCCAGCCAAATCCCAAATATCAACTAAGATCAAATCAAATCAGACTTCAACCACAGCTTCATCCCAGCTCAATTAATTTCTTTTCTTTTCCCCGAAAGGACAGTTGTTACTACTTTTGATGCCCTCTAAGAGACGATCAAAGAGGGGCTTTTCCTTCTAAAACTCTCTCCAGCTAAAGCGAAAAGAAACAAAAAAGTAGTTAAAATGAAAGTCTTATTTAATAACATTTCAAAGGTTTTAACTGTTTTTCCTTCTTTTCTTTTTCTTCCATACACTTTTTTTAAAACATTAATGATGTTTGCCATAGTACTAAGTAGGCTGAAGTCTCTATATATCAAACCCAGACCTTGTTTAACACTGTTTAGTGTTAAGCAGTAACTGAGTTAGGTTAACACCTTTGGCCCATTTATTCCATCCAAGTTAATACAACAGTGCATCCAATGAGATGATGAACATCATCAGTTCCCATTGAATTCCACAGGAGTTGAGGATGGATTGAGCACTAAAGTTTTACAGACAAAAAAAATAGTCCTTTAAATATTTAATTTAAGGGAAACCCATTTCTCTCAGCCACCTACAATAATTATTTTCACACTCTTTTGTCCCACAACGAAAAGCCATATTTCTCATCTCGGAATTGTCATTTGAAGAGACACGTCCGGCAGCCTGGTGAGCTGTAATAGATTCTGTCACATAAAACAAAATGTGATTGGCGGTTGGGGAGAGTGGCTGTTTGTCTGTTTCCATAGGAGGGTACCAAGAGCAATGTTAAACTCAGCCAACTTTCTAGGCTGTGGCACTCATTGCTTGGGAAGGAAAACCTGGCCCCCATATTCTCTGGTTTTTGGCACCCAGTTTTAGAAAACTCTGGCCTAATTTTCAGAAGTGCTGATAACCCACAACTCCAGCTGAAGCTCCTGGCAAATTTCACTCTTGTCAGCTTTCCTGGGATGTGTTGAGTCCTTGTGGTTTAATCAAGTGTCTCGCAATAGTTAATCTTTTTCTTAAAGCCCCAGCTCCTGGAGTCATGTGCTTATGTGGGAATTGCAATAATTCATTTAAAAATAAGTTTCTAGTCTCCCATATTTGCAGAAAATATGCTTGGAAATGTGGGTCCTAAAGGCTCAACGATAAGAGGCAAAGAAATGAACCACCATTTCTTATTGTTTAAAAAATCTCTTGATTTTTTTTAAAGCCTCTCCTTTGTCTTTTGCAGGGTCTGATTTATGATATTTTAACATTAGGGATAGTCCAGACTGTACTTCTGAAAATCACATTCTGGTGTGTAAATTTGGGCACTCAGAAACAAAGCCACTAAAAATGAGAAGCCGCTTTGAAAAAGTGCCCGTTTAACTTTGCTAGCCATTTTCATGTCCTGTTCTCCATTGATTGCCAAGGCAGCAACAGCTTGTGATTAACTCATGAGTCTGTAAATGGCACATCAATTCATATTACTACAGCCATGGGAAACAACTTCTTTTGAAATTAACTGATCCAACCAAAATACAGTAACCCAAATCCTGGAATGTGTTGAGCACCTGCAACTGCCATTGAAGTCAGCGCATTTCATCGATGCTGTATTATATATGGTGTAGGTGTAATATATGCTCATTTTCATATTTTAGTTATGCATCATATTTAAAGACGCAGTGTGAGTAGTTCAGTCCCCAAAATTAGGAGTTTTTTTGAAGTACCTAGAAAACCTTTAAAACATTGGTTTTATTAAATGAAATGAAATTGAAAAGAAAAATTAATGAAATTTAAAAAGAAAAATAAATATTCATCTACAGAAATGTTTAATAAAATCTATGCTCAGACACAGCATCATGCAAAACAGAAAGTGAAACTAACTGATCCAATCTGATTGAAATGCGAGAAAGTAAACAAATTGCTTTCAGAGCAGTGAAAAGTAAGTTAGATTTTAATAGTTTAAGATTCCTTCCACTTTAATCATAAGGAGATTAGGTCAGTAACGTTGGTAAGGATTTTTTTTAATGACTTTTATGTTGAGTGTCATTTTACCAAAGCCAGATTAATTTTTCAGTAGTATAGTTGTCGTTTTGAAATCAAATGAAAATACAAAGATAATAAAGATCACATTTTAGATCTGTATATTAAATCTTTGTTAATTTCTGTAGCAATTTGTATTATCATCTGAAGACACAATTTTTAGAAATGGTTAATGATGCTGCAGGCTCTGGAAGTACATATTGTACCAGCTTCAGATGGGGACTCATCTTGCAGAATAGAAACATTTTAATCCTTCATTACTTCTGCACTGACAGTTGCCTATAAACATGCAGTGATCGTGCTGAATAACTTGCTGCCTGAGGGCTCCATCGTACAGGCTGCTGAAGGCTGGGGAGAAAAGTGCAGAGAACCAAAGTATTCATGCTCAGAGTCTGCTCAGCCCAGCACCAGAGCTGATAGGCTTGGTTGTAAGGCCCAGTCCAGCAAGGTATTCAGCACCCCTCAATTCCTGTCAGTGGGGAGTCGCGGACGATCACTAAGGATCGGGCCCATTATTCCGAGACCTGTGCACAGTGCTAAATAATGGGAGATTTTGTGCGCCCACACTGAGCCCTGCTGAGCCTTCGGGAAGTGAGTGCGATGGGGATGATCCAGGGATTAGTGATGATGTGCAAGCCAGTGAATGGAAATGCAGTAGTAGAAGTGACTATTTCTATTGCCCTGAACCCCGAAGCCCTTCTGATGAATTCGTAATAATTTGTAATGAATTAACTCAAATAGTCAGAGGTATTGATAACAGTTATAGTTAGGATTTCCATTTACTTCTACTCACCAGGAGGAGAGGCTATTCGAGCACATCATTGAGAAGGAAGAGTGAGCGCAGGGCCAGCCACCGGCACAGCAGTGCTTCTAATTCTGTCCTTCCCAGACTGTGTAAGAGTCTAACCAGCCAGTTTGGACTAATTATCGTCCTTTTGAAACTACAGGTTCAAATCACATTTCCTCCAGTGCTTCCTTCCAAAGTAGATAGAGGCACATGAGAACCTACACTGGGGAAAGATATCTCATACTAAGGAACAAATACATACGAGAGCCATAACATAGCATAAGCTTCAGCTAGACCAATTCAGACTGGAAATAAAGTGGAAATGTTTAGCAGTGAGGGCAGTTAGCTAGTGGAGCAGCTTCCCAAGGGACATGGGGGATTCTGTGTCACTTCGAAATTTTACAGAAAGTTCCAGCTTCACTTGGAAAATGTTCCAGTGTCTAGGGGTACGTCCACATGGCAAAAAAAAACGAACCCACCCACAGCAGCGAGTCTCAGAGCCTGGACCTACAGACTTGGGCTCAGTGGCCATGTAGCTATAGATGTTCCAGCTCGTGCTGGAGCCTGGGATCTGAAATGTGTGTGTGGGGGAGGGGGAGTGTTTCACAGCTTGAGCTCAGCCCAAGGTGGAACACCTAAATGGCTATTTTTAGCGCCATAGCACAAGCCCGAGTCGTAAACTCAGGCTCTGAGACTCACCTTGGTTTTTGCCATGTAAACAGACCCTAAGTGATTTAACTGCTTTTGAAAATGGGTCTTAGCTCCTATGTCACTTACCCCTCATCAGGGGTGATATTATTCACTTAGTTTAACCACATACTGTTTGGCTAGATGATGAAGTTACTGGGTGAGGGTCTCTGGTCCGTATGGTGCAGGAGGTCAGACTGGGTGATCCTAACGTTTTCTTATGGCCCTATAATTTATAATGCATGTTGGCACAGTGCTCTCACAAGCTTAGCAGTCAGCTTACTACACATTTTTGAACCTTACCAAAAGCACCAAAGCACCATGCTCAACAGCCCTATGGATGGCTCAGTACTCCTGTCACGCAACCCACATCTGCATCCCCACACGATCACATTTCTAATACGCAAAACCCGAAGAAATACACTCATCTGCTGCACATACACAAAATTAAGTGCTTACAAGAGTCCTACCAAGCAAACATGCTACATATTCTATTTTGTAATCGTGTGCAGAGTTTGCAAACACCTTAAAGGAAAATTGCTAATATTTGATGTCATTGAAATGAAAAACCACCTGGGATTGCATTTTTATGTGCGTTTTTGTCCAGATGGTCACATTGATTGCAACATCATCTTTTGTCCATTCCCATTGGACACAGTTTTAGGTTTTTTATGGAATGTTTTTACTAATAATAGATTATCAGTTGTTGTTGTTTTTTGCTTGTTTAGCTATCATTTTCATGATGGCTTACATTAGTGTTGAATGGCAATAGGAAGTGCTAATCTTTTCACTGACAGGTGTCTTCCTTCCAGAATAAAAAACAATCAATAATTATCGATTGAGAGAGTGTCCTGGAAGATATTAAATACTCAAGGTTTTGCTATGAAATCATTCATCACGATTATTGTTTTAAAAATTCACAGATTTAGTATTTTATCTGCAAAGCCCTGCTTGAAAAATGCAAATGTGGACAAAGTCTTTATTAAATCTGCATCAAGTGGAAAAATCAGATACATGGTTATACTTTACTGTGTTTTGAATAATTATGGCACGTCTTTGCAAAGTTAGAAGGAAGGAAATAAACAGGGTAAGCAATTTTGAGGGCAATTAATTGCTTACAGAAATTAGATGATCTTAACAAAATTGCTCTTTTCAATTACAATAATTAAGAACAAATCTCAGAAAACAGGCCAGATCTTTCGCAACAACCTCCTGTTGAAACAAAAGGGAATAAGAGGTCTGATGTTATAAGATATAACCAGGCAAATGATGCAGAAATTCCAAGTCCTGTGCCTGAATGACCTAAGAAGGTGTCCTAGAGTGGTGGATATTAACTGGGTGAGATCTGCAGGACTGTGTAAGGGAGTTAGGAGTCCTACTCCCATTGAAAGTCAATGGGAATTGAGTGTATGATAACAACAGGCACTTTTGAGGAGCCTGCCCTCAAGTGACTTGATCCTGTTTGCGGCTCTGCACAGACATCTGCATGGGTTCAAATTACAGGTGGGCAAGCATAAAACGATTCTGATCAGCACTCAAAAGCTCATAGCTGTGTTTCCCCATTGTCCCACACCTTTGTGTCCTCACTGACACTAGTGTGACACAGCTCTCCCATTCTGATGTGGTCATGACATGCACCCACCTGGCGATCAGTGTGCACTGGTATAGGTGACTGCCTCAGGTGTGGAGGACTGATGAACTGGGCCCCAGATCCTTGCCCCGCATTTACCTGAATTATCCACAGCTTATTTTGCTCCTCCTGTAGGGCCACTCTCTCTTCCCCTCGCAGGCTCCTTGACCTCTCTTCCCTCCTACCTGAGATACATTCTTCACAGTGCAAGGAGCCTGCTACCCAATTTAAACATCTTCAATGACTGGGTAGATAGCCCACTCACCATTGTAGCGATTTGGCAGCAGCTGGCTAGCCTGTTGTATCTTCTGGGAACAAGGCTGATGGGCCAATTACCCCACAATATACCCAGAGGGATCTCTGAAAAGCAGGCAATCTAATTTTTCTCTTTTTCTTTTATGTGCAGTAGGATCTTGAACTCTCGTCTGGGCCTTCCTGCTGATTCTGGCTATGTTAATCCAGTAAAAGCTATTCCACAGAGGCAATGCTTAATTTGTGCCAGGGTTTGCCATAAATTACTGCATCAGTTACGAATGTAAAAAAAATTGCTTGAGCCCCGGCACCTCTTCCCTTCCAAATGTAGCATTGCAGAGATGTCACCCTAAGGGCAGCACCTGAGAACATGGATTTTGGCCTGGCTTCTTGCAGTTCAGTGGCAGCCAATGAGAGTTCTTTTAATCATCAGAATGGGGAAGCCGAGAAAGCATTAAGGGGCTAGGAGAAAACAGGGGAAAAGAGAGAAAATCTTGTTGATGATTGTGACAGTGTAGTAGCTGAAAAATGAGACTGGTGAAACTGTTTCATGAAAATCCAGGTGATGCATATTAGTGGTCTAAGAAATTTGATTAGAAAATGTGGCTTCATGCCAGCCAGTCATGTTGGATCTTTGTCACAAAATGTGAAGCCAAATCCTTTAAGTAGTCCCTTATTGCTGGCTATTGATTTTTCAGAATGAAGACACTCCTTCACTAATTAGCAATGAACACATTTGTTTTATGCCAGGAGCTACTTCAAGTCACTTATGGTAGCTTTTCAGAAGTTGGCTCAATCAATTATTGCTAACCCTAAAACTGAAGAAAAAAACCACACGCACCATATCCCATGGCAGATATGAATGGAAAAGAAGATCACATTGTGTTTTTAGTCCTTCTAGAGGAATTCCCATCTCCAGGGAAGATGAAGATGAAAATGAATTATGCACATTTATTTCAAATTATTTTTGAGGTGCACGTATAACCTCTCTTTTTTTCAGAGCATTGATCACCCATAGAAGCCAAGTAAGGTTCTGCTACTTTGGGCTCATTTCTGCCATATTTGCTCAGCAGACTACTTATGCTCATAGTGACTACCCATATGAGTAAGGATTTGGGTATCAGCACCCTTTGTCCACATGTTTATCAAGCCTGAACCTTTTATTGGTCTCAGGAATAAGAGGAAACACTTTGAAATGTCATAGGTATTTTTAATTAGTGGTACCTATGATTAAACCATCAAGTGTCTAGCTGCATGTTGTTGGTTATTTATGTCTTACTTTAATGGGCTGCTTTCAGTTCAGAGTTGGCTGAAAAGTTAGATTTTGTAAAAAAACAAAACAAAAAACTTACCTTATATCACATGAGGCCAACAGAAATAATTCCAATTTAAAAAAAAAATACAGACTTACTTCATTTGTTTTTGTCCCAGCTGCAAAAAATACAAGCAAACAGTATAAATAGTTAAAGTAATTGAATTTCAAAAGTTTGTTCAAATTTTAATATTCTAGGTTGCTAGTAGCACATACATGAGGAAGTTTGTTTGTCTACAGGATATTACTTTGAAGTTGTCGATGTCCCTTTGAAGTTTACGACCGTGCGGTTCACTTGCATGCTCACATTTCTGGTCATTCCGTCTAAAAAATACTGACTGTGATTTTAAAAAGAGCCTAAGTCAATATGGTTTGTGCTCCTAAGTTACATAAGTGCTTCAGGAAATCCCACATAGAGCAGAAATAGAAGGGGTCAGGCAACTGGAGATGAAAATGATTAGAACCATAGGCTCTAATTAGGAGGGAGGGATAGCTCAGTGGTTTGAGCATCTGCCTTTTAAACCCAGGATTGTGAGCTCAATCCCTGAGGGGGTCACTTAAAGATCTGGGGCAAAAATCAGTACCTGGTCTTGCTAGTGAAGGCAGGGGGCTGGACTCAATAACCTTTTGGGGTCCCTTCCAGTTCTATGGGATAGGTATATCTCCATATATTGATTTCTGAGTGAACTAGTGACTGGAAAGGTTGGCACTGTTTATTTAAGGGAGAGGATGAATGAGAGGATCCTCATCCACGGGGAGGGGCCCTAGGCACTATGGTAATACGTGACAAAGAGTCCTGTGGCACCTTATAGACTAACAGACGTATTGGAGCAGGAATTTTCGTGGACCCACTTCCTCAGACACATGTGGTGGAAATTTCCAGGGGCAGGTATAAATATGCAGGCAAGAATCAGTCTAAAGATAACGAACTCAATCAGGGAGGATGAGCCCTTCTTCTAGCAGTTGAGGTGTGACCACCAAGGGAGGAGAAACTGCTTTTGTAGTTGGCTAGCCATTCACAGGCTTTGTTTAATCCTGAGCTGATCGTGTCAAATTTGCAGATGAACTGAAGCTCAGCAGCTTCTCTTTGGAGTCTGGTCCTGAAGTTTTTTTGCTGCAGGGTGGCTACCTTTAAAAAATTTGACACCATCCGCTCAGGATTAAACAAAGACTGTGAATGGCTAGCCAGCTACAAAAGCAGTTTCTCCTCTCTTGGTGTTCACACCTCAACTGTTAGAAGAGGGCCTCATCCTCCCTATTGAACTAACCTCGTTATCTCCAGCCTGATTCTTGCCTGCATATTTATACCTGCCTCTGGAAATTTCCAGCTCATGCATCTGACGAAGTGGGTATTCACCCACAAAAGCTCATGCTCCAATACGTCTGTTAGTCTATAAGGTGCCACGGGAATCTTTGCTGCTTTCTAAAGAAGCTGCCCAAATGCCTTACTAAGACTACTTAAAATCAAACCAGCACACAGCCAATATTCATAACTTCGAATATAAAAATGATCCATGCATACAAATAGGATGAATAGATTCAATAGATCACAGCCTTTGCAGAGATATGTTACATGGCATATGTAGCATAAAACATATTCCAGTTATGTCAGATATACATTCACAAGCATATTTCCATAAAGCCTTATGGGGTGCAACGTCACACAGTGTGTGTGTGTGTGTGTGTGTGTGTAATAATATATATAATTAATAATAGGGGAGATGTTAGAAGTTGTGATGCTTTTCAGGGTACTCATGACTCAGTCACGTTTTTACTCTCCCCCTCCCCCCCCCGGCCTTCTGTGAGTGGCAAAATGCTTGTACTTAACTGGGTGTCAGTTCCCTGACACCATCAGCCCGTTACCCACCTAAGCAATCTCCTCTGGGTTATGCCAGCCCTTATGTTGCCTTGCAGGTTAACAGTTGGTGTGCCCCAGTCCCCAACCCCCTTTGAAGTATTCCTCTGTACCCAGCCCCTTCTCCGTTGCACACTCAGAGAGATACCAGGACTACTGTCCCCAGGAGAAGAGTGTGCACACCTGCTTATATGGTTCAACTCAGGAGCAGCACCTAGCTTAATCTCACAGCTCTGAGATATATTTACAGTGAAAACAACAATACATTTATTAGCAAAGGTTCAAGAGGCACGAAATGTTGAGAGAGGATAACGAAAACAAAAGGTTACATATAAAACAAAATCATAACATGATTTCTGGAGACTAAACGTAACAAGCTAACCTTCGGTCTAGAGAAGTTTACCTCCCTCAGATGTCTTCTGCAGCATTTTCAGCCAAGCCTGGTTGTGATCTCTTTTTCATGAATATAACTGCTCTGCCTGATTACTTCTTAAGGGAAGGATAAAGGGGTGTCTTCCTGGCCTTTTCCCTATATCCCCCAAAGTTCAGTGGTTGTACCCAGAGTCAGGATAACCTCCTGTAGCTTATTCTCCAGTGTGTTGCCTCCCTATTGACTTCACTCTCCCCTCCCCATTGACTTTGTGTGTAAATGAGGTTTCCACTGTGTTGGCTTAACAGCTTTTGTTTGGCAGAAAACCTTCTCTGTCAACTGTGCCTTAATACAGACTTTGGGAACACATTTTTAGTAGACATACATAACTGCTTGCATAGTATCTGTGCCTATATTTCACATTGCTATGAATGACCAATGTGATCCTGGCTTTCATTTAAGACCTCACACATGACATTCTCTGGTAAACCAGAATGTACAGACCGGAATCAGGATATTCTTGTAATCCCCTTGCCAGTTGGCATTGAGGGATTAGGGTCACAGAAGCGTATGCCAAGATTTTAAAAATCAGATGCCTATTTTATCCCTCGCCATCCCTTCTGTATCTGGAGAGCTGCCGGATGCTCTCTGCTTTGAAAACCAGGCCATTTAGTTAGCTGCCTAAATGGGGATGTAGGAGCCTAACTTTAGACACCGTTTGGTCCTGCAAACATTGCAGGGAATACAGGAGGTAACGTGGACACTTCTTTCTCACAATGTAAGAACAAGGGGACCCAATGAAATTGAAAGACATGTAACTTAAATCTGATTTTAAAAGATTTACACAACACATAGTTAATCTATAGAACTCATTGCCCCAAGCTACAGTTGAGGTTTTTCTTGGATTCAAAAATGGACTGGACATTTATATGGATAATAAGGCCATCCACCATTCTGTCAGATAGATGAAAAGAAATGTGGGGATTTAGATCCGCATGTCTCAGGGCATAAGCTACTCACTAGTTGCCAGGGGTTAGGAAAAAACATATGGAATTAGATGGGGGCACACAGAGTTTTAAATATGGACCCTCTACAGATTCTTTATACGTGTGTTACAGTTTTGGGGATAATTTATGTTCATTTCACCAAGACTTGGGGTCGATTTTTATTTGCTTGTATCGTATCTAAGTTTCATGCCAAAGCTTTATAGCTATCAGCTACATTTTCCCTCAGTCAGGGGCTGGTAATATATATAATTCCCAGGCTGTAGACCCTTTTCTGTAATTTCTTGTGTGCATTGCAGGCAGTAACACTACACTAGCAATCATAACAACATATAGCACCCCTGAACGTTACCAGGAAACAGGTTCTGCTCTGGTCAGTTTATGGGAACAAATATTTACATGTGAGCTAATCTTTGTAAAACTACTTTAGTTTTTAAATCAAAACAAAAAATAAAAATGTTGTAAGTGACTTAGGAGCCTACATCCCATGAGCCAGAAGTCTGAAACCAATGGGAGTTAGGCACTTAACCTTCTCAGGTTTTGAAAATCCACTAAGGGCCTATCTGCATCTTTAGGCACCTAAATACCTTTGACTATCTGGTCCATGGGACTTAGGCTCCTAAGTGTTACAGTCACTTTGGAAAATGTGTCTTAGGCTTGTAAGTCACTTAAATGTTTTGAAAATTTTACCCTTAGGCACTTTTGAAAACTTTAAGCTAAAAGGCAAATCCAATGATTTCACATTTTGTTTACACAAAGATAAAACAGCCCCTCCAGATACCTTGGAGAAAGGCCATTGCTACTCAGTCAAAAACTTCGAAAAGGCTGTGACAGCTGAAGCTAAGACACTAAGGCTATGTCTGTACCATACACCGCTGGCAGCAGCAGGTAGGGCATGCATAGCTACATGCCGCAATGAAAAGCCTGTTGCATCCAAACTGCGATGTGTCAGTGAAAGGCTTTGGCGGGGAGAAGACGCTGCTCCCCGTGCCGGAGCCTTTCACTGTCGAGAGAAAAGGCTGTGGCAGGGGGAGGCAGCGGGGAAACGCCCAGCTTCACACTGACTTACAAAATTCAGAAAACTAGTTATGAGGCCAAAGCTGCACGCTCTTCCCCTTCACTTCCCATGGCTTGTTGAGGAGGGGAGCAGACCTGTGGACAAAGCCATGCTGGGGACGTGTGGAGGGAAAAGGTAGCTGCCCTGGCTGCTTCTTGCTCTCCCTAGTCACTGCTCCACCTTCTGCAAAGTATCTGCATGGCCCCTATCGGTGAGGCCATTGGGACAGGGAGCAGCCAGGAAAAGCTGCATTGAGTGACATGCTCCTTTCCCCAGCTGCAAACTGGCCAGCTGAGCCGCTGAAGGAGACCACACAGAAGGACTGGTCCTGTCCCTTTTGCCCTTGCCTTGATTGCCTCTGCAGAGATACTTTTTGTGGCTCCTTTTCCTGGGTAGCTGGCTGAAGTGTGCTGCCTGCTGCTTTCCCCTCCCCCTGCCCTCTGCTAGGAGACACTGTGGTCTGCACAAGGGGTTGCTGTCAGCTGGGCAGTGGTGGGAGGGTGCCTGTCCTCTGCCTGGGTACCAAGGTTCCCAGCTGTAGCATCAACAGGCCATAGCAGGGGTCTGTGAGAGGGCTGGCTGCCCTGATGCTCTCGCAGCCCCTCGGAGGCAGAGATGGTGCAGTGCATGGAACCCCAGTTCAGCCTCTCCCCTAAGTTACAGTCAGAGCCCCTGCTCATGGAGGGAAACAGAAACCATCAGGCCCTCAGACCAAGGGCTCTCTCTCTGTAGACTCTTGGTACCAGTGGTAAGCTCCCTTTACTCTGCCCTCCAAACGGGAATCCTACCCCATTCCCAACTCCCACTCCTTTCCCCAGTGAATCAACCCACACCCCTCCGATAGCCTCCCTCATGGGCCCCAACCCAATGACCCTCAGGCTGATTCCTCCTCTCTGGCCTGTTCCCCACCACCACCCCACCTCGGAGATGAGAGCCTCGCATTGGTACTCACTACTTCCCTTCTGCACCCTTTGCTTCCGCTCCTGATGTGATCTGTCTCCCCCAGCAGCGAGGAGAGGAGCCATACCAAGAGCACAGGCTGGGGAGTGACACAGGTGTTTGCTGGCCTGGGAGGATGGTTCAGGGTGGAATTTGCTCCAGCTAGGAGTCCCAGCTCCCAGCAGTCAGAATCCTCCTCATCCTCTACCCCGAGCCTCCCTCCCCAGCCCCCACGGCTTCCCTGCTAGAAAAAAGTCCATATTATGAAGTCAGGTGTCATCCCCCTGGGAAGCTGTTAGATCGGCTTTGCCCCTGGATGGAAAGCTACCCCAAGCATCCGAACACAGCAGAGATCTGCATGTAACCATGACAATGGCTTCTTCCACCCCGGCCTGGGCCTGCATGCTGCCAAGCACCAGAGGCCACGTGTAGGGAAACTGGCCATCCTCTTGTAAGTGAGAGCGTGGCCGTAGTAGAGGGAGGCCAGCCCAGGGTGCACGAGATGGGAGGTGGTGGTCGGATGCTGGAGAAAAGCGATGGGGAGATGACAAAGCACCAACACCACTAGGCTGGTGGTAGCTCAAGCTGGAGGAGGAGGGGGTCTGCCAGCCCAATGGCGTTGGTGATGGTGCGGAGGCGGGAGTCAACTCTGGCATGGGGTGTTGTGCGGTGGAGTTAGCAGAGGTGTGAGTGAGTGCACAGGTAGCCTGGCTAGTGGGTTGGGCGGGGTTGCTGGACCGTGACTGGGGGCAGCTTTCCTACCTCACTCGGGGCCCAGTCCTGATCTCACACCCAGGTAACTCCAGTGACTTTCTGTCTTTTTGGTGGACAACATTGTTCCCGCTCCCCGCCCCCCATAAAATGGAAGTAAATAGGTCAGTACTTTCCTGTCTCCTTGCAATCAGCGGGGAGGGTTTTAGACAATTCTAATGCCATTATCTTTAAAAGAGGGTAATGTCGCCGTCTGACTCATAAATAGGCAACCTGGGAGTTACAATTATGAAAAAAACTAATAATAAAAAGATAAGGCTTCTATAGGACATCCTAATATATTGGACAAAGAATGCCTAAGGTACAGTGAAGCTTGCCATCTGAACATATCAAAGCGTTCCAGGTTGACTACATTAGATTTTCTCTATTAATGTTCCCCATAGACAGCAATGATTTTTTTAAAAATAGATTTCTAAGTCAATTGAAATTTTATAAGCAACAGAAGAAGACTGCGGCTGGGGAGCTACAGAACTCAGGGAATGATGGCTGCTTCCATAAGTGATGCCAGGATGCTGCTGTTATTTAGATCCTCTGATAAGTAAACCAGTCTGGTCAGTGTCTGGGGGACACACCTGAGGAGGAGGCTGTGGCATTGTTTTTGGTAGGCTGGGAATAAGCTTTGGTTATTTCTTACAAAATATTCTTTCTGGCATTATATTCTAATGTTGGTGTTCTTGTCTTTGTCTATGCATTCTTTAGCTATGAGGATAACAGACCCTTCATCAAGTAAGAATGACCTGAATGGCTGATAAATCCCATTTATCAGTGTGGTCTCATGAACCAGCTGGCAGATCAATATTGAAAAATCATTAAAGCTTCTGTCATTCACATTTGAGGCAGAAGAGCAAACTGTGCAGGAAAATGGCCAGGCATACAGCTTCTATGCAGAGTAAACATGCTGCATATGTATTGCCAAACAATTGTCACTTTATCTGCTTCACAATTCCCGATTGGACATCACCCGAATTCACTGCAAATGTTAAAGCAATCTTGTGTAGTACAGACTTGTTATACCAATAGCAGCTTTCTTGTTTCATTACGCTCTGTCGCTCTGTGCATCAACTGTGTTGTGTTGGTAAGGAAGGCTTTGGCTTGGAATTCTTAATGCAATTTAGGGGTAAATTTTCAAAGTGATGCATGGGTATTAATCCATATAACTCCGAAGCTAATGGGGGCTAAATCTCTGTGCAAGGCTTGGAAAAAATGTCTCCTTAAAGATGAGAATGCACAGTTGTCACAAATTGTCAATTTCAGGCTTCCAATCGTGCCAACGTTTGATGTTTTGTTTTTCCATTTCTTTAGAATTGAATTATAAAAAAAAGACTGTGAAAAACTTGTAACAGAAACACAAGTCTGTACAAAGAGCTAAAAACAAAAGGAAGCAAGAAACTTACAAATTATGCACTTTGTATCAACATTCCTTGTCCTGCAACCAAAAAAGAAAAAAAAAAGAGAAAAAGTAGTATAATGGAAGCATAACAACTTTGCAATAGACTTTCAGTTTGTTCTTCTGGTGAAGAGTCCTTTGTGTTCATTTTTTTTTCAGTACCATTGTCATATTCTCTTTCATTTTTCAGTTCTCTTTTCAAGGGTAGGGGATGGAGCAATTTTATGCAGTTTCCAGCCCCTCTTTACCTCCAGGTCTGTTTTCTACATCAGAACTTTGTATATTGCACAGGTTGTGCTGCGTGGCTCCTCTAACCCAAAGATTCCTTTCAGCTGCTAAGGTAGCATATTTCTGTTACTACCATATAAATGGTTCACTCCCTTCTATGCATCTCTGTAGTCTGCGGTGCTCTCCTTAGACTCAAGAACTGGCTGAAACTGGAGATAGGGTAATTTTCAATTACCATTTCAGTCATTTTTAAACAACCAAAATACACAAGTACACAAGAGAAAAATCTTTGTTTCTGCATTACTATTTTTTTTAAATAAAAATGACTTGATTTTGCAATTAAGATCATAATGTGGTCTCCTTGCTGGTGGAATCTTGGCAGGAAAAATATTTAAAACAGCCAAGCTATTAAACTTTATCAAGTGACCGCCTTTCAGAAGGATTATTGAGACTGCATTTTTAATTGCATAGTGCTAAATATTTATTCACAGAATTGACTGGAAATGCTTCAAAGGAGCTGGTTCTGGTTTGCTAGATATATAATAGGGATTTAAAAAAAACCTGTCTAAATAAGTAGTTACCTTAGTGGAGCTCTTCTGGTCACATGGATAAATACATGTTTTATGAACTTCAGTGGAAGATATAATACTGTATTTTCTTTCTGATATTTAAAGAAGAACAACGAGAAACATTGACGCAACAAGAGTGTGTTTCTGTTTAGGACAAACCCTTATAAAAGCACAGGAATTCAAAGTGAAGGCTGACATGTTGCCCTAGTGGCATGACTACAAGATCGGCATCCCCAGCTGCAAATGGCCTGGCTTTCTCACAGGATTTTTCTCTCTCTCACACACACACACACACACACACACACACACTCTCTCTCTCTCACTCTCTCTCTCCCTTAGCAGAATGCAAACCCAACTCCATTCTATCTCAAGCCAAGTGTTTTTTTCAAGCCTGCAATGTCTGAGGAGGTTGAAAATTAGGCAGAATTTGAGCTCACTCCTCCCTATCAGGACCTTGATCCTTCAAGTCCTTCTGCTGTTCCCAGCCGATAGCTCAAAGCTGTTGCACTCCAGGACTGATGTAAACAGAGGGCACAGATGAGGTGAAGCGTTATGGTGAAGGCCTCCTCACTCAGGGGAAGTCAATCCAAAGCCTCTCTCAAAGAAGAAGAGTTAGAAAGAGGAGAGGTGCGAGTGGAGAATGAGCATGTCTGGGCAGGCTTTCAGGTCTGAGTCCCCTCATACCTAAACCAGGTTTACATGCTATAATTCCATTCACTTTGCTAGAGTTACTCCTGATTTACACCAGTGTAAACTAGAGGGAAACCTGGCTCTTGGGCTTAAGCGGTCCTCAAATGAGGCTGCTTGCCCTGCATTCCCCACTTTGGCCACTAGGTGGAAGTTCACATGGTGCCTGCAGAGTAGCGCTCTCATTAAGGTCCGATCCAGCATTCACTGAAGTCTGTGTGATGACTCCTATTCATAGCAATGGATGCTGAAGCAGAGCCTAAGGCAGGACTGGGTTCCATTCTGTTCCTTGTCCTGCTCTTCACGCTTTGGCTTTTGGGTACCCCTATGGAGTAGGGTATCCACCCCTCCATGTGACTTAGCATTTAAAGTTTCAGTGTCGCTTGGGTTAGCTTTGCCCCTTCCTGGATGAGGCTTCGGGCTCTCCTTACACTGAGCTAACAGAAGTAAAACACGCCAGCTGACCTGTTTGTCCAAAGCTCAGAGTGCTTGCCTTAAGTAATCTTGGTTTTTCAAAAAGGAAAAGTCTGTGAACCAATGTCTGGAGTCATTTCTTACCCCTGCAGCCCATCCTAGCAACCCAAGTGAAATGCATTCTTGAGGGGAAGCAGCCACACATTGAGAATATTCCTCCCCCCACCATTAAACTTCAGAACAAAACTCTGAAGTAGAAGCACAGAGAGCTTTCCCCCACCTGACAGCAGGCAAACCAAGTCCCAGAGTCTGACCAGCCACGTGCAGTAGTTTTACCTTGTTTTAACTGGCAATGGTAAAGTTTACCAACAAATCAGAAACTAGGGGAAAAAACAGGAATAAAGGTGCCTTAGTGACTGTTAAATAGGGAACATTTAAAGAAGCTAATCCAACTTCACCAGTGAAACCCGTGGGGGCTAACAAAACAACTCCTTAAAAGGGTTTTGTTTTGTTTTTGTTTTGTTTTTTCTCAGCCATTTGCAGAAACTACATCTACATATCATTTACATATTCACTGCTACTGCATTACAAATGTTTATGGTACAAATCTGCTTTGGTTAAGATAAATTTCTGTCCTCATAACATTTTCATTTTTGTCTCTCTCCTCAAGCTCAAAGATTAGTAAAGTGCATGGAATTTGATAAGCGATTGTGTCAAAAAAAAAACCACACATCCTTGTAACTCTATCTGATTCTTTTTTCTTCTGCTAAAATGATAGTGGAATATAATCACTGCTAGTAGATGTGCTAATTCCTCTATGGATCAAAGATCAATTCCTTTCTGCATTTGTTTTCTTTCTCTCCACAGGTCATGGGTTATAGGTGCAATAGCCCTACTCTGCCTCTTAGGACTGACCTGGGCCTTTGGACTTATGTATATTAATGAAAGCACAGTCATCATGGCATATCTCTTCACCATTTTCAATTCTCTGCAGGGAATGTTTATATTCATTTTCCATTGTGTCCTCCAGAAAAAGGTAAGACAGATTATTCCGCGCTTCATAATAGTGATACAGGGTATTTCGTTGCCTAACAACCACACTATAACGTTACCAATGTGCCTTGCATTTTTATTGAACAGACTTGTTTCTGTTTACATAATAAGGGCTGTATTTAGATTGGAAATTGGAGAGATGCATGAGAATGAGATACCGAATGAGATGTATGGCTGTGGCATAGCAACAATCAGGATGTTGAAGATCACATTATCAAATGCAATACAAAATGGTAGCATGTAGTTTTGAGGGAGGATGTAATACCCATGAGAGTTGTTTGCATTTTAGAGGCCTGATTCTCCATTCACTTACTCCAGTGTTACACTGAGATAACTTCATTGGCATCAATGGAGACATCAGTAACATCAATGAATTTCCTTCGGATTTGCATGGGTATAAATGCGAGAAGAATGGGGTTGTGTATCTTGGCTTAATTTAAATTTAATTTAAATGCAAGAAGGCACTTGGGAATTGCCTGTCTATATCGATGTACATATTAGGTGTTAATAGGAACTGCTTCATTTATTTTTTTTTAAGGGGAAGATTTTCAAATATTTTGAGGTGCACAGGTCCTATAGCACTGCAAGGTATATGTAATAACTGTTCCAAAAAGTCATGGAGAGGTTTTTAAAATCCATTTTGTACAGCATGGAAATTCAGGAGTATGAAAGCTCTTTAAAAAAATTAATTTCTTCTACCGATGTTAAATGTACTTCTGGAATAATAAGGCCAATTTCTCTTTTCAGCTTACAACAGAAAAGAATGTAAGCGCTTGTAAATGTAGGCTCTGATCCTGCCTTGTGACCTGTGTGGCTGGAGAATAACAATGTAGGATTGGGCTCTTGCTGAAATTTGATCCTGTTCTCCACCTACGGGCCACATCCAAAGCCCATTGAAGTCACTGGAAAGACTCCCATTGACTTTAGTGCACCAGGCTGTAGGGGCTTGACCTTGCACCATTCGGGTGAATGGGTATCCTCCCTTTGACTTGAATGGGAGCAGGAACAAGCCCTTGATGAGCCTCAGGGTACTGCATTGCAACTAGTAGGTTGACAAGTAAAGCCTTGGCCAGCAAGTTGTTTGGAAGCAGTTGAGAACCAACTTGCTAAATCATCATGCTTTAAAACTGGAGAAAGAAACTTGGAGTCAGATTTTTGCTCCATGTCATTTCATCTCAAGAGTGATCATCATAAGAGACTTGAATGCTTTAGTTCAAATCCAAATCTGTGATAATGATTCTAAAACTTTTTAACTTCCATGCATAATAATAAAAACGTAGGAAGATGCTGACTACCTTAAAGAGACAAGTCAGCTGAACAGAGCAAATACTGTCAGAAACATCTTTAGGCACCTACAGTATCTGCAGTTGCCCAAGGAGCCATAAGAGTTCTGAGGATTGCCACCTTACTTTAGGCTATTGTTTATGAAAATCTTGACCTAAAAGTTTAGAGCTGCTATTTAGTATCTCAGGTAGCACAATGCAGCATCATTGACTGCACAGTACAGATTGGTTTCAAGCATTTCTTGAAGGTAAGAAACTAAGCAGACCTATATATGTATCTATATTCATACACCAAGCATTTACTGATGTATTGGCATCGGGTGCATGATGTGTTCTTACTGTTTTAATGATAATGACCCAATTCAGCAAAACATGTCAGCACAAACCTTATTTTAAGTACCTGAGTAGCTCCAAGGAAATCATGAGGATTACTTATATGCTTAAAGTTAAGTGCATGCCTAAATGCTTTGCTGGCATATACTCAGTAAGAGCAATGTAGTTACTTAGTCACTTTTAAGCAGCCATATTGCTACAACCTAAGTTAAAAAAAAAAAGAAGAAAACACCAGAATTCTCCACCAAATCCACTGGGGTTTAGAGGAGAAAAGAAAACTCTGCTTGTAAATGAACCGATGGCATTTTCACTTAAATGTGGAGAAAATTATAGAGCTTCTGAGCCTTCAGGAGAGCCAATTCTTCTTTATTACAGCATGTATGTGGAAATGTTAATTTGACCTTTTAATAAATGAATCATTAAGGGCTAGATTGTGATTCCCTTATTCACGTTGAGTAGCATCTTACTCTGCAGGCAGTCGCATTGTCGTGGGGCATCAGGCACCACTCAGCATGAGTAAGGAGAATTCGTCTGTCCCATATTAGGCTTTGTAAATTCTGCCATCTATATACATGATATATAAAATAGAAGGGAATCCTGCTAATCTCAGTCAAAAAGAGCAAACAAGGGTGGCACGAGCATGCCCTTGAAACAATTCTCTGCTGAATACGCTGTTCAAAAAGCATTTGCATTGGATCTGTGCATCTGTTTCAGTGTTAAGTGCAGTATCCTCTAAGCTGGTTAACGATGACAAGAGAATGCAGTTATACCCTGAGTACCTATACACCTCCAGTGTCTCCTGAGTCAAAGGCCTGCCTGCCTTTCCAGCACTGACTCTGAGAGGGCATCTGATAGATATGCAAGTCTTGTTGTGTGTTACTGCTGCTCTGTATTTCTAACAATTTACTAGTCTATATATAGCACAGATTAGGAAAGAGGAAGGCACTTAAACACATGCTCAGGTCCCATTGGGTGTGTCTACACTGCCTTGTAAATCCAGATCTGTGGGACATGGGCTAGTGGACTCAGCGTTTCCAAGCTAACGCCTCGGTATCCACATGCATTATAAATCTGAGTTATGGTTGCTGGACCCAGGTTTAGTGGTGCTGGAATTAGGGGTGCTGCAGGTTCTGCCACACCCCCGACTTGAAGCAGTAATAACAAACACCAAATACATGGTTTCCATGGCTACCATCATCAGCGCCGTCACTATAAAAATTGTCCCAGCACCCCTGCCCAGGTCTCAGAGCAGTGCTAGCGCAGCCATACTGCAGTGCACAGACCTTCTGCGGCTTGAGCTGCGTCCACACTGCAGAACGACAGGGCTTTGACCCGAGTCTCAGCAGGACTTGGGCTCGGATCCACCCCCCAAACCTGAGTCATACCCCAACCTTGGTGTGCAGTGTAGACATACCCATTGACAGCTTTACATGCAGTCCTAAATAGGGATTCTTTTGTGAGCCTAGGCCCCAATGCTTATTCTGGAGATTCTGACGCCCTTACCCCAGTCCAGTAGCACTTATTCCATGCCTAGTGCCATTGACTTCAGTGGATCTGCCTGTAGCGTATTCAACAGAAGGCCCATGTCAGATTCTGGCCCGTTAAGTGCTAATTTCAGCAGCTGCTGCTGAGGTGTGGGTTGTGCTCTTCTGGTGTTTGTATATTTCTGGGGAGATGGGGGCTTCATTTCTCCATTAAACCTGTTTCAGCTGTCAGTGGTTTGGGTTTGCTCTGCTCTCTGACTCCTTAATGATTCTAGTCAGATGTACAGTGTTTCCTTTTATGAAGAAGTTGGATTTCTTTCAAGTCTGTGTTTCCTGTACACCCTGTTGCTCTAACTCTCAGCCCTCTTGCAAATGTTTGTTTTCTAGCACAGCACCTCTTAATGGCATTATAGCATTCTGGCCATTCCAGCACCGGATGCCTATTTTACACTCTTTGGCCAGAATCTCTCCTCTCTCGTGCCAGTTTTACGACAGTGTTCTGGCGTTGATTTCAGTGGGATACTGCTGATTTACGCCAAGGTAGGGGAGAGGAGAATCCAGTCCAGCCCCTGGATTTTGGGTATCTCTTTCCCTGAACCAAGGGGTTGGGAGAGGGATTATTTGGGGGGGGGGCATTTTCTTTCTCTCATGGACTGGAAAATCAGCACATAGCTGTGGTGGGAAGCAGTCGGTGGCTAATTAAAGGAATTGAATTATTTTCTCTCAGCAAAGGACTGATTAGGCACTCGAGAGCACATTGGGCACTCATGGTATTGTGTTTGTCTCAAGCTTTTATGGAAAGGCCTAATAAAAAACCCCTGTAATCTGCTATTTAAATAATCGTTTCGCAGATAGGTTTCTGAAATGCCCACAGGAACAGTGGAGAGAGATTTAATCAGAGAGCAGTGAGCACAGTGTGCTCACAGACTAACCTCTGCTGGTCTCCTACTGCATTTACATTTCACGTGGCGAAGTAAAGTGGCCTTTTTTCACATTTGTGGCACAGCCTGAGATCACCCAGCTCAGCAGATGACCCATTTTCACTCTGACCTCTCCCTGGTCTCCATGCATGTGCAGTCTAAATTATACACACACTCCAAACTTTTGCAGTGCCTAGGGCCTCAGTTGGGGGGATGTCAGTGTAGTTCCATTGAAGTCAGGGGAACGACATCAATTTCTGCCAGCTGAGGATCTGGCTCATTTTGTGTGCTAGAGAAATTACCCCATAAACTCCTCAGTCTTGTCTGCCATATTATAGGGCTTTATGAGGGCGTTTGCACCATTCCCACCAGTTCTACACACAGAAGTCTTCATTTCAAAGACTGTCAGTTTCACAGTTTTCTGGAGTTTGAATATATATATGAAATCAATTCCTCTTATACGTTTCTTTTTTTGTAATTTTCTTCCTAGTCCCCTGCCAGAAGCAATAACTTGTAGCACCATGATGAGCTGATATGCCAGTTCATACCAAATCTATGAAGATATCATTTTTGGGCATAAATAGAATGTCTCTAGTTTCTCTCGTGCTGCTTTGATGTGCCTCAGAGGTAGCTAAATTCTACTGATATCAGTGAACTGCTTTCCTACATAAAAGCAGTCCCTTATGACATCATAAATGTAGAGCTAATGTGTTAGGAGAACACTGTTGAAAGGTGTAATGGAATTCTTCTAAATGCACAGAAACAGCTATAATTTTAATGAATCACAGAGGAGGAAAAAAACTGTTGAAAATCTTAAGTCTCAGGCTGGAGGGGGAGTTGCCCACTAATGGAAATTACTGTTTAATTGGCTAGGTACGTAAAGAATATGGAAAATGCCTGCGCACACATTGCTGTAGTGGGAAAAGTACAGAGAGCTCCATCGGCTCAGGAAAAACATCTGGGTCACGGACTCCTGGACGATATTCCACAGGCTCACAGGTAAACCGTGTATGTTCACCAGAAAGGGATGCTTCTTACCTCCCTGCTAATATAGTTATTTGCATCGGGTGATCTGTAGGCAAAGGATTCATTTCTGGAAATGAGACATCCCCTTGGACAGGTACATCACTTTGTGCAGTAACAATCCATCAGTCAAGGAGGCTTCATTTGCTTGTAAAACTGATGGGGGAATAAGTTGATTATAAAACTGATTTGATAAATGGGCAGCTCAAAGTCTTCCTGTTTGGTATCATTCTTTCACTTCTGAACGTCATGGGTCACACTCTGCTCTTTGTTATAGGGGTGTAATCTGTAGCAGTTCCATTAGAAGTCAAAGGAGCTGCTTCAGAGTTTCGCCAGTGTGATGCAAAACAGAATTTGGCCCCATGCTTTCAGATGTGACATCCCTGAATTGAGCATAGTTTGGTGACCTTAGGTTGTAATTACCATTAGCATCCCTTAAGCAGTCCTTAAATGAGTTGAGGTGAAAACAAAGGTGTTTTTCTCCAAGGCTAAGGAATGTATGTTTTATATGACCAGGTTACTGTGCTATCCCGACAAAATATTTATGCTGATAAACAACAGCAGCTAAAAATCTTGTATAGGCTGGGTGCTGAGGCCTATCACTTTCTGGCAGTAGTTGTTTTAATTTGTTTGTTGGTTTACTCAGTTTCCATAGTTTATGGATCTCTGCAAAGAATCAACTGAGATTCAAATAATATTATTTATTTTCTAAACTTTATTATGCTCTGGTCAACCAAAAATTCTATTTTTATTTTGTTTAGGAGTTTGGCATTTTACTCCCTAACTTATGTAAGGATGCTGATTTATGAAGAACAGTTCATATAAAATGAAGTAGCTGACTCCTTAATCAAGAGAAACCAAACACACACTTATTCTGCATTACTAAAGGATCTAATTATATTTGCCAATTCACCTATTAAATTATGAAAGAAACATGCGGTGAATAACAGGTTATAACCTGTCAGGAAAACATAATTTGTGATTTATGTTGTCTTGGAAGTAAATTGTTATTTATTTTAAGTTTTCCAAGGTGTCATTCAAGAGTTGTATTCTGACATCTGCTAGGGACTGCACACACTCAGCACATATAGGAATGGAACATTGAGCCTTTCACTTCTTGGTCAAAAGTGTCTCTGTGGCTGGCCATCCTGCGCTTCTCACAAGCATTACAACACACAAATAAAATTACAGCAGAAAATGGATGATGCTCCTACTGGGTTATAGAGAGTATCTAATGCCATTTATTTAACATTTGTGCACATTGACTCAGAGTGTTTTACAGAGAAATGGCATGAGTTTGCTTTGCAGCATTCTATTAAGCATTTAGGGGAGGTATAGCTCAGTGGTTTGAGCATTGGTTTACTAAACCCAGTGTTGTGAGTTCAATCCTTGAGGGGGCCATTTGGGGATTGGTCCTGCTTTGAGCAGCAGGTTGGACTACCTGATCTCCTGCAGTCCTTTTCCAACCCTAATAATCTATGATTATTTTATAGCAAAATACAAGCTGCAGGGGAAGATAAACCACATAAAATATTTTTCCCTGTAAAGATACTCCAAAACATCATAATTAATAATCAGGAACAATTACGCCAAAGAAATTAAACAAGCTTCTCCACCATTAGTAATTACATATTTAAAAGGGTCATGCTTTACATTAAAGTTCCATTCATAAAAATGTTTATAATGGATTAATAAGTGATTAATAGATGATTTAATACTGAGTAAATCAATTGTCATAGAGTCCAATGGATACTTACACAGTTTTCCCATTCCATGAGAATTTGATTTTTTTTCTGATCTAAATCTCACAAATTTTCAAAAACCAAAAATCAATTTATAAAAAAAAATCAGTTCCGTTCAATCAAATAATTTCATTTTGATAATTCCAAAATGTTTTGTTTCCATTTCAAGGTTTTTTTAACCTTTTGTTAGCGTACATGTATGAACATTTCGAAACAAGAAGTCTGTTTTATTCAAAACACTGAAACGTTCCTGTTCAACAATCTGAAAACTTTATTAACTAAAAATGTTTCGATTCAGGTGTTTCATAAAAACCATCACTGTTTTGCGAACAGTTTCTGTTTTTCCCACAAACTGGCATTTTCCAATGAAAAAACGTTTAATTGGAAAATTCCCAACCAGCTCTGTTCATAACCATCTGTTGCACCTTCTGCTGAAACGTTTATAACTATAACACACACTGCTCATGTCTATAACCTGCTTATGACGTCTATTAACACTTTATAAATCATTTGTAAATGGAATCTTAATATACAGTGTGACCAAAATGGGTTATTGTGGAGTTTTCAGCTAGGGTTGTCAAGAACCCTAAGGGTGGTGGACACCTGCCTAACTCCTTTAAAATTCCTCAGCCGTCCCAGGCTTCACATTTCCATAGTGCAGAACAATGCTTCCTCTCCCGTGTGCCGTCTCACCCATGTCATAGGTGAGGGCTGAGCAGGTATCTCCCTTGGGCTCATCCCTGGGTTTCTCAGTGTCCTTGGAGGTATGTGGATGTTTTCCCCCATGTGGTGGAATTATTGACTCACAGTGTCATAGAATCATAGAATATCAGGGTTGGAAGGGACCTCAGGAGGTCATCTAGTCCAACCCCCTGCTCAAAGCAGGACCAACACCAACTAAATCATCCCAGCCAGGGCTTTGTCAAGCCTGACCTTAAAAACCTCTAAGGAAGGAGATTCCACCCCCTCCCTAGGTAACCCATTCCAGTGCTTCACCACTCTCTGAGTGAAAAAGTTTTTCCTAATATCCAACTTAAACCTCCCCCACTGCAACTTGAGACCATTGCTCCTTGTTCTGTCATCAGGTACCACTGAGAACAGTCTAGATCCATCCTCTTTGGAACCCCCTTTCAAGTAGTTGAAAGCAGCTATCATATCCCCCCTCATTCTTCTCTTCTGCAGACTAAACAATCCCAGTTCCCTCAGCCTCTCCTCATAAGTCATGTGCTCCAGCCCCCTAATCATTTTTGTTGCCCTCCGCTGGACTCTTTCCAATTTTTCCACAGCCTTCTTGTAGTGTGGTGCCAAAACTGGACACAGTACTCCAGATGAGGCCTCACCAATGCTGAATAGAGGGGAATTACCACATCCTTCTATCTGCTGGCAATGCTCCTACTTATACAGCCCCAAATGCCGTTAGCCTTCTCAGCAACAAGGGCACACTGTTGACTCATATCCAGCTTCTTGTCCACTGTAATCCCCAGGTCCTTTTCTGCAGAACTGCCGCTTAGCCAGTTGGTCCCCAGCCTGTAGCAGTGCATGGGATTCTTCCGTCCTAAGTGCAGGACTCTGCACTTGTCCTTGTTGAACCTCATCAGATTTCTTTTGGCCCAATCCTCTAATTTGTCTAGGTTCCTCTGTACTCCCCATCAACCCCAATGATGTTCTGCATAGGGGAAAAGGAGAGGTTGCCCTGCATCCTTTGTACCTGAGCAATACCTTTGATTGCATAGGATTCTGTTAAAGATCGAGGCTGATAATAAAACCATCTGCTTTCCATTCGCTGCCAGCATATGGGGATAAGTAGCTCAGTACAGCAGTTTGCAGGCATGAAGCACAGCCACACACACACACCAACACTGCACACATTTCCCCTGCCTAATCCATCTCTTTGGGCGGGGGGATCATGTCCCAAACTCCTTGTATGTGGCTGTTCTCTAAGCCTGCTCTGCTGGGTCTGTCCAAACTCAACAAAGTGCAGGACACCTTCCATGTTCGGCTACGTGGAAAAGCACAATGCTTACTGCTCTGGGAACACTCCCAGGGCTCAGCTCTCATGCACTGAGGAGCACGGACTCTTTGACACACAAACTAGGAAAGATGAGGCTGCCCATGGTGACACTACAGTGCAAGCCATGTGTACCTCAGACTTCATTCTCCCACTGCCATATACCCCAATGTGATGCTGGTGTGACTCCTTCAGGCCCCTTATTATTATTATTGTAGTAGCATTTTTATACTGTAGCTTGAAGCTAGTTCATCCGGAATCGTTCTCCCTGCGTCAGGAGACAAGGAGAGATGACGGAAGCCACAACCCCAGACTGGGTTTCCCCACAGCAAAGGCGGATCATGTGTGCAAGCCCATGACAGTCCCAGTTGTACAGCATTGCAGCAAGTTCAATTGGCCACCTCTCATCCTGACATTCAGCAATGCAGCTGGGAAATATATCTCTTTGGACCCTTCCTCCAGATAATGGGGAGAAAATCAACCAGCAATCAGGAGCCAGATTTTCAAAAGAGCTCAGCACCCAACACCTCCCATTTAGGCATCTAAATAAGTGACTGGGTTTTCCAAAGGGGATCAGCTTCCATCTTCAGGCACCTAAAAGAAAGGATCAGATTTTCAAAGAACAACAGGTGCTACTCAGAAATGAGTTGGTCTGAAAAACTGCCCCTGCTCGCAGCTGCTTAGCCAATTGGAAATGTGTCAGTAGATTTTCCAAAGCACAGGCTTGGGGATGAGGCGGTGTGGTGTGAGTGACAAAGGTAAATGCCCCATGACCCATCTGAAAGACAAAACAGAAGACCGCTAAATCTGGGATAACACAACAAGACCTCTTCAATAAATGCTATACCATAAATGTCAGAATCTTCACTGTTTTTCATTAGGGGAATATAACGTCTCTTGTTTTGTGGCTGTATTTATTTCTCACATTCCCCACAGTGGATAATAAACCTCTAGAAAACTTGAGCACATCCAAAGATGCCTAGACATAAACAACTATTCCAGTATACTTGAAAAAAAAACAGATACAAATCAATATACAACAAGGGAATTTTAGAAGCATTCATGCTATTTTTTGTGAGTTAGTTTCAGTCATTCAACACTACATGGCTGGAACAATATCTTGCATGGAGGTTATTTTGTGCACGGTCTGTTCTGCTTGTTTATTAATATTTAGAAACTATATGGTATCCTGCGATGGAGATACAAATTCATGTTCTGAAGCCAGGCAGCAAGTGTCTGGTATGCAATAGGCGGGTGATAGCCAATCAGAAACTGCTTACTTATACCTGGATAGGAAGATGTCTCTAGACATGCCAGTAAGCCATCTTTAGTGAGGCAGAAAGAAATCTATCTGCAGCTGCTAAAAATTCATTACCTGTGTGGTTCAATCCCTCTTCAGAGCCGGATCCGTAGAATGTGGAATGACACAGTTCGAAAGCAGTCCGAGTCTTCCTTTATTACCGGAGATATAAACAGTTCAGCTTCACTCAACAGAGGTAATTATAGACTGGTTTTCTTATCTACAACTTTTATGATTATTTTTAAGTAGTCTGAAATTTATTCCCCTTCCTTCTCCCCAAACCTCAAATTGTGCCGGACCTTATTCACTGTGACAAGACTGTTACATCACAGAATGAAATGCAGTTGGAGTGCAGTGTATTCCAGTGTCCATTAACTGGGAAGGGTTTTTTGTTGGGGGTGAGGTGTTGTTTGGTTGGTTGGTTTTTTTTTCCTTGTTTTAACATATGCATTTTCAAGAATATAATTTCCAAAAAAGTTAAGAAATTTAAAAAAACCTTTTGTCCTACGGTCGACAGCTACAGCTATCAGCTGGTAAGCCATCAGGCCTCATTGCTAGCAGTAAAAATGGGCAGTGATGTGGCTGTACAATCCGTTAAGCCACATTGTCCCAGGTATAAAGCAATTTCATAGTATTTGTAGAAGTAACAAGATACTGCAGAACACACACTTAGACAAACCTGCACACTTGGAACAAAATAATTGTTAGTGATCTTAATATCTATGAGTGCCTGACTTATGTGAGCTGTTCAGAGCTCTGGGAGGGAAACATTATTGGAAACGTGTAGCAATGGAGTAATGGTAAACAAAATACAACACCTATTGCAATGTGAAATCTTGGCATATTTTAAAAGGTTTCCCGTTGAGTTTTTTCCAGGAAAAAGGATTGTATGGAATTATTGGATCTCCTAAGCCTCCCAAGCTGCCCTGTTCGCCTCTAGTTAAATTATTTTGATGGCTAACTCTGGGCCGAATCCTAAGGGCTGTACTTGCTGCCAAATTCTGCTCCCTGTTTTACAACAAAAATCCACCAGATAAATACTGGTGAAAACAGAGGACAAGATTCGGCCCTCAGGGTCTGATCCACCTCTCATGTATACCAATGTAAGTCTGAAGTAATCCCACTAAAATCCATGGAGTTGTTTCCATGTAAAGATGCTATGACAAGAGACTCGGGATATTGGTGCTTATTTGGTCCTTATTCAGGCAAAATTCCCGTTGACTTCACTTTGAGTTTTGCCTAAGTAAGACCAGGCAGGGAGAGCGTGAAGATTTTGAATCTCTAATTAGTGATGAGTCACTACAGTGCTCTGGGAGATCAAGAAGGTTGGACTGAGTTCAGATACATTCCCCGTAACCTTTTGAAGGAGAGAGTAGGTTACTAATCCTTTGTGTGTTGCTGTCCCATTACACCCACTTGTCATCAATTGTTTTGACTTGTTAATATAATTGTTTGCAGTTAATTCATTGAAGCAAAGGGTAGATTCAGTCTTATAAAGGGCACCCCCATCACAGAAACTTCCTTTAAATTTGTTTGGTCCAAACAGGTTGCCATTTTCACCTCTTTCCATCCCTCACAGAGAAGAGAGAGGGCAGTATGGCTTTTGTGGTGCTAATTAGGAGGGTTTTGATTTGCAGCATGAGGGAGTTTGCAGTCGACTTGCCCTCACATTCAGGTAGAGTGCAAACAATGCTTTTGCAAGCAGGATGTTTTGGGTTCATGAAGGGAGGCAGGGCACCTCTGTCAGCTCAGTCAGTTTTGTTCCAGAATGAAAATCTCTTCTTAAACTGAGAAAATCGGGATATGGCTCCAAAGTGGTCACCTTCTGCAACTTCCTCCCAGATCTGGCAGGACAACGTTGAGAGATTCCCACCCCAGCAATATTATTAAGCCCTGATTATGCAGCCCTGATTGTTCTGCCTTTGGTTAGCACCTACCAGTGGAGTTGGATACCATATTCCACATTTTCTTTTGTGTTGATACAAGTATCTGTAGAAATGGGGACTACAAAACTACCTTGGGAGTTAACACCTTCGAAGAAGCACGTGACCTCTTGTTACAAAGGGCAGTAGGCAAGAACATCATGTCTGAAATTAACACAACTCTTTGAGCCTGTCTGTGAGTTCATTATTAGGCAGCCCGTTTATAAAAGGTACCCATTGACTTGAACTTCATTCCTGTGGATTTGGAAGGGATGTCCCCTCTCACACTTTTTGACCAAGTCTTAGCAATGTTGTTTAACTCTATTTGTATAAGTTGTATTTCCTTTGTAATTAACCACATTCTGTTCATTGGTGTCCTTCTTCATACCCCCCAAATTGAATTCTGCCAAGCCTAATTGTAGCTCATGTGCTCTCTTTAATCTCAGTTCTGCTGCCAATCATCGCATCACATCCTTCTCAAACCAGGCGCCTTGCTCACTTCGTTTCAATTCTGCCTCCATGCTTGTCCCTTTATTGTGATTAGCAATGGACATTGGTTCACCATTTGAGTTGTCCACCTGCCAGTCTTATTAGTCCCCTTCTTTTCTCTCTTCTGTCTTCCAGTGGGTCTCTGGTTTGGGATCCGCCTGAGGCATCCCATCTGCACTAATGCATCCCCCTCTGCAGATATAACCATGTCTTCATTTTCTGCCAGGAAATACTTGCTCTGTCATTACTTCTTCCAGCTCTGTATATCCAAACTGATATTCCACTCACTGGTGAAAGAGCCCTGTCAACTATAATGTCACCCCTTCACCTCCTCTGTTATTCTAGTCTACTTATCCTGTCACAAACTTAAGGCTTGGCCCAAACTCCCTCCCTGGCCTCTCTGTGTGCCACATTTTCTAACTGAAAATCTGCTGACTTTCCCCTCCGAAATAGTGTCGTCACTAAGAATCATCCTGATCATTTCTTGGTGGCAACTTAGTTATAGATTAGTCCAAAATACACCAGGCCTGGTTCTCCTTTCACTTCTGCCTGCTTTACTCCAGTGTAGGTTATGGTGGCATTGTACCACTGTAACTCGGGAGGAAGTGAGTGGAGAATCTGACCTGTTGTCTCTCCTCCAGTTCCAAAAGCAAGAGCACATAACTGTCATAATCAGAAATCCCTTCTTGTTTCAGGATCCAAGTTGACAGCATCTTCCTAGTATTCAATCTCCACATCTTTCTCTCCCCTTTTTCTACCACAAATCTGACTTCTTCTCTTTCTATCCCCGATTCTTCTCTCTCCACTCTGAGAATCTCCATCCAGCAATCAAACCTCTTATTGATGTGACTGTTTCCATTTTGCAGTTTCAAAATTGTCTCCCCTGTAACTCCAACGCTTTCTGCAGTAAAACCATCAGATCTTAGTTCTGGAGCCTTTCAAAGTCCCCATAATGATGCCTCTTCTTTAGTCTTGTCGTCTCTTCCTTGTGCATTCCTACTCTGTAATATCTTTCCTGCATGACACAGTAACTTGCACACAATGCTTTACCTCTATCAGCCAGGAGTCAGCTGTAATCTGCCCTGGATCATTCTGTGTGAAAGGTGCTGTGTGAGTGTATTGTGTTGTACTCCTCCTCTGTCTTGGAATCAGTGCTATTGTGGTGTAGATGCCTTTGCGTATAGTGGGCTGCGCTGTCCCAGGTCTGAGAGGTGACAACGATGAGAGTCAAACTGAAAAAAGTGTCCTTAGTAAGAGCATGAGCTGAGGAACGAGTCTCTCTTTATCTGCATGACGGTCATGGGGCAAAAGGTTCTAAAGTTCTTGATTTACAGGTGTAACACTGACAGAGCATGGTTGTTAGCAAGCAGGATCAAACCTGGGACCTCTGGAGTTTAGTGTATGATCCTCTACTGCTTGAGCTAAAAGCGATATGGTCCTTAGCTAAGGCTGTAGGGCAGACTCATTGATAGCTCTCTAAGTGGTCTTGGTGCCACTAGATGGGACAGAACATCACACCCCGGAGGTGTGTGGGTTACACAAGGCTAACATGTTGAGCATCTTTTTCGGTGATAACTGTGCCAAGAGCCTACAAGTGCAAGGTAGAGTGTCACAGCAACGGCAGGTGTGTTATATGGACTGTGAAATCAATGTGTAACCACCTGCTTGTGTCCCCTTCCCATAGCCATCCCTTTGACTGAACAGTCTCCCAAGTCAGCCCCTCTTGTGTATGTGTCCCCTTTTAGCCTGCCGACACAGCTGTGCATGAAGTGTTGTTATTCATAAACTGCAACTGAACTTCAGTAATGGGATGCAGAGGGATGTACTGACGTGTGGGAGCCCCTCTTCTTCTGGAAGGTGGGAGATACGGAAGAATTGCCAGCGGAAGAGCTCTGCAGTGTGGTTGTCTCATGCATGGGCCTTGTAGAGCGGGTAACTGTTTAGGAGCTGCTCTCTTGTAATAGCCTGTCACATGGTACAGAAATAGGGAAGCTCACGTTGCTATTAATTATTATTTGTATTGCAGTAACACCTAGGGGCCACAGTGAGGTTTCAGCGCCCCGATGTGCAAACGGGCCTTACCTCAAAGACCTTCCAATCTCCATCTCAGCTTTGAGTTAGATTGCTTGAAAGTAGCAGTTATTGATTTATGCTTTGCAAATTGCCAGCGTGACAGAGACCTCATTTGTGGGTCTGCTGGTTCTGCAGAAAACTTTTGAGTAGATCCCGAAAAATGGGTTCAGAGTAACAGGGGACTTGCTTAGAGAAATTTGAACCTTCCTTGTGCTGCAATCAAAGTGCAGATGAGATTTCTCTCCTCTTCCTCCCTTACAGATAAGTGATATGGCACAGAGAGAGCCATGTTGCCTTTCCCTGTTTATTCCCACTTAGCAGTGACTAATCTGAACATCCCTGTCTTTTCAACTTTTCTGGTGTCCTACGCAGCCTTTGAGAGAGCTCTCCATGAGAACGCTGGTGCAGTTCTGACAGCCTCCCCCAATAACCAGTCATGTAGCAAAGCAGCGATGTGGCTCCAATCCATTTTTCACTCATGTCTTGTCAGAGCCATTATTGTCTCTCTCAGGGTATCAGACTGTCAGAGTAGAAGAAATTTCGTAATAAATCGTATGGCACCTTATTTGAATTCACGTTTCCAACCATATTTTAGGGATGTTTTTTTTTAATATAGTTTTGGAGGAAAATGCAATTGGAAAAAAATGTAAATGGCGGTTGTCTGCTGTTGATGGGTTATACAAATGAATGTTCTTTCTTTTGGAAAGGCAGCTCAGTCACCGAGGAAAAGGCTTGTGCAGTACAGTTTGTTATTGTCACCACATGCTATTTTGTTAACATGGAGTGCGTCGAAGGTGCTGCGCGTGTCCATAAGAGTGGTCACATTAGGGGAACTATCAGTTCACTGATTGCAAATGTTAATCATGTCTTAATATATTTTACCCTTTTGGAAAATAGTGGGATAGAGATGATACCACTAGAGTTCTATGGAATTTAAATAGGGGTCTGAAGAAATGAACTCTAAAAGCCTGTAAAGTTGAATAGAGAACTATATCCCTGCTCTAGAATTCCATGCTTGGCGTAAAAATGCTACAGAAAGGTTATTATTCCACTTCTATAGGAATTCTCTTCTTGCCTGATTCCCTGTATATGTGAGCTGACTTGCAAATCCATGTCAGGCCCCAGTCCTGCCATTAGATCCATGCAGGTGTGTGCCCTTGTGACAGTCTGAGGTTTTAAGGCCAGAAGTTACCATTATGATAATCTAGTCCAGCCTCCTGCATAACACCGGCCAGAGAATGTCACTCACTGATGCCTGCATCATAATTTCCAGTTGAACTACAGCACATTTTTAGAAGGACAGAAAGAGATCTTCACTTTCACATTTACCGAGAGGACTTGGGCAGCATGTGAACCCAGGACCTCTCACAACCTAGGCAAGAGTCTTAACTTTAGGCAACAAACCCCCGAAGTGCCATTTGTATAAAAGTGCCAGGCATGGGCATCCATCCAAACAGATTCAGTTGCAGGATTGGGGCCTAAATGTGTAGGGACGCTGTGTGAGGGGACAGAAGCGGCGATTGTTAGGGGCATGGTGCTGCTGTGAGGTAGGGAATGTTTAAATATGGAGACTGTGCATAGATGTGTACATGTGGGCATGCACATGGAGGACAGGTCAAGAGTTAGGGCCAGAATTGCCACATATTAAACCATGATCATTGTGAAGTCCAGAGGCCGCATGATGCCAAGTTGCTGGTGATTGTGATTGGAAAGGAAAGATTCTCTTCCTCATTAGAAACCAGAGAGCCACATTCAACCCCCCGTCACCCCTATGTAAAACTACTGAAGTATGGTTTGTAGCCATGTAAACAAGGGCAGAATTTGCCCAGTTCTTAAGAACCCCATCCATTACATAAATGTTTTGTTTCTCTCTGCCTTATTATTTCTGCTCTGTATTTTTATGTCAGCCACAAAGATATAATCTCAAGTGTACACGGGAAAAGGGGGAATGATTGCTACTGTTTTCCGAGATAATCAGTTTAATGTCAAATTCATGCACATTCCATCATAATGAACAGAACAAACTGAGCTCAAATTCAAACAGTGGGAATCTGACTCAGAGAGAAAATTAAAATGAGTAACGTTAATATCCTGATTTCTAACCCAAGTGAGACCTGATCATTCTCAGAACTAAATCTTCTGTCAAATCCCTCCTACCCACCCCAAAATATAATTAAGTTGTGATTTCCATTCTGAAACAGTATCTGTGCGGTGAACTCAGCAGGGACTGCTGTCGGTGTATGTCGAGGTGGGTGAGTGAAATTTAACATTCTGTCCAGGTGGCCATGTTATGCTGAGTTTTTAGGTAGCAGGCTTTCAGAAAATGCACTGAAACTTTACGTTCTCCATGCAGCAGAAGTCTGATGTGGGACTTTGCCCCCGGTGTCAGTGCTTGCACCAGTGCCCTAGCATGGTAGTAAGGGGGCACTGTTAAATTCCTGGTACTCCAAATACTGCTACTTCCAGTTCTTGCCATAACCAGAATTTCCAAGCACTTACCAAGGACAGAGATGGGTTCTGTTCAGATTTTCGGCAAAGCTTCAGCTTGCACCTTCATTTCACCTGAACTCAGGTGCGCGCACACCCACACACGGATGTCACTTGTCACATACACAGTGGCAGCTGCGAAATGTCACATGAAAGCAGCTCAGGACTCCAACTTGAAGTGGTTTCTATGGGGCCTGGTGTGGTGGGACCCTGATCCTTGATGCTACCATAATACAAATAATAAATAGCCATCAAACTGATGCTTCCTGCGAGATTCAGGCAGGTCCAAGAAGACACCTGCCCATCTGCTCCTACACCCTGAAATATGCAGACCATTCAGTGGCAGCCATGTTGTTTCACAATGCAAGCAGGGATAGCTCTTTCCATTTTTACCTGCTTTTTATGTATGCAAGGCGAAGAAACAACCAGCACTTTAGAAGATTTACCGCAGAGGGACGGAGAAGGTGCAGAATTCTAAAGGAGTGGGGGAGGCATTGAAATACACTGAGTGGGAAGGCCCGTGGAGTAGCATCACGCCATTGTCATGCAGGTGAACCTACTTTGTGTCCCCATCTCTCTTCTCCCCAGGCTGACAGAGGCTGCGATTGCTGTGGAGACAGCATGCCCAATCACCGGAAGTGTCTGATGTGACTCACCAACAAACCTCTCTGTTGAATTAATAGAGATAATATGAATGTTCTTGGAACACATCTTTCCTGAGTCAGAATTTCTCAAGGCTCCGTCTCAAAATTAATATGGCATCCAACACACCAACAACTATCCTATGACCTTTAAGAACGTGGGAACTGCCATAATGGGTCAGACCTGTGATCCATCTAGCCCAGTATCCTGTCTCTGACTGTGCCCAGTACCAGAGCATCTGGGGGAGTGTACAGATCAAGTTATACTTTTGGCCATCACAACATTGCAGTGCAATGAGTTACACAGGTTGATGGTATGTTGTGTGAAAAATACTTCCTGGTGTTTGTATTAAACCTGCTGACTATAAATTGAACTGGGTTACTCCTGAAGTTTTGTATTGTGGAAAGGGTAAATAACATTTCTCTGGTCCTTTCCACACCATTCATGATTTTTATAGATCTCTCTCTCATCCTCCCTTAATCATCTCCTCTCTAAACTGGACCAGCCCTAATCTTTTTAGTCTCTCCTCATGTGGAAGCTGTTTCATACCCTGGTTCATGTTTTTTGCCCTTCTCTGAACCTTTCCAATTCCAATCTTTTTGGGGGATGGGATGACCAAAACAGGACACAGTTTCAAAGTATCAGCACACCATGGATTTATATAGTGGCATTATGATATTTTCTGCCCTATTTTCTATCCCTTTACTAATAGTTCTTAACAGTCTCTTAGCCTTTTTGACCACTGCTGTGTGCTAAGATGAAGTGTTCAGAGAACTATCCAGAGGTAATAGCTAATTTAGAATCCATCACTATATAGTTTTAGTTGAGATTATTTTTTCCAGTGTGCATTTAGCATTTTAGCATTTATCAGTGCTGAATTTCTTCTGCCATTTTGTTGCCCCACCACCCAGTTGTGTGAGATCCCCCTGTAACTCTTTGCAGTCAGCTTTGGACTTAACTATTTTGAATTATTTTGTATTATCTGCAAACTTTGCCACTTCCCTGTTCACTTCCTCTCTCAGATCATTAATAAATATGTTGAACAGCACAAGTCCCAGTACAGATCCTTAGAGAACCTTGCTGTTTTCCTCTCTCCATTGTGAAAACGGACCATTTATTCCTACCCCATTTTCAGCTTTGTGAAATTGGCCATATTAATTGAAATGTAGCACTAATGCTCACTATTTAACATACTTTTGTCAAACAAAAGAGTAGCTTTGGCTGGCTCCAAAAGGCACCCCAGCCATTCTTTTTTCCCGTAGGCATGGTGGTGGCAATGCATGGCCTTGTAGGAATTTCCACTGCTAAACTGAAAAGCAGAGATTAGCCAACATTGCAGTGCTCAGCTCTGTATTTGGTTCAGGCTGGGACTGGATTTAAGTTGGAGGCAGAAGGAAGGCTAGGATTTGGATTTAGCAACACTGAAATATTGCCAGCTGATGGTCAGATGATCTTGTGAGATTTTCTGCTCCCTTGAGCAGGTTCTCATGAGATTTGGATGGCCTCCAAACCACAAAATAAACCCACGCCCACCACACACATCCTTTGGATGTGACCTGGACCCAAGTGTGAAAGTGAGTCTGAGTATTCAGATCCAACCTCCGCACCCTCCATTTTGAAGGGCTTCAAATTCAAGATTTTCTCTTCTGAGTCATCTCTCTTAAAAGTGCTACTTTATAGCTATAGCATAAGATTTTACACAAATTCTAACCATTATACTTAGTAATAGAATCAGAGTGAATAAAAATGGAACTGATGATTAACTGACTCTTATAGTCCATAGACAGACTAGTCACACACAAGCTATAAACATCTAATCACACTGTTGATATTCAGTGTAATTTACAGCAATTATTAAACGTGCTGGGATAGAATTAAGTAGCTTTTTAACCAGTTTATTAAACAAGAAAATGTGCTTCAGCATATACAGAAAGGAGAGTTACTACTCAAAGGTGTACCTGCAGGTAAACAAAGTCATGGAAAGGGATCAATAAACCTGAGCTGCATGGGTTTATCATGCATTTCCCACACCCATTAAAAGGCACTGTGCCAGCAATGCACAGTAAGCAGACATCTTTGGGATTGCTATGAGATCATGTAAGATTTCTCATGACATTGTGTGATAATTTCACATTCCTCCCTCAAGCAAAACTGTGTTATCACAGTATATCAGGATTCATGATAAGTCTAGCAAGAGCTTATGTGTTAAATGGAAGTTTCCGTTCTGAATCCAAAAATGTGTACAGTGCTTGTATGTGAACTTCTGGAGGGGCTGGTGTCAGACCTACTGTAGTAGCATCCTGGCTGTCTCCTTCCAACCTCTGAGCAGGCCTTGATATGGTATTGCCCAGTGAAGTGTTCTTCTGCACAATTACCCCTCTGCCTCGGCAGAGTTTCTGGTGTGGCCTAGCACCCAAGTGAGTAGTGGCTGCTGCTGCTTTCATATTTACGTTCTCTGGCTCTGTGCACCCAGTGGCTGTGGGCCCAAGATTTGATTTCAGTAGGACTCCAGGCACAGAACCAAGACTGGCTGAGCTACTGAATCTTCTGTTCTTCAAAGGAGGTGCCGGGGTGCCTGCTGGCAAAGGAGAGGACATATAGTCCCTTTGGTAGGGAAGAAGAACCGAGGACCTGTTGCAGATCCACAGAGAAGTAAAGGGAGTAAAGGAGAAGTGAGGAGGGTAGGGGGATCTCAACATTTGTGAACTTGTTTGCACCTGAATAAATGCTTGAGTTCAGTTCAGGAACTGTGGATTGATTGGGCTGACTCCATTATTACTGAACTGCTTCATCCATCTCTAGTAGTGTCTGTGAAATGACTGCCTGCCATCACTGTATCAAAGGTAAATAAGAAGAACTCCAGAAATGCCTCAGTCTGGCATGTGTTTTCCTAAGGTTATAGCGTGTGTAAATTCTAGGCAAGATCTGAACCAGTTCTGGCTCTCATCTCTAATCAGGTTTCCAGTCTGCATCCCCAACTCCCAATTACTTAAATGGGAGCTAGCGGTACTCAGTGCAGCTTAAGGGAATGCTCCACCTTTCAGAAGTGGGCCTTATATGAGCTGTAAAAAAGCATTCTCATAAAAGGGGTTGCAGTTTTCCAAAACATAATACCAGTAGAATAGAACATATCAAATAAAAATGATTTGCACATTCATCTGTGGCCTAACTGCAGTGACTCATAACCAGAACAGAATTAATATAGCTTCCATCTGTCTCTACAAGACCTTTCAGAAACCACAAGTCAACTATTGTTGCTAAGTAGGTGGCACCAACTTGTGGCTCTTTGCTTCCTTGCCATAAACAGCACAATGTTTTCAAATGCATTAAAACCCAAAGAGCAGGCGAAAGGGAAAGTAATGTAATCAGGAAAGCAAATTGCAAATGCTGAGAATTAAAGCCCCTGTATAGCAAAGCACTTAAGCAAGTGAGGAGGCCCACTGCAGTCACTGGGCCAGATTCTCAGCTGGTATAGATCAGCATCAATCTTCCAATCAAAGAGCTTTGCTGATTGACACCAACTGATTGACAAGGGTTACTTGCGCATGAAGTGTTTAAGAGTTTTGCTGGTTCAGTGATTAAGTCTGTAATAATAATAATAATAGGATTCAGCAGTTCTGCAGGAAAGTAACTAGGGGTTACAGTGGACGAGAAGCTGTATATGAGTCAATAGGGGAGGGATAGCTCAGTGGTTTGAGTATTGGCCTACTAAGTCCCGCGTTGTGAGTTCAGCCCTTGAGGGGGCCACTTAGGGATCTGGGGCAAAAATCAGTACTTGGTCCTGCTAGTGAAGGCAGGGGGCTGGACTTGATGACCTTTCGAGATCCCTTCTAGTTCTAGGAGATTGGTATATCTCGATTGATTAGATTAGTGTGCCCTTGTTGCCAAGAAGGCTAACGGCATTCCTCATCTGAAGTACTGTGACCAGTTCTGGCACCACACTACAAGAAGGATTTGGAAAGAGTCCAGCGGAGGGCAACAAAAATGATTAGGAGGCTGAGGTAACTGGGATGGTTTAGTCTGCGGAAGAGAAGAATGAGGGGGGATTTGATAGCTGCTTTCAACTACCTGAAAGGGGGTTCCAAAGAGAGTGGATCTAGACTGTTCTCAGTGATTCCAGATGACAGAACAAGGAGCAATGGTCTCAAGTTGCAGTGGGGGAGGTTTAGGTTGGATATTAGGAAAAACTGTTTCACTAGGAGGGTGGTGAAGCACTGGAATGGGTTCCCTAGGGAGGTGGTGGAATCTCCTTCCTTAGAGGTTTTTAAGGTCAGGCTTGACAAAGCCCTGGCTGGGATGATTTAGTTGGGAATTGGCTCTGCTTTGAGCAGAGGGTTGGACTAGATGACCTCCTGAGGTCCCTTCCAACCCTGATATTCTATGATTCTATTATTGACATACCTAATTCCTAATGCGCAGCATTAAAAATGCTTATTCTGGTTATTGTGACACCATGGATGTGCGTGGCACATTATGCCAATTACCAAACACAGAGCCAAAAGTCAGACAAGGGAACACGTGCCTTGAAGAGCTTTCAGGATTCCGGTGTGATCTTGGGCAAGTCCTTTAGATCTCTCTGTGCCTCAGTTCCCCATCTGTACAATGGGGACAGTCGCCTTGCCCTGCTTCACAGAGTGTTATGCAAATAAACACATTAAAGTCTGTGATGTGCTCCCATAGGATGATGATGGGGGGCAGGTGAGTAAAAAAGCTGCAAATAAGCTGAGCAATGGTGGGTTAACACAGACTGGCTTTGTGGTGGGGATGGGTTCAGAAAAGATTAAAGGAAGAGTGTGAGGTTGTCAGAGTTATGAGTGAGTGAATGAAGGGAACGGTCGGGAGGGAAAGTGTGTTGAAGGTCTAGATACCCAGACAGGGTGTGTGAGGGAAGGTGGGGCATGAACTGCAGCTCTAGTGTGGGCATACACTGTGCCGTGCAGGTGGGGGAAAAGGCACATTTGACGAGCTCGTCATGCGTTTGCCAGGACAGCTGGTGACTCTCTCTCCTATGGGAGCCTGTCCCTGTGCTGTGTCATTAGTACAGCTCTGCTGTATAGCAGGGGCAGGCTGTGGAGAGCCAGTACACCGCATCTATGGATCTTCCACATCAGAGTTAATAAAGTCTCCTTGCAGCCACCCTACTGTGGGCTGAGGGATTGCATAGGCCAAGGGATCCTCCCCGGAGGTGTGGATGGAGAAGGGCACCTGAGGCTGCAACATGCGGGGAGAGGATTCTATCTCCAGCTCCCTCCGTGAATCTCCCCAGCACATGGCCCATTTTCTGGGGCTCTGCACTGGCAAGCAAATTTGTCCTTTCCCCATGAAGAGCAGATAAAGTGTGCACAGTGTTACCACTTGCCAGCTGTCCAACATTGGCTGCCCCTGCCCTGGGTTCTTAAATCTGGTACTCCTGGGCACTGTGTGTCCCTTCAGTGGCCACAGAGAGAACTAATGAAAATGAAATATTGGCCTCCTACCAGCAGCAGCCACTGCAGAGAGCTGGCAGGAGGCCTCTTCTGCCTGAGCTCCTCTGCTGTCCTCTGGCGGTTCTGAGATCTAGCCACAGAGCAGAAGAACCAACAGAGAAAGCAGCGAGGCAGCCTGGCTCCTCTCAGTGGTGTAATTTTCCTCCATCACAGTTACGAGGAGCTGATTTTCACACTGGAAAACCAGAACCAGTGCAGGGGATGATTTGGGGGTGAGGGGACTCTCTGAAGAGGCGGGTGTGAGTAATTGTACTAGGGAGTGCTTGAGACGTCAGGCTGGGGAATGAGGGCTCACTGCATGACCCTGTGGGACAAGGGAGAAAGTGCAGCGTGGCACCATATAGCTCTGAAGAACTGGACCGTAAAGGGCATGTGCCATGCAAGTGTCAGCTGGCGAGGCGGATGTATCAGCGGATTTCCCAACTGACTGCTTTGTGCTGGGCAACCCCTCCCACTGTGACATGGAAGTGGGTGTCTGGTGGGTTCCTCTACAGCAGGGGTGCTGGCAGGGCCGGCTCCGGACCCCAGCGCGCCAAGCGCACACTTGGGGCGGCGTCCCACGGGAGGGCGGCAGGCAGCTCCGGTGGACCTCCCGCAGGCATGCCTGCGGAGGGTCCGCTGGTCCCGCGGTTCCGGTGGACCTCCCGCAGACGTGCCTGTGGAGGGTCCGCTGGTCCCGTGGCTCCGGTGGAGCATCTGCAGGCGCATCTGTGGGAGGTCCACCGCAGCCGCGGGACCGGCGACCGCCAGAGCGCCCCCCGCGGCGTGCCGCCGTGCTTGGGGTAGCGGAAATCCTAGAGCCGCCCCTGGGTGCTGGGCCTTGCGCATGTAAACCCAGGGGGAAAAGTGATGAGCAAGACCGGGTGCCAGGGAACCCAAGCTGTCTGAATGAGAGCGTTACTGTGCAACTGCCAGCAGTTGTGAGGCCTGAGAAGAAATCCATGGCTAAGTAGCTCATTTGCATGACAATACTTGCACTTCAGCTGACATCCCATCAGACCCACCCATTCTGTGAGACCATGTTTGGTCTTGAGAAAAGAAGACTGAGGACATCAAGTCTTTTTAAGGGATGTTATAAAGAAGACAGTGATCAACTGTTTTGCTTGTTCCCTGAAGGTAGAACAAGAAGCAATGGGCTTACTCTGCAGCAAGGGAGATGTAAGTTAGATATTAGGAAAACTTTCTAGCTGTCAGGGTAGCTAAGCACTGGAATCCCCAGCCTTAGAGATTTTAAAGAACAGGTTGGACAAACACCTTTCAGAGATGGTCTAGGTTTATTTGGTCCAGCTGCAGCCCATTGGGCTAGATTTGCTTCCAGCCCTACTTTTTTATTATTCTATGATGATTATTGTTATTCCAGTATTGCCCAACCAAGATCGAGACCCCAGTTGTGCCAAGCATGGTGCAGAGTACAAGTCAGGTCCTGCACTGAATAGTTTGCAAATGTCCCTTTTTTATCTAGCGAAGTAGATGCACTGGGGACATGAGCTGGATATCACTCAGTAAGGAGGACTGCACCTCGCACTTAACCTTAGATGTGCCTCTCACACCTTGTAGAGACTTTCAAGTGCAAAGGCCACAGAATCCCTTGATTATTTGGGTCTTTGAAGATCTTGTTGACCTGGGCGAGGGATCAGATGAGTTTTTCTGTTTCTCTTTGGTGTTTGTTTTTGGTCTTCCCCATTTTGGCCTTTTCCTTTGAGTGTTTTTTGAGAAGTTGGCTAGGTATTTATTTGTTCTTTCTGCCCATCGCTGTGGTTATGTGGACGCTAGACAAAGTTGGGTCATTAACATTTCCAGTTAAGAGAAGCAAACCCACTAGGCTCCCCTTCAGTCCCCAGCATTAGAAATAGACCAGTCCAGTCAGCTAAGTGCCCAGTGTTTAATTTCTGTACAATTACTGCACAACTGAGGCAAAGAGATGGGGCTTGCAACGCTCTCAAAATGGATTGCAGATGCTGCAGGATTTTCCATTGTTATGAATTTCTAAATAGTGTTTTGTTTGCTAGTCCCAGGATAAGAGATATTACCTCACCTTCCATGTCTCTCTTTGTGGTGTTTTGTCATGAAAGGTGATTCTTTTTGCAGAGCTCTGTAAGACAGTGCAGGAAGTGGTCATGTCATGGTTCAGCTAGTCTGGTGATCTGTTTCAGACAGTGCTCAGTGCTTGACATGTCAGAGGAAGGACTCAGAGTGGTCCTATTTGTGCACTGCTCCATGAGGGGAGGGGATTTATGGTCTGAGGCCAGAAGATGAACAATGAATACTCTGAAGCATGAGGGTTGATGACCCTTCTCCATTTTATCTTAGGTAGTTGAAAGAAAAACCCTCCTCATGAAAAAAAAAACACCCCTTTCTCAGAAATTTTAACAACAAAAAAAAAAAAAATCACATTAAATGAAAAAAACTGTACCAAATGAAAAAAAAACAATCAATCAGCAAAAGAAAAAAAAAAAAAAAAAAAAAAAAAAATGAAGCCCAGTAGGCAGGAAGGATGTTCTGACAGTTGGGTCACGGGCCTAAGACTGAGGAAACCTGGGTTCAAATCCTTCCTCTACAACCAGACTTCATTGGTGACCTTGGGCAAGTCACTTGGGTCCAGATCCACAAAGTTATTTAGGCTTCTAACTTCCACTGAAATTGATTTATTGGCCCAACTTCTGTCCAGGAGAGAGACAGGCTTTCAGAAGAAGAAAAAGAGCTTGATGTAAGTGCAAAACCTTTTATACCTCAGTTTCCCATCTGTAAAATGGGGATAATAGCACTTCCCTATCTTACGGGGAGGGTTGTGAGGTGCTATAGTCTGAGAGCCGTGTAAGCAGATAGCACCAAAGCCAGTCAGACACCGGGCAGTAGAAAGCCACTCCTAGGCATGTGTAGGAACATAGGCCCATATTAAACCTGAGTGAACTATGGGTTCAAATTGAGTTTGGATATTAGCATGAGCAGTAGGCCCAAAGCATGTGACCAAAAAGAGTAAGATAATGAAAAAGAGGAATTGTTTGTGTTCAAATTGTAGTGACCCTTGAAAACCAGTGTTACCTTATTTAAGGTTTGAGCTAAATAATAGACATGAAGAAAACTTGGTTAGTTGGGTACCAGGTGCAGTAAATAATTAGCTTGTTTAGAAAGGAGTGCTTAGTCCAATATAGGGTTACCATACGTCCATATTTTCCCAGACATGTCCAGCTTTTTAGTTCTTAAATCGCCATCCAGGAGGAATTTTTAAATATCTAAAAAGGTCTGGGAAAATACGGACGTATGGCAACCCTAGTCCAATAGCTAGGAAAAAAATACAGCAAGGTAAGATAAGAAGACAACTTTGAAGATAATTCAGCCATTAACTGTTTCATCAGGCTTTAGCTAAGGTCTAATAACCAGCAATGACATCACTTGTTTGTTATAGTGTATTCTAGGGGTTCTTTGTCAGAGCTTTTCCTTACCCCTCTGGAGTCATGCCATGATAGGAAGGTGTCTCCTGGACCTGATCCTGTTGTAAGTATTTTGGCCAATGCTTATAACTGTATTGTTGCCCGGGTATAGTGTATAGATGTATACATTTATATTGTATTTTGGATGTAACCAACAGCCAGTGGCCTTTGAGACTAATAAAGGAATGCGTGTGCGGAAACTGAGTCATGGTGAATCTTGATGAACTTATTAGGAAAATGATTTCCAACAACACAGGAGATCTTGTGGTTTGGCTTACAAAGCCACTAGAGAGGGTGCAAAGGATGCAGGTGCCCTAAACCAAATTTGTTAATCTGAAGCATCCAGCTAGTCCTATGCACTCATGCAAGTGGACTGGGTCTGTTGTGATTTTAGACAGTCAAAATTGCACATGTCCTCCTTGAGTTTTCAGAAATTAAGATGTTTAATGTCACATTTTTATCAGTTTTTGGCATTCGGGTCCAAATACAATTAGCTGGAGTTTGTACTTTGTTGTATAAAACAGTAAATGTGCACAGAAATGAATACTGGTTATGTACGTTCTGCAAAATGCTGCAGAGATGAGCTAAGCAAGAATCAACAGGAATAGAGGAGCAGGTATTTCTAGCCCCACAAACTAGAACTAGCATGTGAGAGCCAGTCTCTTGGTATGTCTCTCGTGAGCATTCTCGAAGTGCTACAGGAGAGTCAGACATGACATTGCACGTGGTGAACCAGCATGCGCAGGATTTTTTAATGGCATTTTGTGGAGGAAGCTGCAAGAGCAGGGCTGTCAGTTCTGAAGAGTTTGTAAAGCACAGTGGTTTTGTGGTCCGTGACTTCGGCTCCTGTCCATTACTGTAATACAAATAATAAATTATAAGAACAAGACGAAAGCAAGAGAGTTTAAAAAAAACACAGTGGAGGGCAGAAAATAGAGTTAAAAAGAAAATCATTTTGATACTAGTCAAGTCTAAGAGCCAGTATTCTTGGGATCACCTCTCAGAGACATATGGGGCACATTAGTTCTTAATGCTTAATAGAAATTGGTGGGTGCTGCCTAAATGGAGCTGAGTTCATTTGCAGCGCTGGCCCTTTCAAGTGCTACTATAGGGATGTATCAAGCTCCTAAGCCGTATCCCACTGAATATATTTATCTGGCCACCATAACAACCTGAGATTCTGCTGAATTCACCTTGTATTTTAAAAAAAATAACAGTGCAGCTCTGAGAGAGGTGTGAACTGATTCGCTCATCTCAATAGGGCGTTAAAAGAACACCATCAACTTAAATATCACAAGTCTGTCTGAACGTGTTTTACCTGCTTTACAAGTGACACCAAAGGGTATTATTGTGGCTGAAAACTATCAGAGAAAAAATATTTTCAGGTTTGTTTTCAATTTGTTTCCCAAGTGCAATTGTCAGCAAACAATATCATCACTGTTTCTCCTGGAACAGCCAGTTAGGTCATCAGACTCCTCCATTGTGTCCCTTCCACACAGCAAGCAACAGTTGAGAACAAATTTCTAATAGGAAAATATGATTGGAAGACCAAAAAAAAAAAAAAAAAGACAGACAGACTCACTGGCAGTTGTAATCCTGAATTTATTTCTAACTTAAAGTTTTAAACGGATCATATTTCAAACTCATGATGCCCCTTTGACTCTGGAACCTAATGATGGCATTTGAAAAACTAGCTTTCCTAAATTAGGCTTCCAGAATACACATGCTAAAGAACACACAGTTACATGTCAAATTTATGTACATAATTGCACAGAGAGGAGATGGAATGCTTGATGCAATATTCGAGATGCAGTCACACCGGACTCCCCTAAGAAGGGGTTATCATCTCCAGGCTCTGTGATATGAAGCCCATATCTCTGCAACCCATATAAATTATGGAACAGCCATCGGGTGGTGCTGTCTGTCAACGTGGGCTGAATTTTAGCTGCTGACTTAACAATGAGGGACTTACATTTTAACCATGTATTCCTGTAACAAGTGGTAGGAAGGAATTCTGGTGGATGGGACTAAATAAGTTGTTACCTGTTTATTTTCACTTGTGAAGGAAAGTCTGTTTGTAAAACATAGATCCCCCTTGAACTAACAATTGCCTCTGCACTTTTTACCAGACATACTTTCATCCCAGAAAAATTATGATTTCTAGCATCGAGGGTAAAGACTTGGGGAATTTACAGTTATTCATTTTTCTAGTGATGTGCAAAATGAATCCCAGTACCGATTGTCTTCTAGTTTATTTGCCCTCTCTGCTGCCTGAAGCTATGTGAGCCAAGATTTGTTGCAGAGATTTCAATGAATGATGTGACATTCTACCTTTGGGAGATCCTAGGGGCTGCTGTGATTTTAGGATTGACAGCCGTATAATTGGAAGTTGGTCATTAGGTGGATCAAATTTAAAGAAGAAAATGGAGGGCAAGGCAGTTTCTGAAAGCAGAGCAGGCTTTGGGGAGTATTAGACCCAGTGCTGTGTTATTGCAGAGCAGTCTGAAGGTAGTGACTTTGGAGGAGGAATGAACTGTGATCTGTAATCTGGCTGTGCACTAGGGAGAGCTGCAGATGTCAAGGGGATGGAATCTTTTCCCATAGCCTAGAAGAGTAGCAGAGCTGCTCCATGGCGACTGCTGCAGACCCAAGGGAGTAGTCGAGAACAAGAACAGATTGGAAACACGGCATAACTTTTAATGGCGAGAGTAATTAACCACTGGAACAATTTACCCAGGGGTGTGGTGTATCCTCCATCACTGACAATTTTTAAAGCAAGATTGGATTTTTTGTTAAGATATCTGCTCTAGGAATTATTCTGGGGGCAGTTCTCTGTCCTGTGCTATATAGGGAGTCAGATGAGATGCTCACAATGGTTTCTTCTGGTCTTGGTACTCTGGACAGAAACCAACCCTATGCAGTGGGATCTTACCTGCTCCGAGCATGCCTCCAAAGCAGGGTGCAGGGACCTCCTCCCCCACTGCTGTGATTGGAGACACACAGATGGTGCAAGGCACCCTGCATGGCAGAACGACCCCACTGTTCTGCACTCGGAGCCTGTGGAGGGGTGGGGGGCTGTGTCCCTAAGAAATAAATGCAACGAGAAGGGATCTGAGGTGACATGAAAGCACATGGTACCAGTATATGATGGGCGTACACATTCAGGAGGTATGGTGATGGTATGGCTGTGTCTTGGGGACACACACACCCTCCCGCCTAGCCCTCCAGGGTCCCAGCCAGAACTGTGGAAGAAGCAAAGAGAAGAGCATCCCTTCCCAGGCTTGGCAGAGTTCAGCACATGCTGGGTCACAAGCTGGAGAGCACCATGTGAATAATGTCACATGCCGTATATAGAGTTTATGGGGCAGGTTTTCAAAAGCTGTCAGGGACCATTTTGCAAGGGCTCAGCACCCATTTTTGCAACATTTCAAAGGGCTCCTCCTTCAACATATTGAGCTCTTCTGAAAAGCTGGCCACTCACTTTGGTGCCTGACTGGGCGATGGGCCCTTGGAAGTCGGACTTCAGATTGGGTTGCTGAGCAATTTTGAAAATCTGACTTTCTGTGTGTCTTCCGATCCAGTCACAGAGTTTCAGTGAAAGGGAGTCCCAGACACTGGGATCTCAGCAGGGATAAGGAAAAGGAAATGTAAACAATAAACATGTAGGGTGAATATCAGAGGAAAGTCCAGATTGCAATGGTGGAAGCTCCAGTATTTGCCAGTTAAACTCGAATGGCCAAATGCTTGAAATACGAACTGCAAGTTACAATCCTGGACAGGACTCTGGTCTTAAAATATCAGATGCAAATATGTGTGCGTGTGCAGATATATCTCTTATTTCTGCATTAACGCATGAAATGTTTAATTTCAGACAAAGATGGCCTAGAGCTTTAGAACCTCATTTGCTGAAACTCTATTTCACTGCAGTCAGTATTAATAGCTTCTCCATGAATAGATTAGATGCTGCAAGTGACAACAAACCTATTTGAGAGAAATTTAATAGGCAGGTTTATTGAAGTTTATTAGCTCAGGCTTGTTGGCTATTAGAAGAACAGAGCCTGATAAATCTAAATGTCAAAGCGTTTGTTTGTGGGTACCAGCAAAATGCTGGAATACCTGTCCTGCCGCCCCCTCACCCAGTGAACGTGTCTCATTTGACTCTTCATCATTGCATTAACTGTTTGAGTAAGAACTTGAATAAGAGAATCATTTACATAGTTGGAAATTCTGCCTGTGAAGGACATTACTGATAAGGAAAGCTCCAGTCAGAGCATTAGGTCTGGCTCAGACAAGCTTTCTTTCCCGCACTGTGTGTAGGCAAATAAAGAATATTTAATTTCAGACAATTTGCAGAGAATGTAGATAAATACATTTATACCAGAATTAATAAAAACTGGCTAGAATTCACACACTTCAATCAGCACAGCCCAGCAGAATTAGAAAGCTGAATTCTCTTCTAGCCTTTAGCCTTAGGGAGTTGGAATAAGAAATCCTCTCAAATCAGTCATCTGTATTGTGAACCTGTGGTTCTCAACTCATTCACCAGTGTCCAAAAATGAATGAGAATTTCCTACCTCAAGGCCATGCTCAAATAACATTAGTGAGTGAAATCTTTCAATGAGAGACCCAGGACTGTGGTTGGTCTAGTTCAGGGCTGGGCAAACGTTTTGGCCTGAGGGCCACATCAGGTTTCCAAAACTGTATGGAGGGCGGGTGTAGTGTATTAAATTGCTCCCCATAGGAATGTGCTACTTATGGTGTACTACTTACAGCTGCCAGTCCTGGTGCTCTGAGCAGCATGGTAAGGGGGCAGGGAGCGGGGGGTTGGATAAGGGGCAGTGGGTTCCAGGGGCAGTCAGGGGACAAGGAGCAGGGGCATTTGGATGGGGCATAGGTTCTGGCGGGGTGGTGGTCAGGGGACAGGGAGTGGGGGGGTTGGATAGGCATGGGAGTCCTGGGTGGGGTTGTGGATAGGGGTCAGGGGACAGGGAGCAGGGGGGGGCTGGATGGGTGTGGGGTCCCCAGGGGGCAGTTAGGGGCAGGGGGTCCCGGGAGGGGGTGGTCGGGGACAAGGAGCAGTGGGGTTGGATGGGTCGGGGTTCTGAGGGGACATCAGGGGCAGATAGGGGGTGGGGGCCAGGCTGTTTGGGGAGGCACAGCCTTCCCTACCGGGTGTAGTGTATTAAATTGCTCCCCATAGGCCTGTGCTACTTACGAAGCACCAGAACTGGCAGCCGTAAGTACAGAAACTCCTCACTTAAAGTTGTCCTGGTTAACGTTGTTTCGTTGTTATGTTGCTGATCAATTAGGGAACATGCTCATTTAAAGTTGTGCAATGCTCCCTTCTAATGTTGTTTGGCAGCCGCCTGCTTTGTCCACTGCTTGCAGGAAAAGCAGCCCGTTGCAGCTAGCTGGTGGGGGCTTGGAACCAGGGTGGGCCGACAGCTCCCCACTGGCTCCCCGCTTCCCTAAGTTCCCTGCGCTGCAGCCGCCCAGTAGGCTAGCAAATGCCGGCAGTTCAGCTGCAGGGGGATTTGATAGCTGCTTTCAACTACCTGAAAGGGGGTTCCAAAGAGGATGGATCTAGACTGTTCTCAGTGGTACCTGATGACAGAACAAGGAGTAATGGTCTCAAGTTGCAGTGAGGGAGGTTTAGGTTGGATATTAGGAAAAACTTTTTTCACTAGTAGGGTGGTGAAGCACTGGAATGGGTTTCCTAGGGAGGTGGTGGAATCTCCTTCCTTAGAGGTTTTTAAGGTCAGGCTTGACAAAGCCCTGGCTGGGATGATTTAGTTGGGTTTGGTCCTGCTTTGAGCAGGGGGTTGGACTAGATGACCTCCTGAGGTCCCTTTGAACCCTGAGATTCTATGATTCCCCCCACTGCCATGTGCTACTCCTGCCCTCTGCCTTGGAGCTGCTCCCAGAGACTCCTGCTTGCTGTGCATGGGGGAGGGGAGAGAGAGGGAGGCAAATGTCAGAGTGTTCCCCTCCCCCCTGCTCCTGCACCCTGCTTACTCCATCTTCCATGGAATAGGGGGAACACCCCCGGGCTCAGGACAAAGGGAGCTTGCTGGCAGCAGCTGCAGTCTCAGCAAGCTGATCTAATTAACAAGGCAGTCCACTTAAAGGGACAATGCACATCTCTCTCTCACACACACACGGTGTATGTCTCTGCAATGCTGTCTCCCCCGCTCCATTCCTGCTGCCTTGTAGAGTGTGAGAGTTAACCCTTGAGGGCTCAGCCAATTGCTAGTTCATCATTTAGTCGTAAGGCATTCCCTGGGAAATAGCCCTCCCTTTGACTCCACCACCTCAACCAAGCTTCACAATTATCATCACTGTGTACCAGTATTAAATTATTTGTTTAAAACTTATACTGTATATATATATATATATATATATATACAGACATATAAAATGTATAGAGTCTTTTGTCTGGTGAAAAAAAATTCCCTGATACCTAACCCCCTCATTTACATTAATTCTTATGGGGAAGCTTATGAGGAAATTGGATTCACTTAACATCGTTTCGCTTAAAGTCGCATTTGTCAGGAACATAACTACAACGTTAAGGGAGGAGATCCTGTAGTACACTGTAAATAGCGCATTCCTACAGGGAGCAATTTAATACACTGCACCTGGCAGCTCACACAGCCACACTGCCTGGCAGGAACTCGCTGCCCTGCCACCCAGAGCGCTGGCGGCACAGCGAGCTGAGGCTGTGGGGGAGGGGCCAGGGGCTAGCATCCCCGGCCGGGAGTTCAAGGGCCAGGCAGGACAGGACTAACCCTAACCCTAAGCAATAGTTTGCCCACCTCTGGTCTAGTTCAATCTCATTAACCCCAGCGGAGGAAAGGAGGGTCCGGTGGTCAGGGTACCAGGCTGTATTCCCTGCTCTGACTCAAATTTCTTGTGTGACCCCACGCGAGCCACATGGGGTTAGATCCATAAAAGGGATTTAGGTGCCTAATTGCCACTTCAGGTACCTGAATCCAAAATGTAGATCCCAAATTCCCCACTCAGCTGTCGGCCTCTGAAGTCACTAGGCACCTCGCTGTCTGCTGGCAAAGTCCCCGAGTTGCCTGATTTGAGTCAGGAGCTTGAACCCAGGTCTTCCAGGAGAGTGTACTAACCACCAGGCTATCTGGTCATTCTCTCTCTCTGGCCCAATGCCTGTTAAAGTATTTCATGTCAAGTGGAACAGCTTCAACAGGAGAGATGGAGACTCACCCCAGAATCCTCCAGAGCGCAGTGGTCAGGGCACTGAGGGTGGAGGGCTGGATTCCAGCTCTGAATCAGACTGAGTGAGGTCTCCCCCATCTCAGCGAGAGCTCTAACCTCTGGGCCATTGGGCATAGGGGCGGGGGAGGCACTGCCACCTTCTCCTCTCTGTGTTGTGGTTGTTTTTTTCCTGAGAAAAGGCTGACTTGACTTAGGGGCCTCACTCCAGTAGAGGGTTCCCGGCTGAGAATCAAGACCAGAGCCCGGTGCCTAAGACCCTTTGAACCCTCTCCTGGAGCTAGGTGCCTAAGCCTCCCCTCAGCATTTCCTATTGGCTAGTTAAGGCAGCTCCCTGCTCAGCATGCTGGCTTCTGTGAATCGCAGTCTTAGGTGCCTAATTCTCCCCAGGCACTGCAGTGGGGAGCCTGAGCAGGGGCTGTGGATTTTACTGGGCAGCAGGGGGGGCCTATCACTAGATGTTGCAACGGAAACCCTAAGTCCCCTTCGTGGATCTTGCCTGTAGTCTGGGTCTTAGTTCTGCAGCTGTACAGTGGTACTTCCTACCTCACAGGGGTGTTGGGCAGATAAATACCTTTAAGATTGTGAGGCTCAGGGATACTGTGGTCATGTAGGCCATATAAATATCATCGAAAGATACACTGGCCAGTGCCAGCTGCTGCAGGGAGTAGGTACTTAATTGTACAATACTATAGCATAGTGGGGTGGGAAGGGGGTTGAGGTTTCTTCTTTTTGAAGGGCATGCTGGCTAAGGCCTGGACAATTTTAGACGGGAACGGAGAAGGGTTGAAGCCAGGCATAACAGACTGGCTCCATTTCCCTCAAACTAGGTATGTAAGTATGTTATTAATTGCACAGGCATGTGATTCTAGAGAAAGGCACATCTCTTGCGTAACTTTGTTAATTGCTTTTGAAAGGTGATGCTTTTTCACCAAGTATGAAGAAGCACGTGAATGCATTTCCTTTCTGGTGCCCACTGGGTAGACCAGGCAGACGATTCAAGTTCATTTAAAGGCCTTCCGCACTGCTTTGTCAGCCAGCTGTCAGCAAGAAGTTATTTGAATTGTGGTCCTGAATAATATAGTATAGACTCGAGTGACATCCACCTGTCAGCTTCCCTTTCATTCTTTGCTTTCATTGAATGTTTAAAAACATACATATAGTTCATGGATGTGCAGTTCTCTATTAAACTCTCCCAAAATTATTTCTTCATTCAATATCTTCCTGCATCAAGGATGTGAATTTCTGTCTAGCAAAGGGGGAAATAAGGTACAATTCACGTTGGACACTATAGTTAAAATGGTATCTACTTTCATATACACACAGAGTAGATAAACTTAACAATTTAAAGCCTTTATGGGCAGTTATAGTCAGAAGAGTGACTGTAAAAACTGGCATCATGTGGTTTGTTGTTTGTTCTCCCTCGACTTCTGTATCGGATTTGCTGAGTTTACATTCAAGAGATGATTTTTCGAACTAACAGCCCGGCTGCCTGGGATCTAAAAATCATTCCTCTTAAACCTCCACCAATAATAAAGATTCTGGTTCAGAACTTAGTTTAGTAAAAACTATGCATGGAGAAGACTAGAACTTGTTTCCCGCTTTAGTGGCTGTGTTGGTTCTTCATTGCTCACAACAGTCCAAGTTGGCTTTGTCAGTAAAATAAGCAGCTATGACTCAAAGATGCCCATGGAGTTGGTGTATTGAGTACAGCTGAGCGAGTATGGCAAACGAATAACATAAAAAACGGGGGGAGGGCACAAAACTATTTGGATTATAGGAGAATTCACTTGGACTCTGCACCTCTTTTTTATTTGCTTTTGGTGCATATTCTAGCAGATGACTTTCCTAACAGGAACTTTTGCCAAGGCAGCAAATGTAAGCAGAATATTTGTGAAATGCAGATTTCAGATTCATCATGTTGACTTTTCATTGAGGAAACCTTATTCTAACGACCAGATGCAGATGACAGTTGCTCACATTAAATAATAAACTTGCCTCTGAAGTGGTCCCACTGAAATCAGTGGGACTACTCCCCAAGCAAAGGTCTACTGTGAGTAAGGGTATCGGAATCTGGCCGTACAAGTGACACTCATCCAGTCCAGCAACAAAAAGAGATCTCGTGACAAATCCAAAAAGCCCATCTTTAAAATACCAAACTCTCTCACAGACCAAGAATAAATCACTGAATATATCCAGCAAGTAATTCTGAATAACAAATCTGAGAAAATTGTGATCTGTCTGCTGACAATTCATGAACAGAAAAAGAGGTGAAATGAGTTGAAACAGTTATTTGCTACAAATTATTCACCCAACTCTGGTGCTGAGTAAGAAAGTACCATTCTCACAAGGTAAATCTCTGTTTATAATCACAGTGTATAAATGCCTTATTGGAGATAATCCCATACCAGCAACCGGTAACTGAGTATCTATGAACTTTGAAGGTGCTTAGAATCTCAGCCAGGATCTAGATCGGAATTGCACAGCTGCCTCTTTAGCTATATATTGGATTGAACCAAATCCTAGATCAGAACTTTTGCGTTGTTGAAATAGAAATCTGAGTATTGCTGTTTCTTTGTGTTATGTTGTTCAGAGGTACAACTTCTGATCGTTGTATGCTCTGGTTACTAACGTTTGGCTACTGGCTCCGTTTTTGGTTGGCTCCGCTCATTAGACAAGGACACCCCAAGATGTGTGTCTGGGATGACCCTTGATTCTTTCTGACTTCATGGCCACACGCTTACAAGCATGCAGAGTGCAACAATGTTTTGGAAAGCAAAATTAAGGTGCTATCGATAGCATCTCTTCAACTTACAGAACCCTGGGAATTTCCACTCACAGAAGCTGACAACCGGCCACATGTAACTAAACAAATAAATGATTTGTTTGCCAGATATGCATAATATGCAAGTGCCATGAGAAACTGAGCAGAGAGGTTTTGTGCAAGGAAGGCTATCACTAAATTCTAACTACATGAAGAAGATATTGGGGGCATATCCTCAGCTTGTGTAAATTGGCATTGCTCCATTGACAGCAATAGAGCTTAGGATCCAGCTATAAGTGAATAAATAAATAAATACAAACTATGAACCAGATGCTTCTGGCTGAGGATATTGGGCAGACAGCCAGGGATAAGTCAGACAGCACATAGCAAGAAAGGCTCCTCACACTGAGTGGAATCAGACCAGTCAGTTCACGTACACAGCCTGCTTCCTTCTACTTTGAAACTCACACACCCTGGCCTTGGCTAGCAACTTTCAAAGCACCTTTCCTTTCCAACCTGTCACCCCACTCCACACACTTCCCTAGCATCGAAGTCCTCCCTCTGTTGCCATACCGTCTCTCACAGGCTCTGTTGCTAAGTGCCCTAGTTTGTCTGGTACGCTGTTTCTTTGGGGAAATAATACACTCGTCTCTCGCTCCTTTTGCTTCCCCGCCACTTGTTACAGAGGAGCTGGAGTCTTATAGAAACCTTTGATATTTTTAGAAATCCTGCTGCTCGGTTCACATGTTTTCTATATTTGGCTTTGCTCATTATTTATTACCAAGGACATTTTCATGAAACAGGAGGGTTGTTTGTGAGTTCACCTGCCCCCGCTGCTCATTCCTCATCTGAAATCCTAATCCTGTTTCTAGTAGCCCTGGTGGTTGCCATGGTGACGTTGAAGTGTCACAAAGAAAGCAGGATCGGAACTCAGAAGTGTGGCTAGTGTCAGGGGCTGGATTTTTTTATTACTGACCCTCCCTTTTGAAAAGAGAGCTCGTCTTTTTTAGTATTATTTTTTTAATTAAAGCTTTCATTATCGGTCATTTGGAGCCCCCACCCCGACCGTCACTGTAGCTGGGAAGATTGTGCTTCTGAGATTGATTAATAATAATACCCATCTCTTATATAGCACTTTTCATCCACAGGCTTGAAAGCGCTTTACAAAGGAGGCCAGAAGCAGAAGGGAGGGTCTTGAGGGCAAAGTTAGGAGCTGGATCCAAACACTTTACAAGAAAATAAAACATAATGGTATTATTAAAGACCAAGGTTCTGTTTGCTTTGACCCTCCCATTTTTGAAAGAAGCAAGATCCATGATCCCAGCCTTCTTTTACGGTGGGGAAACAAGCAAGGCCAATTTCTGTGCTCAGTTACATTATAAATCCAGATTAAACCCTCTGACTTCAGCAGAGTTTGCTACTCCAGATTGGCACTGCCGTAACCAAGAGCAGAATTTGGTCCCACCAGTGAAATGAAATCACTTTTAATGGAAATGACCTCAGTAAGAAAGAGGAAGACAGAAAATAAGCTGCTATTAATCTTGTTTAGTATATTTATAGGCAGTATGTGTGAGGTCAGTTTCTGTCCCTCTCGCATTGGAGGGATATTATTCATTAAGAGTCAGATTTGCAAAGTCTGACCAACTATGTATTTTTTTCAAGTTTCCCATCAGAGGCCAGGTGTTCATTTAAATGAAATGCTGTGAGTAGACCCTAATGTGCACAGCCTGGTAGTTCACTTTGTGTTGCATTGAGGCTTGGTTTTTCAGGAAATCCACCTGCATGGTAAAAACAATGAGGAGTTGATACAGACTAACGCGGCTACCCCTCTGAAACCTGTCACCTCCATGGTAGTGTCCTAAGGTTGTTACTGGCTGCTGTGTATCCTATGTGAGATGTGTGAGGGGGCGGGGTTCAGTCCAGTCCCCTGTGGGCAAGCGCCAGCATCACAAAATCACCATTACACCTCAACAGAGAGGCCAGCCCATAGAGCCTGGTTGTGCTTGTCATCAGTGAGGTGGTTCCTTCTGGGGTTGGTGAGGTGCATTGGTGGTGAGGCCTCAGGAAGACCTGCCCTGCCTTCGAAGTGCTCTAAGATAGAGAGAGAGTCTCCAGGATCCTCAAACTAGCCCCTTCTATCAGCAGTAAATCCACTCCAGGCAACACGTCCCCAAAGGGGCAAGGCCAGAGCCATGGGCATCCCTGCCCCCCAACCAGCAAAGGAGGTAACGTTACACTTCCTGAAGGGCAGAATTCCTCCTCCTGTGGGATGGCAGAGCTCTGCACTGCACCACACCCGGGGCTGGGCCTCCAGGGCTTGGGCAGCATGTGCTGTACAGATGGAACCATTGGAAGGGCCTGTGTTAAGCTGGAAGCAGGAGTTTCAGTGGATAACCGTAGGCAGTTTCCAGCTCTTTGTAACAGAGTGAAATATACAAATAACCTCGGCACGTAATGACATGGAGCCACCTCCTGGGCCAACAGCACCACGTGACACATGGACCCTCCTGTCCCGGGTCTGCGTGAGCTGTGCCCCAAAATGGCTGCCACCCTCTCCCCCTCTCACGTATGTTCTTTGTAACCCCTTCTGTTCTGTCATTTTTCCCCTTTTGTTGCTAAGTCATGTTCTGCTTCCTGTCCCCCAGTGACTCTCCCTTGCCCTCCAAACTCCCTTTCCCTCTCACCCTCACCACAGGCCTTCATATTGTTGCGACTGGGGGGTCCCTTGGCATGCCCCACGGATGACCTGAACACCTCAGGAGCGGAGCGGAGGCGGCTGCCTGTATTGGGTGCCAGGGCCGCCCAGAGGGGGGAGGGGGGAAGAGGGGCAATTTGCCCCGGGTCCCGCAGGGGCCCCCACGAGTGTTTTTCGGGGCTCCTGGAGTGGGGTCCTTCACTCACTCCAGGGGGCCCGGAAAACTCTTCCGCTCCCGGTCTTCGCCAGCGGGGGGTCGTTCCGCTCCGGGGTGGAAGGACCCCCCACCGGTGAATTACCGCCGAAGCGGGACCCGCCGCCGAAGTGCAGCTCAGTCTTCGGCGGTAATTCGGCGGCGGGGGGCCCTTCCGTTCCGGAACCCACCGCCGAAGTGCCCCGAAGACCCGCGGCGGGGACCCCCGCCACCGAATCACCGCCGAAGAGGCAGCTGCACTTCGGCTGCGGGTCCCACTTCGGCGGTAATTCGGCGGCGGGGGGGCCGCCGCCGCGGGTCTTCGGGGCACTTCGGCGGCGGGTCCCGGAACGGAAGGGCCCCCCGCTGCCGAAGACCCCGGGCCCCCGGAATCCTCTGGGTGGTCCTGTTGGGTGCTGCAGTGGACGCAAGGAGGGCAGGCTGGTGCCTTTTGAAGAGCAATCTACACCCAGGGCTGCACCTTCGCAGCAGGTTGTTGAAGCAGAGGTGTCATTCTGTTTTCTTCACCCCTACTGCTCTTCTCCACTGTCCTGCAAGCCCCCTCTTGCCTGCTGTAGCACCTCTTGGCCTGGCAGGGCCTGCTGACTGGGCAGGGAAGTGTGACAGACCAGGTTAGGCCAGGAAGTAAAGAATATGTATGTGCTTGACACGTCTGGCCAGTGACCGAGGGAACGTCCCTTCTCCCTGCTCCTAGTCTGAGGGTTGGTCTTTGGCAACGATGCCGTGATCCATGTCAGATTTTCAACTGCCCCTTCACATAGATGTGTATTCCTGCTGCGAATTGGCTAAGGCAGGGGAGGGAAGTCACTGCCACAAGAACCAACTTCCTTCCCTTAGGCACAAGGTAGGTGTCTCTCTGGTCACATGCTGAAGAGCAAAAATCCAGCAGCTCAGCCTCCTGAAGTCTAACATAAAGAACAGGCAGAGTTGTGGCCCCTCAGCTTCCTCTAGGTTGTAGTTTCCAAAATGACAGCCAACGAGGATGTGAGTGAAAAATTGTATTTGCAAAGGCAACGTAGAGCCCTGGAATAGCAAGACCTCCATGGGCTGCTCTAGTCCCATCTGTAGGAACTCTTGAAAGAACTACGATGCTCATGCTTGTGAGGGCACGTTGTTGTTGCACAATAAGCTGTTACCGCGTAGATTTAAAGCACAGTGGATAGAATTGTACTTGCCCTATTATACGTAAATAGCTGCTCCTGGAATAAGAGCTCTCATAAGTGCCCAAAATCATATGGAAGCCAACATTTTCCATCCTTCCTTTTTTATATATGTTCCGAGTGACCAGTAAATAAACCCTAGTCAACAGTGAGAGTTAAATGTATTTTCATGTGAGTCATTATTATTGTTTGGTTCATTTGGCACTTTCTGGAGATGATCCCATCCCCCCATTGTGTAGACTGTCACCTTTTGTCATATCCTTGCTTATACTCTGAGCAACTAGGGAAACCGCCATAAATGTGGGTTATCAGCATTCCAATCCATTTTCTTTCACATCGACTTGGATTTGTGCATTGTCAGAAACATCTGTGCTGCTTTAGTGGCATATAGTTTTCAAGTCTAATTAGCTGGCTGCTTGTAATCAGGACTATTTCAACTGTTGTCATTCTGAATGTTCTTTTTTCCTTTTTTTTTATACCATATTTGCCTGATTGACCTTTTTTTTTCTCTGTCTTTCTATCGGGCTGCTCCAGGAGCCATGGCTAATCACCTTATAACCAATGCTCTGCTTCGTCCTCATGGCACTAACAACCCTTATAATACATTGCTCGGGGAATCGGCGGTCTATAACAACCCTTCTGTCAGCATGTACAACACACAAGGTGTGCAGGAGTTTCTCTCTAATTTTTCTAGCGAGGGTCCCATTTTATGTGGCTTATATAGGCCCATTTTTTCTTTTTTCCCTTCGTTCCCCCCCCCTGTTTTTTTTGGAACCAGGTATAAATAATCTCTCCTCTCATCTCAGTACATTTTTCCATTTTCCTTAGGTTTTTTCTCACTAGCCCTACCAAATGACCAGCTTCAGTTTAATAGCCACTCATCAGAGCCATTCAAATATGTGTGGTGGTTTTGATTCTTTTGGTTTTGTATTGTTTTAGTCATCGGTGTGTGTTTTGTCCGCTGTATCCATTTATCGCTTTGTTGTCAGTTCGTTTCTTTGTTAAACCATTCATTTTAGAAAGAGGAGCACCTTTCAAGGTAAGTGAGGTCAAAATGGCCTTTGATACCAAAGCTACTCTTGCTTTTGGAATAGCATCTAGAAAAATAAGTTGTCAATAGCTCATCAATGTATCTGTCAGAGATTATGCATTAAAAAAAAACACCCTTGAGCTCTAAGAGGGATATGGAATGAGAAATCTAGACTGATTCCGAAGAGAGCAGATTTTAGAGTGGGGTAATTAATGTATTGTCATGTAAATAAATGCAAACTACATGTGCTTTAAGGAGACCAAATAAGAGCTCCAGGAAACTAGAAACTGGAATCAAATAGCTGCAAAGAGTCAGCTGGACCTACTCTATAAGATTCTACTGCAAAAATCATTTCCTGTGACCTATATGTTTGTCTTCTGTATTTGCTCTGGTTGCATGAGTAGACCATGTTTGTAAATGAACGTCACGATGCTTTTTGTTATAGATCGGTCTATTTACAGATGATTTGTGGAATAAATCTGGTATTTGGACGCTTGATCAGGTTGCATCTGTTAAGTTTGATAGTTCAGCCTTTTATCCTTTTTTTCCCCCATAGACAACTGAATCATTGGAGAGTAACTCTGCTTTCAAACACAAATACTTTCCAAAATGTCAGCTCTCTTTATTTGCTCCTCTTCTAATTAAGGTGTCCCTTTGCAGTAAGAGGTCTCATAAAGAAAGTAAATAAATAACGGCAACAGTGCAAGCAATAAAGATATGTTGTAATATGCAGCATTGTTTATGGTAAAATTATATATTGACTTGTATCATTAGGGTCTTTTAATTCCAACCACGAAAGGGAAAGCATATGCATTTGACCTTTTCTCTGTTCATAAATTTCTGGAACCATACTAACTTCTCACAATAAATTAGATTGCACTAATTCTTGTTAAAGGAACTAACATTAAGTGTGAATTGTTCTGAATTTTAAGAGTTTGCTATATCACAACTGTTGAAGCAAATTTTGATAATCTGCACAGTTTGGGTATGTAAATATTTATATTTTCTTGCTGCAGAAGTGTTACGGTTGTTACTGTTAAAAAGAGGCTGTGCTTTAAGATTAACATCATTTTACATCTGCTTTCAAAACTAGCCCAGGGAAGTTTTAAACTGGGTTATAGAAGTACTGGCTGGATGGCAGCAGGAAATGTGGAGTCAGCATTTGGCTTATTGTAATCTCCAATTTTCTTGGCTGTGTGTCTCAGCTCTACAAATGTGCTCAGGGCTGAAATATGACAAAAAGTTTCTGCTAGAAAGTGCATTTTAAAAAATGGTCATCTAATTTTAAGGCCCAGCTGCTAATTCTGTTATTTGCACTGAGTAGAACCTCATTCCACAAATAGTCCCTTTGATTTTAAGATGCTACTCAATACAAGGGAGCAGAACTGGGGCCAGAGAGGTTATAAGTATGCTAAAAGCAGACCTGTTCAGGGTTCAGTCAATAGAAATTAAAGAGAACTCCACGAGTACTGATGCCAGTTAAGCCACTGGATATTTACCATTGACTTCAGTGGGAGCAGAATTGAAGTCAGTATTTCTGGGAGACTACGAGTTTATTGATAGCCATAAATATATCACGGGAAGTAAGAAGTGTAATAGATATTGCCTTCGAAACTAGGTGATTGTCTCTGGGCAGGAATTTCTTTGCAGTGTTTGAGGTACGTCCCTATGAATTTTAGAGGAGTCCATATTGCAGTCCCAAGTTAGTAAATACAGATTCCACAAAAGCCTTATGAATCCTCTGGGATTCATGCATACTGACCCCATAGCCAAACTAACGGAGCCATTGTGATAATCTATTGAGTTGATAACACATTATAAATATCCATTCGGTGCCACTTTAGCATGGCTTCTGTGCGCTTCCCACGCACTACAAATTGTCACCGCATTTGGGTTTGTCTTGACTAGGATTTAATGGTTACAGAACATCTTCTATATAACATGTTCTAAAACTCTAACGTAGACAAGGTGGTAGTTTCTTGCACCTCCCTCTGAAACATCTGGTATTGGCCATTGTCAGAGACAAGGCACTGGGCTGAATGAACCTGAGGTCTGAAACAGGGCAGCAATTTCTGTGTTCCAGTGTATGTTAGTGCTGTTCACGGTGAAGCTACCTTCTCTGCTCTAGACTTTTATAATGTGCTAGCTAAAACATTCTAGCCAAATGACACTAAATCTTAATCAAGACAAGCCCTTTGGATCTGTTATTTCTGGGCAGGGAATCTGCAGCTGCTCTCCCTTGCAAAAGCAGAGTTGAGCACTGCTTGCGGGAATCTGTTTTCACAAGTATTTGACTTCAGGGGGAGCTTGTGTAGCACACTTGCAGACCACATGCCCATCTAGCACTCTGTACTGCGGCACAGTTTTGTCTGAGAACAGGTGTTTGCCATTAGGATCCAAAGCCCATTGAAACCAATGGAAAGACCCTTCAGGTCAGGCCTTAGAAGTCAGTGGTGACACTCTCAATTCCTTCGATGGGATGGGTTTGGCCATAAAGGAGTGAATAAGGTAATAGTTGAGAAATTGAGGGGTTTGCTGAACCATAGAGGTTGCCACAAGTTGGACCTGAGAGAGGAGGTGTTTTCACTGGATAGACTGAAATCAGTTTGAGTCTTGGATAAATGATGGGTGTTTTACAACAGCTTTCGTGAAAGATCATTTTAAGAGAAGAAGGAAATAAGATAACGTAAATGAGGTGTGCCACAAACTAATACAAAATGGGAAATTGAAAGTTAACACTTCATCCTCATCTTTGGTGTGTTTGGTTTAAAAGCAAAAGCAAACAAATAAATCTTCATTGCAAAAGGTTTTAAAATGCCAACACCCCCTGGATGAGCAAAATCACATGGTAACAAAACTGTGTGTGCAAAAGATGGAAGACACCACAGTATAGCAAGGAAATGCATTTCAATTTCAACTGCCGGGGTGGTTATAACTAACAGTAAGTAAAGACATTCATTCTGATGGCATTAAAGGTGTCTGTCTTTCTGAGTGGGGATTGCCAGTTTAAACTTTACATTTCCAGATGTTTATTCTTGATTTGTATTGCACCCTAAAAATGTAAACTGAGATGGAAAAGCTTTCAAAAAGAGATCTTTTTTAAAAGTCACGTTTATTATTGTGCTCAAAACATTTTTTGTCTAAAATGTCAGTATTTTAACCTGCAACAAACCATGTAACAGATTCATGTATTCTGGGCAGTGGAAATGATTTCTGTTAACTCTTTTTTCTGCATATCATCAATTTGCTTTTTACTCATGTTTCTCCTACTGTCGCTGTAAGCTTACTTGTTGTTTTTTCTTTCCTTTTCTTCATGCTGTCGTTTAGAGCCCTACAGAGAGACAAGTATGGGAGTAAAGCTAAACATTGCATATCAAATGTAATTTTTTTAGTTCACTTTTATTGCATCACATATAGATGATGTAGTTATTAAAAATGGTTCATCTCTCACAATTCTAAAAACAAAAGAATAAAAACCATATGGATTAATATATATAGTTATATTATATATATTGATACAGATTAGATGCTTTTGTTGTCTATTTTCTTTTTTGTGTCATTTACCCAACATAGGTTCTCAGTCTCATGTAATTGTGTGTGTGTGTATGTGTGTGTGTGTGTTACATTGTTTTAAATTAAACATTTTTATTTGCAAAGTCATAAACCTTTTGTCAATTTATATGGCATATTTCATTATGAAACTTACACTATTTCAAATGCAATCCATCCACTTTATTTTCCTACAGAATCTTCCAGCCTCCAATTCTATGCATTGGCAGCAGAAATAACAAGCAGTGTCTCGATGCATAAGTTACTCAGCCATGACCATCAAGCAGACACTGTAGCAACAATCACTCATTACACACAGTCCTTTAAAAATATTTGCTTTTTATTTTCCTTAAACGTTGTGGATCATTTATGGAGACCTTCTAACATGAAAATAAATGGCTTTGTTCTATGTCTGTGATGGCTAGTTTATTTTATGCATAACTTTCCTTGTTTATTTGGAAATACATGATACAACAATATACCGTATGCACCAGAAATCCAAAATAGGGATGACATATTTGGGACATTTCACTCAAAGAAAGAACAAAGTCTGTAGTAGCACTTTTCAGTCTTAGCTAGATATACTGAAAGTACTGCATCACAGATATAGACTGAATCCTATATTTTCAGAAGGTACACTAGCAGTGTATTAAGAGTTTTTCTTGCTGATGTGAATGACCATTAATCTTTGTTGTCAACACAGAGCTACTCTAATCCACCACTGCTGGTTCAGTGTTGTCTGTGATTTTTGGCAGCATCTGAATGCACTAACTGAAAAAACGCATGGAAAGTTTCATACAGTCTCATGTTGGGTGTTCATTCTAGTGATCACAATAGTCATTAGTAACATGCCAGGACCTGATTCTCCTCTCACTTAAACTGGATTTACTCCACTGGCTTCAAAGCAGTTACTCTTTATCTACAGTGGTGTAAGTGAGTGAAGATCAGGGGCGGCTCCAGGCACCAGCACCCAAGCACGTGCCTGGGGCGGCAAGCCATGGGGTCGCCGCGAGGGCGGCAGGCAGGTTGCCTTCGGTGGCTTGCCTGCGGAGGGTCCGCTGGTCCCGCAGCTTCGGCGGACCTCCCGCAGGCGTGCCGCTGAATCCTCAGGACCAAGGACCTCCTGCAGGCAAGCCACCAAAAGCAGCCTGCCTGCCGTGTTTGGGGCGGCAAAATACCTAGAGCTGCCCTTGGTGAAGATTCAAGCCCCTGCTTTTTATTTACAGTGTTAGTAGGCTTATGGAAATTTATATAGTTCCTTAAATAGTTTCATCAAAACCAACTGATTCCCAGAAGGCACAGGCCTAGTTTCTGCAGTTATATATGTATTTTTTCCTGTTGTAGGTCAGAAGTCCTAACGTTAGAGGGTTACATTTTCAAAATGGCAGGCAAGCTTATAACTGGCTGACTCATGCAAATGGGAATTATGTGACTAAATACCCAAGCAGCCCTGATGAAAATGCACCCCATCAAATCTACAGTGCCCATAATCCTTACAGCATGCACTGTCCCTGCAATTGAACAAAGCAACCTAATGAAAAACTGAAACTCAGAAACAGCTTTTGAAAGAATATAGTATATGGAGCTTAGCAATAACGACACGCACAGAACTGTAATCCCTAGCATATGACTATGATATAAAATTCACAGCACAGCATCATGCAAATAATTTTGGTCATGTCCTTGTAACAGAAGGAATGTGATATATAATTTCTTTGCAAATATGTCTCAAAGATAGAAAATGATTTAAAAAAATCAAACACAGATACACAAGCTAGTCACCATGAAGCAAAAATTATAAATTATATCCATGCAACTCCATTGCATCAAGTGGAGTCACATTAAGTGTAAGGAAGATAAGAATTTTTTCCCCAAGATCTCACGTATGCTGTCAGTTTACTAAACCATGTTTTGGGAATGGGATAGCTATGCTACAAATACAGGTCCGCCGCTTATGTAACTTGTCATCGTTTCGTTGAAATCAGTGGTGCTAGGACAATTTATACCAGCTGAACATCTGCCCCATAGATTTCTTAGTTTTAAGGAACATATAAAAGAAGCTGAGATTTGGGAGCAGCTATGTGTGATATGAACAGGAGCTATTTGGAAGGCTGTTCCTTCTTATAAGCTACTGACAAATCAAGTGCAATACCTGATACCAGATATCATTTTCAGTGGAAAAACCTTAATCTTATTAGCTAGAGCTCTTGTTCCCATGTAAAAGATTATTAAGCTTTTTTGTTTTTTCTATGATGCTACTATTGTTATCAAACCAAATCTATTTTTTTAAATTTTTAATTTTGTTTGATATCAATTTTTACACAGCTGCTGTGTTAACATAGCAACACAGTGCAGCATTGATTGATTAAGAAAGTGTGATGTTTGTACGAGTCCTGTGCGAATGTCCTGTTTTGCCCAAGTCACCCTCTCTTGTGTGATGTTTTTCAGAGGGGCTTCTGAACAATGCCAGGGATACAAGTGTCATGGATACTCTACCACTGAATGGTAACCACGGCAACAGCTACAGCATCGCCAGCGGCGAGTACCTGAGCAACTGTGTGCAAATCATTGACCGTGGGTATAATAACCACACCGAGACTGCCCTAGAGAAAAAGATCCTGAAGGAACTCACCTCCAACTACATCCCTTCCTATCTGAACAACCACGAGCGCTCCAGCGAACAGAACAGGAACCTGGTGAACAAACTCGTCAACAACATCGGCAGTGCGACCGAGGACGACGCCATCGTCCTCGATGATGCCACCTCCTTCAATCACGAGGAGAGCCTGGGCCTGGAACTCATCCACGAAGAGTCCGACGCCCCCTTGCTGCCGCCAAGGGTTTATTCCGCTGAGAACCACCAGCCACACCACTACACCAGAAGACGGATCCCGCAAGATAACAGCGAGAGCTTTTTCCCCTTGCTAACCAACGAGCACACAGAAGACCACCAGTCGCCCAACAGGGATTCTCTGTATACCAGCATGCCCACGCTGGCTGGCATGCCCGTCACAGAAAGCGTTACCACCAGCACCCAGACCGACCCCCTCACGGCCAAAAGTGGTGATGCCGACGATGTGTACTACAAAAGCATGCCAAATCTAGGCTCCAGGAACCACGTCCATCAGCTACACACTTACTACCAGCTGGGGCGAGGCAGCAGTGATGGTTTTATAGTCCCACCGAGCAAAGACGGGACTTCCCCCGAAGGGAGTTCCAAAGGACCTGCTCACTTGGTCACTAGTCTATAGAAGATTAAGCAAAAATGTAAAACAACCAACATCCCCTCCCTCTCCTCTCTAACACCTGGTTTACTGTTCTGAGTTAATACAAGCAGTGGTAATATTGTGCGTACTCCTAAATCTTCGTGCTGTTCTAAAAAACAAACAAACGGTCAGACTTTTTTTTTACTGGAATTTTTAGGCCAGCCCGGGGAGAATAATAACAGATGAAATTCCACCCCTTTCCTCCCCTCCCTCTCTCAGACAGACTTCATTATGTTAATGAAAGAGATACAACAGATAATGGCACACTTCGTGGCCTTCTCGAGTTATGCTGTGTTTGTTTAAACATCCTTGATGCTCTGTTGCTATTATTACTGAGGACCTGATTTAAAAAGAAAAAAAAAAAAGGCCAAAACGTGCATTTGAAACTAGTAGCGATGATGCATCTCGGTGGGAGTGCTGCACAAAGAACAAACAACAACAAAAAATAGCAAAACTGTTTATTATGAATCTGTATCACATAATGGTTTTTGGTCACTCACAACTTGATTTAACTGCAGCGCGCTTAGCTGTGGGAGCAAACAAAACAAAATCTAATGAAACGGAAGGGAATTCTAGAATTATATATGCTACACGCATATTTTATGTTTTGCTGTATTAACTGACGATAAAAAAAAACTAATGGCAGAAAAAAAATTGAACAATTTCTATGTAATGTACAGATACTAGCATTGCACATATAGTCTGCTTTTTGTTCCTCCAGAACTTGCGTCCCTGTTAATGTAGTGGAAAAAAAATAACTTTTTCTGTTGTGCTGGTCTTGCAAATTTGTCTACCAGTAGGAGCAAGGTTTTTCATAAATCCTTTTTTGCCATTGTTTTCCTTAAAAATTTCACTGGGCAAAAAAACCCCAAAACAAAACAAAACAAAAAAAAGTCACTTTCTAAGGCTCATATTCTAGTAATACAATCACAAATTCTTTCCAACCAATGGAATTTTCTTTTTCTCATGCTTTCTCTTTCTTCAGTCGGTGTATTGCCAACAAAAATTTCGCAGATTAGAGCAGGGCAAACTTTATGTTTACAGTGCACAACCGATAATAATAATAATAATTAATATGAAGCGTATTTGGCAAGCCGTCCCTCACCCAGGCAGTAGGCACGGTACTAGAAGCCAAGAGATCTCTTATAGTTATAGCTGGGCTTCTGCATGTGAAAACAATATCCCTGTAGGAGTTAAGAGTCTTCAGGCCTCAGTCTGGTTCCCAATCTAGGCACTTGTACTGCAGTGGTTAAAAAAAAAAGAAATTTGACTGTCTTATAACAAGAATTTGAAAACCAACTATTTTGAAGTGATTAAAAAAATCCTCTGTTCATTATTTTCCTAACAGGAAATTTATTTATTTGATAGGATTTGAAGTAATGTAGGCTTTCCGGAGGTAAATTAGCAGCACAGATTATAATTTTTTTTTTAATTTATGATCCATTTTGTATGGTCTCAAAGTTGAATGACCTCATTACTAATATTTGTTGTAAAAGTGAAACTTGTTTGCCAACCAATAAACAACTGATTAAGATTTAGAAGATACTGTATGTACTGTACGACTAAACTTTCTCTTCATTTTTCTCTCCCTTCCTGTCTTCAATACAAGAGTTTTGATTCCTTTAGGCCACAGGTGAGCAGAGCCAAGGAAAGGAGCCCTAGATGAATAACTTAAGCACAAAAATGATATAGCTATGGCTGACTGGAAGGATATAGAAAATCAAGCTAGGTGTACTTTGTCTTGGGGTAGGGATGAGATGAAGTGAACCTGCTTTTTAGCAGGTTACTGCATAGGTCTAGTGGGTTTCTACTGTATAAAGTAGCCTAGGACATGAAGATAATTTGAGTACAGTATTTCATGTGTTGTACCTTTTTAGCACTGCAATATCCATTATATCTTTTTGGTACTTTGGTTCTTCTGATGTTACAATCTGTTGGTAGTGTGGCAAACAGTAAAAAAATGGTCTCCCTAGCTACCATTTGTGGTCTTTATATTTTAATGGTGTGGACCAATGAGAAACAAGTTTTCTAAAAAAGAACCACTGGATCCTCCCAACTATTCCGTGGTCAATTTCATCCACTTTACAAAGACCTCCAGTTTCTAACAGGAGCTTGATGGTCCCTCCAAGTATTTAGCCGGGAAGACATATATAAATTACTTCCCCAATCTGGGGTGTCTCCTCTATTGTGTTGCTTGCCAGTGTATTGCCATACCAAACTCTCCTCCAACTCACCTTGAAATTAATTTTTGAATAGATTACAATTATATAACTTTCCCAAAGACAAAATATGTAATTTAGAAAAGTCAACACAATAGAACAGAAAGATTGACAACAAAAATAAGTGCTTCAGGGCACACCCAGCACTGACTATAAAGTGACTCAGATGCTAATTCTCATAGAGCTGTTGTGCATTGCTCTGTCGAGGTCTGGTCCTGCTTCCATGCAAGTCAGTGGCAAAACTCCAATTAACTTCAGTGAGAGAAGAAGGACTTGGGGTGGGTAGGTGATGTCTCCATTATTGCATGCTTTCCCTGTTTGATGAATAAAATCTGTTGGCTACACAGTTACAGACTATAGGCCACATTCTGTTATCCTTTACTCACCCTGAGTAGTACTTATTCTGCAAGCTGCTGTACTGACTTCAGTGGCATTACTCCTGAAATAAAGTAGTAATCAACGTAATTATTTAAGGGTATTAGACTCTGGCCCTGAGAAATCCCAAACAACACAACACCACACATTACTAGTTATCTGGGTGGCTTCTGCTAGCCACTTATTCAGATTGGAAATATGTGCTGAAGGGAACCCCATTTTTGAGTGTAGGAGGTAACCCCAGAGAGCTGGCTGCAGACGCTAGAGTTTACTCTCAACAACAAGCAGCATTCTACTTCAATGCCGAGCAGCTGGGAACAGTTGTCTTTGTAACACGGTGGGAACCATCTACAACCCAGTCTTCCCTCTTTGTCTTGATGCTGCCAGCCTGATGGCCTAAAACTTGCTGCTCTTTTTATTATTATTATGGGGTCAGTGTGATTGAGACAAATGGCAAGCTGTAAATTTACACGTGCAAAGGTAAAGACAATTTCAGCTTCTCCATGGACGTAACTTCAGTGCAGCAAGTCAAGTGGACACTGTTGATGATCTACTACGCTTGAATTATATATATTTCTGAGAAGGATAAAACCTTCAACAGCAGCAGACTCCCAAAATGCTTGTAGAGGGACATGGCAGAATTAAATTAATGCAGAGGGTAAGATCTTTCACAGTGATTGTTGTCATAATAAAAGGCCAGTGGTTAATAAAGGTGGCGTTTACTGGTGTGTCTGATGGAGAACAAGAACTCGTTTATGGTTGATACATTGCTGAATCAATGTATCCTAGTTAAAATGTTATCCTTGTGATGTTGGCAAGGTCATGGTCTCCCTATGGTATTCATTCCACTTCCCCTTTATTGAGGACTCAACAGTCTTCCTTCTCCTCATCTCTCTTATTTTCCCTCCATTTGTCAATCCATGCTCTCTCCTCTAACTTCTCTCACTTCACAACTCTCTGGGTACAGAAAACACTTCATTTCACACCTGTCTATATTCATCCCATGCCAGCCTTGCATTACAGTATCCATTCTTCTGGATGGCTTACAGACATCGAAAAGGTTGACTCACAAAACAGAGGGGATAAAATACTATTTATGGTAATTAAATTAATCCAACATAGTTTTCACAGAGTCACAGAAACGTAGGGCTGGAAGGGGACCTTAATTCCCCCAGCACTGAGGCAGGACTAAGTAAACCTAGACCATCCCTGGTGAGTGTTTGTCCAAACTGTTCTTAAAAACCTCCATTGATGGGGATTCCACAACCTCCCTTGGAAGCCTGTTCCAGAGCTTAACTCCCTGAGAGTTAGCAAGTTTTTCCTAATATCTAATCTGAATGTCTCGTGCTGCAGATTAAACCCATTACATCCAGTCCTACTGCCAATGGACATGGAGAACAATTGATCACCATCCTCTTTATAACAGCCCTTAATATAGTTGAAGACTCTTACCCCTCAGACTTCTTTTCTCAGGACTGAACGTGCCCAGTTTTAAGCCTTTGTTGCTTCGTTTTATTTCTTGCCCTTTACTTTAAGGCGTGGTCCCATGTTATGTCAACCATTTGGACACTGGCGTGGTGAAGGCTACTGTATGCTGACCTATCGTCGCAGCACCGTGGACTATCCCGTGTCAATGAGTACCCATTTTAACTGAGCTACAATGTGTTGATGTCATCTACATAATCTGCAGTACGTAAAATTGAACTCTGAAGTTCATGAATTCAGTCCTTGGAGTCTGAAAAAGTAGGAGTGAGAACGTTAAAGCGGCTAAGCACTTTCCAAGTATAAGAATATTTTGAATACAAAAAACATTTGGAAAGCACAGCAGATAAGAATAACTGAAGAGTGTGTTTAGGTGTGTGTGTGCACACGGGCATGCCTGTGAGAGAGACACAACAGTCAGCAGCAGTGAATGCTATCGTTATGGCTATCCATTAGTTTATATTTTAACATGTTCAGAACTTTCCAAAACAGAAAGCTTTTGGGCTGAATTTGTATGCTTTGCCTATAATAAAAGGAATTTTGTTTCCCAAGGCTCTGAAAAATTTCATCTGCCTTTTTGAGTTATGAAAAAAGAAATACATAGAATCATAGACTCTCAGGGTTGGAAGGGACCTCAGGAGGTCATCTAGTCCAATCCCCTGCTCAAAGCAGGACCAAATCCAACTAAATCATCCCAGCCAGGGCTTTGTCAAGCCTGACCTTAAAAACCTCTAAGGAAGGAGATTCCACCACCTCCCTAGGTAACCCATTCCAGTTCACCACCACCCTACTAGTGAAAAAGTTTTTCCTAATGTCCAACCTAAACCTCCCCCTCTGCAACTTGAGACCATTACTCCTTGTTCTGTCATCTTCTACCACTGAGAACAGTCTAGATCCATCCTCTTTGGAACACCCTTTCAGGTAGTTGAAAGCAGCTATCAAATCCCCCCTCATTCTTCTCTTCTGCAGACTAAACAATCCCAGTTCCCTCAGCCTCTCCTCATAAGTCATACATCTTTCCAGCCTAAAAATATCTTGATCACACTTAAAGAAAACAAAAGGAGGGGGTCAGGCTTCAACAAAAAATGGATAAATGGATGAACGCTCCCACTTTTTGAAAATTTTGGTCTGAAGTTAGGTTCCTAAATCCCCTTTTAGGTATCTGAATAAGTGGCCTGATTTTCAACAGTGACTGAATTCAGTGGAGCTGCTGATGGCTTTGCACCTTTGAAAACTAGGCCTCTTATTTAGGCGCCTAACTTCAGACATCCCTTTTGGAAAACTCTTGTTCACAATCCTTACCTGGAGTGCTTACTTTGCTGGGATTTGGGGAAGAATGAAAAGCATTATATGATGTCTACTTTGTGATTTTAGACAGCCCTGAGCAACAGGCAGTGAGTAAGCTGCATTCCCCAGGAATAGCCCTGGGAGGTTCTGTGATGCAGGGATCCTTGTAATTTGCTGCTGCGCTGCATATTAGAGAACCAAACTGACTCCACCCATTTCCCATCCCTCCCAACCAACCTTCTCTGATGGGGAAGCAGTGTGTAGATAGTGATGACTTCCCCGTAGTTCTTTGTGTGGACATGTAGCAGAGTAAGCTATAGGTAATTGACGTGACAGCTCGCTGGCACTCACTAAGATTTCAGCCCCTCTGTCTACAGGCTGACTGCAGATTGTGTCTGTCCAGCCTGTTTGGCATCAAGGCTGCTGCAGGGATAATTTGCATTAGAGAAATCGTGAAAATCTGGAACTCTAGAGAAAAAATTAAAAGAAGGCGGTCAAGAGCTTTTATAAATATTTTACTTTCCATTCTCCTCCTCTCCTGCCAGGGCTGTATCTCAATAACATCTGCAGCACTGGCTTCTAAATGTCTCTTCTGCAGCTGGGGATCAGTAGTACACAGCAGTAGTATGGCTACATCCCCTCTTCCTGTCAGAGCACCCCAAAACTGCAGCCATGAAGGGGCAGAGGTGTAGGATTTACTATGCTGGGCCTATGCCACCAGGCAAAACCCCAGGCGGCTGCCTAAACTGGCTTCCAGTAGTCCAAAGCAGGAGGGCTGGGGGCCAGGATCTGGCCCAAACTAACTTAATGTATAGCTGCTTATGTAAAAATAGCGCGGCTATGTAATGTTACTGGAAACTGAATTGCACTGCCAAGCTTTGCAATTCTAATAGTGCATCCTTAACGTAGCAGTCGCACTGGTTTTTTGCATCTCACACACCTGCGCAGAACAGCATACACAAAACAGAATACCCTGCAGACTTCCACAAGCAACAGGAATGAAAAGATACCTTTCCCTTCTAAAACCTGGCTATGGAGACCCTAAGAGCACACAAGCTTGAACAGCGATCACTGCTAGTGTCCCTCCTCCATGAAAAATAACTGAAAAGGGGGCAAGCTCCTATTTATTTTTAGCTATTTAACCTCACTCGATGCTGATTTTGGTTAGTGACTATTGCAGGGGTGAAATGTTGTAAGATATTAATAAGCATAGACGTGTAATGCAGTCTCGGGGTCTTCTTTATGGTGTAGAATTCTGAACATCCAAGGTCACAACACTGAAATCAGATAATCTTGTTTTGTTAAGCACTGATTTTTATTTCCTCTGTATTGTTGTTTTGAGTCTTTGAAGTGGAGATCAGCAGAGACAAAATTAACAATGGCTCTGTGATGGGGAAGCTGTTGACCATTCATGACACCTCACTGAAGTTAGGTCAATTTACACTATTTTCATCTGTAAGAGCAGTTGGTCTGGGATCAAAACAACTAGAGTTTTGCATATTCCCGCAGCAGTCAGTGAGCCAGATCCCTAGCTGATATAGTCAACCTAAAACCACTGAAATCAGTGTATGTCACATTGATTGACACTAGCTGGTTATCTTTCAAAACTGCTCCACTCCAAAGATTTGGACAAAATTTGATGCACTCTGAGTACACTGTAGGCCTTCTCAGACAGTAATCACTACACATGTGGATATCCCTGTGACGACCTCAGGAGTTCTGGTGTGCAGTCATTACAGGATTGGAATCAGAAGGAGTGCTCTCAAATGGCTTTGTGTAATTGTGTGTCAGATGGAAAAGGGTAAAAATCACTGAAAGCAACTTCCTAGCACCTAGGAAAGGTGCTTTTCTAAGCTGCCTGACAGAAGCATCACTCCATGCATATAACATTTTATGTGTAGGATAAGGAAAATCTGGAACGATAGAGAAAAAATTAAAAGAACGCTGTCAAGAGCTTTTATAAATATTTTACTTTCCATTCTCCTCCTCTCCCTTGTCCCTCCTCCCTTCCTCCCTCCCACCAATACCAGCAGAGGAGTTTAAAACAGTATTTGTTTCCCTGCATGTTTCGTCATCATTCATTTGGTTCTTCTTTCTAATATAGCCCAATAGAGCAGCATGCATCTCTAGTCTTCCTCTTGTCTTCGCCCCAAATGTACACCAGAAAGTAGCAAGCCAGCTAGAAGGCAAACCCAAGTGAGAATGCAATGTAAGTGTAGAATAATACGTGTAATGTGCACAGCTCAGAAGATGTTGCACAAAGCGTATGGCTAGAGCCAATGCCACAATAAGCAGCTATTAGGGTTGGTTCAGATACATCTGGGACCTCTTCCAAAACCATTCACTTGTTCCCACAGCCTGGCAACAAGGTGGGGTAATTCCCTCCTCCTCGCTGCCCTGAATTTGCTCTGCAATGCCAGCTGTGGGGGGGGGAGGGGGGACAGGGAGAGAATGGGTGATGCATGTGTGTGTGTTTGGAGAGTAGCTAGGGGTACGGTGGATGATGTTCACCTGTTAAAAAGGAAGAGGAGGACCCATGATTTGTCCCAGGTGGTGCTGTGATAAAGGGGAGACCACATGGTCCCCAGAGGGTTTGAGTTACAAACCCAGAGGCCTCAGTCAGTTGAAAGCAGCTCATATGCCTTACAGTGCAGCACCCGTGCCTGAGCAGTAACCATCACTCTAGGATTTCAGCCCTTTCCTGCTGTGCTAAGGCCATCCAGTGTGGCAGCCCTATTCAGCTGGAGGTTTGGTACCTGTGTCTGAACATCCCCTGGTGCCAGACCCAGACGTCCATGGAGATTTAGTCTCCCTGAGGAGGGACAATAAACAGCTTGACGTTCAGTCAACAAAACTTGAACCCAGTGTGTGCGCTGTTACGTACATTCTGAGCATTCGCCTCAGAAATTCCGTGGTTGGAAAATGCTGCACAATAGCCATGGGTTAATAAAGGGAAATAGCTTTTCTTTCAAACATGTGCACTAAACGGGAAAAGATGACTGAAGTTCAGAAAAAAAGAACCACCAAGTCACTTCTAAGAAGGAGCCAATCAGAAGGAACTTTGCATCTGCCTTCTAATTGGTTCATCAAAGTGAATAATTGTTTTCTCTACTCAGTTAGAATGAGTCAATATAGACTAACTTACATATACAATCTTATTGGTTAACGTTACTCCCATACTGCTGATCTCTGGTCAGGCAAAAAATTGGAGCTATAGACTTGCCAAGTGAATGTTTTTAACTAATCAAGAGTCAGAACTTCCTGCTTTTATGTAACAAAATCTTATGGGTTTCTCCACAACTGGAGACTGATACAGAAAGCAGGAAGGAAAAAGGTACCGGTATCTATAGAAGCTGCTCATTTTTGGCAAGTTGTAAGAACATATGGATGATAAATGAAACAATATGTATACGATGTCCTAGGAGATATATTCTATTTAACATGGAAACATTGTAGACTAGCCTAGTTAGTTTTAATTTGGAAACCTTTTGTTTCCAAACTGAAATAGCTATTACAGGTGCCTGCTAGTTATCAATCATATAATTCATGTACACATTTCAGCTGGTGATACTCTTACCCAAAAACATGCCAACAAAACATTTTCTTAACTACTAGCAGTTTGCTTGGTTTCCTTTTCCTCTGTGTATATTCTTTTCTGTGTCTATTCCTTAAATGCTCTGTACAATCACATGTAAAACACCCAAGCTAAAAACCTCAATAAAAAACTCCATAAAGATGAAGCAGCAGGACAGTGCAGTTATTATGAGCTGGAAGCAAAGGGTTGATATTTTGATAGAGCTTTTTAAAAAAGGAAAACAGAAAACTCACGAAGCAGCCATCATGCTCAATTGATATGCAGGCTAACTCCTCAGTTGGTGCAAATCTGAATAGGCCCATTCAAATCACTGAGTTACAGATCTGGCTGACAACATCCTTCTTGAAAGCCAAGTCGCTAGTAAAAAGGCCTGTTATTTCCCCAGCACAAATTAATCTGCCTTTGCTTGATGATCTGCTACTTGGTCTAACAGAAGACCCCCCTACAAAGAAGCTTGCCCTGGTAAGCAGAATAGAAGAGACAGGAATTTCATCTTTATGCTGTGTAGTATTTATGTCTTCTTTGTGATGCTATATGTGGTGGTTGTAACACTAGCTTTCTTCATGTCCATGTCCAGTGGGTGTAATGTATTATTATATGCAGTTGTCTGGCCATGAGAAAAGCTGAGGAATGCCAAGAAAGTAACATTATGCTGCCCTTCACATATATAGATGACCCAATATCGTAGTGTGCCAATTGTAATTGACTGCATGTTACCCTACAACTCTGAAAAGGTTATTACCAGCAGCAGGACACTCCATGGGTAAATTACGGCTGTAATAAAACTGTTTTCGACCTGTCTCCCGTCACTTACCTTTGAGGCATTTACTTCAGCATTTAATTTGGATCCCAGTGGCAGAAAATCTAAAAGTCTGCTTCCAAATGCAGCAAGATGTTAACACACTCTGAAGACCTTGTATAATAGTTACAACAAAGATAGCTGTGAAACACCATTGTTTTCACTGGAGAAAGTTTTTGGGGAGAGCGTCAAGAGATGATAACCAGACCATTAATCAATTGAGCCAAAAAAAGACTAATGGGAATTTTGAACAAATCCCCTACACAATAATAATAATCCTGACACATCAGTTAAAACTTAGAGTAGGGGGGGAAATAAGTCATTTGACCGTAGCTGATTCTTGCTGTGCTTATTACTTTGTCTGGCTTGAATGTGCCAAGAACATTGTTGCTGGCGCCTTCAGTTTCACATCCCTGTCAGTCACCTTCGATGGCCAGCTATAGAGAAGTGAGTGCGCACTCGGGGCTATCCTGCCAGAACTAACAAGATGATGCTTTATGAGCCAGCACCAAACTCAAATCAGCATTTGAAATAAAATGGGATGGGATACGAACTCTTGTGCCCTGCGTTCCACCACCTTTGCAGCAGGAGAATAGTGGCTCAGCGCTGTCTGCTGGAGTCCATGCACATGAGGCCTCTGGAGGGAAAAAAGTCAGGGACGAGGTCTCAGTGAATTATTTTTAGCAAATAGTAAATTGACAAATTCATTTTTGGGCCATTGAAACTAACCATGAATTGAGTGAATTAAAGTGAATTAAGTGAATAGTTTTGGCCCAAAGAAATGATTTTTTTAAAGTCAAAGTGGTTCATTTTGACCATATTTCAAAATGACATTTTGTTTTGAAATTTAGCTACATTTATTTATCAGATCGAAACACAAACAAAAAGGGCTAAAAAAATTCCACAAATGAAACAAAAAATGTTTTGCGGTTAAACAAAACATTTTATTTGACCTGAAACAAAAAATATTTTTTTGTTTTTCATTTTGGTGAGAAAATCCCAAAAATTCAATTTCAGTTTGAATTTTCAAATTCTTTTTCCAGATTTTTTGGTGCTGCCCCACCCACCCAAACAAACAAACAAAAAAACCCACACAATTATTTGCTCAACTCTTACAGTGCTATTTGTTCCACATGTTGGATGCTCTTACCATAATAAAGTGGGCAATGAAATCTGAGATGAGCCTGGCCATTGGAAGGATTCCCCCTCCCCCACAAGAGGGAGGTCCCACTGTAGCAGGGAATGCAGGTCCCACATGCATGTTCTGCATGGAGATATCCTTGTAAAAAGGAGTTAAGCAGCTAAAAAGCAAACTGCTGTTAGCTTTTCCCTTCCAGTTTCCATGCTCCATTGTGAAATTATTATGGGGTTACACTGCCAACACGTGTTGTCACACAGGGGTTTGAGACACACAGTATTTCCATATGGTTGGACTAGGAAATAATTGTGCTCTCAGAGCCTGTGCTGTGGAAACACTTGTCAAATGCTGAGTTTTTAAATGGTTAATAAAGAAACACGTAAATTAAATGAAACGTAGTGACCACAGTGAATTCTTAGTTGAATTCACAAACAGTTCTTTACATGTTAATAATTTTATACAAATACCAGCAATTACATAAAGCCTTTCCCCTGATGAACTCCAAGCATATTACATATGTTCAGGAATTCAGCATTCCCTCGGAACACTGATGCACTGAAAATAGTGACCCTCCCAAGTTCATAGCATGTCAACGGCAGATCCGGGAGTCCTCTGCCCTAACCTCTACACCAATGCACCCTCCTTGTTAGCTTTACTGATAATGGATCAATTGGATCTGATTTTCAAAAGATTCCAGCACCACGGTTGAAAACAACAAGAAATTTTCCCCATGTCCAGAAAGACTTATGATGCACTGTCCTTGCTCCTTTGGCCAAGGATCGCTAATGGGACTCTCTTTGACGCCCAATAACTCTTCAGTGACACATCTGTGCTAGTGCGGTGCATACTGATGAAAGGCGCGTTCTTCCTTGAGTCTGAGTATGCCTCACTCGCTTCACCTGCTCCCAGAGGTCATCATCCTACCAGGTTTTGTTTTCTCCAGTTGTCTCTTTTTAGGTTGGTGATGTCCACAACAGACCCCAATGGAGACCTAGCCAGTACTGAGTAGGGTTTGTATGTGACAATGTTACACTGCTAAACCAATCAGTTTACCTTCTAATTCCCCAGACCATCCTTTGGGATTCAGCTTCCCTACCTGTGTTCTCCACCTTCTGTTTGTGCATTTGATTACTCCATTATCTTTGTCCTTACTGAATCTCCTTTTATACAGGTCAGACTATTCCCCAGCTATGCAAACCCATGCTACATTGTTTTGGAGACTTGCAGTAATATAAAGTATGAACTTGATTGCCTGCAGAAATGGTCTGAAACTTACCAAATGAGATTCTTATAAGGACAAAGGTAAAGTGGTTCCACATAAGTTAATTAGTGAAGTCTGTATAGCTTTAGATTCAGATACTGAATATGTAATCTCTGACCTTTTTTAGTAGCCATATTACAAGCAATCTATCTAATCTGTGTTTCTCTAGTTTCCCTAAGAGAATGCCTCAAGGAACTAAATTAAATGTCATATAATGATATACTATGCCCACTGCATTTCTTTTAGCCAGTCATCTTATTATCCTAGCTAAGAAAAATAATTCAAGTTAATTCACCATAATTTGTTATTGACAAACCCATTTAATCCGTTATGTCACCTTCTTTTTCCAGAAATGCTTACAATGTGACTTCTGTATTAAAGACCCAATACCGCAGCACTGACTTCAATGGAAAGACTCAGTTGCATCTGTGGGTGTTGGATTAGGCTCTAATTGTGCTAGAAATGTACTGAGTATTGATGCTAAGCAGAAATGAGAGCAGTTCACTAGTTCTGTACTTCCTCTCTCTCTCTGTCTCTCTCTCTCTCTCAAAAAAAGGCTCCGTGTTTTCCCTTTTCTGGCCTTCTGGGGACCTCATCTCTCCTCTATGAGAGCCAGTGTTTCCATATTCATTCTGTTGGGCCCTTTAGCACTCTAGGCTGAACTTCACTGGCTGCCTGATGAGCTGAATATTTTCCAGTAGTTCGTCTTTAGCCTATTTACTGCCTCGTAACCTCTCTGTTTCCTCATTAACTACGATTGCATTAAGCTGTGAGTTACTCTTATGCTTCTTAAGTGAAGTATGCAGCAAAGTAGCTATGAGCCATTTCATCTGTCACCCTGACATCCATTATTTGCTCTTCCTGCCTGTTAAATACACAACCTAAATTTTATTTAGTCATCTCCACGGCCTCTGATGTACCTGTACACTTCCTTGTTCCCTTGTACGGCCTTTGCTCCTACAGGTCCTTAATATCTCCTTATACATCCTCCTCGTTCCCCTGGTAATTTCCCCTTCTTCCCATATTACCGATTAGCTCTTTTTGCTCTAAATAATTTCAGTGTCTGCTTTGCTAATTGCTCTAGCAATTGACTGGGTGTAGAAATGAAACATACTAGCCTGTAATTCCTTCATGTTTCCCTTTTACCCTGCCAAAGATGGATAACCCCAATTAATACTTCAGTTCAGTATGGTTAAAGAGGATGACCCAGTGGCTTATTAGAACACTTATTTCTGATTTTCTAATGATGGTCCTATAATTAAACAGGATAAAAATAAAAGAAATCAATAAAGATATTTATCAAATGGAGAATCACTATATCAATTCTTATCTTGATGCTTGCAGATGGAAGGAATTATGGATTCACTAAAGCAATGCTCTCAACACCTCTTTAGTGCTAAAGAGATGTTTCATTTAGTGCACATCAGTAAGAGAACAGCAGCGTATTAGGAACCCACAACCTAGTCATCCAGGTAGCTTAGTCTACAGTCAGCTTTACCTAGGAATTTGCCTTTGTTATGTTCATGCTATACACACAGAGAAGCTAGATGAAAACATCTGATATGCTTGCTGGAAGGTTGCACCATAACACTGCTTTATATCCTTAGAATCCAGAATTAAAATACTCGGTCATCAAAACACAGAGAGAGACAAAGCAGGCTGCTCCCTAAGGCAGAGAGCACAAGTAACTCCACCTTGTTTTAGCCTGGCTTTTTCCAAATTGCCTCTGAATGAACCCTTCATTACAATGCCCCTTAGTCTGTGTGAGGGACCAGGAATCCCTGCTCTTAAAGCAATAACTTGCAATTCCAACACAATCCTCAATACACCTTGCTGGGTCAAAAGTCTTCCTTTGAGTTTGGACCATTTGGTAGCATCAAGCTTTCCAGCCCGGTTGGACAGAATCCTGGCATTATTCTTTGTAAGATTTGTGGCCCAATCTGCAAAACCTTATTCATGTAAGTAATGCCATTGACATCAATGGGATACTGATGTAAGTAAGGCCTTCCTGCATAACCAGTGGTTTGAAGGATCATCCTTCAGTTTTCTGTGCGAGCCAAACATGCAGGTTCTCAGGTTTCCAGTTGCCTCCCCAGTCTGGTTTTAGACAATACCTGTATTCTGTTTTTTTAAAAAATACATTTATTTTCACTGGTTCCACATCACAACTGATTTATTTTAGCGCTATCCCTCTTGTTTGCTTTAGACAGCGAACTATCAGAGAATTATATCACTTCCTTTCTCGTGTTCCCTCCCTCTCCTGTATTTAATAGTAGATCTAGCTTATTAACCACTTCTGTCAGCTTCAATACTACTTTTACTGCCATTGGTCTTCCTGTCTGCTTTGGTAGACTCGGAGATTGATGGCAAAAAGGCAGTGCTTCCCAGAAGGAAGATAGTCTAGGACATGTGACTGCATGGGGTCCCAACCTAAGTGGTTGGAAATGCTGGCCGTGGAGACTGCTGACATATGGCGTGAGTCATGTGTACTCTGTCCTAGGAATTAAGAAAAAATAAATAAAACTAGACAGGAAAAACAATCACCTCTCAGGGACACTAGTGTAAAGCTAGAATAACTCCACTGAACTCCATTGGAGTTCCTTTGGATGTGCGTGATAAAAACACAAAGCAGAAGCTGGGTCAAAGTGTTGAACACTGAGCTGTTCTGAGTCATCTAGGCAAAGAATCACAAGACTGGGTGCCTGAAGTGAGGCTTCTAAGTCCACACTGAGGCACTTAAATGGGCTTATTTTCAAAAGTGCTGAGCCCCCAGAAGCTTCCATTGGCTTCAAAGGGAGCTGCTGGGTGCGCATCTGAAAAAAAAAATCACGCCATTTAGTTAGGTGCTGAAAGTGGCCATAGAAGCCTAGTTGTGGGCACCCATTTGTGAAAATCTTGGTCCTAGTAGCGTTTCGCAAATCCAGGATCCAACTCTCTTCCCATGTGAGAAACTATAAAAACAAACACACTCGGAAGTCAAGTCAGCACTAGCTGAACATTCATTTGTCAAAGCGAGAAGAGATTCCAGGTAAGCAGCATTTTTGTTTGATCTTGTGACAGGGCGCACTTGCCCCTCACTGATCCTGCAGGGGTTAACTCCACCCTATGGGCTGAGGAGGCCACACCCCCTCAGCCCTGCTGGGCATGCTCCAGCTGGAAACCAGGTATAAAAAGGAACAGTCTGGCTCAGTTGGGACTAAACACCAGGGAGGCAGGACATATGTTGCAAGCTCCAGCCTAGACTGCAGGAGCCAGGGTTGCAGAGACACTGGCGAATATCCAGGTACCTGCAGACACCTGAGAAAGGTCAGAGTCACTGGCAGCAGCACAGGCCAAAGGACCCAGAGGTGCCCAGATATCTACTTTGGGAGATACAGCAGGAAGTGGCCTAGGGAAACTAGACAGTGGACCAATTATAGAACTGGCCATTAAGTCAGTGTGTTTCGGTCAGATCCCCACTGACTCAGTGGTGAGTACACTCACCACTGACAGGGCCCTAGGCTGGGACCCGGTGAAGTAGGGAGGGCCCAGGTCCCCCAATCCAGTTACCCTGACTGGCCACTACACCACACAGCCCTCGGAAAGAGGGAAGCCTTATTGACTCTGGCCATTAGGCCACACAGCCCTGGGAGAGGGCAGCCACATTGTCTGTGGCCCCTAGGCTACACTACCCCGAGACAAAAGGGCAATTGCGCAGACTTAGTCATGTGGCTATAACAACCCTTACCTTGCCACATGACAGACTTCAAAAATTCTTCCCAAATGTATTGGTTTTACTTCTTAGTGTCACATATATTCCATAGAACGTGCATTTTTGAGCATAAGTATTTCAAGGCTGCATATGCTTTTACACTTATTTGTCTAAATCAGGGGTCAGCAACCTTTCAGAAATGCTGTGCCAAGTCTTCATTTATTCACTCTCATTTAAGGTTTCACATGCCAGTAATACATTTTAACGTTTTTAGAAGGTCTCTTTCTATAAGTCTAGAATATATATAACTAAACTATTGTTGTATGTAAAGTAAATAAGGTTATTAAAATGTTTAAGAAACTTCATTTAAAATTAAATTAAAATGCAGAGCCCCCCGGACCAGTGGCCAGGACCTGGGCAGTGTGAGTGCCACTGAAAATCAGCTCGCATGCCGCCTTCACGTACCATAGGATGCCTACCCCTGGTCTAAATTTTGGATGGTTTATGCACATCAGTGTTCACAAATTGTTGGCCATTGGTATTATTAATTGGCTTTTTTTTTTTTTTTTTTGCTGCCAAATTATCAGTCATAATCACTGGCTTCAATACCAACCAGCATTTATCTGTGAAGACATTAAAATATGTAAAATATATTGGCTGCTCCAGTTCAGCTAATGAGATTTACCCCTTTTGAGTGAAATCAAGTAGATCAAAGTAAAACCTCAGTCCCTTAGAAATAAAATACAGTCTTTCCTATTCTAGCATCATAAAAAGGTTTTCAGCATGTGACTTCCCATAACACTTGATCATTCTGTTACAGTCACAGTTTGTTCAGTGAAGAGACTGAGTTCACAACCTAGGGTTTCACGTCACGCACGCACTGAGCCCAAACTAGCCCAGTTTTCAGACCCGTATCCTAAATGTCAGACATTTAGCTACTGTCTTGGCTTGCAGGGACTCTGAATCATTACAACACTGCTTAAGTAGTTAGCATTTCAAATTTTGAAGCAAGCATATCTCAAAGGCTGCATAATAGCATGGAAAAATAATTAAAACCAATGAGACCATGAGTGGTCTTGAACAAAATTACTTTCCCCGGAAGATAAAAAGGTAGTAATCATACTGTTTCTTTATCATGATGCGCAGTGACTATGCAGGCATGTTGGCAATGTAAAATAGCTGCAAGTGTGGCCCAATGGAAACACATTGCTACGATTCATCTATTTATATAAAAGGGTCATTCCTTAAGTGGCTGTTGATACCAGCTGGAGACAATGTGTCATCCTAAAGAGTGTTGACTTTTTGCACCGAGGCATTTTAGCTGACAACAGTTCAGGGCTATCATTGGCCTTGACAAGCATGGCCTACAAGGAGGCACAATACAACCTGCAGTGCTAGAGGAGGGGGAAATACATGAGAACATGCATCCCACTGTTATAAAAAGAAATCCTAAGACTGCACATGTGTGCCGTGCAGCTAAATGGGGAAGCATGGCTCCACAGGTAGCAACAAGGTGCTATCTACCTTCCTAAAACTAGATGCAACACCCTTATACTGCTGTATGTTTAACTCTCTGAGAGCTCCGGGTTTGCCAGCAGCCAGAAGGTGGGAGAGGAGCTAGGGTGTTGTGTGCAGTGATTTTTATGTGTCTCTTGCCTGGTTCTGTCCTCATGCCCCTGGGGAAGTGAGATATGTTACTGAGGTTCTCTGCCATGGAGAACTCTGAGGAAACTTCAAGGAAGGCTCGGAAGGAGGGAAGGGAAAAGGGGGTCAGTCCTTTCCCCAAAGCCTGGGGATGCCCCAAGATCTGGATGGATCTTGAGGGCTCTGCCAGACGTAGGGGTGAAGGACTTGTGTCACTCACCTCAGCTTCAGTCATTAGACAGGGGACAAAGACTCTCTCTTGAAGTACCACTAGCCCATCCGAGACCTCCAACAGTGAAACTTCCCTCCTACCACTGCATCATGCATCCGACGAAGTGGGGATTCACCCACGAAAGCTCATGCTCCAAAACGTCTGTTAGTCTACAAGGTGCCACAGGACTCTTTGCTGCTCCTACCACTGTAAAGCTCAACCCACCCTTCCCAAACACTGCTCCCTTGTCCCACAACCCCCCCATCTTGCCCTCTCCCGCCCCACCCCTCACTTCACAAACAACCCCTCCCTCATCCTTCATCACCCACTCTGCCCTTGCCTCCAGCCCATTCTCCTCTGTCCTCCTGTGAAATCACTGCAACGGTCCCCCTGTCTTTTCTCCCTTCTCCCATACCTCCCACTCCTAGAGGGGCAGCGTTCAAACCTAGGGTTTCAGGTCAGGCACCCAGTGAACCAAAACTAGCCCTGTTCTGGTCTCTATACTAAATTCCAGTCATTTACCGACTGTCTTGTCTTGCAAGGGTATTGAATCGTTTCAATACAGTACTGCTTACAGCCTCCTCTTCCCTCTATGCCCCATGCCTCTCTATCCCCTCCCCAGCTCCCCTCCCCCAACACCCTGTGCCTCCTGCCTCCACCCAAAGCCCCTCCCCCCCGACACCTTGTGCCTCTCCGATAGGGTTGCCAGGTGTCCGTTTTTTTACCAGAACGCCAGGCCGAAAAGGGACCCTGGCGGCTCTGGTCAGCACTGCTGACCTGGCCTTTAAAAGTCCAGTCAGCAGTGCAGAGGGGCTAAGAATATAGAATAAAATATCAGGGTTGGAAGAGACCCTGGGAGGTCATCTAGTCCAATCCCCTGCTCAAAGCAGGACCAACACCAACACCTTGGCTCCGCGCAGCTCCCAGAAGCATCAGCATGTCCCCCTCCAGCTTCTGCACATAGGGGCAACCAAGGGGCTCTGCGCACTGCCCCCGCCCCAAGCTCCAGCTTCGCAGTGGCCAATGGGAACTGTGGGGGCAGCGCCTGTGGGCAGGGCAGCTCACAGAGCATAGGAGCAGGAGGGTCACATGCTGCTGCTGCTTCTGGGAGCTGCCTGAGGTAAGTGCAGCCTGGAGCCTGAATCCCTGACCCTCTCCTGCACCCCAGCCCAGATCCCCTTCCCACCCTCTGAACCCCTAGATCTCAGCCCAAAGCCCCCTCCTACACCCCAAACCCCTCATCCTCAGCCCCCAACTGGAGCCCTCACCCCCCCACACATCCCAGCCCCCTGGCCCAGCCCTGATCCCCCTCCCACCCTCCAAACCCCTAGGTCCCAGCCCAGAGCACCCTCCTACACCCCAAACCTCTCATCCCTAGCCGCATGGCAGAGTCTGCACCCCCAGCCAGAGCCCTCACACACTCCCACACTCCAACCCCCTGCCCTAGCCCAGAGCCCCCTCCTACACTCCCAACCCCTCAGCCCTAGCCTGGAGCCCTCTCCTGCACCCCAAATCCCTCATCCCCAGCCCCACACCAGAGCCCTCACCCCCATGCACCCAAACCCCCTGCCCAGAGCCTCCTCCCACACCCTGAACCCCTCATTTCTGGCCCCACCATGGAACCCACACCCCCAGCCCAGAACCCATACCCCCACACACACACCCCAACCCCCTGCCTCAGCCCGGAGCCCCCTTCCATACTCCAAATCCCTTGGCTCCACCCCCAGCCCAGAGGCCCTTCTTGCACCCCAAATCCTTCATCCCATTAAAGAGAAAGAGAGAGCTGGGTTTTTCAGATTTTCATTTGTGCCCCTCTCTAATTACTTTGTAATAGCAATTAAATGGAGTGCACAGTTGAACAAAGGCTGGAAGTATACAGAGCACAGGAAGCTGCTCTAACACATAGGCATCCTTCTAAATGCAGTAGCTAATGGGACCGGGAGAAACTTTAAATGCTCTACTCAGCTGCATCTTGCACAGACAGACTGTACAAGCAGCAAGACCTTCTTGATCAGTGCAGGGGGAAGCATGCTGCCATGGGAGCCTTGTGCTCTGATTGTCAGAACTGATTGTAGCATCAGCCGCTTATCCACAGCACTACGTTAAATTGCTACGAACCCAGCTCCTGTAGCTACCCCTGAGGCTGAGAAGAGCCTCTCCTTTCAGAGGAGTTTTGTTTTGGTGGGTTCTCTGGGCTGAAGCGGCTTTGGTTGCCAAGTCAATTTAGGGCCCAATTCCGCTATCTTTGCTGACAGTGAATAGCGTCTTCTCCTACAGGCAATCCCATTGAACTCACCGGGCCTACTCAAGGGGTACAGAAGGAAGGGTGGCAGACTGCGTGCTTTCTGATTCGCTCTCTCGGCCTTTCATACTCAGTGCTTATCAGGTATTTATTCAGTAGATATGGAATACTTGATTGCTGGTTTCTTCTGAGGTTGCTTGACCACCATCCTGATGGTAATGGATGCAGTGCCACTCCCTCAGTACAAGCATCCAAGCACCCACAGAAGGGACCCAGCATCCTGGCTGGCCACAGGACTCCCACAGCAAGCAATTAAGGCAGAAAATAGCATGTGAATAGGCTTTGCTGGCTCACCGATTCCAAGGCCAGAAGGGCCCATGGTGACACCAGCCAGAGAACTTCCCCAAAATAATGCCTAGAGCAGATCTTTTAGAAAAAACATCCAATCATGACTGAAAATTGTCAGTGATGGAAATTTACCACAACTCTTGGGAAATTGTGCCAGCGGTTAATTACTCTCACTGTTAAAAATATATGCCTTATTTTCAGTATGAATTTGTCAACCTTCAACTTCCAACCATTGGATCATTATATACTGTTCTCTGCTAGACTGAGGAGCCCATTACCAAATATTTGTTCCTCATGTAGGTACTTATAGACTGTAATCAAGTCATCCCTTAACCTTCTCTGTGTTAAACTAAATAGATTGAGTTCCTTGAGGCTATTACTGTAAGGCAGGTTTTTTAATCCTTTATTCATTCTCATGGCTCTTCTCTGAACCCTCTCCAATTTGTCAACATCCTTCTTAAATTGTAGACACCAGAACTGGGCACTGTATTCCAGCAGCAGTCACACCAGTGCCATCTACGCAAGTAAAAAAACCTCTCTGCTCCTACTCAAGATTCTTTTGACTATGCACCAAAGCGTTCATTAGCTTGTTGCCTGAACTTTAGATAAGTAATCAATATAATTAATTACATAAAGAATCCCCAGGTATCACTTTGAGGGTTGACAGGTTCTTGCCCCAAGATCAGGCCAGTATTATTTAAATTATTATGTAGTTGGGAACCCTGATGTGTACAGTTGCAACACTCACACTATAGGAACTCTTATATGTACAAATATGGTTTATTAACACATTTAGCACAGTCACAAACACCCCAACTTTCTATGACAGATAGCGATACTACAAAATGTACATCTACACACCTATATACTCACACCATCCCTTGTAGAACAACCTGAAATGTTAGCCATCATCTTCCTCATCACCATCACCTTCCCCGTCATTACCAGCGGCCATCATTCTGGCACCTCCCAAGGACTACATCTCTCTCTCCTACCGCCCCTGGGCTGGGATGCTACTTTTATAATATGTTACACTGATGCAACTATGTTTGAGGCATATTCAGTAGGGGATTTTTTCCCCTTTTTCCTTATTTGTATTTTCTCACCTTACTAATGTTGAAGTGGTTTTTTTTCCTATAGGTTAGTATATTAATGATCTGAACTTATTATCATATATGTCAATTCGTTACCATGGCCTCTTTGTTATTTCTGTCCTAACTAATTATTTCGGTTCGTTCTGAGTTGTGGGGTACCTGTTAAGTTTAAAAGGGTATAAACTTAGGAAAGCCCCTATGCCAACCTGCTTTAACACATCCTTTATGTTAAAGGTTGCAGCTATACACGGACTTTATGCTTTAGCTCATCAACTCTATCTAGGTGAAAGGTCCCAAACATATGTATGCTAACTTTTCCTTATCTCACCATACAGGATGTGGCCTGCAAGTCCCTTGTGCTACTGCCAAAATATACTCTAATATAAACCTATAAACCTATTATAATAAAAAATAAGCAAACCTATCAGAAAATAAGAAACTTACAAGAAACTATAGATAGGCAAGCAAGTCGGCTAGCCTTAGGTGTATCTCATGTACCTGATATGTATGTCAGTTCGTTGCCAGGACACTTCTGTGGTTGACTCATGTACCTGTGGTGAGACCTTCCCCTTAAACTCTATTTTCAGCTCCCCAAATACTTGGGGTTTTCCATTGGGCCATTTATCTGCGCAAAGTTTATCTGTTCAAAGTTTATAAGCATTAAGCTTTATGCTAACTTGCTGAACCTAATGTCTTACAGAATACAGATCTGTAGGTTTCTTGCATTACTGCTGAATATAATGCAAAGCAGAATATAATGCAAATCAGTAAATATAGTGAAGGCGAGCTAGCCCACTGGGCTACAAGCTCTTTTGGCCACAGTGTCACAGTGGGGGCTCATGTTCAGCTCATTATCTGCCATGACCCCCCTCCCAAATCTTTTTCAGAGTCACTGCTTCTCAGGATCAATCCTCCATCCTATAAGTATGGCCTGCATTCTTTGTTCCTAGAGGCAGACATTTTTCAATTAACCGTGGTAAAACATATTGTCTGCTTGTGCCCACCTTACCAAGTGATCCAGATTCAATGACCTGTCCTCTTCATTATTTGCCACTCTCCAATTTATGTGTCATCTACAAACTTTATCAGGGATGATTTTATTTTTTCCTCCAGGTCATTAATAAAAAGGTTAACTAATGTATGGCCAGGAACTGATCCTTACAGAAGAGCACTGAAAACTCTCCTGCTCAATGACGATTCCCCATTTACAATGTCACATAGCCAGCTTTGAATCCCTTTTAATGTGTGCCATGTTGACGTTATAGCTTTCTAAACAAAATGCCATGCAGTACCAAGTCAAATGCTTTACAGAAGTCTATTACATCAACATTAGTACCTTTATCAACCAAACATGTAATCTAATCTCAAAAAATATATCATTAGTTTAATTCTTTATTCCCATATAGTACATCCCATATACTAGCTTTATTCCCATATATTACATCCCATTATCCATTATCCATTATCCATTATCTTGTCCAGAATTGATGTCAAACAGTCCTATCATTTATTGGGCAGCCTGTTTACCCTTTTTAAATATTGGCACAACATTAGCTTTCTTCCAGGCTTGTGGAATTTTCCCAGTGCTCCAAGACGTATTGAAAAGTTGTCATTCATGGTCCAGCAAGCTCCTCAGCTAGCTCTTTTAAAATTGTTGGATGCAGGTTGTCCACACTTGCTGATATAAAAATGTCTGATACTAGTGGTTGATTAGCAAGACTAGACGGGTGAAGTAATATCTTTTATTGGACCAACTTCTACTGGTGAAGGAGACAAGCTTTTGAGATACAAAGAGCTCTTCTTCTGGTCTGAAAAGGTATTTAGAGCATCACAGTTAAACACAAGGTGGAACTGATTGTTTAGCGTAAGTAGTTAACACATAGTCTAAGAGACCAGTCAAGGTGAAGTAGCCCATTAACACCTCTGCAATCATAGGCCAAAAGAGGGCAGTGGTTAGTAGTCTACAGATTGTTGTAAAAAGCCATAATTCCAGTGTCTTTATTGAGACCATGATTTTTAGTGTCTAACAAAGATATGAATTTTAGCTTGCCTTTTGAAGGTATTTGTGCAGGTTTCCTTTGAGGACAAGGACTGAGAGGTCAGATATGCAGTGATTGTTTTGTGAAAAGTGTTTGCCCACAGTTGATAGGGTATTCTTTTCTTTTATTATTTTTCTGTGTGAATTCTTCGAGAATGTAGTGATTGTCTGGTTTCACCCACATAGTTTTTACTGGGGCATTTAGTGCACTGGATAAGGTACACCAAATGTTGTGCTAGGCATGTGTAGGTCTCATGGATCTTGAAAGGTGTGTTGTGGGGGTGTATTGATCATTGTAGCAATAGAGATGTCTTCAGATTTTGCATCTGTTCTGGCAGGGTCTGGTGGTGCTTTGAGTTGGTGTGTATTGGTTTGTGGGGAGCTTGCTTCTGATGATGCACTTGGTGAGATTGGGGGTTATTTGAAAGGCAGAAGAGTGGGGGGTTGGGAAAGATTTCTTTCAGGTTGGTGTCCCCATTGATATGGGTGTGATGTTCCCCTCTGGTGTTATGTGGACCTATGAGCTGCTAGATCACTCCAATCCTTGACTCTGGGATCCAGCCTTACCCTGCTCTGCTGTGAGAGCCCCAAACTCCTGGGCTGTTCACACAGCCTCTGGCATGTAAACTGCTCCCACCTACTTGCAACTGAATGGTACTAGCCAATATCTCCGCTCCCAGACACAACTCCAGGAACCTCTGTCTTGCAGTGTCCAGTTATGCCCACTGGACGCTGCAAGCTTATACGAGTTTATCAGTTTAACAAAGAAATTGATATGTATCAGGCTTGTTATCCCAAACCAATCACACTGCTTCAGGTCAAATAAATAAACAGATTTATTAACTATAAAGATAGATTTTAAGTGATTATAAGTCGAAGCATAACAAGTCGGAGCGGTTACCAAAATAAAAAAAATTTAAGCACACAGTCTAAACTCTCAACCATATTAGACTGGGCAGCAACTAGATTAAGCAGTTTTTCTCACCCCACTGGATATTGCAGTCTTTAATATACTGGTTTGTTCCTTAAACCTGGGCCAATCTCCTGTGTTGGAGTCTTGTCTTCTTCTCAGTGTCTTGGTTGCTTGCAGCATAGGTGGGGGCAGGAGAAGGGCCCAATATGTGTCCACTCTGTCTGTTTTATACTCTCAGTCCATATGCTTGGGGAGCACAAGTCCAAGCATGTCTGTGTGGCATTACTGAGTCTCTCCAAGCAAGGTTGAGCAATTCCCCTGGTGTGGCCTCATGCAGGTGAGTCATCGCATTGTAGCTCCCTTGCTGGACAATGGCTATTGATGGCTGTTTGACACCCCACCCGGGCACTGGTTACTTTCCTTGCTGTTGCCTCTAGGGAGCTAGTATCTGGCTGATTCCCCCAACTTACAGCATGTTTTAGTGACAACCATAGTACACAATTCTCAGAACTTCATATGCATTAATGATATACATATATAGATAGAGAAATGACTTTCAGCAGATCATAACCTTTCCCCGATACCCTACAATGCATGCTTTATATGTAAGATCACGATTATATGAAAATGAAGAATATGTGGGTTACAGCACTCTCTCCCAAGGTATAGAATGTCACAATGGGTTGTAGTTATTTAATGGGATGGTAGGTGGCAACCAGATGTGTGCAGTTGAAGGGTTGTTTTTTCCCCCTATATTGAAGCAGGTTCTCTCAGGGCATTTAGGTGGCCTGTTTCATGATGCAATCTATTTTTCTGGTGGTATCCTAGTTTTGTGAAGGTGGTATTAAAGTGTACATCCTAGACTTTCTCCTCAGAACATACTCCATGGTAGCTGAGTGTCTGGCTGTAGATAACAGTTTTCCTACTATGTTTGGGGTAGTTACTGGATCTGTGAAGGTAAATGTGGTGATCTGTGGGTTTCTTGTACATAGTTGTCTGTAGGGGTCCATTGTTGAAGCTGATTGTGGTGTCCAGGAAGGTGATGCTGGTGTGGGAGTGTTTTAGAGAGAGTTTGAATGGATGGGTGGTGAGTGTGGAAGCTGTGGTGGAAACTTGTGAGGGAATTTAGGTCATCTGTCCAGAGCATGAATATATCATTGATGTAGCTCAGGTATATTACTAATTTCATGGTGCTTTTGTCCAGAAATGCTTCATTGAGATGGCCGATGAATAGATTGGCATATTGAGGACCCTGCCAAGTATCCATGGCTGTTCATTTGAAAAAAATGTTCATTGTTGAATATAGAATTGTTATGGCTGAGGATCAAATGGATGACTTTGGTGATGTGTTTGTGATGGATATCTGAGTGTTGTCCATTGTCTTATAGATATTTGAGGCAGGCAGCAATGCTGCCTTTGTGAGGGATTTTGATGTATAGGGAAGTGGTATCCAAGGTGGCCAGGATAGTGTTCTGAGGGGGATTGTTAATGTTGAATAGTTTCTGGAGGAAGTTGGTTGAGTCATGGAGGAAATTGCCCCTTTGTGAGGTGAGTGGTTTGAGGATGGTTACTGTGAGTCCTGATTTTCCTTCACGTCCAGATATGATGGATCTGCTTGGTTTCCCTTGTTTTTGTATCTTGGGAAGCATGTAGAAGGTCCCTGAGGTGGGCTCATGGGCGATGAGGCTGTAGACTTTCTCGTGGAGTTGGTTGGGGAATTATTTGACGATATCCTTAAATTTCTGGGTGAATTGTGAATTGTGGAGTGTGGTCTTCTTTGAGTTCTTTATATAAGTGCTGTCAGAGAGTTGTCAGTTGGCCTTGTTGACATAGTCATCACAGTTGAAAACTATTATGCCTCCCACGTTATCTGTTGGTTTGATCACTATCTGATGGTTTGATTTCAGGTACTGTATAACTGTCCTCTTGGTGGCAATGAGATTGTAATGGATGTTCCATTTGTTAACGATTTCACAGTCAATTATTTTCCTGAAGCAATCAATGTAATGTTTTAAGAGTGTGGTTTTGTCCACTGTGGGGTATCCAGTCAGATGATACTTTTTTCTTATGACTGTTGGTGGGGATGTGGTAGTTGTGGGTGGTGTCGTCATTGTCCTGAAAAAAATTATTTGAGGCAGAGTCAGCAAAAGATTTCTTCAGTTCTCCACAAGCCTGTATGGTATCGGGTTCTGTGGTGGGGCTGAAGTCCAGTCCCTTGGAACGTACAAATAATTCAGTTCCAGTTAGGGGTAGTCTTGATAAATTGATGATGTTAGTGTGTCGTGTAGTGTCCATGTGGTGGGTCCTCGTGCCATGGTTACTCCCAAAGGTGGTGTGCTAGGGGCTGTGCAGTTGTTGTAGTTGGTTCCACTTTTTGTTTTTTTTGTTGAATGGCTAGTGTCAAGTTTTTAGAATAGTTGTTTTTGGTTTCTTGTGTGCTCTTCTGGTAGGTTTCCTGATCTTTTCCCTTCCAGTATGAGATGATGTGATGATGTCTTGTTTGAGGTGATCCCTTCTGGACCTTCTAGTAGCTGCTGCTTAATGTCCTCCGGAAATACTAGGGGAATGGAAAGAATGTTACCACATGATATGACCTACATCACTCCTTCCACTTGGCTTCCTCATTTTGGCCAGGTGGGAGATAGCACAAGGAAAGCTATTCTCATGCTATTTCCTACCCAGTGATAGATAGTAAGACAGGTCCTCTGGCCTGTAGGGATGTGGGGAAATTAAGTTAACTAATGTAAACCTTAAGAATGCGTCCAAGACAGTCTAATTCTCCCTGACTTGGTTCTACCTTTCCTAAACTCTTCTTGAATGTCAGATTAGTCATAAAAAACCTACATATATCATTTTGCCACTAACACACCATGACTCCCTAGTTCCCAACCTGCATCTATAAAAAGCAATGCTTTCCTCTCAAGGTTGCAATTATTATAAAAACAGCTGTAAAATACAGCACTTAGAGAAAAGTCTGTGAAGCACCCTTCAGTTAATACCTGATATCAAAACAAATCTGTTTATTTTGCAATGATTTATACAAATGGTCTATTTATAATAAAACTTGCTTAAACAAACCCCAGATTAGATGGGGATAGTAAACTGTGCATGACGGTCTTACCGGGAAGTGTTCCATAGTAAAATAAACAGAGGCTGTAGTAAAGCATGTTCATCCAGTTAAGCATTATAGGGGTTTCCCAATGGAGAAGAAAGCTGCAGCTCAAATGACAGGTAGAGGATGTAACTAAAGCACAAAGGAATTATTGTGTCCATTAAAATCAGTGTCTGGACGTACTCCTGACTCTGTGTGCAGAAGGAATGTCATGTATGCACAAGGTACACGCCTCCCCTTTATAACTCGGGTCATGTTTCACTTAATTCTCATTTCTCTGCCATTGCAGGAGTCTTGGGCATTGGTGCACCTCAGTCCCTCCTGTTCTCTATCTGTAGCACATACCAGTTTAGTTTCCTACAGGCTGTAATGCTCGGGTCTAATTGCAGTTGTTGGACTTGGTGTTGAGGTGGCCTGTGATGTGCTGGATGTCAGACTGGACGATCTGGATTTAATCTCTATGACGGTGTGATACTAGGCTCTCTGGGCAAACGTCGCCTCAGGGCAGAGGCCTGTGCACCACTTAAACTCTCTAAAACTGGGCTTAAGTGGATCTTCAGTACTACTTGGACCTTATACCGCTACTGCTTTTCACCTCTTAGGGCTTGTCTTCCCTAACTCAAGTCCCATTGAATGCAACTTGTCAGCTGTTAACACAACCACCTTCTCATGTGGAGGCAAGTTATCCCCACTTGAGTGCTGTGAGTCCTCTAACACCTTCCCACAATCCCCCTCATGTCCAGAGAGGACAGGCAAGTTCTCCCACAATTCACTGGGAAGGAATTCCTAGAGTGGCTCAATGCACTGCAGCACAAAGAACTATGGGATGTGTCCCTGGGAGACTTAGCACCACACCACGAGTGAGTGCAGTGCCAGTGCGGACACAGCAGATTGAGTGCTATTTCACAGTGTGGCCACTCTCACTCGAGAGGAGTAACTTGGAGTGTAGATCCCCTGAGTTAACTCTGCTGGGAGGACATGCACTTAGCGCAGCAGTCACCACTAGGGCATAGTCCAAATCCACAAAGAGAGTTAGGCCTCACTTGTAGCCCAGTGACTAGGGCACCTGACCATGCTGTGGAGAATCCTGATTCAATTCTGCCTGCAGATGGTCCACACACTCTGACAAAGCAGGATTGTGGGAGGAGGCAGGTGGTGGTTCTGCTAGCCCTTAGGAGCTAGCAGGAGCTCCCAACCAGCCTCTCCTTCACCGGCCAAAGCAGACTCTCACTGCCTCATTTGAGCTGAATTACAGTCAATTCTTTAAAAAAATAGCTATTTAATTTCTGCAGAGTTTGAAAGTGCTGTTGGTTTTGTTTGGTCTGGGTTTACTTTCTCTGATCTTGTTTTTAGCAGAAGGTGGAGGAACACGAGAGCAGGAGCCACGCTTTAGAAGAGTCCCAATGGAAGACAGTGTCATCTAGCAACAACAGGAAGTGCCCAAGGACTCCCGGGTTCTATACCTGGCTTCAGGGCTTAATTTGTAATGAAAGAGGTGCCGGGTCTCAAGCAATTTTTTTTACTTTCATAAATGATGCAGCAAGCCCAGAGGTGCCGGGGCTATCAACGGCCAAGCCTAGTGGTGCCGGGATTCAGCCATGGCAAACTCTGGCAAGCCCTGGCAGAAATTAAGCACTACCTGGCTTGTTTACACATTTGCTCAGAGTTAACTTCTCTGTGCCTCAGTTCGCCCTCGCTAAATGAGACAGTAAATCGTAGTTTGCAGGGAGCATTGTGAGGCCCAGTCAGTTAATGTCTGCAAAGCACTTGGGGATCCTGGAGTCTCTAAGTAGCTCTGTTGAGACGTATTTTTAGAAGGGCTTTGTCGTTGAGCTATCTAGCCCGGCAGTCCCATAACGTACAACACATCCCTGGGAAGTTATATTTTTAGTGGCCGCTAATGGATTACGTTTTCAAGAGTGGCTAGAGATTTTGGGTGGCCTGAGATTCGGGTTCCCAACTTGAGATGACTTGTAGAAACACCCACCTCTGAAAGTTACGGCTCATTAAGGAGTCTCCAGTTGGGCACGATAAAATCGGGGCACACAGCATCCCCGGTCGCTATTGTAAATATTGCTCAGTGTGTAAAAAGACCTAATATGGGGGGGAAAGAAATATCCCTTATTGTTCCAAAATGAGCTAAACTGTCACCACAGTACTTTAGTGTGTAATTGTCACTTGTAAATAGAAAACATTTAACATCAACTTCTCTGACAGCTCAGTAAACAGAGCACTTCTGAGTGAAAGCTGATCAGATTTCCTTCTCCTATGTAAATACAGCTGGTTTTTTTACAAGTGAGCCTTATTCTCCTGAGGGCAATGATCACAGCTGTGTGAAATGTTTTAGCCAAAACTTTTTCTGGTGGAAAAAATGCAGCTTCAGTCACACCAGACTAGCACGGCTACCCCTCTGATACCGAAACAATTGTTTTGTTACTTTTCAAAATGGCCAATGAACTGAAAAATCTGTTAGTCACCCACTTTGAGTACTGCTGCCCCTTTCTATTTAGTGTTGTGAAATGAACCTGGAACCCCACTAATTATCCGGGCCCCTTCATATGGCACCAGGCGGGTTCTCAGACTCAAAGTCCACGTAAGCATCATGTAGCTGAGCTTTCTCACACAGAGCTTATATGAACCTGCAGCAATTACCGTGAACTGTGAAAGAGCCTGGATAGACAAGAAGCCACTTGCAGTTAATTCTGTTGACATCTCTTTTTCATTGCTTAATAGAATTGAATTTGTGGGGCCAGATTCTCAGGCTATGTCCACTTTTAAAGAACTACACAGCTGTGCTGCTGTAGCACTTCAGTGTAGACACTTGCTACAGCAACAGGAGGGGTCCTTTCATCGTTGTAATTAATCCACCTCTTAGACAGATGGTAGCTAGGGTGACAGAGGAATTCTTCCGTCGACCTTGTGCTGTCTACACTGGGGGTTAGGTCAGGGTGGGGGTGGATTTTTCACACGCTGGAGTGTTACTTGATTCAAGTTTTCAGTGTAGAACAGCTCTTAGCTGGTATAAACAGTCAATGGAGGTATGCTGATTTATACCCTCTCAGCATTTGGCCCATGATGTTCACACGGGTATGGCACAATCCTATGTGAAGAAGGAAAGACGAATGTCATCTTTCTCGTCTGTCAACATAAAATTTAAAGCCTTAAAACATCAATTCTAAACAAACCTCAAAGCTGTCTGTTTGTGTCTAGCCAACTCGGGTTAGATGGATAGACAGAGACATGCCCCTGTGTGTGTGTGTGTATGAGTGAAAGAGAACATGAGACCCTATGCCGTGTGTGTGAAAGGGAGAGAGACTTGTCTGAGGGAGAATAGGACTATATATTATACTCACCTCTCTCTATATGGCAATATATAATAACAGAGAGAGCATATGTCATGATGTAGAATCAAGTTTTTGTCAGCAGACGTTTGGAATGATTGCCATACGGCTCAAGAGGGAAAGTCACTAGTGAGATCTGCAGGCAACTAACAAATGCAAACTAAGGAAATCTTTGCTCCACACCACATCATCATTTATTCTACATATGCCACATATTTAACAACAAAAATAATTCAAAATGATTTTGGCCCCAGTCCTGCAAATATGCACATGCTTAACTGAGCAGAGGTTGCATTCAGGCATAAGTGTTTGCAGGACTGGGGCCACAGAGCATTAATTAACATTTTCTTTTTAATTATTCTTTCCTAATTAAAGCCAGACTTCCTTATTAACTGTGAGTCCCACTGTACAGACTCTTGCAGAAGAAGAAAATTAAATTATCTAGAATAACTTTTTCTATATATGAAAATAGCTCAGTCCTATAGCCTGGAATCTCAGCGTGAGCACAAAGCATGTGCTGTGTGCCCTACTGGAAAGCCAGAAATCTCTTTTTTCCAGGGGTCTAAAGTTGTCATTTCTAGCTCTGATGTGCCATGAGGTGTCATAGAATCTCAGGGTTGGAAGGGACCTCAGGAGGTCATCTAGTCCAACCCCCAACGCCAATGCTGAGCGTTGTGTCAGTGTAATTTTTGGGGTGAAGTCCTACCTGTGGAAAAAGACGGAAACATTTCTTTGGTAGGTTGATTAACTGAAACTGGCCATTGTCTGAAGCTGCTCAGACGTTTAGAATTCTGGAAGGCGATAGCCAAGTGAAAAAGTGCAGCACCATGTGATGAATTTATCTATCATTTCTTCAAGTGCCTTACCTGCCCCCTAATCGATCTCTGCAGGAACAATTCTAACTTTCGGACTTCAAAACAGCCACTTAAAAGTCTAATTCCAACAGAAAATGTTTCCTATTACCCACCATATGTGGAAGTCCCTGCCTCCTTTGTGTTGCCAGTTCTCATGATTATTTCACAAGTCTCGCAATGTTAGATGCTTTTCTGGAAGGTGCAGTTCCTGGGGCTGTGTGATTACATGAACATCTCAGCTTTAATTAGGAAATAAAAAAGAGCTTCTACTCCTCTTGGTTGTGCAGAAAAGGTTCAAAAACATGCCCAATTGTACCCGAAAGGCTCAAAAACCAGATAGTAAATAAAACCAACCCCAAATATGTACTTTTTTTTTAATAATCTCCTGAGTTTTGGGGGCCTGACTCATGATCGTGGATCCATGATGTTGGCAATAGTGAACACCATACACAGGCGTTAATCAGTCATGGACCGATAGGTTTAAGGTCCGATATCGGATGAAATATCAGGTATATAAATGGGAGCATTATTCCACTGAAAAGCAGACAGTCCCCAGTTTTTCATTGCAACACACAGCATTTGTTTCTATTCCTGGAACTTCCCATCATATTGACCCTTAAGCTCTGAATGTTATGTCTAGAAGAGTTATTGTTTCAGGCATTTATAATTTATTCTTTATAATGCTCTTCATTCAGCCCTGTAGAATTGGCTGCCTGGTAACTGTGAGGGCACCTGCTTTAAAGACAAACCAAACTCAAAAGACTCCTGATAAAAAGTGTAAGTCCTGTCCAGTGCATGTGTGTTGAATACGTGGCATGCACAGGTTACATGATGGGGTGGTGCAGTTTCAGCACTCATTTGGGGAGACGTGCATAACTCATGCGTGGCTTCTGTACTCACAAATAATGAAGCTGTCTTAAAAACATGCTGATAAAGTGTGTGTGTCCGTCCGTCCAAGGCCCAGACTTTCAAAAGAGTTCAGTTCCCAGCAGCCCCCATGGCGAACAGTTGGAATTGTTGGGTATTGAGCACTTTCGAAAACCTGGCCGTAGTAAGTCAATGGGACCAGATGCCTTTCAGCCTCAAGGCCTCGATCCTCCTCTTGGATCAGCGTGGGCACTGAAGGCCCAGAGCTGAAGTCTCCAGCTCAGATCTGTTCTCATGCCTTTACCTATTTTTGTTGAGCCTGCGTCATGTGCCCAGTGCGGTGACAGTGTTACTCAAGCAGATATTATCCACTAGAAAATTGACTGAAAACTGCCACTTCATTGCACCAGGGCCTCAGAACAGCCTTCAGACAATCAAGACACCCAGCCAATACTGAACTGATCCAAAATTTTAATTGGCAAAAGGCTCTGTATCCCATTAGTGAATCCCTGAGCCATCCAGTCCCCCCAGGCAGAATTCTTATTTAATCCAGCTCGAAGTCAATAGTGATTTACGTTTCATTTACTTAAACCATCTTAACTGAACTTCCACACTCCTCAGGCATGGAGTGAATCTTAATACATTGTAATTACTGTACTCCAATTGATGCAATGCTATGAAAAGCTATCACAGAGAGTATTAATAAAATGTAAATTATAAAAAAAAACCCTTGGTATTGCCTGAAATTAATAATGCACTAGATTTTCCCTTACATGCTGCTCATTACAGACCTGCCTTTGCATTCTCTATTAAAGTGAGTTATTTAAACTATTTGTACAGTTGTGCTCAGTATGGAGTTATATACTGTATGTTTATATTGCAGTTAGATGCACTGCATGGGAATTTTATTAATCTGTTATTTCTTTCAAGCATTGATTTTAGTGGCAATGCTGTAATGCTCATATGTCAAACATGAACAGATTGATTCCACACGTATGGATTAGTTTTCTTAAGAGTTTAGGGTAGGTAGGTTTATCTTGCACTGTAACAATAGAATTCATCATTGTATTATTTACAAGAGCCACGGGTGTCTGAGTTACTATGTAGACGTACCCTAGGAGGCCTGGTGAGAAGGGGCTGCTGGGGAGTCAGAGCAGGAGATGCGAGCTGTCACAGAGACAAGCCGGTTCCTGGGAGAGGCCTGCAGACCAGAGAGCAGCAAGGGTTTTGCTTGCTGGCAGCACCAAGGCTGGAGAGGGCTGGAGGCAGGAGGAGCAGCAGCAGAGGGCGATGCTGGCTGGCCCTAAGCTAGAGAGCCAGTGCTCAGGGCCAGAAAGAGTGGAAGGAAGTGGCGCAGCAGAGGGCTTACCTGCTGGGGTCACCTTGCTGGAGAGCTGGGTCCCAGAGGAACCAGGAACGGCTCCTAGATGAGAGCATTCCCACTGGGAGGAGTGGGGTTGTGCCCCACACTGACGGGCTGGGGTGGCGGTCCCAGAGGAGGGCCAGACGAGGCCTGCTGACGAGTCCAGGTGTGGTGGAAGACACCAAAATGGTGAGAACAGAGCAAGGCCACCCGGGGAGGGGCAATTTGCCCCAGGCCCCCACAAGAATGTCGGAGGCTCCCCTCCCCCCACCTCTGCCTTTGCCTTCTCCCATCCCCTGGCGCCTCAGCGTGCCGCGTCCAGGAGTGGCCCTGGACAGCACTGCAGCGGCATGGCTTGGGCAGGGGCCTGAGCTCCTCCCCACTCGGAGCCGCGTGGTAAGGGGGTGGGGCTGCGAGCTCCTCCCCGCTCAGAGCCGCGTGGTAAGGGGGTGGGGCCTGAGCTCCTCCCCACTTGGAGCTGTGTGGTAAGGGGGTGGGGCTGCGAGCTCCTCCCTGCTCGGAACCGCGTGGTAAGGGGGTGGGGCTGCGAGCTCCTCCCCGTTTGGAGCTGTGTGGTAAGGGGGCGGGGCTGCGAGCTCCACGGCCGAGCGGCAGGAGCTCCTGGACGCGGCTTGCTGAGGCTCTGGGAGAGGAGGTAAGTGGCATTGTAAGCCCATCTGAGCCGGGCATCCCCCCGACCCCCAGTTCCAAGCCCAGCCCCTCTGAGCCGGGCACCCTCTCAACCCCATCCCCCCGCAGCCCTGACCCCCAGCTCCGAGCCCAGTCCCTCTGAGCTGAGCACCCCCCGACCCAGAGCCCAGCTCCCCACCCAGCCCTGGGCAACAGCAGCACCACCCCCAGGCAGCGACAGCCCATTGGCACCAACCATCACCATAGCCCAGCGACAGCCCATTATGTAATCGCAAATGTAGACATACCATTAAAGCATTTAATGTTTTTTAATAACGTATTTTGTGTATTTTCAAATTATTAAAAAATATTTTTTGAATGTATTTCACTGGTTATTTTTTACATTTCCAAATACATGTTACTTTAGTAGTGCAACTTTTTTTATGGAAGGGCCCCCGAAATTGCTTTGCCCCAAGCCCCCTGAATCCTCTGGGTGGCCCTGGAACAGAGCTGACTACGTGCAGAGGGTTGACGTGGACTATGCTGTGGGGGTTTGGGGCTTTTGGACTTTGTTTTGCTTGGCGGGGGCGGGGGAGGGAAGGACCAGGTGTCATGTGGCATAGAGCACAGTGTCTGCAAGAAGACCCAAGGTGGCAGTAATGACGGGGGCACCTATTCCACAGACATGTTTGGTAGTGGGTTGAAAGGAACCAGAGGGGAGGAAGGCTCCCAGAGAGAGAAACTGGATGGATACAGGGATGGATGCAGAAGCTAAGCAGACCACAGTGGGTATGCACACCCTGACTCAAAGGGTGCAGGGGATGCAGAGGCAGAAGCAGAAGATAAAGGTAAGGAGAAGGTAAAGGCTGCAGAGCAGGGCTGTCATGCTGCTTTGCAGCACCAAGAGTTTCTGCGGGAGAGGCACCTGGACACTGCTGAAGGGAAGGCTGACTGCCGATCATGGAGGGTGAGCATGAAGCGGAGTGAGACAATCTGCGGGCCCAGCTCTGTGGCAGAAGGCATCTCTACCCATGGTCTTGAGGCGGAGGGTATGTGATCCGCTGTGCAACTCCCACAGGAACTGAAGGGGGGCCTGAGAGGCCAATTAACATACCAGGCAGCACCTGCCAGAGAGAGGGAACAAGCCAGACTTCACTGACAATGAAGCCCAGCTGGGAAGGGGCTGTTTGGTGATTATAAAGCCATGAAGTTTGCAGCAGGAAGATGCTGACTGGGGAGCTGGCTAAGATGGGCTGGGCTGGAGGGAAGTGGCTGGGCTAGGGGTTATTAGGCTGCTGGCTGGCTGAGCCTTTGGCTGACAAGCCAGGCAGAGTGAGACCAGAGAGATAATAAATGAAACTGAAAGCAGGCTGGACAAGGAGGCTAGGGAAAGCACTGAGGAAAACAGGATACAAACAAGGAAAAGAAAAGGGTGGATTCTTTGGAACCAGAAGAAGGCCCAAGAAATAGGAGGCCAGGAAAGGGAAATGGTAAAAATTACATAGTAGTCAAATCCCTAGGTGAGGATATAGACAGGTGATATCAATGCACTGAGGAATGCAGAGTGGATTTAACAAATGCTGGAGCTATAGTAAGAGGTATGAAACTACTTGGCAAAGACTTGTTAGTGGAATGTAAAAACCAAAGAACGGATAGGGAAGCTCCTTAGGACAAAAGTGTGAGGTAAAATAAAGATAAATTGTCAACTGCCCAAATTCCTCACAGAAATGAGAGGGGCAGCATATGGTGCATCCATTGAAATAAAACAAGGAATAGATGAAGATAAGGTGATAACTGCTAAGAGGCTAATTAGCACAGGAGGATGTGATAGCAAACCCTCAACAGTTGTGCTGGGCACATTTAAGGACAGAATTCTATCAGAGTAACTTTAGGGTATCAGATATTCTGGACTAAGGCCTATATTCCTCCTCCTGTGAGGTGCCAAAGATTTGGTCATGTAGCAAATAATTGCCAAGGGACAATACAGTTCAGTAAGTGTGGAGGTGAATATTCATACGATAATTGTGAGGAAGGGACAGAACAAAAATATGGCGATTGTGGAGGAAAATACTTAAAACACTGTACTGCTTCAGTATAGGCACTACCAATGCCGGTGGGAGGGCTTCTCCTATTGGCCTAGGTAACCCACCTTCCTGAGAGGTGGCAGTGAGATCAACAGAAAGTCTTCCGTTGACCTAGCATTGTCCACCCCAGGTGTTAGGTTGGTATAGCTACATCTCTGAGGGGGCATGGATTATTCACACCCCTGAGGCCTGGTCTACACTAGGCGCGTAAATTTAGGTTTATATAAAACCGATTAACGCCAAAAAAACACACCACACTAGGAGGCACCTTATATGATTTTTAATTTTATTTAACGGTTTTCTGTACCTCCCTAACGAGAGCTAAGTAACGTATTAAGTATTAACATATCGGATTAGGGGTAGGGTTGGTGTGGGCGCTGCGGGTGGCTCCTCGCAGTGATCCACAGTGCAGTGACGTGCGCGGACTGCGCAATGAACTGAACGGGTGGAGTGGTCAAGGTAAACAAGAAAACAAAAAGCGAACTTTGAATTATTTCCTTTTGCCCCAAGCGGGAGCTGATCAACACGGGTTGGCGTGCAATCGAAATCAAAAAAAAAAAAAGCTCCTCCGCATGGACCATGCGGATCGTCTGCAAAGGGCAGCAGAAATCCGCCATCATCGTTTACAGAAGAGAAAATTCAGAATCGATTTTTTTAAAAATCTCCAGAGGAGCGCCATAGCAGGGACTCAGCGCACGCAAGCGCAGCGCAGCGTAACGGAAGCAGCAGAAGTCAAATGGATGCGCACTGGGAGTTCTGACTGAAGCCTACCCACAGTTCCTGCAGCCTCGAAAATTATTGCATTCCTTTGGCAAGCCTCAAATGCTTCTAGGGTCCAAAACACAGGGTCATCGTCAGGGGGCATCACGGCAATCTACACACCCCACCCCCACCACCCCCACAAAGGTAGGTCTGACTCTCCTCACTCTCTTTTATATCATTACACTGGTGTGCAGATGCAATGCTGCAGAAGCACGATGGTTGCTCATCCTTCCCATCATATCCCATCCCCATGCCATACAATGACATGCAAATCATCTGGCAATCAGCCTCATCTGATCGATAAGCTGAAAATCAATCCTCATCTCATCATCATCATCTGGCTACCTTTTGGGTGGGGGATGGTTGGTCTGGCAATATGATGGTGCAATCATCTCATAGCAACATCCTGGCATCTCCCACTCAATCAGCCCCAAAGCCATGTGCACCCCTGGACTCAGTTGCCTGATTCAGTTGCCTCTGATGCTTGGCTGGGATGCTGGGCTCATCTCCTGGACTATGACTGGACTAGCATGGCAGCTGGAGGACAATCACCTCACTAACAAGTAAGTGTCTTTCATTCTTATTTCCTGCATTCTCATCACACACATCACTGGAAAGAAACAGTGGAATGCCAAGAAAAGAAAGAATGGAATCAACAGATGGGCAGGGGGAGTACCACTGTGAATATAATACAGATAGCACACTCTGCAGGCATAGCAGCAGAGCAGTGTGCTTCTCTAGTGGTTCTTCTACAGTGGTTCTCTACTTTCACTTGCTATTCTTTTTTTTCCTGATTCTATCGAGGGATACCAAAAAGGAGTCATGACTCATTTTTCATTCCCCCAGGCTGGCTGTTCACTGGCTGCACTTATAAGCACAGCACTATAACAGCTAATGGTACAGGAAGATGGAATACAAATATAAAAATGGCTTATGATCTTATCTTGGGCCTAGCCAGGGCACTAGGGGGCAATGGCAAACAAAGGTACAAAAAGGACTGGTACATGATCATCCTCCAGTTCAATTTATGGAAGGGGGTTTGGCTGGCAACCATCTCTGCTGTAATGTCATCTGCTGTCATGCAGCTGTAAAGCATGCTAGCTGCTGAAGCGCTCTGTGCTGGCATCTGCCGCTGCATCTAGTACACAAACACATCAAACTGCAAAACTGCAACACATGAAACAGAACAATCCATGCCACACTGAATCCAGGCCAATCCAATGGAAAACGTGAATGAAGGCTTAGCCGTTGCTTTCTTGCTTTCACAGAGGACAGCCCTGCGAATTAAACCCCAGACCCACCGATTTTGCCTTTTCAGGCACTGGGGGAGCTAAGTTCCAAGGGGGAAGGAGGCTGCGGGAACTATGGGACAGCTAGATGTGAATATATACCCACAGTGCTCACAGTAGAAAATGCTGTTAAGCCACGGACCATGGCGCACACCCATTTTTTGTGTTGTGTTTTCGCCCTGAGACACAGCTCTACCAATGTAAGTTTGTACAGTAGACCAGGACTGAGGCAAAGCGAGCTAGGGAAATAAAAAAAACAAAACTACATTACCAATAACATCTCACATGCAGAAACTGCTAGGAGGGATCTAAAAGGGGAAAAAAAGAGTGGGGGAAAAAAGGAAAGCTGATATGGGGAAAGGGAATAGCCAGCAACAAATTAATGAGAAGGAAGTAGTGAGTGACACTGGAATAAAAGGAGCTGACATATTACTTACAGAAATGGAGAGATTTGTTGCATTTATGATTGAAGTAATCAATTGTACATCTCCAACAGGAAAGAAAACAGAGAAAATGAGAATTATAATTAAAGCTACTGCTAAGTACCTATGGGCCAGCAACCTGCCAGTGGAGCCACTTCACACTTTCCTAAGTGAAGGAAATACTGACGGTTAAAAGAATGGTGGTGACTCTTTAAAGCTGAAATGCACATAGCCCAATGAGCATGGGCAGGAATGAAAGAAAAATATTACTGACATGACGACAAAGCCTGATACAATATGCATACTAGAGACTGGGTTAATAGAAAAAGTAGACTATAAAATCTCAGCATATGGCTTATAGAAACATGACAGAGAAATAGGAGCGTGTGGAGGTGTCTGCACCTTCATTAAGGAGAACCTGAACTGCCTTGAAGTAGAGGTTAAAAAGCTAAATATTGAATATAATGCTATTGAGATAGCAGTACAAAGCAATTCTGCATCTCTAAGATTTATAACGTCTATAACCCATGCAGGAAACTAGAGGCTATGGACCTGAAAGCATTAATTGTGGATGTCGCGTGCCTATTCATTATCTGTGGTGGTCTCAATAGTCACAACAGATTGTGGTGAAGTAAGAAAAATATTACAATGAAAAATGTTTAGAGCAATCCTTTGGAAAGAATAATTTAGTAATATTAAATGATGGAGCACCTGCCAGGTTCAATATAGCTGATGGAAACTTCACATGCCTAGATCTGGAATAGCTTCAAGCACCATAGCAAGTAAACGCAGGTGGTAAATTCACAAAGAACAGGGAATGCATAGGGATCACTTCCCCACATTAATTACATATCAGGGAAAAAGAAATACTGAAGACGAAGATAAGATCCCCACTTGAAATTTAAAAAACAAAAACAAATTGGAAACTCTTTTTAGAAGCAAAAGTGAGGAACATGTGAATGAGCAATGTGTAAATGAAGATCCTGGAATTCTGTAGTCATGTTACCAAGGGACTCAAAGGCATCCAGCCTAGCTATTCCTAGGATACCAACACTACTTAAAGATAGGGAAAGTGTTCCCTGGTGAATCAAGGAATGTGAAATGGTAATTAGGGAAAGGAATAAGGCATATAAGACAGCAAAAGATTCCTTAAATAACGAGGACTTAAACATAAACATAAAAACAGCAAGGCAGTTGCACAAAGGTCTATAAAAAGAGCAAACAGAGAAAGCTGGAGAACATGCTGCGGGAAAGTAGATAAAGCTAACAATATAGCAGAGGTATATACACAAATTAGGAATTAGAATGAAACAACAAGTAAGTGCCACATAACGCCAAGCCTTGCAATTGCAGGGCATGGAGTAACAAGCTCCAACAAAGAAAAAGTGGAAATTTTTGCCACCATATTTCAAGATATCAGTAATGATAAGAAACAGAGGCTAGAAATCAGGGCGAGGAAAAGAACATTCATTAAGGATAATTACAAGGTGATGAAGAGGTGGGAGGAGGATGTGGATATTATTTTAAGTGAAATCGTTAGTCTGAGAGAACTCCAGAAAGTGCTAATAAGGAGCAAAAGTACCTTACCAGGCAAGGACAAAATAAGCTTTGAAATACTTAAAGTGAAGGAAGATTGAGGATGATACTAAAATTGTATAATAACATATGGTGAAAAGGTGAAATACCTAAGGACTGGAAATGTGTGATTATTGTCCAAGTGAGGAAACCCAGCAAGTTTCACTCAGGGCCCGAGGCATACAGATGAATTGCCCTCACAGCATGTTTAGGTAAAACCATAGAAAGAATGGTAACGGAGAGATTAATAGCACACCTAGAAAGAAATAGCTTCATAGATGGAATGTGAAGTGGATTCAGAAGATGTAGGAGTGCGATTGACCACACTGTAAGGCTAGAGATAGAAGTACAAAAAACAAAAACAAACCAAAAAACCCAAACCATGAGAACCAAAGAATTCATGATACTAAGCTTCCTGGACACAGAAAAAGCCTACAATGTCCTATGGAGAGAGGGGCTACTTCATAAGGTAGCCTCTATGGGTATTAGAGGAAAAATGTACAAATAGATAAGGGACTTCTTAAGCAAAAGAACTATAGAAGTCCAACCAGGGAGTGCTTTTTCCAGTGTATATTCATTGCAAATGGAACTCCACAGGGTGGGGAGGGGTGTAATTATCCCAACCCTCTTTAATATCATGATGAATGACCTCCATAAGCAGGTGAGCACAGGACTAGATGTTACACTATTTGCTGACGACTGTGCCTTGTGGCCCAAAAGCAGAAACCTGGAAAGTGCCACCAAAAGAATCAATAATGCACTTAAAAGGAGTGCAGAATGGGGACACAGATGGGGCTTCTAATTATCCACAGAAAAAATGAAGGGAATGATCTTCACATCAAGGAGAATCCAAAAAGATGTGAAGTTATATCGATATGGCCAACAGCTAAATGTAGGGAAGAATTACAGAGTCTTAGGTGTGATCTTTGATAACAAGCTCACATGGAGTATCATATTGAAAATATTAAAAATAAATGCACAGGCCGAAATAACTAACTTCAAAGTCTCTCTGGAACATCCTGGAGAGCGGATAAGAAGATGGTGGTAATACTATAAAGAGTGCTCATTAGACCAATTCTTGAGTATGGAGGCCAGGCCTTTGGATCAGCACTGAACACAAAGCTGAGAACTAGACTGTAGCCAAGCACAAGCATTGCACATAGGTGCCAACTTTTCCCGGCGCCGGTGGGTGCTCAAGCCCCCCCTCACCTCCGGCCCCACCCCGACGCCACCCCTGCCCCGGCCCCTACCACCCCCATTCCAACCCCTTCCCCAAAGTCCCCGCCCCAACTCCAGCCCCTCCCTGCCTCTATTGGACCCCTACCCCCAAATCCCCACCCTGGCCCCACCTCTTCCGCGAGCGTGCCGCGTTCCCCCTCCTCCCCTCTCCCTCCCAGCCACGCAAAACAGCTGTTTCATGGCAGCAAGCGCAGAGAGCTAGGGGGAGAAGCGGTGCGCTCAGGGGAGGAGGCGGAGGCAGAGCAGAGGTGAGCTGGGGCGGGGAGCTGCAGAGCATCCAGCACATTTTCCCTGTGGGTGCTCTAGCCCCGGATCACCCATGGAGTCAGTGTCTGTGGCATTGCACATCACATGTGGTGCCTTTATTACTACGCCTCTTGTGTACTACAGCCAGTGAAATGCCTAGCAGTGTTCGAATGAAGCTCCTAGACTTAACCTCTTGGGCCACAGTACTAGGTACTAGCAAAGATGACAGCACAAAGCTAATATATAATGATCACCGGGAATTAAGTGGAGGCCAAGTAGGACAACAAAATCAAAATTCCCCATGTAAGTAGGGTACAGAAGTAGATAAGGGATCTTAATGAAAAGAGAGGATTGAAAAAGACCAAAATCTATAGCTATGGGAAAATGCTCTATCACTAGAAACTGCCTCCCCTCCCCGACATAGACACGGAATTATACAATGACATAAATAAAAGGAGGAGACTGATAAATATACAAGATATAGCAAATCAATATATTTGTGATAAGTGGGAAGGCTATTGCCAGATATATACAGACAGCTCCAAAGAGGAAGGAACAGGAAGAGTGGGAACAGTTTTCTGCATGCCCTCCCTCAGATTCAAGAAATCTATAAGACCAACTAACTTTGTATCTGTCTTTACAGCTGAGCTAACAGGGATTATGCTAGCACTAAACTGGGCTTTAGATATGTGGCCAGCTGCCATGACCATCCTGTCTGACTCCTTATCAGGGCTGCAGGCAATTTACAGTGGTAAATCTGACAGCCGAAAACGATAGGCTTAATGAAATATTACTGCTAACAACTGAACTGGTGCAATTGGATCTATCCATAGTAATAGTGTGGCTCCTGGCACATGTAGGAATTGCAGGCAACAAATTGGTGGACAAACAGGCAAAAAGTGCTATTAATCATGAATGAGTCGACCTAGCGATCCCCTTAAGCAGATTGGAATTTAAACACCTCATCAAACATGTGCTAAGGAAGGAATGGTAAGGGCTGTGGGCAAACAAAACAAAGGGAAAATATTCCAAGTATGCCCGACAGGTAGAAATGTTGATGTAATGCGAGGCCCTGACAGGAAGAGTGAAGCGGCTCCATTTAGAATTCTAACTGGACATTGTGGATTAAATAGTAATTTGTTTCTAATTATCATGCACAAAGTTGGATTATGCATCACATGTAAGGTCCAGGAAAAGATAGATCCTATCTTTTGGGATTGTAAAGACTGTATGTAACAGGTGGGTCCGGGGCTCAACCCTCTGAGGGGAGGAGGGGAGCCACACCGGCCCGCTGGTCTCACGGGGGCTCTGTCCTGTCCCTTTAAGGCTAGGTGACAAAGACAGAGTCAGTTGGGGCTCAGGCCTTTTGCTGCAAGGCTGAGCTGCAAACAGTACCAACAGTCTAGAGAAGGCCCAGGCCCTCTGGTGCAGGGGCTGGGCGGCAAACAGTCTAGAGAAGGCCCAGGCCCTCCGGTGCAGGGGCTAGGCTGCAAACAGTCTAGAGAAGGCCCAGGCCCTCCGGTGCAGGGGCTGGGCTGCAAACAGTACAAGGAGAGCTCAGGCCTCTTGTAGCAGGCTGAGCAGCAAACAGTACAGGGGCTCAGGCCTCTTGTAGCAGGCTGAGCAGTCTGGTGAGGGGGATAACTGCCACCCGTGAGTGGGGTGGCAGGGGGGACACAGGCCCACCCACTCCACTGTGTCCCGGCCCGGGGCCCTAAGCAGAGGTCATTACCGCTGACGGTCAGTGGGGATCCTGACCACAACACACTGACATGGGTATTGTCTGATCAGTAGCCTGACTGAGGTCGGCTGCCCCCGGGCCACTTCCAATATCCCCCTCTGGTCCTACCTGGTCCACGGCGTCTGGTCCCGGGAAGTCCCACTGCATGGGCTCCTCACCCCCCGGGCTGGGGGGTAGATCTGGTAGGTCCTCGGGGAAGTCTGGCCAACTCTGCTCCGGGGGTTCCTCAGGGTAGCAGCACGGTGGTGGGGAGGTTCCTAGCGGCTCCTCGTCGTAGGTGGCGCGGGGAAGCTCCGGCAGGTCTTCCCAGTAGCAGGTCAGGGGTATCTCCGGCCAGTCCGGGCAAGGGCTCTGGGCTCCAGCGGCTTCCCCGTCAGGAGCTCCCTCAGGCAGGTCTGTTCCCCATGGTGGCTGGGGCCTGACTGAGCTGGATGGGCTGGCTTTTATCCTTCCGGGTCGCCGCCTGACCCTTTGAGGGGCGGGCTCACCACTCTGTAACCCCGCCTCTTCCTGTGTCCGGGGCTCAACCCTCCCTGGGGAGGAGGGGAGCCACACCGGCCCGCTACACTGTATCAGTGACAGGAAGTATTTCTATAGGAAACTGAGAGGCCTTAAAGTAACAAATTTTTCCTTGCAATATCTATCAAGGATGAAAGGAAAATGGGACCCAATTAAAAAAAAAAGCTCCTCTGCAATTCTTTAAGAAGGCTGGGACAGGTCTAAGTCTCTAAGTCACAAGCAAGATACAAAACACAGTGCATGGTGGTCACAGACAGAGCAAGCAAATCTGCTATGCTACAAAATCGAAGAGGAGGAAGAAGAACAAAAAGACTGGAGGGCGAGAGTCTGCAGTCAGTCTCTGGGGATTAACGATAGCAAGCGGCCCAGGGAGGCAGCAAGGATTCTGAGGGAGCAGACCTTGGCTGCCAGCTATGGGATCCCTGGGCTGGAACCCAGACTAGAGGGAGGGCCTGGGTTCTCCAACCAGCCAAAGAGGAAGGTGAGTGAAACCCTCTGAGGTAATGGTCATAAGGAGCACAGACTCCAGAGCCAGGTGGAAGACTTGCTGTAAGGTCATTGGAATACAGCTTGGTTGGACTGTTTCTCACCTTGGAAGGAGTGGACTGAAGTGTGACCTGGCCCAAGGGCCATGCTGCAGGAAGAGAGACCATTGGCAATGGACGCCTTATAGAGAGACTGGCGCTACGCTGTGCCTGGCCGGGAGGAGGAGCTCCTGTGGTAAGTGAACCCCGACACTGGTGCTGTACAAGCAAAACAAAACGACAATCTCTGCCCCATGGAGTTTACAATCGAAGTATAAGACAAGAGACAATTGTCATGCTGTACGGAGTGACTCGCAACTGTGAGTGGCTACCTCAGGGCAGACTGACAGACATAGGGCAGACACCCCAAGCTTGTAGTGTGTTCTAGAATTAGGTTTCATCAATCCAGTAACCAATTTGAACTCCTGGATCACTGTAACACTCTTACCATGGAGTCACAGGCAGTCCACTTAGACACTCCATCCAGCCTATCTTCCTGCCCAGACAAACTGGATTTTGTGATAGTCACATACATCAAAAACCACAGAACATCAGTTTGCTCCCAGTCCTGAGACCAGTCACTTACCCCAGATCAATTGGTACTTCAGGTCTTGCACCAGAGACAACCCTGGCTGCCAATTTTATGAATAAACTAACTAAATGCTTATTAGCTAAGAAGGCAATGAGTTATTGAGAGGTTAGAGCTGGTAAAATTTATGTACAGGTGAGTCAGTTTGTAATTCCAAATGGTGGCAGTGAGGTAATAAACTGCCAGTTTCCCAAAAGTCTTTTCAGGGTACCCAGGTTGTCTCTAGGGATCTCCGCATTGCATCCGGTACACATCCCTGTAAGAGTCCAGAGATGAAGAATCTTTCCTTGAATCTACATCGGGGTGGGCAAACTACGGCCCACGGGCCACATCCGGCCCGCGGGACTGTCCTGCCCGGCCCCCGAGCTCCTGACCGAGGAGGCTCACCCTTGGCCCCTCCCTTGCTATCCCCCATCCCCCGCAGCCTCAGCTCGCTCGCTCCGCCGCTGGCGCAATGCTCTGGGCGGCAGGGCTGCGAGCTCCTGGGGCAGCGAGCTGCGGAGCCCGGCCTGACCCAGTCTCTGTGCTGCACGGTGGCGGCGGCTGCGTGGCTGTAGCGCCGCCAGCCAGCGGTGCTCCAGGCAGCGTGGTAAGGGGGCAGGGGACAGGGGGGGTTGGATAGAGGGCAGAAGAGTTCGGGGTGGTGGTCAGAGGGCGGGGGTGTGGATAGGGCCGAGGTGGGCAAATTACGGACCGCGAGCCACATCTGGCCTGCGGGGCCATCCTGCCCAGCCCCTGAGCTCCCAGCTGGCCCCGGCCCCTCCCCGGCTGTCCTTCCTCCCCCGCAGCCTCAGCTTGCTGTGCTGGCAGCGCGGCATCCTGGCTGGCTCCGGGGCTGGGCGGCGCGGTGCAGGGGCAGATTTACAAGTGAACACAGGGTGCCCTGGCAAAGGCCCCCCAACAACAGGGGGACCCAGGCCGGGGCAATCGGGCAACTCAACACTGGCTGCACTGAAATCATACGCAGGCAGGCGGTGCAGATGGTGGGAGCGCAGGGAACACAGGCGGAGGACTCAGGGGGAGCATTGGGAGGCCACGCAGCCGGCCAGAGAGAAGCGGCCCTTTGAAGGGGAAACCGCCGCTTCTCTCTGGCTGTGCGGCTGCCCCTGCTCCTGTTGAGTCCTCCGCCCATGTTTGCGGGGCCACATTCCGAAAGGGGCTGGGGGGGGGGAAGATGGATAAGGGGTAGGGTCCTGGAAGGGGGAGGTCAGGGGCAGGGGGTCCTGGAAGGGGGTGGTCAGGGGGTGGGGGGGTGGATGGAGGGGGTCGGTTGGGGACAAGGAGCAGAGGGGTTGGATGGGTTTGGAGGTTCTTAGGGGCAGTCAGGGGCAGGAAGTGGGAGGGGGTGGATAAGGGGTGGGGGGCAGGCTGTTTGGGAGGGGGCACAGTCTTCCCTACCTGGCCCTCCATACTGTTTTGCAACCCCAATGTGGCCCTTGGGCCAAAAAGTTTGCCCACCCCGATCTACATTCATAGCGTCTTCTGATAGTGTCTCTATCCACGTGGGCTTTGCCTTTGATGACAGTGAGTGAGGAATGTACTCTGAGTCCTTGGCCTCCAGTCATCACACAGAAAATGGCCACTTGCTTTGAAATGAGCATTTTTCTGTTAAATTTCTTCATTTGCATTTCACAAGGCTTTTTTCTTGTCTGAGGAGTTATTTAGCTACAGGGTTATTTACAATGTAAATGTTTGCTGCTACATTATAATGGATACAGATATGTAAAAATAATGCATATAACATCTCATCAGTTTTCATGAACTTTAAACATCAAATACGCTCTTCTACACCTAACAATTACATTAAACACTAATACACAAGTGAGTTAACCTTAGTACACTCTGGCATGGCCTGATCTGCCAGTGTCACAACAACAGGTTGGTATAGCCTGATAGATGGGAGAACACCAGGAATCCTTTGAGGGACTCAACAAAATGGTGGACAAAGGAGAACCAATAGATGCAATTTATCAGAGGCTATTTGGATGCCCAAATAAGTTGTCTTCACAAGAGGTGACTCAAAGAAACTAAGTTGTCACAGAGTGAGAGGTATCCCTTAGTGGTAGAAAGTGATTGTAATGATTGATGGATTTCAGCATGTGAGGAGGTTCCATATTGGGTGTCCCAAGAAGTAACACTAGAACTAGTGTTTAATAGATTTGTTAGTGATCTGGGAAAGAGGGTGAACACAAGGTAGCAAAGTTTGTGAAGGACAGAAAATTATTTAGGTTAGGACTAGAGAAAACAGGAATTGCAGGAAGGTGTAACAAAGGTGAACAATTGCACAATGCAGGACAGATACAATTCAGGGTAGACAAGTACAAGGCAGTGTGCATACTTGCACGTCTCTACTCTTTACAGAACATGAAGAATATGAGGGAACCACAGGACACAACTGGGATCCAAATAATGCAGTTTACTAATGATATAGAAACATGCAAGGCCTAGCTACATATATACACCCCTGCTCCTTTAGGTTCTGGTGGTTTCTGAAATAGAAGACAGGGAGATCCACTAGAGGGGTCACAAACTATTAAAAGGGACACTAACCAATTCCAGATAGGGGAATGCACACAGGTCAATTTTTTTGTTCCAATCACCTATAGACTGATTGTGCATTCTACATTAGCTGCAGCAACTCAAGAGAGACCTAGACATCATTTTGAAGAGCTCAGCAAAAAACATCTGCTCATTGTGCAGCAGAGGTCAAAAAGCAAATGGATGTTGGGCTGTTTTAGGAGAACAAGACTCAAAATATGATTGAGTCATAATCTAAATTTATGATACAACTTCACTTTGAATGCTGTATTAAATTCTGGTCCTCCTGTCCCAAAAATGATACAGGAATGGGAAGGGCAAAGGGCACAATGAAATGGATGAAAAGACATCTGTAACAGGAGAAGTTTAGGAATATTAAGTTTAATGTGCAGACAAGGGGCAAAATGACAGAAGTATACAAAACAAGAAATGACATAGAACAGGTGAATTGAATGTTCCAGTACACCGACTCGGATAATACAAGATATGAGGGTACTCAGTGAAATGAAAATGCAGCAAGTATAAAAGCCATTAAAGGAAATACATTTTTACACAGCACATAATTAACCCAGGGAATTCACTGCCACAAGACACCAATGAGGTAGTATTTAGTAAGATTTAAAAGAAATAGCTCATATTTATATGGGTAACTAGAACATCCAGTAACACTAACTAGGATAAAAGTGTCAATGTACATGTACACTCTCTTGCTTCAGGGCTTAAAGTGGCTAATAGCTGTCTAGTGTTAGGAAGAAGCATTCTCTGCTGCTATCTTAGCGCGTTTTTGTTCACTATGGGGTTTCTTGCACCTGCCTTTGAACTAACTACTGGTCATTGCAGGAGACATTTAGATATCTCACTAATAAGGTTTTTTTGTGTGTTTTTTTTTGTTAAGTTTGGTTTAAATCCTCCGTCTCTATTTTACATATATAGGCACACACATACAAACATTTAATCCACCTAAAAAATAGGTTAATGTTAGATTTGCATGGGAAAGCACTTAACAGTCAGGAAGTGCCAAAGGTAAGGCTGCAAAAGCTGAGCCCCACCCACTTGTTGGTATGCATCCTGCGATGCATCCTCTGGAGCAGAGGTGGGAAAACTATGGCCCGCAGGCTGGATCCGGCCCATGGGATTGTCCCCTATGGCACCGTGGGCCCCACGCCGCTCTCAGCCGTGGCCGGCCCAACATCCCTGTGGCCCCTGGGCCCTTGCTTCCAGGCACCGCCCCCCGCAGCTCCCATTGGCCGCAGTTAGAGTGCTCACTGGAGAGATGGAGGACTCAGAAGGGGACTTGCGTTAGGGGTCTCCCACATCCCAGGTGAGTGCCCCTACTGCTGGATTAACTGTTCTGAGGGAGGGCCCCTTCGCCCAGCCACCCCACAGTGTTTTGTTTAAGCTTCTCCATAAGGGCCTTGTTAGAGGGTTTTCCCTTCACCCCCTCCCCTGGTTCTCGCCATGCAGACACAAAGCAGAAGGCCAGAAGTCCGAAGTGCAGGCAATGCGATGTTTATCGGGGTTAGTTCCAAGCAAACCTATCCAGAGCGCTGAGTCTGAGCCGGCTGAGTCTGTTACCCGGTGTCTCCCTTCCCAGCTCTGACGCCGCAGGGCCTTGCCTGTGTTCTCATTCCCCCCTCCCCATTCCCATTTCCCAACTCCTCCTCCTCCTCCTCAGCAGGCTCAAATATACTGCAGTGCATGCCCTCGGTCCCACCCCTTACAAGTCATGGTCATGCTCTGTTCTGGGGGGTCGTGAGTCTAGGGTCTTTGTCCCACCTCTTTTGTACCCCATGGGCGGGGTAAGGAGTGAGGTTGTGTACTGGCCAAGGCCAGGCCTTTGGCCTCTTAGTGTTTCTTATGCCTCCCCCTTACTCCTCCCAACTGCCTGCTTAACCGTGGCTTGAGAGAGGAGCCAGGCAGCCTTTCGGTGTATGCTCATATATTACACTCCCACCATGCCCTGTAACACTTTAACTGCTCTTATTTGTTCCCACTATACTAACAAACCCACCTGGCTTTGGCAAAAGCAATATACACAGTGTCTGGCTTTGTTCTTAGTAAGGATCCCTTTGTTCACCCATATGAGTAAAAATTTGTATATATATAAAAAATGAAACAGGCAAGCAAAACTGAAAATACTATCTCAGGCAAAAATGTAGGCCTGGCTCTTACATTGACACTAGCACTCCTAACAGGCCTGATCCGGTAGGTGAGCTGAGCAGGTTGAGCCTCAGCAGGCAATTTACTAAATTACTACATAGGTGTTTGTCTGCCTAAATTCAATCTTCTCCAGGTCTGTGCATTGCTCTGGGGCTTAGGACTCCGGATGCCTGGCTTGGGGCTGCACTGCACATGATCAGAGGCAGAAACATAGGTACCCAACGAATTTTTACTGCAAAAATTTAGGCACCAAGTAAGTTTAGGCATCTATAGGTTTTGGTGGCAGCTGAGTGGCATTTCTATGAATTCCAGTGGGGCCTGATTTGGGGATTTAGATGCCTAAAGTGGCAGGTGCCTAACTCCCTTTGTGAACTAGATCCTAATGCTTTTGAAATTCTGACTAGACACCTATCTGCATCTTCCCGCACCTAGATACCTAAAAATCTAGCCATTAAACATATTAAAAATCTACCCTCTAGAGCCTTCAATAGGCATCATTTTTATCATGCTAAATAAATAACAATGATATACCAGTGCACATGCAGCTAGCTACATGGTCTTATAATGAAAGCTGTAGTCCCAGCCCTCAATGCAGCATTGCTATGTCTCAATGTTATACATAAAGTGAGTTCACAGAGCGGTAGAGTGGAATAATTTCCACACGTTTGGGATGAATATACAAGCCACTTTGGCATCTCTAAGTGGAGCCACTTGTGAACTGCATTGCTATCAATCATCCCAAATGAACAAAGAATCAATGGGTAATCCCACTCCTTACCATTCCACTTATCTTCATAACTGCTGCCCTGCTGGTCCCACTGGGGTATCATGAAGTGCCTTCATGCACTGTTTGGTCCATGGCAAGTATGCCTCCCCTGTGGTGCCTGGCTTTTAGAATGGCCCTCATGGTAAACAATAGCACTTTATAACCTCAGCAGATGCAGGTAGGGGAGCGATTATAAATATATTAAAAAGCATCAACCAGTGTTAAGCACTCACTGATGTTTTATGATACATGGATATCAAAGGCTGTGTTCAGACTGGTTGCTACACTGAACAGAGGAATAGCTCACCACACTGGCCAGTCAACCCCTCTCCTGCTGCCCAGGCCAGAAGAAGTAAGTATGGAGAAGGCTAACACTTTGGTTCTCCAAGCCAGACCACAGAGACATAGGAAATGTGCCTCAATTCCTGAGAGATTTTTAGTTATATAAATTATATTGAAAAATGTCCCTCCCCGGCATGTTGCAGCACTACAGTGCCCTTGTCAGTGCTAGACAAGAGAACCTTTCTTAAATGTTGCCCAGAATGTGTTGGGGACTTGCAGTAAAAATTAGTCACCCAGGGGTAATATGTCTTGGTAATGACCCATTCAAGCAAGAGGGAGTTGTCACCCCTCTCTAGTCAGCTGTCTATCCTTGCCCCATCCAGAGCAGTCAATGGAAAATCATCAAAGACAATTGCAATGATTGAAACTCCTTGGAGGTGAAAAGGACCATGACAGGAGGCGGGAGAGTGCCCTGGCTATGAAGAAAGACCAAAGACTGTTTCACTATTACACAGTGTAGGGGCTTGTACATGCTACTACATATGTCAGTATAAATTATGTCACTCAGGGGTGTGAATAAGTCACCCCACCCGAGCGACATAAGTTGCACTGACCTAAGCACTGGTGTGGACAGCGCTATGTTAATGGAGAGCTTCTCCCACCAGCATAGCTACTGCCTCTCACAAAAGTGGTTTTATTATGCCGATGGGAGAGTTCTCTCCTGTGGGCATAGAGTGTCTTCAGCATCGGTACAGCCATGTCTCTATAATGTAAACTAGCACTAAGGAAAGGCCGTCTGCATCCAATCGCTGGTTTCTGTTTTATGGTTTTGTTTCATGTTGCAAGCAGTTGTTTCCATCACTTTCTCTTGGTTCTTTATTCTCTCATAACTAAACCTTTTGTTTTACTACAAATGCTGCAAGTGCTGTGTGGTTTACATGAGCGGTGGTTTAAGGTAAAACTGGTAAACGGAGATACTCTGCTCCTTTGGGTGCAGAGGCTCTGGAATTTCTGTGAGTAGCCAGTTCCAGGGGCTAGACATCATAGGTGATTCAGGGATTGAGATGCACCTATGGTTACCCTTCAAGGCAGAGTTAGGGCTAGCCTAGCCCGGAGGAGAGTGTTTGAGTGGCCTGAAGTAGTATTGAGGAGCTGACCCCCAGCTACCACAAGAAAGACCCCCTCTCACTGGAGGCTGGGGCTAAAGAGATGACTGACCATCCTGGATGCCTTGAGCACTGTCACAGTCACTCAATAGGCTGATGACAGAGTGATGAATAGAACCCAACTCTCTTGGACTACTAGATCCCACTGTCCCGTACAAAAAGCCTGTTAGTCAAAGCATTGCTCCATTACTCAGTACCTGTGTTCGGCTGCGCAAATAGTGGCAGAGAAAAATGGGTCAACTGCTTTTCATTCACATCAGAGGGAAGATAGTAACATTTAAACAACCCTACTTATAGGCAAAGCAAAATGATGTATTTTAAAGTTTCTGTGGCCACAATTAGCTTTTCAAGTGTATTGTCTAGTGGCACATCATGTCAATGCTGGACAAAAGTGAAGAAGAGTTGAAAGGATTTTGATCCACCAAGACCTGAGATTATAGCGCAGTGTTTCACCTGAAGCAATTGGCAGCATCGCTAGGAATTCAAACCATCAGAGTCTGCCCCGTTCAGTCTGGCCTGCATTACAAAATGCTGCTGTGTCTCCACACGCCAAAAGGGATCAGATTAGGAGACATGATTTGTCCTCGTCGACACTAATGGTTAAATTGTGCTTAGTAGCACGTCATCCAATTCTATTGTTGGCTGCTGTGCTCAGACAGGTAAGTTTTTTAGCAAAGGCACGGCCTAACTCTATTGAGAGGAGATGTCGTCCACTCTTCCAGGGGTCACACAAAGAAGCCAGAACTCAGTCCAAGAGAGGAATGGAGTTTCACAGTGTGCTCATTTGGATTCTGTTATGGTACTGGAAAAAGTTACCCAGGGAGATTGTGAAATCCTGTCACCAGGTAGACAACCACCTGTCAGGGATGGTCTAGGTTTACTTAGTCTTGCCCCCGTGTGAGAGGAAGGACTACATGTCCTCCTGAGGCCCCTTCCAGCCCTACTTTCATATGCTGATATGCTGCCTAATGCAGAGAGCACACACTAGGCCACCCTGGTCATTTACATCCCACATTTGCCCTTTTGCTTTGTTTTTTTGGCGAGGGGGACAAAGGCAAAGAAAAACAGCCTCAGAAGAGACTCACTTCCTTGGGGTGCATAGTCCCCTCCCATAACTCCTTTCCAGGTCATCATGCACCAGTTATTCAGGCTTTTCCTGGGGTAAGCAAGTATCACTCTTCTTGGTGTAGCATCATTCTTATTTTTTTAATAGTTGTTTCACCTCTAAGGGCCAAGCAGTAATTTCTATTCCAATCACCCAATGACCTACATTTTGGAGTGCATTGCTTGTTGGCTTGTGGTTTGTTGTGTGTGTGTGTGTGTGTGTTTTAAAGGATCTGTTCTGACTCAGACATAAGGAAAGGAAGGATGGTCTTGTGTCTAAGGAAAGGTTGGATTTTCCGGCTACTTTACCCCGTGTACAAAATTCAGAAGGATTTGGGGTCCTGTAAAATTAAGGGGGCTGATTCTGCTCTTTTTATTGGTCTGACACCAGACTCGCTCTACTTCAGTAACGCTCATGAAAAAATTGGTGTGACAAGCCCAAAATTAGTGCTGATTCCATATTGGGAGCTAATCTCATTGATTAACATGCTGTAAATTTTTTTCACAACGTGGAATTTTTTTTGTTATGAATTCTAATTCTATTATTACTTGCTGTGTATACACGCTAATACAGTTAAAAGAAGCAATGACACCCTTATATAAATACAGCTTTCCGCTACTTTTAATATAAACGTAAAGAAACCCACAAAGCAAAATCTCTCTTACAAGCCAGATTTTTCAATAGAGCTCAGCTCCCATTTAGGTCCTTAAAAGCCAGATTTTCAAAAGGGGCTCAGCACCAACTGAGAACAATGCAAAGGCTGCATGACAAATTGCAACCAACAAAATCTCTATATAGCTAAGGAATAAACTGTAAAGGAAAACTGCAGTGACATTAGACAGTTTGTGATGGAGAAAGCTGCCATAGGCAATGTTGGAACTCCAAGGGTAGATCTATCTTTTTTTAAAAAAAAGAGTGTTAATGGTATTAAACAACTCTATTGGAGTTATAAAATCCCTTATTAAATTAACCCTTTCCTGCACAAATTCTCAAAAGGAAGATACAGACGGCAAATCCAATTGCAAGGTGCACACTGCAGAGTTGGCTTCTAATTGCCTTGATCTTAGAGAGGAGCATTCCTACCTCAAGGCAATGTTTTTACCAGGGTTTTATATGGAACCAAGAAACCCACAGAACTGGAGGCTTCAGGACTCCATTTTGGTCAAATGAACTTAGGTGGAACTTGTAAGTGCTGCTATTTATACCTTTAAAAGCATCATCTGCTGTTAGGAAAGTGGCATTGCAAAGGTGACATTTTTTGGCTGAAAAATACAGGTGAGGCTGACCGAAACGTTTTGTGAAATTGGTGTCCAATTTGCTGAATCATTACAATAAAAAAAATCCAAGTTGTGTTTCAACATTTTCAAAGCAAAACATTGAGTTTTGAAATTTTACTTAATTTTAAAATATTTTCAAAAAACCTCAAAGCTGAAATGGAATGTTTTGGTTTGGGTGGAATGAAATGTGGTGTTTGCCTTGACATTTTTTCAACTGTTTTTTTGCTGAAAACTTTGAAAAAAATGTGTTTCGGGTCAACCCAAAACCCATTTTTGTTGTTAGTAAAGTCAGTTACTTGCACAGCTCTATGCGCAGTAGCTTCCCATTGACAAGTAGGAAATTGGTAGTGCGTGTTTCTAATCCTAATTCCTTTGTCACATGGGTGGTTTGCTAGTGGTGGGCCATTTACTTTCTTCTGGGAAGAGGAGGTGAGGTGGAAAGCTTTGCATTTTCCATATAACAATGAAAAACTACATGCCCGGAAATGGGGAGCAAGGAGGTTGTCAGGAACATCAGATGGAGGGCTCCAATTGTCTAAAATTGACAGGGCCAGGCAAAACGATTACAAAACTAATTCCCAATAGCCAGGAGGTCAATCTAGTCCTTTTATACTGAAGCATTAAGGAGTCACTCAGATGCTGGCTTGCCATTAAAGTGGAGTTTATGGAGAGATGATCTTTTTACTGGAACTCTGCAAGTCAAATTAATAATGTGCCTTTTATGGCATCTTAAAATAAAACCTCTTCTGTTGGAGTTTACAGTGGGCTCATAACCTGCTTCTGCTTTTCCTTTTCCTGCTGTTTCTGCAGGCCAACTCTCCACTGCTACAACTGCAGTGGGACCCAGTTTAACAAAGATTTCCGGCAGGCACTCTTGCTGTTTTTCCTATGCAGCCAAAGGGGAACTGCAACCCCACGGTCCTATTCTACACCATGATGGCGGTTTTAAAATAAAGATTGCCCCGTAATGTCTGTGGGGATTTAGACTTCAGTGTACTAAGACCACGTTAAGTAACTTATATCTTCATTAATATGACAGGTGACAATTGTTAAAAGCAAAAACACAGCACTAGAGTCAGGATCTTAATGAAGGGGGATTGGATTGATTCAATCAGAGGAAAAGGCAGCATTTGTATCAGGGACATCTGCCCTCACAGTGAAATTGATGTGGGTAAAAACCTCCCAGAGGAAGGTGATTGTGCCCACAAAGTTGGGTTTGGGATAAAGGTCTGGCCCTGCTCCCCCCATGAGTTTCTGAGACATGTAAGTCCCCTCCTGCCAATTCGCTCCTCCCCCCTCACTGCTTTCAGACTGGGAGAGCCAGCTGGGAAGCATGTGAAAGCGCCAGTTTCAGCCTCTGTCCTGCTCATCAAGGAGTCATAGCAGCTCTGGCCAGGTGGGTGGCTTCCCTGCAGCCAGGCCCTCTCAGAGGTCCAGATAGGCCCAGGCCACTTCCAGCTTTTGAGGCCCCAGCCGTAATAAAAATAAAAAATGACGACACATGAAAACAAAATAAGGCACCAAAAAAAGAGTGAGAGATAATCTGAATATTTTTGTATTTAACAAATGTTTTTCTAGCCTTTTTCTGTGCAAGTGCACTAATTATTGAGGATAAATCTAGCTTTCATGCAATGTCACAGTTGATATTAAGCATGGCGAGCCCATTCAATTGTCCCATAGCTGAGTGGTGATAGTTCTATACCTGCTTCAACATATTGAAGGTGCATTCACCTGAAGCCACTGATGCAGGCAAACTGACAAAAATATGCAATGAAATTTTGATATTAGGAAACACTCCAGAGAGTCCAAGTTCGAGTATTTATTGAAGCAATTCCTTTGGCTTGCAATCCAATTTAAAGTTTGTGGAATATATTTGTTTGAGGAAGATGACCTCGTCACTGAGATCTTTTGAGATTTCTTTGTACTATTGCTGAAATTGTTCAGCTGCAGAAAGTAGATCTTCATTACTCAGTCTGTTGAACTGACAAAGAAACCCCAAAAGGGTACAAATTAGTCACAGTGACTCAAATCGACGTGTAAGACCTCTTTGAATAGAGTCAATCATGAAAAGGAAGACATTGACCCTATAATGCTGCTCGGCATTGGATTTAGTAGGTAAGTTTCGATTGGTGGAGAACTCAGATGAAATGCCAATATTCTTTGCTACTAATTTGGTCTCAGTCAGGATCTCATCCCATTGTTCATGAATCTGTTGAATGTCATTGATAAGACTTTCAATGTTATCCCTCTCAACATCAAGTGTAGCATTGCGTGCTTCAGTTACCAGATTAGTTTGGTAGATCATTGTAAGTAGCTTCATCCACAAAGATGACATCAGAATGCATTCAAATTTGCACATGTGCTTCTGAACAGACTGAAGTTCAGTTCAAGCCTCTGCAGTGAGATTGAGAAATTCAAGTTCATTTAAAGCCTTTCCCACTGAATTTAAATGCCGTGCAGCTGGTTGAACACCATCAATCCGTGCAGTCTATGTAGTTTTGGACATCCCATGCAGTGAAACAGGGAGATATTGCCTCAGATTCCCCACCTTTGTGGACTGCTACTGACGAGATTGTACATTTGCTGAACAGTTCCAAAGTATGGGTATGTCCATACTACCCGCCCGGGTCGGCGGGTAGCGATCGACTTCTCGGAGTTCGATATATCGCGTCTCATCTAGACGCGATATATCGAACTCCGAACGCGCTCCCGTCGACTCCGGAACTCCACCACCGCAAACGGCGGTGGCGGAGTCGACGGGGGAGCCGCGGACTTCGATCCCGCGCCGTCAGGACGGGTAAGTAGTTCGAACTAAGGTAGTTCGAGTTCAGCTACACTATTCGCGTAGCTGAACTTGCGTACCTTAGTTCGAACCCCCCCCCCCCCAGTGTAGACCAGGCCTAAGTAATTGCCTCCTTGCATGATTCAGCTCAGTCAACATCTACAAGGTTTAGTGTGTAGTTTCCACAGCTGGAGAAAATACAGTTTGAATTATGCTCAAGCAGAACTGCTTGTGCACCTTTGAACTTCCCAGCCATATTAGATCCACTATCATAGGCTTGACCAATGCAGACTTGAAAATCTAACTTCAAACCTTCTAGAATTGCTAGTACTCAAGCAGCAATTTCTTTTCCAGTTTTTCTTGTGAAATTATCAAACAAAATAAACCTTTCTTCAGTTGAAAACATTGAGCTGTCTACAATCATAACAATAGAATATGAAGAAGGAACCTTAGGAGGTCATCTAGTCCAACCCTCTGCTCAAAGCAAGACTAATCCCCAGACAGATTTTTGCCCCAGATCCCTAAATGGCTGCCTCAAGGATTGAACTCACAACCCTGACTTTAAGCAGGCCAATGCACAAACCACTGAGCTATCCCTTCCCTTCCCATAGTAGTCTATTCCTTGTGAGAACAATCTGGAGTGGCATCAACAATGATTGAAAAATACTTGGCATTTCAAATCTCATCAAGAATTGTTGTTTGTACCACTGACCCACATAGCTCAATAAACTCGTTTTGTATGCGGGTGGAGAGATAATGGGCTTGCATGCATGCACTTTTGACTCTCTTGAGATTCTCAAACACATTTAACATGCTCTGATAAAACTAGGTCAGATTTGCTGAGGAGCTCAACTATACCAAAAAAGTTTCCATTTGCATGATCACCAATATGTTGACTGGAACCAAAAAAAACCAATCCCCGCTCAGAAAGAAAAGGGATGACATTCAGGATGCACTCCAGAAGTTTTTTCCAGTTATTAGTTTCTGTAGAGATTTCAGTCAAGAGTAAATTCTCAACTGAACTTTCAGCTGATGCTGCCCTACTGGCTGATTTCCATGCAACATCATTTTGTTTGTGTGATGTTGAACTCCCATGTGACGGTATTCGGTCTTTCAGCTTCCTCCAACCTCTGTTGATGCTCCATCCTGATTGATCAGAGAGAACTGATGCCTTTGCAGCACTTTTGTTCAAAATCAAGGGATGCCACTGGACTCCTCATTGTTTTTGTTCAAAATGAAGGAGGGTGCACAGCACAGAGATTGTTTTTCCGTACTCCAGCATAACCAGTCTCTTGTGCAGGTCTTGCCATTTGGAAGAGGTTTTTGTCAGCAGACGAGTCAGGAAAGCATTATTATCAGCATCTCATAGAATGTTACTTAGAATTTCAAAACAACTAATTTGAAGAAAAGATTGCATTTGGGCAGCATTGCTCTTGTCAATAATTCCAATGTCAGTCACAAGTCAGACCTGTAGTACTCATGAATTGCTCTTGCTGCATAAGATCTACATCTTCCTGTTGACTTTCTTGATCATACACAGGATCTTCTGAATCTGTTACTGTTGGCAGATTTCCTTCTTGACTACTGTCCTCATGTTCAGGTATTGGCATTGAAACATCACCTGGTGCAGTTACGGAGTTTTCATTATCTGTAGCATTGTTTGTTGGGTAAGGTGTATTTTCCAGTGCTTTGAGAAATGAAGTTATTGGCTTTGAGCTCTTAGCTGCTGCTTCACTCAGTTGTTTTCGCCGTCTCTTGCTTGGAGCACTTTCAAATCTCCTCTTCATAGTGATCTATCTGGTCAATATGTAGCCTATCCACACTTGAAATATTCAGCTGTAAATTAGTAGCTTAGCTACACTTGAAATCTTCTACTGTAAACATGTACACAAATGCTGAAAAAACTTAAAATGAAGGAATACTAATTAAGAACACAAAATGAAAGAGTCAGACAGGTTATTATCCTTATCACTGAATCAAAACTCAAGCATGCAAGTTATAATATAACAGGCTGAGATGAAGACAAAGGGATGACACATATATTTCAAACATGTGTCCTCACAAAACTCACTGTACAAGATTGTCCTCACAAATTTTCACCTTGAATCTGGGCCTATAGACTATGAAAGCCCATGATGATGGCCAAGCTACCAAGCTAGGGCTCAAACAACCAGTCACCTCTTTTAGCTCCCATATGAAGATAATAATGAAGAATTCTCACACATAAATAATTCCTTAGTCAACTAGATGCAAAACTATAAAGATACTATTATAATATGGAGATATACCTATCTCATAGAACTGGAAGGGACCCTGAAGGGTCATTGAGTCCAGCCCCCTGCCTTCACTAGCAGGCCCAAGTACTGATTTTGCCCCAGCTCCCTAAGTGGCCCCTCTCAAGAATTGAATGCATAACACTGGGTTTAGCAGGCCAATGCTCAAACCACTGAGCTATCCCTCCCCTATAGAGTTAACAGTTCTCTATCTTTCAGCACACATTTGAGATCCAGCACCAGCCACCTGTTTATATAATCTGCTGATCTGAGAGGACACATTCATCATGGTCTAAACTTGTGCCATCAGAACCGATGTATTTTTATTAATATTTATGAATATTTTTAACTCTTTAATATGACAATTTCTATATCCATTAACAAAAAAATTGTCTTTTACCAAATCACCTCTCTTATTTGCTAAAATTTGCAGCTCTAAGCTGAGAGAGTGTGTCACATTTTGGTCCAGTAAGGATGTGCATAAAAACAAATTGCAAAACTTATCAAATGCCAAAAAATTTACACATGTAAATTTGAGCTTGAGGCCCAGGCCAAATGGCCCTCCTGGTCCCCCCTCTGATTGGCCTTGCCTGAAGCTGCTTCCTTACAGTTGAGATGATAGGCTGTTTAGTAGCCAGCAGGGCAAGAAGTTTGGTGAGGGTGCTACAGCTGGTGTAAGAGGCAGTGCTGTGCAACCCCTTCTCTGCTGCCCCAGTCCATCCCTTCCAGGTGGCTGCAAATTACTGGGGAGGGAGAGAATACAATATCGGTTTATTTCATCCAGGATAAAAGATTAGGGGTCGGGATTAGGTTTGTAGGAATCACCACACCAGCACAGATCACACCCGGTATCCATCTAGCTCTGTATATTGGAACCAACAGCAGCCAGCACCAGCTGCTTCAGAGGAAGGTACAAGAAACCTTAGTTATAAGCTGACCTGCTTCCTGAGAAAATTTCTTCCTCAACCCCATTAGTTTGAGGCTGGCTTATGCACCAGAGCATGAGAGCTTATATTCCCTACCAATACTCTTGGGATACCCCTTAGGCAATGAGAAAACAATGGAGCTGTGCCATTTTATATCAGTGGCAATCTGGCCTTAGCTTTTATTTGATGTTGTATCTCAAGGTGTTTTTGTTATCCATTTAGAATTTATGCAATTCGTTTTTGAATCTTGCGGTAGTGAGTTCCACAAGCTTATAATGTCTGGTGTGAAAAAAAAAACACATTTCCTTGATTGGTTTTAAATTTTGCTGCCTTTCAAATTTCATTGACTATCTTCCTGCTCTTGTGTTAAAAGAAAGTAAATAGTAGTTCCCAGTCCAAGTTTGTTATGACAGACATTATTCTGTACACTTTTATCATGTCCCAACTCATTTCCCCCCCTAAAGTTAACAGACCTTTTCCAGATGGCCTATGGGTCACTTCTGGCCAAAAATTATTATTCTTATTCTAACGCTCTAAAAGATTATGGAAATTCAGCAGATATTTTACTAATGACAACTTATGGTGATATTAAGCAGATTTGCAAGTGACATCAGGGTCTCTGTCCCTCCCTGGATGGCTTCTCCTCCCTCTCTTGGATTACATGACAGCTCTTGAAAATGCCTCCAGGAGACAAGGAAATGCAAAAGGTAAATATAGGAATAGCATAATGGTCAAAATACTTAATGTGAAACAAAGAAAAATTTGTTAGAGCTAATGCTCAGGAAAACATCCTTACCCTACAGAGCAGGGTCTGGAGAGCTAGCTCCTCACACTTCATTGAAAGGACCATGTTATGATATTTATCACTGTTTTTAAAATCCATATTTCCTGCTTCCCGCTTGTAATACCCATTTGGAAACATGAGATTGAACTATTTCCTCAAGGCAAAATCCTGCTCTTAGATCCACTTGGTAGATCGCCACTAGACTGTACTGTTCTACTGCCATGTTCACAACAGCCGTGTAGATTTGGCCATGAACTTGTCTGGCTTTTTTTGTTTGTTTTTTTCTCCAGTGGTTTAAATGAGTTATACAAAATTAAACGTAATCCTACCATTCTTCTCTCGGGTTCGCCCAGACTTCCCCATAGGTCCCCATGGGAGTCTGCCACAGCAATCTATGGCAAGCAGCATGGTCCATAGCTCAGAGTTCTGGTGTGGGGCTCAGGAGACCCGGCTTGTTTTGCCTGGTCACTTGCTGTGTGAAAGGAACTTCACCTCTCGGTGCCTGTTTGTGCGGTGCCTCACCCAATGGGGTCCTGATCCACGGCTGGGGCTCCTTAGGCACTTTGGTAATACAAATCATAATAACATATAGACAGAAACAATGGGGAGTCTGGTGGCACTTTAAAGACTAATGGATTTATTTGGGCATAAGTTTTCATAGGTTAAAAACCCCACATCTTCATATCACTTGAACATATCCATTGCAGGGACCTAAGCTGATCTCCATCTTGGAAGAGAAGATTCAAGGTCTGGAGAAATGAATAACAACCCTGCGTTCCATAAAAGAAAATGAGGATTTCCTGGATAGAAGTCAGGATCAGCTCCAGCGGGCACAATGTTCTGAAGATTCAGAGCAGGCTACGCAGCAGGGACAGAAGGCCAGGGAGGATAATTGGCGGCATGTGACTTCCAGAAGGGGAAAGAGTACCAGAAACATCCATGTACCAGAAACACAGATGCAGGTGAGCAACCGTTTTCATGTTCTCTCCGCAGGTACTAGTGCAGAGAGTGGAGTGGATGATACACCTGAGGGAACAGAGCAGAAGGAGAGTCCACTGATTGGAAGGCATGAGATGCACCGTCCTAGGGATGGGGGTTCCACGACCACCACTCCCAAGAGGAGGAGGAGGAGGGTGGTGGTGGTCGGGGACTCTCTCCTCAGGGGGACTGAGTCATCTATCTGCCGCCCTGACCAGGAAAACCGAGAGGTGTGCTGCTTGCCAGGGGCTAGGATTCACGATGTGACGGAGAGACTGCTGAGACTCATCAAGCCCTCAGATTGCTACCCCTTCCTGCTTCTCCATGTGGGCACCAATGATACTGCCAAGAATGACCTTGAGCGTATCACTGCAGACTACGTGGCTCTGGGAAGAAGGATAAAGGAGTTTGAGGCGCAAGTGGTGTTCTCGTCTATCCTCCCTGTGGCAGGAAAAGGCCAGGGTAGAGACCGTCGAATCGTGGAAATCAACGAATGGCTACGCAGATGGTGTCGGAGAGAAGGGTTTGGATTCTTTGACCATGGGATGGTCTTCCAAGAAGAAGGATTGCTAGGCAGAGACGGGCTCCACCTCACGAAGAGAGGGAAGAGCATCTTTGCAAGCAGGCTGGCTAACCTAGTGAGGAGGGCTTTAAACTAGGTTCACTGGGGGAAGGAGACCAAAGCCCCGAGGTAAGTGGGGAAGTGGGATTCCGGGAGGAAGCACAAGCAGGAGACTGCAAGAGGGGAGGACTCCTGTCTCAGACCGAGAAAGTGGGACAATCAGCGAGTTATCTTAAGTGCCTATACACAAATGCAAGAAGCCTGGGGAACAAGCAGGGAGAACTAGAAGTCCTGGCACAGTCAAGGAATTATGATGTAATTGGAATAACAGAGACTTGGTGGGATAACTCACATGATTGGAGTACTGTCATGGATGGATATAAACTGTTCAGGAAGGATAGGCAGGGCAGAAAAGGTGGGGGAGTTGCGTTGTATGTAAGGGAGCAGTATGACTGCTCAGAGCTCCAGTATGAAACTGCAGAAAAACCTGAGAATCTCTGGATTAAATTTAGAAGTATGAACAACAAGGGTAATGTCGTGGTGGGAGTCTGCTACAGACACCAGACCAGGGCGATGAGGTGGACGAGGCTTTCTTCCAGCAACTAACAGAAGTTGCTGGATCACAGGTCCTGGTTCTCATGGGTGACTTTAATCACCCCGATATCTGCTGGGAGAGCAATACAGCAGTGCACAGACAATCCAGGAAGTTTCTGAAAAGTGTAGGGGACAATTTCCTGGTGCAAGTGCTGGAGGAACCAACTAGGGGAAAAGCTCTTCTTGACCTGCTGCTCACAAACAGGGAAGAAATAGTAAAGGAAGCAATAGTGGATGGGAACCTGGGAGGCAGTGACCATGAGATGGTTGAGTTCAGGATCCTGATACAAGGAAGAAAGGAGAGAAGTAGAACAGAGACCCTGGACTTCAGAAAAGCAGACTTCGACTCCCTCAGGGAACTGATGGGCAAGGTCCCCAGGGAGAATAACATGACGGGGAAAGGAGTCGAGGAAAGCTAGCTGTATTTTAAAGAAATCTTATTGAAGTTGCAGGAACAAACCATCCCGATGTGTAGGAAGAAAAGTAAATATGGCAGGCGACCAGCGTGGCTTAACAGTGAAATCCTTGCTCGTCTTAAACACAAAAAAACAGCTTATAAGAAGTGGAAGATTGGACAAATAACCAGGGAGGAGTATAAAAGTATTGCTCAGGCATGCAGGAGTGAAATTAGGAAGGCCAAATCACACTTGGAGTTGCAGCTAGCCGGAGATGTTAGGAGTAACAAGAACGGTTTCTTCAGGTATGTTAGCAACAAGAAGAAAGTCAAGGAAAGTGTGGGCCCCTTGCTGAATGAGGGAGGGAACCTAGTGACAGAGGATGTGGAGAAAACTAGTGTACTCAATGCTTTTTTTGCCTCTGTCTTTACAGACAAGGTCAGCTCCCAGACAGCTGCACTCTGCAGCACGGTATGGGGAGGAGGTGACCAGTTCTCTGTGGAGAAAGAAGTGGTTCGGGGCTATTTAGGAAAGCTGGACGAGCACAAGTCCATGGGGCCGGATGCACTGCATCCGAGGGTGCTAAAGGAGTTGGCCGATGAGATTGCAGAGCGATTGGCCATTATCTTTGAAAAATCATGGCGATCGGGGGAGGTCCCGGATGACTGGAAAAAGGCTAATGTAGTGCCCATCTTTAAAAAAGGGAAGAAGGAAGATCCAGGGAACTACAGGCCAGTCAGTCTCACCTCAGTCCCTGGAAAAATCATGGAACAGGTCCTCAAGGAATCAATTCTGAACCACTTAAAGGAGGGGAAAGTGATCAGGAACAGTCAGCATGGATTCACCAAGGGCAAGTCATGCCTGACTAATCTAATTGCCTTCTATGATGAGATAACCGGCTCTGTGGATGAGGGGAAAGCAGTGGATGTGCTATTTCTGGACTTTAGCAAAGCTTTTGATACAGTCTCCCACAGTATTCTTGCCAGCAAGTTAAAGAAGTCTGGGCTGGATGAATGGACGGTAAGGTGGATAGAAAACTGGCTAGATGGTCGGGCTCAACGGGTAGTGATCAATGGTTCCATGTCTAGTTGGCAGCCGGTATCAAGTGGAGTGCCCCAAGGGTCGGTTCTGGGGCTGGTTTTATTCAATATCTTCATTAACGATCTGGAGGATGGTGTGGACTGCACCCTTAGCAAGTTTGCAGATGACACTAAACTGGGAGGAGTGGTTGATACGCTGGAGGGTAGGGATAGGATACAGAGGGACCTAGACAAATTAGAGGATTGGGCCAAAAGAAATATGATGAGGTTCAACAAGGACAAGTGCAGAGTCCTGCACTTAGGACGGAAGAATCCCATGCATTGCTACAGACTAGGGACCGAATGGCTGGGCAGCAGTTCTGCAGAAAAGGAGACTAGGGGTTACGGTGGACGAAAAGCTGAATATGAGTCAACAGTGTGCCCTTGTTGCCAAGAAGGCTAATGGCATTTTGGGTTGTATAAGTAGGGGCATTTCCAGCAGATCGAGGGATGTGATCATTCCCCTCTACTCAGCACTGGTGAGGCCTCATTTGGAGTATGTGTCCAGTTTTGGGCCCCACACTACAAGAAGGATGTGGATAAATTGGAAAGAGTCCAGCGGAGGGCAACAAAAATGATTAGGGGGCTGGAGCACATGACTTATGAGGAGAGGCTGAGGGAACTGCGATTGTTTAGTCTGCAGAAGAGAAGAATGAGGGGGGATTTGATAGCTGCTTTCAACTACCTGAAAGGGGGTTCCAAAAAGGATGGATCTAGACTGTTCTCAGTGGTAGAAGATGACAGAACAAGGAGTAATGGTCTCAAGTTGCAGAGGGGGAGGTTTAGGTTGGACATTAGGAAAAACTTTTTCACTAGTAGGGTGGTGAAGAACTGGAATGGGTTACCTAGGGAGGTGGTGGAATCTCCTTCCTTAGAGGTTTTTAAGGTCAGGCTTGACAAAGCCCTGGCTGGGATGAATTAGTTGGTGTTGGTCCTGCTTTGAGCAGGGGGTTGGACTAGATGACCTCCTGAGGTCCCTTCCAACCCTGAGATTCTATGATTCTATGAAGCACTGATTCAGGCACCAAAATCAGCCCTTAGGCTCAGCAAATGGGTATTTAGGCTCCTAACTTCGAAAGCTGGACCTGTTACATTTTTTTATAACATTTTGCTAATGTAGACGCACCTCTCAACCCTGTCCACACTGAGCTCAAAGGGAGTTTTGCCATTGGCCACAGGACTGGGCTTAAGATTGGATTTTCTAAACATATAGCTTATTTCATGTTAAAGTACGAAATGGTGCAGTGCACTTCGAGGACTCTACCTCTCAAGGACCATTTTATTTTTACTATTGAGATGAACAAAGTGTGGTGCAAAAAGCAGCAAATACACTAAGCAAAACCTGTTACCAGGACAAGAAGTAATTTCCGAACAACCAAGTTCTCAACTAAAGCATCCCATGAAATAAAAATGATATAGCAAGTTTGCTCCCAATGTCATTGGAGATGGGTAAAACATTAACTCTTGTCTGGCACTTTTTTTACCAAATAAATCTGCTTGGAGGGAACTATGGCTGCTAAATCCAAAACGTCAAATCACAGGAAAGTCACTAAATATCTGTTCTAGTAACCTATAAATCGAACACTTAGCTTGTCTGTATCTTTTTCTGTAACTGTAACCCACTTAGCTCTGCCCTGTTGTGCATATTTACATATTTCTTTGATCTTACATGCATATTTCTTGATGATTTTAAGGAAGCTTCCAGATCCAGCTCTCTCCTGCTGCTCCTTGTCCATCCTGACTGCTCTCATGATATACAGAGCCCTAATTCTGTCTACTTCTAGACTCACAGGAAACCCTCCTCTAGGAGAAGCTTATTTGGTCAGTCCTCTAGTTTGGATTTTAAATCTTAACAAAAAAGCTCTGGAGAAGAGAGAGGAACCAGAAGTAGGTGGGCTTTTAAGCCAAAAGGAAAAGAAAGGCAAAGAGATTGTGGATGCTACCTTCTCTGAAATGAGAAAGGGAATGGGGAAAAAGGGGAAGGAACACAATATTTACTGCAAACTTGCTATTATGTGGACTAGGGATTACATGTTTCCTTATTACATATATGTGCTATATGTATTTGCCAGGTTTCTACTGAAGCTACTACTTGATTTTTTCATCTATATTAAATTAATATTGTATTAAATTGACCTACTATTAAGGTCAAGAGTGCCTGTCTTTGGCATGGTTCTGCAATAATCAGATGTACAATAGGTCTGTGGGTCATCCTGATATGCATCCTCCTCTCCCCTGGTGATGTCACATAGGTGAACAGATTAACTATTTCCAGATAGTTTAGTTCCAGATTAACTATAATATAAAATGATAATTTTATAATGTGAGCAGGGCCGGATTATGACATTCTGAGGCCCTAAACTATGTCAAGTGTAAGAGCCCTCATACCATAAACAAATCAATTGATTATTTTCACAGAAAGGCCATTAAATATATAAACATGAAAGCTTTATATTTGCATGTACACAAAGGCTAAGTTGTAAAAATAGAATAATAATCTAACTAAAACACATGTCTTGCAATATGCCTGTTTGCATTATAAAATCCTTTCAAATTAACCTATTTTCATCTATGATTTCTTAATTAGTAGATATGGAAACTTTATATCTACAGCAGGAGTTACACAGACCAGCTTACTTAATAGAAGCAGGACAACCTGCGGTATGTCTGTTTGCACATCACATTCATTTTAACACTGACATTTAAAACATTTTCTCTTTTGATATTTGGAGAGCAAAGACATTGATGATGTCCTCAAATGATAAGCTATGGAGTTTGTCGCTTTCAATGCATAGAATGCTTAGGGCAGATGTCTGCTTAGAAAATGCTGCAAGAAAAGCTATCTCTTTGCATTTGCTTGTCTATCCTCTGTCTCCTCCAGGACCACTAATTAATCTCGAGTAAACACCTCAGACACACAGAGTGACAACAAGCTATGTGTGTAAAAGAGAAAGAAAAAATTTACCAGAAAAAAGACTGGTAATCTCTAGCCAGGCATTGAGAAAGTGAGAAAAACTAGCCTATAGTCAAGCAAATATAATGAATATTATAGGCTTTAATAGCCTATAAATCATATATGAACATAGCTTGAAATAACTTGCTCACCCAGTACTCAGAATATTTTGTTATATACACCTCTACCCCCATATAACGCCACCCGATATAACATGAATTCGGATATAACGCGGTAAAGCACTGCTCCGGGGGGGCGGCGCTGCACACTCCGGCAAATCAAAGCAAGATCAATATAACACGGTTTCACCTATAATGCGGTAAGATTTTTTGGCTCCCAAGGAAAGCGTTATATTGAGGTAGAGGTGTATGTATATCTTCCTTCACTTCTCTCAAAACCCTCTATTTATCCTTTCCTCAGCACTCTCTTATATTTACTGTGAAGGTTCCTGAAACTGATAGAGGGAAGCCAAACACATGTATCCTCCTCAAGATCCACCCAACCCAAGTCCATAAGAGGATCGCTTGCAAACTCAATCATGTGAAGCATGGATAGCGCATGAAGCAGAAAGCAGCGTGCACACTAAAATACACAGCTGTATGTATGTACATATCGAAAAAAGAAAGAACACACTAACACTTAAGAAAATGAAGAAAAACAGGAGCGAAGGCACTATATGACTGAGTGTGCTGGACCATAAATAAAAGCTGGTGGTCTTCCGGCTATTACCACATCACCTTTATTTATCAACCAATTTTGATAAAATTTGAGGAGTCATTTTTTTTTCTTTTTTAGAGACCCCTCTTATTGCGAGGCCCTAAACTGTAGCTTAGTTAGTTTATGCCTTAATCCAGCCCTGAGTGTGTGCCATGGGAGTGAGTCCTTGGCGTGGCACTTTCTAGTCTCATTGTAATCGGTGTCATGAAAAGGAGACATTAATGTTTGTAATGCCCAGTGGTGGTGCTTATGGAACTTATCAGTTGAACTTCTTAAATCATCTGAATTTGGATTGGAGAGCCACCGGCAGCGCTTTCTCACAGGCTGCCGAAGGTGTGGAGATGGGGAATAGGAACACGTTTCTAATCTCAGTAAAGTACCTTGGGGAAAGGTCAAACCCTTGCAGGGTAGTTTTGCCTGTCACCTGGCATACTGGGAGCCCAAGCACCTTGGGTTTGTAACCCAGATTGAGTTTGTTGTGCACAAAGTAACCGCGTGGCTCCTTTCTCCTGACAGGAATTGATATTACCATAGGGAGGGGGAAATTAACCCACTGTGTTTAATCTAGAGGAAAGACTCTGCCAGCCCATACTCATTTTGAGTTAGTAGCTTACTATGCATTTCCTCCCACTCCTTTCAATAGGACTAATTGCAGAGGGTGTTTAATTGGAGTCAGGGTTAAACTACCTTTAGTTCTGCATGGTCCGTCCCTGACTCCTCACAGCTGCAGCCCCACTGAAGTCAATGACTTGAGAAACTGCCTCTCTCCCCTGTCACATTGAGATATCAGAGCTTTACAGCAGCTTCTCTGAGTTCTGCCTTCAGCCACCTCCTTCACGTTGCACCCTGTTGTGGGTGGGATTTTCAAAAGCACTCAGCATTGCCCTAACTCGGCTCCGATTAAAGCCACTGGATGTTCTCCCTGTGACTGCAGTGGGAGCAGGCTGAGACCAATGCCGAGTGCTTTTGAAAATCACAGCCTAGATTATATTACTAGGCACATGAGTAGCCCTCTGGGTCCAGTTTATGGCTCACTGTAATAAAGAGTGTCACATTCTTAGCAGATGTACACAGTGGTAACTGCACACACAGTCTCACTGCATTAGTAATGGCGCTAAGGCTCGGCGGGCTGGTGGGATAACCGGAATACTCAGGTTTGGGGAGTGCAGAGACCAGGTCAGATGCTGAAAGGCCATGTAACCAGAATGAGTAACGCGTACATTGTATTTTAAGAAAAAAACACTTGTTAAATCCGACCTGCAACACGTGCCATTGTTATATGGGCAGTTACTCCTTTGCTGCAGCTGCCACGAAACTTCTTTGGGAGCCCCATTGCGAGGCTGGAAAAGCATCACACCAAATATATCACATCTGGCGGCCCAGCATAACGATCACTGAAATGAGCTTCGATTTACCCCTGCGTTAACCAATGTAAAAGGGGCAGGGTGTGTGTATAATGTATATATCTTCAACAATCTGAGCAAATGCTGCCAAAACCCACCTATTCCCAGGGACTACAGAACAAGAACACATGAGTGAGTGGCTTCTTGTGGGGTCTGGTGGCACCTTAAAGACTAACAGATTTATTTGGACATAAGCTTTCGTGGTTTAAAAACCTCACCTCTTCAGATGCAAGAAGTGAGGGTTTTTTACCCATGAAAGCTTATGCCCAAATAAATCTGTTAGTCTTTAAGGTGCCACCGGACTCCTTGTTGTTTTTTATGGCTATAGTCTTGACTTGTGTTTTCATTAAAAAAAATGTCAAGACTATAGCCACTTGGTTATTCTTCAACATGCATGTTACTAGATTCAGTTTAGAACTGACTGGCTACACCTGAAAACCAAGTGAATGTGTTTCACTCATATATTGTACCCTCTGAGAGTCTGGGGTTTATGCCATAACTAAGCAAGTGGGAAAATCTCCATGATGCCGCTTTTAAATTCCTTGGTTGCCGGGTAAATTATAGCTCGTTTGTGTAATAACTATGCTGTGCCATCAGATGTAATTTTTTTTGTCTTCTGTTGATTATTTACTCTTGTTGAATACTAATGGATAATAATTTACCATTAGTGGAGATAGACTGCCATGAAAATGATCCAGACTACAGATCATGTGTCATGGTACTGCAATGGATTTTGCACTCCCTCTTTCCCCCTTTCCAAAAAAACCCATTATATCATTTTCAGATTTTAAGACCCTGCTTTTGAGCTAGGTTTCAAACTAGCCTTACTTTTACAGGTGCAAGTACACCCATTTAGATGCCTCACTCCCTGACGGCACAGATCCGTCAAGCTAGTCCATAGCATCATTCTTTTTGACCACTTAAAGGTGTGTCATTTCGATGCCAAAGCCTTGCGAAGCATTCAGACTCCCAGCATATTCCGAAACACAAGACGAATGGTGGGCAAGGAAAATCCAATCCTACCGTGCTCTGTTGTACCAAGAGAAACCAGTAAAATATGGGCGATGAATACAAACAGAGTCTATCAAACAATTAACAAAATCTTTCTGCGTGGAAGCTCCCAGATGCCGCTGTGTTTGGGTGCCCCCAAGTACGTCATAAAGACAAAAGGCAGGCAGCATCTGGTGGCTTTTTTAAATAAAATCTATAATTGTGTTCTAGGCCTTGTTGTCTGTGCATGATGGTAATGGGCCTGCTAGGCATAATTAGCTGACAACTGACAAAAGAGGCCACTGTAGCTAAGAGGAGGCTGGGTGCCAGGGTCATTAGCTGGATTGGGCAGCGGCCATGAGAACTTGCCGCTATGTGACTGACGCATGAGACCCAGGAAGGTGGAGTTTGCTCCATTCTGTCTGAATGCCGTGGGTACTGGGAAACGGAAGCAGGGTACAATAGAAGCAAATTAAACAGGGCTGGCCATTTTGCAATTCATCTTAGTCCTGTTGCTTGGATTTAAAGGTTATACCAATTCTTAATAGGCACACAGGGCCAATCCCCCGCTTTTCTTATTCAAATGTTGATAGTCCCTTTGAAATCAGTGGGCCTGTTTGTGCCAATAAGACAAACAGGATTTTTCCCTGAATTTAGTGCCCAGTGGTATGGAGTGAGATTTTGAGTGGCCTAACTCTTTCCCTACTGTCGTCAATGGTCAAATTCCCCCTGACTTCAGCATGAATAGAGGTAGGTCACCACTGCGTGTTTCTGAAACTCCCACCTGTGCTGTATCGTTTAACTAAGAGTGTGGCCTTCGGGGATGTTAAGGGACTGAGATGATTGTAACTATTGAAAGCAAGAGTCGGTCCTCTGTGCTCCCTGGTCTCGATCCAGCAAACCACTTAAGTGTTGGCTTAACTCTAAGCCTGTGAGTAGTCCCCTTGCTTTCAACAGGCTTCAACACAGCAGCCAACTTTTGTGTATCATTTATGCAAATTTCTTAATTGGATAATTTGAATATTTATACATTTGCATACACAAATCAGCTTACAGCCAACACGCCCTAGCCCAAGCAGTGCTGGAGACAGGGCATGGACCTCCACAAAACCTGGCAGGGGTGGATTGGGGAAAGCTGGTGTCTGTTTGGGGTTGTTGGGTAGCGGGGTGGCAATGAAGTGCCTGGAGTTGCTGGGGGAGGGGTGTTGGCTTCCTGGGACTGTTTGTTGGGGTAGGCAGAGTGGGGACAAGGCCTTTGGAAAGGCTCCACAGCCAGGAAAAACTGAACTGAGTTAATCCTCCAAGGTGGGCACTTGAAACAGCCTTACTGACTGCAGCTGTGCTCGTTTCTCTGCTTCATCCTTCCAGCAACTCACATGGGAATCTCTCCCTCATCCCCAGCTACCATTTCAGGTGGCTGGTCTGATCCTGCCTTCCTGTAAAAGAGACAACACCTTGTAATCCACCCTAACAGAGTCACAGCCTGAGAAACCGCCCTGCACAAAACAGTGGCAAAATCCTTCTGGCCTGAATCGCATTGGGCCAGCACCTTGGCCCTGGCTCCGGCTGCTTTGGGCTGCATGTGGCAGCCATACAAAACTGCTGGGAAGCTGCTCTAAAGGAGTGTCATGACCCCAGGTTTCCTACTCCTTAACTTGGTTACCTGCGGCCACCACCAAGCTTTATGCTCGGAAATTTTATATTGTCACCCTCGCTCTGCGCTCTTGTTCAAAGGGCCCTGTCCCCAGGAGCGGGGCACTGGCTGGTAGATATGTTAGGTGCTCCTTGAAGGCCAGGAAAACCCAGTCACCACAGCTCCACTCCAGCTTCAATGCACAAACTCTTACTTCATTACTTCACCGACAGGGAAAACACTCTGGTCAACATTTGGCATATTAGCAAAACCACGGTGGCCATCTTTTAAGGAAGCATTCTTTTCTAATGTCTGTACTTTTCATGCAGAGCCCCCTTTACTTGAATTGTTTGAGTAAAAAGAGGGCTAGATAATTGGGAGAGTACCTGGGTGTGTGATCCACCATGCCAGAAAATGCACCAGGTTCAGATAAAAGGGAATTTTCCATTAAAGGGAATTGGAATAATGGATTTCTACTGTCAAATTACAATATAACTGTACTCAGGGAGGGCCAAACAGGTTTTTATTTTATTATAAATTTCAATATAACTGTACAGCTCTTATTATCTGGCCCTTAAGAGATAAATGAGAGGAGAATGTTTGAAGCTCAATAGAGAATCTAGATTTTGTATTTTTTAGATCCAATTTATTTTCCTATGAGTGTGAGGGGGTTGCAAACCACTCTGTGCCAGAACACAGTTCTCAGCTACACAACCAATGCACATGGAGATGCAACTCAGTGGAGCTCCTGGAAAATTTTCCATCCAAATATATTTCCAACAGAAAGTGGATTCTCAATTAAATGGAAATTTTAATTTTGTTAAAAGAATCTGTGTTCATAGAAAACTTTCAGTTTTTTCTATTGTTTAGTAGCATTTTGTGGAGGAAGCTGTAGGAGGACAGCTGGCTGCTTGTGTAGTACAGCACCTAACATGATGGGGTCATGATCCATGACGAGGGCTCCTAGGTGCTTCCACAATGGAAATAATCATAATGATAAAGGCCTGGGTATGAATTTTTTTTATAAAACAGTTAAGTAATAATAGGAGATATACCAATCTCCTAGAACTGGAAGGGACCTTGAAAGGTCATTGAGTCCAGCCCCCTGCCTTCACTAGCAGGACCAATTTTTTGCCCCAGAACCTTAAGTGACCCTCTCAAGGATTGAACTCACAACCGTGGCTTTAGCAGGCCAATGCTCAAACCACTGAGCTATCCCTCCCCTTCTCTCCACAGCAACCTTCTCTCTCACCACTTCACCAACATGAATTACTTTACCTCTGTGAGGTAGGACAGGGTTGTTCCTGTGTGGCAAATGAGGAATTTGGAGTACATTGAAATTAAGGTCCACATTTCCAATAGTGACCTCTAACTTCGGGTGCCTCCATTTCTGGGTGAAGGGAATGGAGTTGTGTTGGTGTAGAACTGGATTGAGATAAGACTCGAGCTCTTTCCATCTTAGAGATGGACCAATTCTAGGCCGTAGCCCTATACTGTAATTCAGCATGTGTGTGTGAGTGTATAAGAGAGGACTTCTCTTTTCTTCTGTCTACGAGGGCTTCCTGCATAGCAGGGCACAGATGGACTGGTGGGAGGAGTGAAGCCAGAGGGTTAACTACTCTTCAGAGCTACAGATTGTCTCATCCCCCCCTAGCTCGATGACATGGAGGGTGTGTAGGGAGCACATGGCCTGCCTGGAGCACCCTCTTCAAAGTGGCTCCGCAGCCACTTGGTGCCTTTGGGGAGTGAGTCCTTAGGTCCAGCCCACTTTGTGCATCTGTGAAGCCCTGAGACTCTGGCTGAGCACCATGCTCCAAAGTGATCCCCTCCACTGCCCTAAGTAATTGTGACTGGTTCCCTTCTCAAGCACCTCATTATATGCCAGCCAGTGCCACTGGCTCCTCTAGGCATGGAACTGAGCAGGCACGTGGGCCCAGATCCAGGGAAGTTTGGAGCTTAAATACCTTGGCAGGTGTGGGTCTAGGTGAGCCTGGTGAGACTATCATTGGGGTGTCATTAGGGCTCTGTCAAGGCTGGCCTGGCCTTGCTTGGGTCAAGTCAACGCCTCCCAGTGGCAGGGGGACCATAAACTCAAATACCGTTTGCCGTTTCCTCCTGAAATCTCCAAGTGAATTATTCCCTGCGGAGGACCAGCCTCACAGCCCTGAAGATAGCCACATTCGCATGTCCCCAGTCTGTCACCGTTACCTTAGTCATTTCATCTCTTTTTAAAAAAACAGCATGAAGAGGCATTTTTAGCTTCATGAATGGCTGATTAGCGTACAATTACTTGGAGGAATTAGATTGTTTGCATTATCTTGGCCCTTCTTTCTTTTTTTCATTCAGATAATACTCACAAAGCAGCTCTCACTAACAGGCATATCCAAGCACAGAGCATTGTGGGTACATTGTCATGCTGGCCTGCTCATATTCTTTCCCAGAACTCAGCGCAAGGTTCCACCATTGAGCCACTAACTGAATTTGAGGAGGGGAAGGGGCCTCTAAGACACATGGTGCCTGAGTCCTTCCTTCACTTTCTAAGAGCACGGGAAGAGTGCACGCAGCAGTAACGGCAGCTGCAACCTTTTACAGAGGGAATTTCAGTGCTTCCCCCTGTGCCATCTCAGATCCACCGGCTGGTGCAGAGTGGTGGGGAGATTATGGTCTCGTGATCCGCCACGATGGGGAATGTAACATACCATTGATAGACTCCCTGGACATTGTGCACCAAAGACCCAGTTGTTCCCTTTGGAAGTCAATGGAAAAAGTTCCCAGTGGGAGTTTCACTGAGTCCCAGAAGCACAGAGACCAGGATTGTGACTGGACACCAAGCAGGGATGGGCCCAGTCTCCCTTCCCTCTTACATACCCAAACATGGTTAGGCACAATAGAGCCAGGAATTCAGCTTTACTGGCCGCAACCACAGCTGGTGTAAATCGCCATCACTCACTTGAAATCAATGGAGCTTTGTGGATTTACAGCAGTGGAGAATCTATCCCTGCAGTCAGGTGGTTGCATCTGAAATAGGAGTGGCACAATAGGAGTGGCACAAATAAATACCTGCTTTGTGGCTTTGGTTTCCAAAGTTCCTGAGATGAAGTGCAATTGGAGAAACACAAAAAAGAAAGAAACGGCGCAAGCACAGCATCAGTAAGTATTGTCATTCTGAAGGCACAAGGCAAGCTGTACATAACCTCTTTATTGAGCAGGGGCTGCAGTGTGTAATCTCTGGATGAGATGACTTTGGGGGATAGAACAATAAGGTCAGAGAATGGGATCCAGTTATTTTCTTAGGGATGGTAAATTCCTCACCGCGAACCTTCCACTGCAATCAGTGCTGGAAAGGAGAGGAAGGCTCAGCAGTACTGGGTGAGTAAGGACATACAACCTTGATAGCACAGAAGGGAAGTGAAGATGGGTGTTACAAAACCCTACTATCGAATTTAAAACTGGTGGCTGTAACTTTTGTTTCCCTATGTATTTAATATTTCTCTCCCGCCTCCTATGGCTGTGCTGTGCAGGCATGATTGGACAGGGAGGATTCTCATTTACATGGATACACAGTTACACTAGGATAAATAGGAACAGCTCCACTCAAGTCAATGGGTTATCCCAGTGTAAAACTGGTGTGAGGAGAATCAGGCCTAGGCCCAGGGCACCCTGGCTGTATTTTAAAGAATCCTTATTGAGGTGGCAGGAACAAACCATCCCAGTGTGTAGGAAGAAAAGTAAATATGGCAGGCGACCAGCTTGGCTTAACAGTGAAATCCTTGCTCATCTTAAACACAAAAAAACAGCTTACAAGAAGTGGAAGATTGGACAAATAACCAGGGAGAAGTATAAAAGTATTGCTCAGGCATGCAGGAGTGAAATTAGGAAGGCCAAATCACACTTGGAGTTGCAGCTAGCTGGAGATGTTAGGAGTAACAAGAAGGGTTTCTTCAGATATGTTAGCAACAAGAAGAAAGTCAAGGAAAGTGTGGGCCCCTTGCTGAATGAGGGAGGGAACCTAGTGACAGAGGATGTGGAGAAAGCTAGTGCACAGGAGGCAGCAAACAGGGCTTGCCATTGGAGGAGCAGGTGAGTGTCTTTGCGTCTGTTTGTGGGTGTTTGTATACAAGGAGGGCTTTGGGATGTATGGGCACTGGGAGGCTTTTGGGGACAGACACTGTTTCTCAAGGATGGGGCTCCACCTAAGTAGGAGGAAGTAGACTTCTTAGAGGAGGCTGCTCTCTCTGATTAGCTTTAAACTACCGGATATCGTAGGAATAACAGAAACATGGGGTGGAGTAGCCATGATTGGAGTACACAGGTGGAAGGGTATGTGCTGTTTTTAAAGACCGATGCAAAGGTAAAGGTGGGGAGTAAATGGTACTGTATAATAATAATAATAAATGTAATGAGATAACTAGCGCTGCAATGGACAATACAGAGTGGTCTGTTTGGGCAATCATCATGGGGGAAAAAAACTACAGAGCCTCATCATGATTGATGGTGTGGTGGGGTGTGCTATAGACCTATCTTAGAGAGAGATGGAGAGAGAGCTCTTTAATGTTTTTAGGAGGTAAACACTAAATAGGACTGCTTGATCATGGGGACTTTTCCCGATATAGGATGGAAGGAAAATGCTTGGCTAATAATAATATAGGCTCTTTAGCTTTTAGGCGTAGCTAATAAATGATTTCCATCAAGTGGTTGCTGAACCGACGGGGGGGATGGGGATGATTTTTTTTTTTTTTTTTTTTGAGATGTTGAGGACATTGTTGGCAGATACTTTGCCTCGGTCTTTAATGAGGCTAATGAGGAGGAACAAGAATAGTGATAGAGGACGATGGGAATGAAGAGATATGGGGGACATTATTACGGTATCTGAGGTAACTTGAAACTTGAACAGCTTAAATAACGTAAATCCCGGATAATCATCTATATTCAAGAAGGAAAAAAAGTGACCGGGAATTATAGGCCTAGTCTAACACATCTAGTATGCAAGTAGTCATGGAAAAAAAAAAAAAAAGAGTTCAGTAAGGCCTTTGATCTGGTGCGCGCGAAAGAATTTACTGGTTAAATTGGAAAAGATGGGGATCGAAATGAAAAGAGGAGGTGGATAAGGAGCTGGTTAAAGGGGAGGAGGAGAGGTATGTCGGTTTGACCTGGGAACCAAGAGTAGGAGGGGCTGATAAGTTTTGCGATGACACCCAAGTTGGGGTATTGTCAATTCGGAAGAGGATCGGGATATTCTCCAGGGATTTTAGATGATGACCTTACTGGAGTATTAGTAACAGGATGAAAAAATTCAATGAAGTGTAGGTTATACTTATATGGATGTGGGGATGTCACTACTTTATAGCTAAAGCTAATGCGGTCTTGGGTTGCATTAGCGAGGTATTTTCTAGTAGGATGGAGGGGGCTAGTCCCGTATATATAGGCGTTGGTGAGACCTCATTTGGTTTTGTGTGTGCAGTGTTTTTCTGGTCTCCAAAAGGATGAAGGACCTCCATGACTTTAAGATTAAGCTAGATAAGTTTATGGAGGATGGTATGATAGGATATAGGGCTTAGTCAATGTCAATCAATTATTGCCTGGTAGGATATATACTTATCCAGAGAGGTGGCTGGAGAGGAGAGCCTTGCCTCGGGGTTCAGCCCTGAGCGCCATATTTTACTCAATGCTTTTTGCCTCTGTCTTCACAGACAAGGTCAGCTCCCAGACAGCTGCACTCTGCAGCACGGTATGGGGAGGAGGTGACCAGCTCTCTGTGGGGAAAGAAGTAGTTCGGGACTATTTAGAAAAGCTGGACGAGCACAAGTCCATGGGGCCAGATGCGCTGCATCCGAGGGTGCTAAAGGAGTTGGCCGATGAGATTGCAGAGCCATTGGCCATTATCTTTGAAAAATCATGGTGATCGGGGGAGGTCCCGGATGACTGGAAAAAAGCTAATGTAGTGCCCATCTTTAAAAAAGGGAAGAAGGAAGATCCAGGGAACTACAGGCCAGTCAGTCTCACCTCAGTCCCTGGAAAAATCATGGAACAGGTCCTCAAGGAATCAATTCTGAACCACTTAAAGGAGGGGAAAGTGATCAGGAAGAGTCAGCATGGATTCACCAAGGGCAAGTCATGCCTGACTAACCTAATTGCCTTCTATGATGAGATAACCAGCTCTGTGGATGAGGGGAAAGCAGTGGATGTGCTATTTCTGGACTTTAGCAAAGCTTTTGATACAGTCTCCCATAGTATTCTTGCCAGCAAGTTAAAGAAGTCTGGGATGGATGAATGGACGGTAAGGTGGATAGAAAACTGGCTAGATGGTCGGGCTCAATGGGTAGTGATCAATGGTTCCATGTCTAGTTGGCAGCCAGTATCAAGTGGAGTGCCCCAAGGGTCGGTGCTGGGGCCGGTTTTGTTCAATATCTTCATTAACGATCTGGAGGATGGTGTAGACTGCACCCTTAGCAAGTTTGCAGATGACACTAAACTGGGAGGAGTGGTTGATACACTGGAGGGTAGGGATAGGATACAGAGGGACCTAGACAAATTAGAGGATTGGGCCAAAAGAAATATGATGAGGTTCAACAAGGACAAGTGCAGAGTCCTGCATGTAGGACGGAAGAATCCCATGCACTGCTACAGACTAGGGACCGAATGACTGGGTAGCAGTTCTGCAGAAAAGGACCTAGGGGTTACGGTGGACGAAAAGCTGAATATGAGTCAACAGTGTGCCCTTGTTGCCAAGAAGGCTAATGGCATTTTGGGTTGTATAAGTAGGGGCATTTCCAGCAGATCAAGGGATGTGATCATTCCGGTCTATTCAACACTGGTGAGGCCTCATTTGGAGTACTGTGTCCAGTTTTGGGCCCCACACTACAAGAAGGATGTGGATAAATTGGAGAGAGTCCAGCGGAGGGCAACAAAAATGATTAGAGGGCTGGAGCACATGACTTACGAGGAGAGCCTGAGGGAACTGGGATTGTTTAGTCTGCAGAAGAGAAGAATGAGGGGGATTTGATAGCTGCTTTCAACTACCTGAAAGGGGGTTCCAAAGAGGATGGATTTAGACTGTTCTCAGTGGTAGAAGATGACAAAACACAGAGTAATGGTCTCAAGTTGCAGAGGGGGAGGTTTAGGTTGGACATTAGGAAAAACGTTTTCACTAGTATGGTGGTGAAGAACTGGAATGGGTTACCTAGGGAGGTGGTGGAATCTCCTTCCTTAGAGGTTTTTAAGGTCAGGCTTGACAAAGCCCTGGCTGGGATGATTTAGTTGGGTTTGGTCCTGCTTTGAGCAGGGGGTTGGACTAGATGACCTCCTGAGGTCCCTTCCAACCCTGAGATTCTATGATTCTATGAAATGAACATTTTGGGCTTAAAATGGTGCTGAACTTAAAACTGCATCCAACATTTTGAAAAGCAGGAGCCTAAAGTTCAGTCGCTAAGCTCGTATATAGGCACCTAAATATATGACCATATTTTCAAACTGTTGAGCATCCTGCAGCTGCCACCAAATTCAATCAAGCTTCAGTGGGAGCTGCTGGATGCTCAGCACTATTGACAATAAGGCCACTTACTTACGGATCTGGTCCAAAGCCCATTAAAATCAATGGAAAGATTCTATTGACTTCACTGGGCTTTGGATAAGGCCCGGGTGCCTAAATTAGGCTCCCGCATTTGAGAATCTTGCCTTTCAGAGCTCAGGGAGAAAAGCAGAGCTCCTGTCTCCTCAGTGAAGCAGAACTTGAGCTGAATTTATTTTAAGTCTGCAAGATTGTAAAGAAAAAGCGATTCCATCTCCACACACACAACCCCCAAACATTCCTCCAAAACTTATTTTAGTTTATTCCCCCTGAACAAAATAAATGACATTTAGTGAAGCTCCCTTCACCTACGTCACCACTGAAATTATAGGACAGTCAGAAGAGAATTGGAAGGAGTGCTGGTAGATTGACTGAGGTGGATGGAACACACTGATATCGTTATAAAAAGAAAAAACTTTGTTTTGCTTTTTAAAAGCAAAACTTTCCAAGCTGCTTGACTCCCTCTAATCCCCTGTTCCTTTGCTTCTAAAAGAAAATACCCTGTTTATTTTTGTTTGCATTTCACATAAAATAAAACTGAAGTGCAGAATATTTTACTTTTGTTTTTAAGATCACAGAGAAAGAAGCCCCATCATCTTTTATAGTTCCTGCATGATCTCGGCTTAAAATGAAATGCCTAGATAATGATTATTTTAAAATAAAAACCCTACCCTAAATAAAGGGAAAATTATTCTAGCACTGTATATATGTATGTATAAATGAAAACCAATTACTGAATACAAATAAGAGCGGTAAGAAATATTTTTCCCAAAGCAGTTTTCTATTCCCTAACCAAGTCATGAAAAGTGTTGTCTCTCCACCCCTAGTTTTATATTGCTTCTTTAACCAAAACAAAGAGAAGAGAGATGAAAAGACTGAGGGGGAAATGGTAAGTTATTCTTGAAGGTAATGCTATCAGGGCTGTTATCACATCACTGGCAGGGCAACAAGAGCTATCAATGTGCATTAGTTGTGCTCTGAGTGACATTTGGTGCCTTAAAAAAGCTGAACAAAGTTTGTCCTAAATTAACAGCCACATTAATGATAATTGAATACACTGTGTGATCTCCTGTAATCAGGCAGAATTCTTTGCAGGAAATTATAGACACACCCTTCCGACACCCCTACACTAAATAACCCCTACTCTGGGAACAGCCCCATAGAGTTTAATGGGCCTCCTGATGGAACAAGGTGCTACTCAAATTGAGTAAAAGTATCAGAATCTGGACCATACGAACTGGTCTGTATGTGCTGAGCCCAGTGATGGCCACAAATATGCCAATGGAACATCCATATACATGAATAGGAGCTAGGCACGTGCCTATCTGTGGGCAGAATTGATACCTTTGAATACTGAATATGAACATGGTCCTTAATGCCCTAAACAGGTACTTGCAGAGAACTCCATGTTTTGTGAGCACGATGGCTCGTTTGCACTCTGCATGCACATTTCACAGGCATATTTTAGCTCTGAAAACTTTGCCCTAAATAGTTCTTTTTACTCTCACACTATGTTTTGCAGCTGTGAACACGGGAAATGTCACATATAAGAAAAAATTGTTCTGCACAAATGTGTTTACATGTGAGACATTATTTTCACATCGTTCTAATCTGTTTTGCTCTCTCCCAATAATATTATTGTTTAGCACAGACTGTAACACTTCTTGGCATTTATTTAAGGAGTGATACTACAAGAGAGTAGGTATGTTTTAGCCACAGGGGCCAAAATTTATAATCTCACTTTCCTCTGCTTTTTCAAAGTGCATGCACACTTCTGCATGTGTTTGACTTGCATATATGCAAATAGTGGCCCTGATTCAGGACTGCATTTAAGCATGTCCCATTGAAACCAATGGAGCTTAAGCACATATTTAAAGTTAACTACATGCTCAAATGCTTTCCTGAACTGGGGTAATTGGTTTCTGAGACACGCATAACAACATGTATATATGAATCCAGATTTGCTCTTTGGGGGCTACAGACATTGTGGACATATACACATGTGTTGGCTGCTCTCTTAACTGACACCCAGGGGATTGGACAGGGCACTTCCACAGCTAAAAAGCGCAAGCTGCTACAGCTTGCGCTAAGGAGCCAAGCTTCTGTAGTGAGAGGCAACAGCAACTCATATCATCTGTGGAGCAGCAGAGATGAGGCCATGTAACACAGTTACCAGTAGCAAGCTTACTCATGCACTCCTCGAAATCTGACCCTCAAGGTCTATTGCCCCCTGCCACGGTGCGTGTAACTTCAGTTAAAGTCGATACCAGCCAGGTGTGCGTAGGGAGAGTAAAATGCACACACCACTAATTCATTGAATCCGTAACAATATTCAATAAGTGTTCTCTCTCAGTCGTTCAGAACCAAAGGCAGTAGCCAGGACCACATTAAACATCCTTGGCCATTTATACCTGGCAGAGAAATGGCACCCCGTAGGATTCCGATTTAGCCATTCTAGGCATTCATTGCATCCAGGCTTGATTGTTGCAACTCTCTGAACAGAAGTAAGAAACCACCAGTGTGAGAAAAGCGACCGTTGGTTCAGAACACAGAGGGCCAGACCACTGAGACCCTGTTACCCCAGACTCCCCGTTGAAGACCGAACTAATTCCAGATTTTGATCCCCATAATTTAAACCTTCTATGAGAGTGACCAAGTCACCTGAAAGGCTGCCCTCCCTGTGTGTGCTAATGCCCTTTCCCTCCCTTCCCCATCCCCAAGAGACAGTGACAACAGAATCGTCAGCTCCAAGATTGAAATGCGTGTGCACAAGAGACAGCTCTCTCAGAAACCAGGCTGCACCCCAGTGTGTCCCACCTATCGCATGGCGTTAGCACTGGGAGCCCCAAAATACCAGGGTCGATGTTTTCATGCAGTGAATAGTGACTTTGGATTTTTCCATTGTGAGTACCCAACTCAAGACACGCTTAAAGGAACCTGCCTTTCTGAGGCTGGTGCTCAGGACTTGCTGAAAGTCCAGGCAACAGGAAGGTGTTTCAAGGGGAGCAAAGTAACAGCCTCACCATGCAAAGAAGAGCACACAGCATGCTTGGACAGTGATTGGGATTAAGCCTCCTTCCAACTGGGATTCTCTGCTGAGGTCCCTCTCTTGGCATGAGCCACCTGCTGGTGAGTGGGGGAGCTCCCTTAAAACTTTTATCCCAGTGGTTAGGGTACTTGCCTGGGATGTGGGAGACGCCTAGTTCCCTCTACCACCTCAGAGGGAGAAGGGATTTGAACTGAGCATTGCTGCCTTTCAGGTGAGTGCCCAGATATGGGCTATTCTGAGGCAGGGCTCCCTCATCTCTCCTACTGAAACTTTTCCACTGCGGATAAATAATTAAAAAGAGTCATTGGAGCAGTGGGACTGGAGCCTGGGTCTTCTACCGTGGGAGCCACCAGGCTGCAGAGTCATGTGCATGGTCACTCCCTTTCTTTCTGAGCCCATGATTCTGGGATTTAGGTGCCTGAAGTGGCAGTTACGTATTTAAATCCTGTTGTGAATACAGCCCCGGGTTATGAAAACCTTGGCCATCATTTTTAGGTAATTCATAGTAAACAGAAGGGGGGAAAACAGATAGTGAAGATTTCAGTCTGAATCCAGACTCCCATTGATGATAGGTTACTGGGATAGATAACTGGCAATGGTAACTGGGCTAGTCTGGCAATGCCTATGAAGCTAATGAGGGTTTTGCCTCATAAAGGGCGTCTCCTTGCTGCTCTTCTTCTCTAAAGGGACACTGCCAAAGATTTTAGACTCAAAATGTGACCAAATGTCACTTTACATCTCATGTTAGTGCCTTTCATCTGAGGTGATGAAAGCACTTTACAAACAGTCGGTAAGGTTTACATGATCTCTTTGACTTAGGAATGAACGGATGCTTTTTATAGATGAGCACGGGTGTGTGGTGACTAGGGTGTGTACAGGGGCAGCTCCAGGCCCCAGCACGCCAAGCGCATGCTTGGGGCGGCATGCCGCGGGGGGCGCTCTGCCGGTCGCCGGGAGGGCGGCAGGCAGGCAGCCTTCGGCGGCATGTCTGCGGAGGGTCCGCTGGTCCTGCGGCTTCGGTGGAGCCACGGGAACAGCGGACCCTCCGCAGGCACGCCTGCGGGAGGTCCACCAGAGCCACGGGACCAGCGACTGGCAGAGCGCCCCCTGCGGCATGCCGCCGTGCTTGGGGTGGCAAAATGTCTAGAGCCGCCCCTGGGTGTGTATGCTCCCCATTCGTGTTTTCTATTCCTGGTTCCTGCTCCCTAAACTCAGTGTTCTTGTTGCTGTTTAAGGCTGTGTGTTGTGCATAGCATTGGTGTGTGCAGTTACTCTGGGCTCATTGCTACATAAAGTATCAGGGTTGGAAGGGACCTCAGGAGGTCATCAGGTCCAACCCCCTGCTCAAAGCAGGACCAATGCCCAGACAGTTTTTTACCCCAGTTCCCTAAATGGCCCCCTCAAGGATTGAACTCACAACGCTGGAGTTAGCAGGCAAATGTGCAAACCGTTGAACTACCCCTCCCCTGGCCTACTGTTTGGATGGTCATGTTCTGTTCAAACTGTTGCTGACCTAACTGGTTCATGGTTATTACATGGTTTGATTGGCTTCTGACCTGCATGTCTTGCTTTGTTTTGGGTTTTTTTTTTGTGGTTTTGGATTGCTGTTCTGTAGTGCATCCGAGTGCAACATTATTGCAATGAGTGCTTCTATCTCACAACCCATGCCGCATGCACTTCGTTTGGCTGTCTGGTGGTACTGTATTTGGAATTTTTGGAACTATTTGCAGATCATGCACCTCTCCAGTGCTGCTACGATACCCTCACTGCAGAATTGCTTAGGCTGTCATGGCCTTGATATTTATGATGGACTCCCAGAGTTCAAGTCCTCCTTTGATGTGGCTGTGCAACACCTAAACAAGTATTTCGGCACTGGAGAATCTGTTCTGTTAAAACATGTTTTTGAGCTCGCCAACAACCCAATGAAACCACATGTGAGTTTGCATGTGCTCTGTGGCCATTGGCTCAGGACTGTGAATTTGGGGACGTTATGATAATCGTGCTCAGGGATATTTTTATGATTGGTGTAGCGGATGACTGACTGGACAAACTGTTACTGCTGAAGATACTAGAATGCTAACTTCTGATGCTGCGGTGGCTAAGAGTGATGCATTTGGAAGGGCTCAGGCTGAAAGAGGTTCTTTATCTCAAACTGTTGCTACCTTTGTGTCTACACTTAAACTGTCAGCTGTGTCTCCTACTTCTGTCACCCAGAGTCATATGACACTATTTATTCCTGTCCCATGGCCACAGCAGCCAAAGGTGCCAGCTCCTCACTGTTTCCAGTGTAGTAGTACAGGTCACTTGACCAATTCCTCTGCCTGCTCAGCTAGGGTGGCTATGTGCTGTTAGAGAACTAGTTAAGAACTAGATAAGTTCATGGATAAGTTCATGGCTATTAGCCAGGATGGGCAGGGATGGTGTTTGCCAGAAGCTGGGAATGGGCGACAGGGGATGGATCACTTGATGATTTACCTGCTCTGTAAATCCCTCTGGGGCACCTGGCATTGGCCACTGTTGGAAGACAGGATGCTGGGCTAGATGGACCTTTGGTCTGACTCAGTATGGCCATTCTTATGTTCTTATGCTGGGCTTGTGAGAAGGAAGAACACTTTACGTTAGCGTGCCGTGGTGCAACAGTTCACAAAGCTGAGAGGCCTGAAGTGCATACTGTGAAAATGGAGCCGTGTGAGCCCACCTTTACCAGGGACCTGATATTTCCTTTAGCATGATCTTCTCATGTGTCAAGAAGCTGGAGCTAGGCTTCTGTGTTGTGGAAATTCATGGTACACCACTGAAGTGCATGGTGGATACAGGAGCTGAAGTTAATTTTTTCCTCTTTGGGTTAGTTCACAGTCTGGACATTTGTCTGACTACAGTGGTTATAAAAGCTTGGAATTTGTAAACCTTGCAAACAGCAGGTGAAGAAGCTCTGTGCTCTACAAAGGCAGAGCCTTGACTGCAAACTTTTGCATTATTAAAGGTGTGACTGCAAATGCTTTTCCATCATTGTCCTATGACCTGTGCCTACAGCTTTATATTATGCATAAACTCACATAGGACACCTCAGGTGCGGGTATGCCAGCTAGACTAGAAGGGGATATCCAAAGTATCATTCAGAAACAGCATGATTTATTTAATGGTGTCTGTGTTCTGCCCTTGAGATATGCATATGGATTTGAATGCCACGCCCTTTGCACTGCCTACATATCATGTACCTCCTACACTTGTGGACAAGATCTGAGCAGAACTGCAGCACATGAAAGATAATGGTATCATCTGAGAAGTGGAAGGACCTATAGACTGCAACTCATTGTGATTGTATACAGAAAGAATGGAAATATTTGATTGTTCACATAATACCTACATAGAGGGGAAGTAATTTGATTTACTTATGAATTCTGTGCTACAGAACTCTACCTGATTTAAAATATATGCACAGACCATGAATTCGTATCCTTGCGAGAGACTATAGCTGGATTTCCTATAGAAACCTTCTAAATACTAAAAGGGGAAATTATAATAGGATTCACTTTGTTTCTCTTCTTAGGAATCCAGTATCAGTCTTTACCATAAGACAGACAGACAGAGAGACACACACTTAGCAATTTCCATTTTTTTTTACCGGAGTAACACTCCAAAGATAAACCATTACAGCACAGGTGTTCCCAGGGGCCCTAGCTAGACTAACATCATGAATTAGAGATTTGGTATTTTCCTTTAAAATGAATAACATAACACAGGACCTAAAATATGCCTTTATACCTTATCAAATAAACAGAGGGATAGGGAATTCTGACAACTGGAGATCTACTTTCACGTAGACTTACCCTGAGTATTATATTGATAAATATACAAAACATTTGGCTGTACCATATAACCAGCTGTTTCAGCATCTGCAATACTGAGCACTCCCACAACTTCAAATAAGAAAAAATGGACAATTATTGTAGCTGTTAGGCTCACACACTGTCTTTGGTTCAGTGCCATAATACAGCTCACAAAGACATTTGACCTCCAGTCTACGATTCCTCCTTTTGGTGTTTTCCCTATCTCAATCCCACTGACTTCTGTAAAACTACAGAAAGGGGAATTGAGATACAACCCACAGATCCAGTCTGGGTTACCTCTGGCCATACTACCGTCTCTGGCAGGGCTGGGTTGGATCTGACTGATGCTCAAAATGGCTATTAGTTTTGTACCTTTGACAGAACTCGCTATGATTAGCCAGGAGCTTCCAGCTTGTAATGAAGCGGCTACATGTGTACAGGCAGGAATGTTTGCTGCTAATGAAGCCTTCAACACCAGCTTCGAAACCTTGACTGAGCACGGTTCACAATGTTTTCCTCTCTCTAGTGTGTTGAAATAGCAGCTGTTTGTTTGCGGTCACTCAAGACCCTTTACTGGGAATATTTCCATATCCACTCAGAACAAGTAGAAACAGCAGCTATAATTACAGCAATAAGGTTTGTTGTTGTTCCCCCTGCCCCAAGCACAAAAGAAAAGAAAAGGAGGTTAAACACAGATTTTATTACTCTTAATATGTATGTAAAACATGAGCAGTTTCAATTGCCAACCTTCGAGGAAGTGATTTTCCGTATAAATGGATCCTGGATTTTCTCTTTGGTGGATTACCAATCCGGTTATTGGCAAATATGTGTAGCTGAAAGTTTGCAGCTTTTATTGACTGGCAGCACAACATTTGGGAGGTACTGTATCAACGACCCCTTTTTGGCTTAGTCTCTGCTCCTAAGATATTTCAGAAAGTGATCTCGCAACTCTTGGATAATATCCAGGGTGCATGTTGCTATTTGGATGACATTCTGGTCTTTGCTAAGACCGTTCCTAAGCATAATGCTATTCTGGACCAGTTACTAATCTGACTGCAACAGGCTGGCATAAAGTTGAACGCAGCCAAGTGCAGTTTTGCAAAAAGATGCTGCAGAGTTGTCAGGCATTCTCTGTCTGCTGATGGGGTGAAATCGACACTTGAATGGCTACAAAGTGGTGCTTTGCAAGGGTACCCACAAATTGTAGTCGTCTTTTTCGCTCCTTGGCCTAGCTCAATATATAGGTGGCTATGCCCTGCCCCATTTTAGTACCCTTGCCAAGCCATTTTGGGATGTAACTCAGGGTGAGGGACAGTTAGGCTGGACCAGGAATCTCAAACACGCGGCCCCCGTGGCGTTATTTCCTGCGGCCCGCCATAGGCACCGACTCCGTGGGTGCTCTGAGGTTGGAGCACCCATAGGGAAAAATTAGTGGGTGTTCTGCACCCACTGGTAGTCAAACTCCCTTCCCCCCACTCCCCTTCTCCACCCCAGTGTGCCATGTCTCTGCTCCTCCGCCTATCTCCCAGCACTTCCTGCCACCAAACAGCTGTTTGGCGGTATTTAGGACTTTCCAGGAGGGAGGGGGGAGGAGTGGGGATGCTGCACTCAGGGGAGGAGGCAGAGAAGAGGTGGAACCGGGACGGGCATTTGGGGAAAGGGTTGGAATAGGGGCAGGGAGGGGGCAAAGTTGGAGTGGGGACTTTGGGGAAGGGGTTGGAATGGGGGCGGGGAAGAGGTGGGGTGGGGCAGGGCCTCATGGAAGGGGTGGCGTGAGGGTGGGACCAGGGCAAAGGAGGGGACATTTATGCTCTCATTATAACAGAAGAAGGTGCTTGTTTGACAGCAGAGTTGGGTGAACTATTCAGTCATTATAGCCTTCTTCCTGTTTGTGAATTGTCTGCAAACATACTAAGATTTTTATTAATTGAACTTAAATTTATGCATTGGCTTAACTTCAGCGTCTTAAATAAGGTTCAAATTCAGGCACTCTATTGTACATACACCTCTACCCTGGTATAATGTGACCCGATATAACGCGAATTTGGATATAACGCGGTAAAGCAGTGCTCTGGGGGGTGGGGCTGTTTTACCCCATTATATCCAGCAGTGGGGCTTGGGCAGAGATTTTAAGGGCTGGGGCTTCCCGCAGCAGCCGGAACCCAGGGGTCGTTAAATCACTGTCAGAGCCCTGCCGCCGCTACCCCGATATAACGCGGTTTCACCTATAATGCAGTAAGACTTTTTGGCTCCCGAGGACCACGTTATATCGGGCTAGAGGTGTATTTAAATAGAAATCCTATAGGCTATAAAGGTCTTCTAGTTGTTGTTTTATGTTGTTTTTCTTAAATTCTGACCATATATCAAATCCCGAGATTCAGGATTTTTAAAAAAGATTCCGGAGTTTTAAAAAAGTTAATACATTGACTTTTAATAGTATACTATATTACTCTTCATTTTTTTCATTTTTGACTATACTTTTGTATCGTTGTATGAAAAGGTTTGATCCCTGGTGTGGACTAAAGAAGCAAAGCAGGCTTTTGAAACCCTGTGTCAAGCCCTTTGTTGGATCCAGTCCCATGCTTTGATCCATGGAATCCTGTAGCAATTCAGACTGACGTGTGCAATTGGGGTCTGGCACAGTTCTGCTCCAGGAGAGATGGCTGGTTATATTTGCATCCTGTACTCTCACCCCGAAGAAAGTGAAGTTTTCTAAGGTAGAGCTAGAGTTCTTTGCAATGATTTCTGCTATTATATGCTTCAAGTTCTACTGAGTGAGAAGACATTTCACCTTAGAAGTGGAGCCCTTGCCTATTCTGGGCATCTGTTACAAAGCCATTAATCTGCTGAGTATGAGGCTGCAGGAGTGGGTTATTCAGTTATAGAAATGTGTCTTTGATTTGGTGCATTTCAAAGGAAGATATAATTTACTTGCGGATGCTCTTCTGAGAAATTCTGCTGGGTTGGCTCCCTCCTATGCAGAACCAGCACAGTACACTATCCACTTTTTACTGAAATATATGCCAATTGATTTAGGGCGGACCGCTGACTCCACTCTTCGAGATGCTGAGTCTTTTCTACCTCACCAAAAGGCTTTGTTTCATTTTTTTAAAAATGCAATTTCATGAAAATTGAGACAGTGCTGCAGAATGTTTCTATTTCCATGAATTGGAACATTCCAGCAGAACATTTTCAACCCACTTTAGCTGATAGGGTTGGACTGGGCCAAGGCAGGACCCTTAAACCAGCTCTGTCCCAGGTAGGATGTTTCCTGCATGGGGCGGGGGAGGGATATCATGGCCCTTTCCCACTCTCTTTAGGCTGCCAGAATGGCATAAAAAAGCCTTAGCAGAGTTGAGAATCAGCCCCAATGCTCCCAGACCTAGGTTGACGTGAACTGACAAGGCTCATGTCCAAAGATGTTTTCCCATCGCTGACAGGGTGTTAGGTTGCTTGGCATTTAAGTCAAAACAGCCATTTTCATTCCATCCTTCTTTCAAATACATGTTAACCCCCTCTCCCCTGTGTTTGCTGAGTGAAAAGAAAAATAAAGGCCCCTCAGTGTCTAATATTTCCAAGTGACTGATTCCCACAAAGTGTGCAAAATAATTAAACTATAAACCATTATTTGCCACTGTCCTTTTAACATAATGAATGGCATTGGCTCCTGCTAAATATTTCCACCCAGAATATTGCCAGCTGTTCCCTGAGAACCGGGAGTTTAGGACCATGCTCTGTGTGCTCCGTCTCCGTTACAGAGTTCAGCCCTGGTGTTTAGGATTAGCGCTTTAGCGTTATGTAAGTCTGCTGGTCAATGGCAGAAGTGGCTTTGGAATAAGACTGGTGGAACAGCTGTTTAATACAGTATTGCCTTCCTGGTGCTAGAGAGGCAAATCTCAGTTGTGCTAGATGGAAAAAGTAGTTCATATAGTTCCTAGGCGAGCTTTCTTGTGGAAACACAGCCCCGAGTCATTACAAGCCCATTGCCAGAACTCCAGCCGAAGCAGAGAAGCCTGTGAATAATTATCTGGTCCATCTCTGACAGGTGTCAGTTTGAAGATGAAAATCTATTGTGAATTCCAAAGATTGCAGCGAGATGATCTAATCAGACAAAAGAAAGCCAATGTGTACAAATATCCCTTTGTAACCCCGTCACTTCCCTCGCTTAAGGGCTGATTCTGACACGTGGGGGCTTGTGACAAATTCTGCCATTTGGCTGAAGTGAGAGTGACTTGCCCATTTTAATTAAAAATGTGATTTTTTTTAAAAAAATAGAGCAGAGGGTTTGTATTAACAATTGGGAAGGAATACTGTTTAATTGAGAAACGGATCCTGCTTGAAACTGATTCTTGAGTATGGTATTTAATACTTCCTGCCACAATAAAAAAGAAAATTAATAGACTCAGTGGGAAATCTAGATGACATTTAGCTCTGAGTCAGACTATTATTTTACTCTTGGCATTGATATGAGTCAAAATGAGGCCACAACCGTGAGACATTCTCAGCTCCTTGCAAGTGCCGATTCCCTTTTTATTCCCATGATCCTTGCTTAGAGGCTTCCATTACTCCAGCACTCAATCACAGCAGCAGCAAACTGAGGTAATAAATTGTGAATCCACTTCAGGCCAAACGTGGGTAAAAAATTCATGCAGTTCCTCTATATTTAAATGCACGCCTATTGCTCATATAGAGAAAGTGTAGTTGGCAGGTTATATACCATACAGAAATTGGGCCAGATTGCTTATTAAATGCATTTTTTAAATTAAATATACATTTGTAGGCTAAATCTGCTGCTTATCATACAAGCATCTATTCTATGGAATATGGAGGATGGCCAATTTTGCATTATTTTGAGTGTTGCAACATACTCGACAGGTAAGGGATGGATGAAATACATGAGAGAAAATAAGAACTGACTTGTACCACTTTGCAGCTCAAAATGATCAAATATTTTAGGATTATTTAAAGGGAAGAGAAATAATAGAATAATTATTTATCCATAATATTAAAAAAAGAAAGACAAGGATATGAATGGAAGATGTTTAGGAGAAAAATACAGCATGGGGCTAACTTAACCAGTGTTGTACATGGACACATCTCCATTGATTTCAGTGCCAGTGGTGAATCTTGTCTACAGACTACAGTCAAGGGGAAAATCATAAAATTGTCCCTCCTCAAGGTAAAGCAATACAAGGTTGCAATCCATGTGCCTAGGATTCTGGTAAGAACTGTAAGTGCTACAATAGCATGAGGAAGGATATTATCCTGAGGTTTAGGCCCTCGTCAAAGCACTTAAGCAATCAAACTAAAGTCAACGGGACCACTCGTATGCATAAAGTTGATCACATGCTTAAGCATTCTGATGAATCGGGGCCTTACAAACTAAGGGTCAGTCCTTAGCGTGTCAGTGAAACATTTGCCATCAAGATTTAGAGCATCCAAGTGGTTATAAATTTACCCGGTAAGCTGTTCCAATGGTCAATATCCCGCACTGTTAAAAAGCCCCACCTTTATTTCCAAGCTGAATGTTTCTAACTTCAACTTCCAGCCATTCGGTCTTGTTATGCCTTTGCCAGCTGAAGAAGAAAGAATTGCAAAAGAAGAAATCCTTGTCAAGGGGGCTGGTTATTGACTAGGAGTGTGGCTGGTGAGACAGAATTCTTGAAATGGGTCGGAGTAATTCAGGAGTAAATATGGCCTGAATTGATGTAAAAAAAAAAAAAAAAGTGAGTCCCCAAATCTACTCTACTTCTATGAGTGCTTTACAATTTGGGGATCCCGTGGAAAAGTGGCCTCAGCTGGGTGATCCATTCAATCTTATCTCAAACCACCACTGTGTGTATTGTTTCTGGATATAAGTTGGATTGGTTAGAATCTCTGGCACTGTTGTGAAGTCCCAGGTACGGGGCTGGTTTACCATATAATAAGAATTATTGTCCTGCATGTGGCATTATATAGGAGTTTACACTTCCAAACCATTTATAGCCATGATCTGATTATCCTCACAATACTCCTGGGAAGTGTGTAGATAAGTAAGATTAGCTCCAGTTTACAGTGAGGCAACTTGTGCAAGGTCATGCAGCAAGGCAGTAGCGGAGTCAGGATTGTGACGAGAGAGTGTCCCTGACTCCCAATCCTGTCTTCCTTTCTCTAGACCCCCTCTGCAGTACGTTGGCTGAGCCACCCAATGGAATCCACATCCCTGGAGAACAGGATCCACAAAGCCAGCACACTAGGTGGGAAGCCCCCTCAGGTAGCCAATAGCAGATGCCAAGGAGAAGGGTGTGTCTGAAGCCCTGCCCCGCTCAGGAAGTTAGGCAGCTATGTCCTTTTGTGGATTTGGGCACAAGTCCAAATGAGACTGGTTGTGCCATGTAGGGAGTTTGCTATATGAGCAATGCCACAATAAGAGTATAAAACAATGTTCTGGAACACAGATTGTGTAGCATTGTACTAGCTTTATAGCTATGGTGGAAATTCATTTTTTAACATTTATATCACTCTTGTTTGGTCAATTTTTATTTGTAGCCATCAAGTTGTTTGAGTAGGTAGCCCAGATCAAGCTTCCTGTAGCTGCAGAAACTAGAGGACTATCCCTAGGAAATGGACCAGGAAACTCAATTCTGAAGGTCCAGCTGGAGAAATATAATTTGAATCTGGGGGGCGGGGAAGGGGAACATACAACATCAGCGGCAAAAGGGCTTTTTTTTACTAACTGGGCTATTTCATTACAGAGCCTATTTTTTCTTTCATTTTCTTTCTTAAATAGATATCCAGCGACAATGCTGAGAAAGATTCCAAAAAGCTAGGAGGTTGTTCGTTTTTTGTTTTTTGTTTAACCCTTGACGCACAGCAGAGAATATTTCAGAGCAGCTCTCTGAGCTGACTTGGCATTTTCAGGCTGTGGAAACCTCATCTGACTGCCAGGAAGAACATCTCAGTTATAGGGCTTGTGTAACACCTGGCATGTTTCACTCTGCTGAGGGGAAGGTCTCCTGTTTCAGAAGTCAGTCACATTTAGCAGAGGCTTGAGCTCAGTTTTGCAAAGAAGAGAGCTTTTGTCCCAGCAATCTTCTCTCTGAGGCGACCTTTATAATCTGATAGTCTCTGAGGTTTGCTAATCTGGGGTTTCGTCAGTAGTAGATATCATGTGTCAGCAATCCTAGAATTGTGCAGCCCCAATTTAAAATAATTGTGCTGAAGAAAAGATAAGCAATTGTCTCCCACTGTAGGGTTTTAATAAAACTGGTGTATGATAGGGCAAGTATCCAAACCAATTACAACCTAATTGACCCTCTTAAGAGTTCCTTCTTATCTCAAAGCTCATTCTTCGGCAGTCAGGCTCATGATATCTTGTGGCTTGGAAAGCATAGTTCTTAATGACCCATTATCTATAGCATTCCTGATCCAGATAAATAAATGCAAGCCCACACCTCTTAATGGATGATGGATTAGAGTTACATTGGGCAAAATTGGCTGGCAAGGTGGAATCAATCCGTTAAAGCTTAGTGAAATGAGTAAGTTAGAGGGAATCTGAGTATATTCCCTTGACATGGGAAACAATTTAGACAAGAGGAATCCATTGTTACCAATTTAATACTTCTTGGAGTATGAAAAAGCTTTCAAGAAATAATTATTCTCTCTGTATTCTGTAGTAACAAGGAAACAGTAAGTCACTGGCAAGCTGAAGTCACCATTTTCTATTAAGTATAAATGGTTCATTCAGTGTTAATGGCTGCAGGAAATAGAGCTGAGAGTAATGGGAGTTCTATGCTAATCTGCTCAGGGAGCGATTGGTGTCATGCCACTCTTAGCACACCCTCTGCTGGTCAATCCAGGAGGAGACAGTGTCAGCTTCAATGGAATCTGGTTTAGTCACCGTCTCATATGAGAGCAGGATCATAGCCAGCAGTGATAGGTAAGGACTCTGGTAAATAGGAAATACACACACAGGCACTGTTTACTTTCAAAGCGTAATGATGAAGGCTATTGTATAATAGCCTGGGCTGAGAGAGAATTGGACAGTGAGTATTGGAAACAGGTAGATTAATCTATCCAAACAGCATGTGGTAGTTTAGCTGGCAATGTGTTTTGAATTCAAAAGAGATTTTACCTTTTGCTCCTGGGAAAAAAAACAATAATCTATTTTTCTACAGGTAATGATGCCTCCTACTCCTAAAGGCTAAGATGAGATCCAGCATATCATAGCATCAAAAGCAGAGATGGATGGGCTCATCAAAATGTCTGGGTTCATGGAGCATTTCTGAGTACCTTTCTCCAGACTGAATCTATTTTTAGGTTCAGGATTGCTTCATTTGGGAAGCCATCTTCCTCAGTCAGGCCTTGTGCTGTGTTGTTCAGGTATGGAGATCTTGCATTTAATAATTACATTATTTTTATTAAAACATCAAGAAGAGTCAACTAGCTACTGTCTTTTCTGCCCCTGCAGTCCAGAACCCAGTCTTCCAAACTGGAGGCTGACAACTGGTTTCTGCAGCTGCACCCCACATCTTTACATATCAATAGCAGCTTCACATATTCCCCTGCCTTTCTTTTCGTGACCTTTCCTCCAACCAGCTGAAACTGGTCTATCTCTTCAACTCTCTTCACAATCCTTAGATAGTTCTCTCTGACAGCCAGCCGGGCTTCTGTCTCTTCTGATTGTGACTCTCCATCAGGGCTCTACCCTCTTCCCTCACCGAGGGCTGCCAGGTGTCCAGTTTTTGACCAGAACGCCCGGTTGAAAAGGGACCCTGGCAGCTCCAGTTGGCGGTGCTGTGGGTCTAAGGCAGGCTAGTCTCTACCTGTCCTGGAAGCGGCCAGCGGGTCTGACACCTAGGCAGGAGGTCAGCAGGTCTGGCACCTAGTTCTGCACACCGCAGCCAATGGGGGTGGCGGGAGGGGGGTGGCGCAGACTGCGGGTGAGAGCAGCGTGTGGAGCCTCCTGGGCCTGAGCCTAGGAGCCAGACCTGCTGGCCGCTTCTGGGGCGCAGCATAGTGCCAGGACAGGCAGGAAGCCTGCCTTAGCTCCACTGTGCCACTGACCAGGAGCCACCCCGAGTCCCAACCCCCTGCCCCAGTCCTGAGCTCCCCAAACCCCAAGCCAGCCCCACCCCAGAGCCTGCACCCCCAGCCAGAGCCCTCATCCCCCCTGCACCCCTACTCCAGCCGAGAGCCCCATCCCACACCCGAACCCCTCATCCCTGGCCCCACCCCAAAGCCTGCAGCCTCAGCCCAGAGTCCATACCCACTCCTGCACCCCAACCCCCTTCCTCAACCCACAGCCCCCTCCTGAACCCTGAATCTCTTGGCCCCACCCTGGAGCCCCTCCTACACCCCAAACCCCTCATCCCCGGCCCCACCCAGAACCCGCACCCCCAGCTGGAGCCCTCACCCCCTCCTGCACCCCAACTCCCTGCCCCAGCCCAGAGCCCCTTCCCACACCCTGAACCCCTAATTTCTGGCCCCACCCTGGAGCCCATACCCCCAGTTAGAGCCCTCACCTCCTCCCTCACCCCAACCCCCTGCCCCAGCCCAGTGAAAGTGAGTGAGGGTGGGGGAGAGCATGTCACTGAGGGAGGGGGAATGTAGTGAGTGGGGGGTGGGGTCTCAGGGAAGGGGTGGGGCAGGGGGCGGTGCCTCGGGGAAGGGGCAGGGCTAGGATGTTTGGTTTTGTGCGATTCGAAAGTTGGCAGCCCAACCCTCACCTTTTAAAGATCCTTTGAGCTGTGTGGGAAGTGGCTTTTCCATCTTGTGAATATTTTTGAGAGTTCAAAACATTTTCCTGTCTCAAATTGGGATGGGTAACAACAACAGTGTAACAAACCTGGCATAGACCGTGGGTACTCGGACGGCTAGTCTGTGCCACCACGTCTACAGTGCTGTAGTTACCCATGCTAGCTAGATTAAAGCCAGAGTGGGTACGCCTGCCTGTACTACAATCACCTCTTCCTTTACAGTATAGGCATCCCTTCAATGCTCATGTAATTCTAATAATCTGGATTACACTCCTTCCCTGAACTCCCCATGGGCAGAGTGTCTCAGCGCTTTCTGTTATTCAGGCCTGTGGCTAAATGTCTCACTTTGGCCCTATATTTCTTGCCTGGCTGACTCTTGCATAAGATGGAACACATTAAGCCTCTGCCTTGTCTTCCATTAGCGACGGTATTGTTTCCAGTTCAGTAACAGCCTTAAATACGTAGTCTCTTTGTTAGCCAGTATATAACGCCCCAGTGGATAACACTGGGGGATAGGGAGTTTCAAAGGTTCGGGTGCTTTCAAGGGTTGATTGAGAAGCATCCATCTATTTGCTGCTAGGTATGTGAGGAAGCTTGTAATACTACGTTTGCTTTTCAGTCATTACCTACCACAAAATTACAAGCTTTCCACTTCCTGACAGGTTATGTCATATGGCACCTGCACTGTTATTGCTTGGCTTGTCTACAATTGCTTTTTGCACTTCTCTCTTGTCCCAACACTTCCAATTCCAAATGGGTCACGTATCGTCTCCTGCTCGGTGTTATTTGGACAGGAGAGCTACTGCCTTGGGGCCTTGAAGTCAGAGAGGTGACTCTGGGGCCATCACCTGCAATATTTAACTGTAGCCAGCTGCAGTTTAGAATGAAAGCCCTTCCCTCTCCAAACTCCCAAAGGCAACCCTCAAAGTACGGTACTTCTCCAAAGCGCATGAAAGAGCTCCACAGGGAATAAACCCTCATCACTTTGCACCTCCAAGCACATCTCTGGGTGTTTTTAATGTTATCATTCCTTTCCCGTAAAGGTTGACCTCTGGCTGTTAAAGCTGTCAGAATCACGCTTGGCAGGCCTTCACTTTGCAGGCATTGTTAGCAGAATCCCACACTCATGGCTTCTGGGAATCCTTAATGGACTTAATGGCAAAGAAGAAAAGGGATTAGGACGCAGATGAGTCACCACTGTGTCTAATCAGTCATGAATTTGGCTGGCATTTTCAAAAGAGCCTAAGGGGTTTAGGTACCCTACCTCCTCCGAAGAAAGTGTGTTGCTCTGTTAGCCAATTTTTTTTTTGCTCACTTGACATTGGATTCCAACTTCATACAAACATGCCTTGCAACGCAGCTCGTATGTACATTTCCTTCATCGTAGAAACATGTGTTCACCCCTGTATTTTTCAAGACAATTCTTCATTTGAAATTTAGGAGTGGGCCCTTCTGGGTGCCTGTAACGGCACCTAGCCCAATAGGGCCTTGACTCTGATTGAGGCCGGGGTGCTGCTGTGATCTACAACACAATCATGAGGATTTTGTTCATTTATTAATGAGGCCCCTTGTATAGTATGACTATGACTTATAAATATTCCAGAGTGGGATTGTCAACATTTGAGTAGTTGGGTGCTTAGTTCCTCTCACCCTACATTTCTCCAAGAGGAACTATAGTCTCAGTGAGGAACACATTTGGTTCTCTAGCTCTATGGGTATGTTTCACATGACGAGGGATTTGGCCTTTGTGCTGGACTGGGTGCAAGATCAAGCAGTGTAATGGATAAGTTGATTACCCATCAAGGAAATGGGGCATTCTGATGCCTGGCGATAACAGAGCCATGTGGAGCCCCTCCTCTAAGGGTGCCTCAGGTCTCCTCCCTTGTGCTTGCTAATTGGAGTGGCTTCTCCCCTGATCTCAGCATCGGGTGTCTCTAGTCTAGCTCAGGTGACTCCTCTCTGTGCCTGGGACACAAGGGGCACTGTCCTTGGAGAAAATAACTAATCCTACTACTTTCTGTTAACAAGGAGTAAGATGCAGCACACAAACAATAAATTGTACCAACACAAACCCCTACAAATGAAATGCCACACTCAGAACTAACAATATAATGCAGGGAACTTTACTGGGGACAGGAAACAAAGGCTCTAGGGAAGGAAAGGATTAAGATGAACTAAAATACTAAAAGATCAACAAACTAACAAATCCCCCACCTCCCTGCTTTCCCCAAGGCATGCAACCCTACCAACACCTTCCCTAGCACCTTTCCAGGCAGATGGCACAGCCCTGTGATGAATGCTGCAGAACTGTGAAGGTTGGCTGGCTTCCACAGAAAGAAAGGCGTTCCCTTATGGTGTATTCACTTTGGAGTGAGGTGGGGTCCTCTCCTGGCTCCCTGGTCTGGAGTCCTGGAGAGGTCTTGGCTGGCTGGGTTGATTCTCTGCCCCCCTGATCGCTGGTCTCCACAGAGCTGGCACTCCTTGCTCACATGCTAAATCCCCCCATAGTTCAAAGTGTCCGAAGTCCCTTTGTGTGGGGTTTAGAATTTGCCACCTTTCAATTTCATTTAATGTCCTTTTGCTCTTTATGTGAGACAGGGAGACCAGAAGCTCCTGATCTACTGTCTCTCGACCATTCATGGCAATTAGAACTGCCTGACAGTTGTACTTCCTATTACCAAATCTCCAGGCTGACCTCAGCTCAGAAAATTCTGGGCTGGTGCAGGATATGAGAGGCACCATACAATGACAAGACTGTTGCTGGCTACTCCTCAGATAATGTTTGATAAGTGACTATGTAATCCAGTCATTTCTGCCTAACAAGGAAGTCCTGCTGTCATTGAGAACCAAGAAAACTCCTGACTTGATTGAATGAACTTATGTTTTTGTGGTTTTGCAAGAATATCATAAATTGAGCAGTTTGCCTTTGACCAGGTTTGCTTCTTCAGCACCCCCTTTGGGTTCATAAGGATACAACTTACCCAGGCATGGGGTCTTTGCTGGTTGGCCACTACCTCTCCTGCGGTCCAGTGGTAGCAGTGCTTTAGCCTTCCACCAAGGCACAGTTCAGTCCCACTCCTCCCTGGTGTTAAAGTCCCCAAAATCAGGCAAAACCACACTAAGAACAGAGTCATCCAGCAAACCTTCTCTTCAGGACCCTTCTGTCAATCACCTGTACTTGACCCAGGGTCTGGCTAGGCTCGCCCAACCAAGAAGCAGGTCTAGTAATGGGGCCATTTGGGTCCACAGGTTCTCATGAACTCTCTTCTTGCCACTCTGGGGCCTGTCTGCCCCATCACAGTACAAGTATACCTACCATCTACAACTCAAGAATTGCTTTACAATCAATAAGGAAGAACTTCCCCATTTATCACATTCTGTTTGCATTAGCTCCAGAATGTATAGCACGGGCAACAGGCGAAAATGTTGGCATTCATGATGGATAAGGACGAAAGGAAAAATGTGTTGGTGTTATTTATTTTGTATTAGATTAGCAGTGGCCAGAGGCCCCTCCACCCCAACTGAGATCACAAGTCTGGTGCTAGGTACTGTAACATAGCAAGAGCCAGCTGCTTCCCCCAAAAAACTTAGTCTAAATGGACAGGCCAGACAAAAGATGGGAGAAAGGAAGTGTTGTGATCCCCATGTTGCAGATGGGAAACTGAGGCAGCAGAGATTGATTAAAGGCCAGATTTTCAAAAGGTTCCTGTTGTTCTCAGGGGGAGATACACACTTTGAAATTCTGGCTTTCACTGACTAGCCCAAGGTCACAGGGAGTTCCCTCTGGCAGTACCAGAAATTAAACCTAGATTGCCTGACTCTCCACTGAGTGCTGGGACAATCCTTCCTCTAAAGGACTAGAGTTCTGTAAAACACTAGTCTGAACTGGTTCTGTGCAGCTGAATGAACAGGCCAGTTCTCTAGCCTTCTTGTGCTGCTGAATTTACCTTCTTAATCAATCACTGATTTTCCTCTGGGATCATTAATCATTTTTTTCCATACTCAATGAATTCTTTTTTGAATTTCCAGCAAAGACATATATCGTCTAGGTTCATCTACATTCAGTAAAGGACAACTAAAATGATTAGGGGTTTGGAACAGGCCCCATATGAGGAGAGATTAAAGAGGCTAGGACTCTTCAGCTTGGAAAAGAGGAGACTAAGGGGGGATATGATAGAGGTATAGAAAATCATGAGTGATGTGGAGAAAGTGGATAAGGAAAAGTTATTTCCTTATTCCCATAATACAAGAACTAGGGATCACCAAATGAAATTAATAGGCAGCAGGTTTAAAACAAATAAAAGGAAGTTCTTCTTCACGCAGCGCACAGTCAGCTTGTGGAACTCCTTACCTGAGGAGGTTGTGAAGGCTAGGACTATAACAGCGTTTAAAAGAGAACTGGATAAATTCATGGTGGTGAAGTCCATTAATGGCTATTAGCCAGGATGGGTGAGGAATGGTGTCCCTAGCCTCTGTTTGTCAGAGGGTGGAGCTGGATGGCAGGAGAGAGATCACTTGATCATTACCTGTTAGGTCCACTCCCTTTGGGGCACCTGGCATTGGCCACTGTCGGTAGACAGGATACTGGGCTAGATGGACCTTTGGTCTGACCCGGTACGGCCGTTCTTATGTTCTTATGTCCCCATTCTTTCCTTTGGTAGATTCCAATTGGATTAGCGCATATTGTGGTAATAAAGTCAAGTATTCTGGCAGTGAATAAAAACCACTGTTGCACAGGAAGTCACTGGAACAGCAGACTTAGGCTCCTCTTCCTTTCCTTAATAACTTTGGGACCCTGTGCACTACATTTGCTTATTTCCCTGGTGGGTTCTGAACTCCATTCATCTGTATATGTTCTAACCCAGAGCCCAACATCCATTGCTGGTGGGAACTAATGCAGATTAATGAGAGATGATAGATGCTGGCTGATAGTCAAGTAGTAAACTGAGATAATTGGCGAAAAATGTTGGGAGCCAGTGTTGTAAGGGACACAATTAAGCATTCTGCATGGACAACTCTTGATCTAGGCTGGTATCCTCAAAGAGTTAAAACCTAATCTACGCTTATTTTCTCTGATCGACAGACAATTTTCAAAAGGTGCAGTTTGTCAAGAAGTCATTCCTTTCTTCTTCTGTCTTTGAAACCAGCACAGGCAATTTCCTGCCTGCGATGGCATTCGAGACAGGAGATACCCTTGTCTCTGACAGCAAAGGACATTTGTTTCATCCAAGCTTTTCCCTTATCACTGACAACAATAAAATTGTCAAGAGTGTGATTTGAAACATCAAATTCAGTATGAACTTTTGTGTAAGCAAGGGACATTCGACATAATAACTTTTTCTCCATTCTGCACTGATATATAGGACATATGGATAGACAAATGGCTATATAGACTGATATGTGTCTATATTAACTTATGTACAGACTACAAGCTCATTGCTGGATTTGTGCATTAGGAACCAAGAAGGTTATAATGAAGAGATCTTCTGAATCTAATAATAAATTTCTTTCTGTCAGCAAAGGTTTGAGCTAATAACCTGAAGATTCTTGGAAGGGATAAAAAAATGAAGACAAAGGAATAGAGATGCGGCACAAAGAAAAATCTCTTCTTTTCTTGGCAAATCTTGAAATAATGGCTAGCAAATTCTATTAAGAATTTAAAAAAAACAGAGAAGTTGAATCTGTTTTAATCTGATCCAAAAAAATCAAAACAAGATCTCTAAACTCATCATGGACAGGTGATTTTCAAAAGTGACTAGTGATTTGGAGTGCCTTAATTTTGGACAGTCCAACCTGAGAGACCTTAAAATGGCCTGATTTTTCAGAGGGTGGGCACTTAACGCATTCGGAAAACACGGCCCCTTTACAGTGTCCCAGATTGGACCCAGGCACCCAAAATTATTGGCCATTTTGGAAGATGTTGGCCTAGAGAGCTGGAACAAATGGTTTTAGCTAGTTTGCTGGGTAGAAAAATGAATCTGGCACATGAACCATGATATAAGCTCAGAAGACATCACTCTATCTTACAGAGCACCTCAGCATAATAATACTGGACGCAGGCATTGTGGCCAAGAAAAAGCTAACACTAAGTTTTTCTATCTGGTTGTTTCAGTGGTTTGAGTCTGAAGAAGGTTGCAGTGTCTTGTGTTCTTCAAGCTCTGAATTGCATGGACAGTGGCAAAGCCACCATTTCCAGGATTGCCTCAGGATATAAAATAAGAAATCCCAATAGCAGAAAAGGAAAAAAATAAAGGCTGAAGAAAGCGACTGTGACAAAACCTCTAATGAAAAAATTCCACTTGAGAAAACTTCCAGTGTGTGCTGGGAAATTATTTTAATCCACTCTCAGGCTGTGTTAACTACAAACACTGCTGCTGAGAGCAAGCTGGGTCGGCATCACACAGGTCAATATTCAATACAGAGGACAGCATGTTACATTGCAGAGTTGTCAAACTGTGTGGTTTTATCATGAGGCAGGCGCCCCACCAAAGATCATGAGACTGAGATTAAAAAGCCACAATTATTTTTTATTTGCTTTCTGGCACTGAATACTGCAGAGGTCATGTTTTCTCCACTACCGTAGGGGCTAGGAACTAACTTTTTCTCTTTTAAATGAAAGCTGAGATCCTCACCTAAGCACATGAATGGAGCTTTAATCAAAAAACCCACAAAGTATTGTGAGACTCATGATAAAATCATGAGTTAACAACCCTGAGCAAGGCCTTTGGGATCCTGTTGTGTCACAGGCTGAGATGGCTCTGAATTTGCTGGCATGATGCAAGGACAGGATGGAGAAAGGATCTTTATATGGATCTTTCATCAAGGAGCCCCCACATAGGGGCAGGGACCACAGTTGCAGCTCATATGCCAGAATAATGGCTTTGCAGCAGCCATGTATCTTGTGCCTGGATTGATACCTTCTATAGCACAGACATATATAAAGACCAAGTATTTGGGCATTTTGCGGCAGTAGCAGATTTCACCCATAAAGTTTAAAGCAATTCTCTATTATGGCATCTAAAAGAGCATTTATTATCATCTGAACTATGGTAGGATCCAGAGCCCCCAACTGAGATCAGGGCCCTGTTTTGTTAGGCACTGTCTGGCTGCAATGAAGAACTCACAATCTGACTAGGTGAGCTAGACAAATACAGTGGGAAGTGACTTACCCAAGCTCACAGAGCAGAACCAGGAATAGGACCCAGGGTCTCTGCCTGTTTGTGCTAGTCACCACAATTAGACCGTACGGTGACATAACATATGCAGCCAGACCCCACTCAACATGCTCAGACTCCCCAGCAGGGGGCAGTAGGCAGCACCACCTTCAAAAAGAATGCTTGATCTAGCTTTCCATTCTCCCAATCTCTCTCGTAGCACAAGTGCCAGTGGAAGAAGGGGGCAAAACACACAGCAATGTGATTCTCCTGTTGCAGGAGTATCTGAAAACTTGGGCCCTTGGGCCCACCAGTCGTGAATTTGTGACATTTTAAGTGGAATTGCAGATAAAACTGAAATTTAGAAGGTTATTTTATTTTTTATATCACAAAAATTTTATCCAACAGTAAAATGATAGTTTCTATCATTAGAACTGTGACAGTTAGAATAAAAGTTTCAACAATACTATGGTCTGTTGATTTAAAACTGCAGTAAATGTCAGGAAAGCTAGTCACAGTATAAGAACTATAATATTGTTGTAAAACCTATTGATATACTTTTTCTTTACGCCATTGGTAGGAGAGCTATATTTCAGTTCAGTAATCACAATTTGGCTGCATTTTTTTTTATTTTATACAAGCATAGATTTACCATGCCACTTCTCTTACTTTGCATGATTCCCCAAATGCAACATACTGCCAGGAAAAAAAATTGCTTTGAGGAATAAAATAAGTGAAGTGAATGCGTTATTAGATTTGCTTTTCTCAAAATGTAGATATATACTTCAGGAGTAGAGCTGGCTTAAGTATTAGCGAACAATTTGTCTGTCAATTTAGGGCCCGAGCCAATGCCCACTGAAGACAATGGGCGTCTTTCTATAGATTTCAGTGGGCATCAGACGAAGCCTTTACAGCAGACGTTTAAAGGCATTTAGGTGCCTAAGGATGCAGACAGACACCCACTGGAATTTATAAAAGCTCCTTCGCATTATGGCCCAGACCCTCAAAGGTATTTAAGCATCTAACTTGATCAGAGTCGATTTGAGTTAGGTGCCTAAATATCTTTGAGAATGTGGGCCTATACCTTGAAAAAACTGGTGCCTTGGTGCCTTTTTCTGTTTCCTAAATACCTGTTAACAGATTTTGATTTTTACTAATTTGTTCAGTTATTCAACGGAAGATTCATGTGAACGTATTTCAGCCCATTTGCGAGTTAGCTCGCAAATGGTCACCTGTGACTGCTTTGAGCGTGTGCTGTTTGCAATTTGCTGTCTGGGCTTGTTGTGGGGTCTGTGTACCCCCTGCTAGCCTGGTAACCAAAGGGTTGAATACAGCATCTGCCCACAGGCCCAGCCAGAGCTGATTGGCAGCTTCACTGCAACTGAGGAGAAAAGAGCTACAGGGCAGGCAGGGCAGCTACCAGACAGCCTGAGGGCCAGTGAGGGGACCCCTCCAACAGGCTGAGGAGAAGTCACCAAGTGTGGCAGCGCCTGGAAGAGGGAGAAGCTGAGGAAGATTGCAAAGGGAGGCAGTAGCTCAGGCAACTGTGGAGGATTGGTTGCTGTCTGTTCCCCAGCTGGAGCCCCGTGGAGTGGGTGGGACTGGGTTCCTCTACTTTCCCCCAGCCAGAGAAGAAAGCTCCAAAGCCCAGGAGAATTAAGGCTGATTAACCCCTGATGAACCTGGAACGTGCACTTCCCTAGGGCCTCAAAGGGGAGCAGAGACTCCTGAGCACTAAGCGCAGCAGGGCCCGCTCCTTGACAAGGACTTGACAAAGCAGAGCTGGGCGTGACAGCATGGGGAGGATGGGCTGAGCTGGTGTCACTCACTCTGTGGAGTGCTGACAGCTAAAGATCCCCTGTCCCGTTATCGGGCTGCACAGTCTCCCTGAGGTGCCCAGGAGCCTCGAGGAGAAGGCAGGAGATGGGGGCTAATTGCAATGTCTGCAGGTCAGGGCAACTAAAGAACTCCGGCTCTCCTGGTATCAGGCAGGTGGAGTGCACCGCGGGAGCTGTGTTTACACTCTGCTTGGCAGGCTGGGGCGTGCCGGTTTGGTAGGGCGCCCCTGGCAATGTGCAGCCCTGCACAGCTGCATAAACCTGATGGGCCTCAGATGCAGGAGAATCAGACACTACAAAAATCTATTTCCCTTATAAAGAGGACTTCATTAATGCCACTGCTTGGCCAATAGGGAGCTGGAAAACTGCTATTTCCTCGCTATCTCCGCCATTCGTGATGCCTTGTGCCACAGTCAACACTGGGGACAGATCCTCAGCTATTGTAAATTGTCACAACTGGATTGAAGGCAAAGGAGCAGTGACAAATTACACCAGCTCATGAGGTGCCCTTGAATGACTCAGTGACTGCATAACTGGTCATCTTTGCCTCTGGAATATGTTCCTCAGTTCTAATGCACATGCCGAATGCCTTGCAACTCGTGTGCTCCACTCCACTTCACTCTAAGGATATGTCTACACAGCCAGTCTCAGAGCCCAGATCTCCAGACTCGGGCTTGTGCTAGGACACTAAAAATGGCTGGGTAGATGTTCAGGCTTGGGCTTTGAAGTCTCGGGAGAGGGGTGGGCTTCAGAGCCTGAGCCCAAACATCTACACAGCTATTTTTAGCACCGTAGCATGAGTCTGAGCCTGTAGATGTGGGCTCTGAGTCTCACTGCTGGGGGATCCTGCTTGCTGTGTAGACATACAGTAGACATACAGATTAGGCTATTGAGGGTAAGTTGCAGCCGTTTACTAGAAAAATGGCAGGAAGCTGGAACATGGAGCAGCATTCCAAGGAATATGGTGCAAACATTGCCAAAGGTTTGAAGTGGTATGGAGGGGGTCTAGGTTTCCAATGTGAGTCATCTTAAAAGGGCCTGATTTTCAGAGGGTGGGTGCTTGGTACTTTCGGAAAATCGTGCCCCTTGAAGGAATGTAAAATTGGACACCCCAAAATTGAGCAGCACTCTTTAAAATTCATGGCTTTTGCCCACTAGTAGCATGTTATGCCTTCTGAACTCTGCATCAGAAGGTGTTCTCGGTTGCCTTTTAAAGCACACACATTGGCTTGCGGGGAAAAATCCCATTAGCAAGGTAGATTGTGAGCCCAGGGGAAGAGGTCTTAATCGGTGCATGGTAGCCTGCTATAACAAAGCCCCGAGGGGACTGAATGCCCACGACAGTGGCTGAACTGCTAACGCTTCGTGCTGCAAGGGTGTTATGTTTAATCAAAACAATTTTATTTTTATTTTTGCTTGCTGCAAGTGCACACAATGCTAACAGAACCAGGCTATTTATTGCTAACGTTGGTCTGGCCTGCAGAAAACACTTCACAATGAGTAATAATTGTAATGCTACACCCCTCGGTGCATCATCAACACTGGGGCTCAAACCTGGGATCTCTAGATCTAAAAGCACTAGTCTACTGTCCGAGCTAAGAGAGCCAGCTCTGATAGCTGAGCCTGTAGCAGGTTCATCAATCTGAACCTGTGTCCTAGCCACCACCAGAGCTAGACACCAAGCTGGTGTGACTTACATGAGGATTAATATAACTTGCACTTGTATAGCAGCATATTTCACCCAGAAAGATCTCAGAGTGCCTCCCAAATGCTATGGTTCTGTTGGAAAAGACCTTCCTGAATGCAGGCATGGGGATTTGAACTATAGCGGGGAGGTCTGTTGCAGGGAGACCTCTAATGGCTTTAATTCCCTACTCTTGTCTTGAAGATTTGGTGATTGGGGCATAAAACAATGCCAAATGTCAGTTTCACATACACACTCTTTGTCTGATTTCCTCTTCCCTCCGCTGAAGGGCAATACAAAAAGATGGGCTCAAATTGTGAAGGTCAGATCCAGCCAGAATGTTCCCTAAGTTCAGTGAGGTTCAGCTTTGGGGTTCTGCTCCAGGATGATCTTTTACAGCAAGCATCAGACCCACAACTGAAATGGATGGATGGACGACAGGAGCATGCTGTGTTTCAGTGTGGGAAGGGGATATTTTGGCCAAGAACCTTGGCCTATGAAAAGTGTCATGGAATCAAGAGTTCAGAAACCAACTGTGAAGTTGTGCAGTCTATATGGGTTTATAAAAATATGGTAATAAGTGAATATAATGTAACTGAAATATGCTTCATGCAAAAGGTCTCTTGTAAGGTATCATTACAAAGCTTATAATCTACTGAGTGTGATCATCCTATATGTGTAAATGTACCACTCTTGTATCTGGGACTAGAAATATGAAATATAACTCTGAGGGCCTATTGTAATTATGCAAAGTGTGGGCCAGTAATGGTGGTTTGGAAACTTAATGGCTCCCATCAACAAGGACAACTGACTGGGGCTCTGTTTGCAAGCAAGGCTTCCTGTGAGTCAGGCTGGGGGCAATGAAAGCTTGGGGTCTTACAATGACATGTGATCATGTCACATGAACTGGAATCCATCTTTAACCTGGTGCTTTTCCAGTGGGGGGTGGTGGAAACCCAGAGAGAGACAAAGGATTCCCGCCTTATGGAAAAGATATATAAAGAGGTGGAACAGAACAAAGGGAGAAGAGGAGCCATCATGAAGAATCCCCTAGCTACCACCTGAGCTGGAACAAGAGCTGTACCAGGGGAAAGAATTGTGCCCAGGCCTGGAAGGTGTCCAGTCTCTGAGGGTGAGATTATCTGTATTCAGTTTGATTAGACAGAGATTTGCGCATTTTATTTTATTTTGCTTGGTGACGTACTTTGTTCTGTCTGTTACTACTTGGAACCACTTAAATCCTACTTTCTGTATTTAATAAAATCACTTTTTACTTATTAATTAACTCAGAGTCTGTATTAATACCTGGGGGAGCAAACAGCTGTGCATATCTCTCTATCAGTGTTATAGAGGGTGAACAATTTATGAGTTTACCCTGCATAAGCTTATTTGGGTTTAGACCCCATTGGGATTTGGGCATCTGAGTGTTAAAGACAGGAACACTTCTGTGAGCTGTTTTCAGGTAACCTGCAGCCTTGGGGCAGGTAATTCAGACCCTGGGTCTGTGTTGGAGCAGACGGGAGTGTCTGGCTCAGCAAGACAGGGTGCTGGAGTCCTGGGCTGGCAGGGAAAACAGGAGCAGAGGTAGTCTTGGCACATCAGTTGGCAGCTCCCAGGGGGGTTTCTGTGATCCAACCCGTCACACCAACCATCTCCATTCGTCTCAGTGGGTGGTGCTGGGTGCTCAGCCCTTTCTGAAAATGTGGTTCCTCCAGTTAGAAAGCTCTGAATTGGGAGCTGAGCAACTCTGAAAATCTGGCTTCTCTTGTGGGCATCAAGGTCTTTCCTGAAAATCTGGAGCCTAGTGTTCAGGACAGGCAGAGGGGACTTCATTTAAGATCTTGTCCAAAAGATCACACATAGTCAACTTCAAATCTATTTCTGTATGTGTCTGTCACCCAAAATGTTAGAGAACAGGACTGAGCTTTTAGTCAATAACCATTTGGCTTCAAAATGTTGCCAGGCAGCAGTGCTACATTACCTTAATGTTATCTGATTAGCACAAAGGGCACAACAGAGGACGTAAAATGGGAGAGGAGAGATCTGACCAAAGTTATGCCGAGTAGCATAGGATACTCCGGATTTTTCTTAGAGTATTGTTTACATAACCAACCAGAGCCATGGGAAATAGTCCACAGTAAAAGGTGTGAAAGTGGGGCATTAGATGAGTTATAACGGTGGTGGTGGTGAGAATGAAAGTAACTGAGGGGATTGTCTATAGAACAACCATTTTTGCTGTTCCACGTCTGCATTTTACATGGGACCAAGTGCAGCATAACCAGGAAGGTTCTGCAAGCCCTTTAGGTCTGTTGTCTCCATGGCCTACATAATGTAAATGGACCATCACTCTCTCCTGAATCAGATTCTGTTGGATTTTTAAAGGCTTGTTTCAACTTCCTTATTTGGAGTTGCTTTGTGCATTATGAAAGCTTGCAAAGCTCTGTTGCTCTGAAGGAAACTTGCATCTTCAGAATGACCAGATGAGGCTAAATGATGATAAAAGTTACTCAGTTGAGGCTAATGCAGCCTTTTGCATTTGGCAAGCACATGAGTGTAAATGATTACAATGAAACTGGAGAGGGGCAGAGGACTGTCTGCACTTTCCAAAGGACCAGAGAAAGATCTCTCTCTTGTACTCAATGATGTGATGGGAGAGAGACTTCACACGTCTTTGGCAAATATTGGGCAGAGTTCAATTGGTGCAATGAGACCACTTCGCATCTGTGTATCTTGGACTGTGACTTCATTCTAGCTGACACTTCGCATTAATGGGCTGTGATGGCCAGAGGCTGGGTTTTTTAAACCCAAATTCACACACTCTTTATTTCTTCTGTAGTTCAGCACGCAGAAATGCTGGCAAGGCCGCAGCTGAGGTTGGCCCTATTGTGTTAGGTGCTGTACACACAAACAGTAAGACTATCCCTGCTCTGACTTAAAATCTAAATAGACAAGACAGACAAAAGTTAGAAGGGGCACAGAGACGGGGACACGACTTGCCCCAGGGCACATATCAAGCTGCCAGGAAGAGAACTTGAGGGAGCTGAGTTCTAGTTCAGTGCCTTGCACACTGGATCACCAGTTAAGATTGTGCATCATGGCATAATGTTATTTTTTCTGTTTCCTGGTTGGGTGAACTTCCAGTGGGGATATTTGTACACGCAAACTCAATTCACTTTCCACAAGCCTCTCTGCGGGTTGGAACAACTTGGGGGATCTGTGTGCAGCTTATGAATGGTTGTGTTTGATCCGGGGGACTCTGTATATATCTGTCACATGGCAGACTCCACTTCTAATATAGGGCTTGTTTGCTTTCTTTTTTTTTTTTTTTTTGGCTTTTCTGTTGAGCTAAAACCCATGTGGATGATTATTGACAGTTAACACAGGAGGGTCCTAAAACTTCAGTCACCCACTGAGTGGAGTGGAGCACCGTTGGATGAGGAAATGACTACCTCCCAGGGTAATTCCGCTCTTCAAGGCTGAACCCCAGGGAGTGGTAACTCAGCCATGTACCACCACTTGGAGAGCGTCCGATCACCCGATGAGACTGGGAGTCACAAGAGAAAGGGGCCTGAAGGCAACAAAGGAAAAGGTCTCATCTCAGCCATTAGAAAGCACGAGAAGAGATAGTCTGTGTTCTGGAGAAGAAGCCGTGAGCGGGAGAGAGGAAGTATCCTGGACCACCTGACCTAATAGCATACGCTGCTTGAGTGGTGAGGAAACTGAGGCAGGAAAGGGTGTTTGTTTCACTATTTCACCTAGCATTTCTTCTGCTATCTAAAGCGAAAAGCATTTGGTTTTGGAAGCTTTTGCAAAGACTCTGCTTATGTGCTCCATGGCTCACGTGTCTCTGGAGAAGCCAACGCTCTGAGTGCCCACAAGTCTGGCTCTCTGGGAAAGGGTGTGATTAAACAAGTGTGTGAGAGCAAGTGTGTGTGCACGCCCTAGTCCTGGGTGCCTAGAAGCGTGCCAAAGAGAGACCGAGGCTGAAACCTAGTTTGAAAGCACAGGGGCCCCAATATGGGACCCAGACACAGCAGCCTGGTCAATGCCCAGCAGGGGGCGTCTTACCACAGCAGTGATGCTGCTAATTCGATTAAATGTCTGCAGAAAGCACATACACGTTCATGAATATAGTAAATATTTTTGCATGGAGTTCAGATGCAGAATATGAGGTATTTGGACTAACAGAGTGAAAACCAGTCCTAAGGAGAGAGGAGTGAAATATCTTGGGGGAAATAAGGTGACCTGTGGCTCTCCCCTATTTCAGGGATCAAACCTAGGGTTGCCAGCACCGTTAAAAATCCGGTTGTTGGTGGATAGAGGGGGCTGGATCCCAGCAGCCCCTTGGCACATGAGCGGCCACAGAGGCTCTGTGTGCTGCCTGCGCCCCAAGTGCTGACTAAGCAGCTCCCATTGGCTGGGAACCGCAACCAACGGGAGCTGCAGGGGCGGCGTCTGCAGACACGAGGGCAGCATGGGGAGCCTCACTGGCCACCCATGCACCGCTGGGCCACTTCCTGTGAGCTGTGATAAGCACCGCCGGGACCCTGCACCCCAACCCCTACCCCAGTATGGAGTCCCCTCCCACACCCAAACTCCCTCCTGGAGCCCGCACCCCAAACCCCTCATTCCCAGCCCCACCCCAGAGCCCACACCCCCAGCTGGAGCCTTCATCCCTCTCACCAACCCTGTGCCCCAGTGCAGAGCCCTCTCCCGCATGCTGAACCCCTCATTTCTGGCCCCATGTGGCATGCTAACCCTCATGTGGTCCCTCTTGTTATGCCTGTGCCTACACAGACACACACATGCACGTGCTTTTCACACAATGCCTGGGATTACAACCACGCTTTCTTTTAGGCTGGCATCAAGCATGGTTAGCCAATGGGTTGCTCTCTACCATGCTTCATCGCTGCGGTGCCAGTGTGGCTGGAGATCGCTGCTGTAATAGCCCCAGCAGTGTAAGCCGTTCTCCTAACCATGCCATGGCCCAGCAGTCACTGCCGAGGAAGTATGTTCCGGGCTACGCTGCAGAGGAGTCGAGTTGGTATAAGTCACTTCCCTCTCTGTAGTACTGCACACATGGAACGGTTGTGGCATAATGAAACAGATAAAATCTGGATCTAGACTGTTCTCAGTGGTAGAAGATGACAGAACAAGGAGTAATGGTCTCAAGTTGCAGAGAGGGAGGTTTAGGTTGGACATTAGGAAAAAAAATTCACTAGTAGGGTGGTGAAGAACTGGAATGGGTTACCTAGGGAGGTGGTGGAATCTCCTTCCTTAGAGGTGTTTAAGGTCCGGCTTGACAAAGCCCTGTCTGGGATGATTTAGTTGGGTTTGATCCTGCTTTGAGCAGGGGGTTGGACTAGATGACCTCCCGAGGTCCCTTCCAACCCTGAGATTCTATGATTCTATGATTCTAGGAAAATGAAAAGGCCTATGAAGAATCCTCATGCTGAGAAGCAGCGTGATGTAGACCTGAGTTCCCTTTCTGACTCTGGCTCTGCCACTGACTTGCTGTGTGACCGTAGGGCAGTCACGTCACCTTGCTGTGCTTCCTTCCCCATCCTCCCACCCTGTGTCAGTCCTGTCATTTCAGCCTCTAAGCTCCTTGTGGCAGGTGCTGTCTCCTGAAAAGTGTCTGTCCAGCACTTGGCACAAGGAAGCCCTGAGTTTTGTTTGGCACCTTTAGGTGCTACTATAATATAAAGAATTAAGAATGATTTGAAAATCAGCAGGATCTCTCTCTCATATGAGAGGGGCATAGCCACAACTAGATTTATCGACCAGATCAGACCTTTTCCCGAGCGTGCAGAGGCGCTAACGATTGCAACAGGCAGCACAGAGAGGCAGAAGGGACCAGTGAGTAGGGCTGAGACTCGAATGCTGAATCCTACTTCTAGCTCTGCTGCTGGGCTGGGCTGCAGCCACTTTACCGGTTTCCTCCCCGGCTGTTGGCTGTTCAGGACCAGGGTACGAATGCTTCACGGGACGAGACCCGCTCTGGCTTCCTTGGGTCTAACTCCTCAATTAACGTGAGCAATGGGCTCACAAGCTGCCCTTAGGCTGCAAGCCCTTTGGGGCAGGGACTCTCTTACTCGGTGCATGTAGAATGTCAAGCACAGTGGGGCTAGGGCAGAGCTGACCCTAGTATATGGGAAATTGTGGTGACTGCTTTGGGCCCCGCGGGCTGGCGCAACTGGTCCTGGAAGTGCCGGGTCGGTCCCAGAAGTGGCAGATTTGTCACTTCCTCCCTAGGCCCTGCACCCGCCTAGGGACAGCCCTGGTTGGGTTTGGGTTTCCAGGTGCTACCGTAATGCAAATGTCACTACCAAAGGAATGCAGCCTTTGCCATTGGCTCATAAGAGAGTGAGTTTGTACCTGCTGTCTATCCTGCACGATGAGTTAATCACTGTGCTGTAGAGCAGCGGTTCTCAAACTTTAGCAACTCGAGGACCCCCAAGCCAGCTTCTAATTTTCCCTGGGAGTGCTCAGCCCCAGCCCCCCCCTTCCTGCCCTCACTCCACCCGTGCCCCTCCTCTTCCCCACCTCTTCCTGCCCCCTCCCCTGAGCACACCCTGTCCCTGCTCCTCCCCCTCCCTCCCAGTGCCTCCGGGGCGCACCACTGAACAGCTGTTCCACAGTGTGCAGGAAGCAATGGGCGGGAGGGGGAGGAGTTGATCAGTGGGGCCAGCAGCCCCGGACATGACTCGCAGATCCCCTGGATCCAGACATGACTTGAGGACCCCCTGGAGTACCCTCACGGACCCCAGTTTGACAACTGCTGCTGTAGAGTCATCCACACAGGCAATGTCTTGCATTGTGCCCTGTCACAGGTTGGCTGGGCCTTTCCGGAGAGTGAACTCAGCCTTTCCTGTGAGGTAGAAATTATCCCCCAGCTGATCTGACTCTGGTGACTTAATCACAGCTATTGATCCCAGCTATGGGAGGGCCAGGACAGACAACATGGAGAGGGAAGAAAACTTGGGCCTGGATCCTCAAAAGTATTTAGGCTCCTAACATCCAATGAAATCAGCTGAAGTTTGGAGCCTAAATACTTGTGGGCCGCAGTCAGAGCAGGGTGACCCAGGAGAGAAGAGCAAGGGAATAGCCCTCTCTGGGAAGGGCTGGGTCACAGCAGGCTGAAAAAGGCCCACATGGAGTAGGCTTGGCTCCTGTGGGAGGGCCAGTGAGAATCAGGGAGGTCCCTGGGAGAAATAGCCAGAGTCCTGGGGAAGGGGAGGTACTGGATACCTGCTGGGGAGAAGTCTTGGGAGGCAATGCTCAGCCAGCAGAGCATAGAAAAGCTCTGCAGGGCCTGGGAACAGGAGTGCAGAGCAGGGAAATTTGGAGGTCAGAAAGACTGTCCATCTGTTTGTCTGGACTTTTGGTACCCCAGGAGGAGACTGAACTTAAAAGGTGACCTGGACACAGGGCTGAGCCATGGAAGATGTAGACAGAGACAGGCCACTGGGGGGCAAAAAATGGTCAACTGGGGCTCTACAGACAAATATCTCTGCAATGGCACATTCTGACAGCAGGGGGTGCCATGGCAGCCAGTGGAACTGCTTACACCCCCCCTCCCCACACACACACATTTTGTGTGTGGCAAGGGGAGGGAGGGACATAAAACAAATGTATCTAGCAGTCAGCAACCGCTGCAAAAAAACAACAACTCCAGACCACCCCATGCTCCCCCGCAGTCAATGAGCTGAACTGTGGAGAACTAGAGTAGGTTAAAAATACTTTGAAACCTCTCCAGTGTTAAAAGGAAGTGCTAACCTGTTGTGCAAACCTTTGAGGAAACTGAAGTAACACAAGTGCCTTCTACCCACCATGCCCAAGGATTCCTTCCAGCATATCTGTGGTTTTGATTTGTTAGCGTGTTGCTCGTGAAAGGTGTGCACATAACGAAGGACTAGAGAGAAACTGGAACCACACTGTGACTTAGATTTTGAGTGATATAAATACTGTTACAGGCGCTGAAACAAGTGTAAACACTTCAAATTAGCACCCGCTTTGTTTGCTGCCAAGAAGAAGCATATTATAGTTGGCAGAAGAATTAAGCAACATTGTAGCGTTAACACCCAAAGCCAATGCAAGACAAAAGCTATAAGTAAAACCTCCACCTAGGAATGCAATAATGTTCCTTTAGGATATATCTAACTATCGGGCTATCCCCCTGAAATGCACTCGGTAACTCTGGTAGGTACTTGCGTATTATGATGATGGATGTGGGAGAAGGTAGCACCATAAAATACAATGTAGAACTGAGGATGGCCAATCATAGTAAGATCTGTCTGACATTGGAATAACCAGAACCTTATTTTGCCTGTGTTTGTGGGGTGCATATTCTGTGCCCTCTCATTATTGGAGGCTAACCTATAGGTCTCTTGGAAGCCTTTTAGGATTAAGTTATGAGAGCATCACTCCGCTGCATTTGGCATTTGCCAATTAGCACAAATCAAAACAGAACGGAGGGGAGGACAAGACAATTGTGTGTGTGTGTGTGGGGGGGGTGATTGTGAATGAGCTTTGGATTCTTTAAGGTATTGGTTCAGATCTGGCCCAATTACGCTGGTGGTAACCAAATAGGATTACTGCTGTCTGATGACTGTTCAGTGGCTTACTCTATTTGAAATAATATGGTGGTCTTGGACCACTTCCTAGGAGTTGCATCATAAAACCACTGTCACCTTGATCTCTCTGCTGAAAATACCCACCAGAGGTCTAAGATCAGCTGGACACAGTAAATGAACCAGGTCTCATGGATGATCCTTCAGATCAAGGCTGAGGACCTCTTAGGGGGGCAGGGTACCTCTGACCCACCTTCTGTTAGCACAAGGAAGAACTCTGCCTAAAGCTGCTAAGTTAATTGTGCTGGCACATGTGGCTTGTTAACTACCATAAGGGTATGAGAGAGATGAGCATGTCCCTTTGAACGGAGGCAATTGGAGGGGCAGAGACAGGGAAATCCTGAATAGAGTCCTATGAAGAACCAGACTTGGGAGAAAGCAGAGTCTGAGGTAGTTCTGTGAGTACTGTAGGAATTACCACTAAAGCCAAACCCAAGGAGAAGAACTGATAAACATTGCTTGTAGCAGGGTGGTAATGTCACCTGCTAACAAGATGATTAACTGAAACACGGCTGCTTATAGAACAATGGGATCTCTGATATGTTCCTGCTATATTTACTATTGTTTAACCAGACTTCCTTTCAACAGGCTTCAGAAATTCAGTCTTTGTGGATCTGAGGCAATGAGCACTGAAGGCACCCAGAGACTTTCCATTTTCTTCAGGGGGTGTTGGATCAGATGCTGTATGCTAAGGAACAGAGGAGCGTGGCGGGTTTTGTACATTCTCAGCAGTAGTCCCCACTGTCACTGAGCTCTGGTCACCTAGGACAGACAGGTCATATAGTTTATACTCCTGCTATGGATTCTGGAGGAGATTTCAAGTATGTCTTCAGGATTTAGGCACCCAAGTCCCATTGACCTTCAGTGAAAATCAGTGGGTCTTGGGCTCCTCCGTCCCTTAGTCTTTCAAATCATCTTGTGTGTGTAGTTTTAAGATTTTTATTCATAGCAGGCTAAAACCTGAGAAGTGCCAAATATCTGCAGAGCCTTTTGAAGAAAATAGGCCAAATCATGACTTCTTTCTTACATTTTTCACTCCTTTCATTACTTGAACAAACTCCTATTGGCTGTGGAAGGACCTGAAGACTTGATCCAGTGAGATGTGTGGCTGACAAGCAGGTGCTCAGTGCCTGATGGGATCTGGCTGTGTATTTGTGTTGGCTGAAAGTGGGGTAAGAGCTGCCAACACTGGGGATTGAACCGGGGCTTCCAGAGCTAAAAGCAAGAGTCTTGACTGCTTGAGCTGAAGAGTCACATGCTGTTGTGCTCACTTACCCTCTGGTCAGCTACAGACAAGGGCATATAATGTCATAGTCAATAGTTTACGTAAGACTGTTGGACAGAAAATGTTCCCCCTAAGCAGCTGAGGCCCACAGCAGTTCAAATCTCAATTTATATGGCTGACATGAGGCACTGAACTGGAAACTTCCAGGGCTGGAAGCAGAAGCCTGTACAGCTTGAATCATACAGATGGGATGTTGTGCCAAAAGCTGTAACAGACCCATATCCTCTGTGGATCGGACACAGACACATAGGACATTCTGCCCAGTGGGTTACAGATGCAGATTACTTAGTATATAGTTCTACCATCATTGATCAGGATGTGTAATGTATGTAGGATTCTGGATATTTAAGTGATGTGTACATTCTTTGACAGGGTAACCAGCATTGTAGATGGGGGGAAGTGGTAGTTGATGTATATCTTGACTTGAGAAAGGTTTTTGATACTGTTTTGCATGACCTTTTCCTAAACAAATTGGGGAAATATAGCCTAGATGGAGCTACTATATAAGGTGGGTGCATAACTGGTTGGAAAACTGTTCCCAGAGAGTAATTATCCATGGTTCACAGTCAAGCTGGAAGGGCATATAGAGTGAGGTCCCACAGGGATTGTTCCTGGCGTCCAGTTTAATATCATCAATGATTTAGATAATGGCATAGAGAGTACACTTAAAGTTTGTGGACAAAACCAAGCTGGGAGGGCTTTCAAGTGCTTTGGAGTCAAGGATTAATATTCAAAATGCTCTGGACAAACCAGAGAAATGGTCTGAAATAAATAGGATGAAATTCAATAAGGACAAATGCAAAGTCCTCCAATTAGGAAGGAACGATCTCTTGCATGCATGCAAAATGGGAAATGACTGCCTAGGAAGGAGTGCTGCGGAAAGGGATCTGGGGGTTATAGTGGACCACAAGCTAAATACGAGTCAACAGTTGCAAAAAGAGCAATAATTCTGGGATGTATTAGCAGGAGCATTGTAAGCAAGACACAAGAAGTCATTCCTCAGCTCTACTCCATACTGACTAGGCCTCAGCTGGAGTATTGTGTCCAGTTCTGGGTGCCATATTTCAGGCAAAATGTGGACACATTGGGGAAAGTCCAGAGGAGAGCAAGAAAAATGATGAAAGTTGTAGCTAGGCCTAAATTCTGGCTAAGTAAACTGTATGTATGGCCTAGAGCAGGGGTAGGCAACCTACGGCATGCGTGCCGAAGGCAGCACACAAGCTGATTTTCAGTGGCACTCATGCTGCCCGGGTCCTGGCCACCGGTCCGGGGGCCTCTGCAGTTTAATTTAATTTTAAATGAAGCTTCTTAAACATTTTAAAAACCTTATTTACTTTACATACAACAATAGTTTAGTGATATATTATAGACTTATAGAAAGAGATCTTCCAAAAAGGTTAAAATGTATGACTGGCACGTGAAACCTTAAATTAGAGTGAATAAATGAAGACTCGGCACAGCACTTCTGAAAGGTTGCTGACCCCTGGCCTAGAGGCAGGAGGGAGGGGGAGGAGGCAAAAGGAGAAGAATGGAAAGAAACTAAAAAAGCATAACTAACCGTTCGTAACAGTTTATGATTAATTGCTGCTCAGTGGCAGAGCAAGAAACTGCAAAGGGCAAAACTAAGAAAACCAGGAAAAGCTTGCTTTGCTTTATCCCTTATATGGATGTAAAATTTTAAGGAAATATATGTAATTTTTGTGGTTTTATCCTATATAAGCTCTCGTATTTTATCCATGGGGGGGGGGGCGGTTTTCAGCTGCCTTGGCTGACTCCCCCATGCATGCATGTTTGATTAGTCAATAAAGAAGCCTCAGGCTGATCTGATCCAAAATCACTCATGTGGTCGATTTTCCACAACAATTTGGGGACTTGTCCGGGATCCACAGAAGACTTCACCAGACTCGAGGACCATGGGCAATCTCCCACCAGATCCAGGGCCCTTTTGAAATCTCTGTCGTGGGTTTCTGGTGGAGGATTTGCCCATAGGCTCAGGGTTGGGTGAGTTGCACGCTGTATCTGAAACCTTTGCTGACAGACATGCCTGACGCCCTTCTGTTTTTTTGTCTAGTTCTGTTCATTCTGTTTTGTCTGGTTCTGGTTCCCCGGAAAGAGCCACTCAGTGTGGCTGGGTAGGTCATGGATAGACCTCTGTTTCTGTGTGCCAGTGTGAAAGAGAAGGTCGATTGACCAGTGTGAATGACGGTCATCCTGAGTCCTCTGTGAAGCCTTGGTGCTTGTGACCAGAGGTGTCTCGAACGCAAGCCCTGTGACCGCACCTTAGTGGGTCGGTAAAAGGCCCTGACCTGGGTAAGGCTTCTTCTGCATGGCATGACCGGCGAGGGGCCTGTCTGGGTCTAGAATTGTGTGACCCTGTCCTCTACCGTCTGTGAACAGTCTGGTTTCCTCACCCTCTTTCCCTCTGGTTTCCCCGTCCTCCGCCAGTAAAAGGTGGTCTGAAGAGCCACTGACGGGTCCGAACACCCCACCAAAAGCAACAGAGTAAGCGGTGCCATTCTCTCTGAGACTAGCCGACGCTCTTTGCTGGACGGGTGTGTAGGCAGTCGTGGATGTATTTAAACAAGCCCTTCCTGTGAGAAAGACCTGTGTGAAAGTACCAGGTCCTGGGGTGGTGGGCTCAATGGGAGCACCACCCCATTAGGAAAGTCAGGATACTGGGGGCCGGAGGATCTAAGGTAATCCTCGACTTGCCGGGAAAGCTGTAGAAAAAGGGGGCGGGTGTGGGATCACCATCTCGCCAAAGGGGCACACCTGGTTCTGGTTTGGTTTGTGCTTTGTCTGTCTGTGTTTGTTTGTGCATAAACTGTCTATAAATTATGGGGGAGTCAAAAGGAATCACCATCCCACTGAAGGGCACACCCGCATTCTATATGTATATCAACTATAGCCCTTTTACTTATAAGTTCCTAAACAAATGGAATTGGTATATCAGAGACAGTCCAAAATCCAAAATTGCGGTTTCCCTTGGAGGGAAGCTTTGAATTTGATAGGATTGTGCACCTCAGAGCTGCACTTTTGGTTAACAAAGTTGATCAAGGTCAGTTCGATGCCTATTTCGATTGGTACGAGGAGACAGAAAATTGGCGCCGTGAATCTCAAATGAGGGGTCTCAGGCCTGGTCTACACTAGGGGGCAGGGTCGATGTAAGATACTCAACTTCAGCTACGTGAATAACGTAGCTGAAGTCAAAGTATCTTATTTCGACTTACCTCCCATCCTCACGGCGCGGGATCGACGGCCGTGGCTCCCCCTGTCGACTCCGCTACCGCCGCTCGTTCTGATGGAGTTCTGGAGTCGACGGGAGCACGTTCCGGGATTGATATATCGCGTCTAGATGAGACACGATATATCAATCCCCGATAAACCGATTGCTACCCGCCGATCTGGTGGGTAGTGTAGACATACCCTCAAGGACTCCCAGGAGAAACTTACCACACAATTAAGAGATAAAAAGGGAATTGGCAAAGGATTTAAATTCAACTAAGTCGGCAAGAAATATTAAGCAACAAAAGCCCCTTATGTTCACCCATCAGACAGTGTCTCCCTGTACTGAGGAAATGTTTCCCTTGTGCCAATTCCCGGGCATTGGCACTTTGGGTCAGGAGACTGTGGCATCCGTGCATGCACCTTGGTCTCCCACGGAATTGTATAATTTAATTAAAAAAAAATTCTGAAAATAAAAACCCTGTTAAATTCCAAGGAGAATTAAAAACTGTCATGCACTGATACAACCCTACTTGGGCAGACTTAAACCAACTCCTGAAGGGAGTCCTGCCCAGGAAAACATTAAATTGCCTTTATCAGGCAGCCCATGGAAGACCCAGGCCATGACCAGGATGCAATAAATAGGATCAGAAACAGGCTGTGGGAAGCAGTTCTCACAGTCTGCCCAAAGAAAGCAAATTGGGCCAAAATTAGCACCTGTAAACAAAGTAAAAATAAGAATTTGAATAAAATCCAAGACTCTCACCACCACCTTAAACCTATGTTAATGACCTTCCAGCTCCAGGACATGCAGGGACCCCGCAATAGCCGCCCATTGCAGGGGAGAGGGGAAAGGCCAAACCAAGGTCCCCACTGTCCACTTCCCCAGGGGCCCAGTGATGGCGCGTGTCACTACTGCAAACAGATGGGCCGCTGGAAAAGGGAATGTCCCTACCGCCCTGGCCACTCCACAAGCGGTAGGGGTGGGCAAGGTTCTTGTGCCCCACCCCGTCTCTTCACCTCTGACCGTTTCTGTCGGTCCTCTATCTAACTATCATCTTTTCCTCCTCAGTCCTTGTTCACCAGTTAACCTTTTGGGGAAAGACTTGCTGTGTAAATTAAATTGTATAATCTGCTTTATCCCAGATGGTGTGTATCTGGATGTGCCTGGTCCCACTCACAATGAGGTCCTAGCAGTTTACAGGAGAAGACCGACCTCAGCCCTTCCTTGTTGCAACAGGAACTGCTGGTTAAGGTCTCTCCCTCCTTGTGGGCCTTGTGAGCCGATCATGCCAACCAGATTGGGTGCATTGGGTCTGCCCAACCTATTATGATTGGCCTAAACCCAGCAAGACCCTGTCCCAAGGTGCAGCAGTATCCTCTATCAAAACAGGCCAAGGAAAAATCCAACCTATTACCTCCTGCATTCAGCAAGGAGTCATTATTCCTATGGTCAGTAAGTGTAACTCCCCCATTTTACAGTGCAGCTGTTCTCCCTATCTTTCCTGTTGTCCCTAGCCCTGCTGTTATCTTTTGTTATAATGCACTGGTGCTGAGGGGTTGTTAATTAAATAAGATGCATCTAGATGTAATGTGTGTATGTAAATAGGTGTGTATACGTAAGTAAAAGGGGGGTTAGTCAAAAGGCCCACCCTCCTTGCTAAATTGGTAGTGAAACAATGCTTGTGCCCATGTAAGGAAATAATGCTGTAAGAAAGAAGGAGCGGTCCCAAACAAGCAGGCAACCGCAGTTTGAGGAAGTTAAAAGAAAGAAAGTGAGAAGTTAACTCTGTAGTTACTGGAGGGAATTAAGCAGTGAAACTATGTACAAATGTTAAAAGAAAGTGTTATGAAAAGAAAAAATCTTGGTTTCTGTGCAGACATTCCCAAAGGAATGTCTGTAAATAATCCAGGCAAGAGGTTATTTAAGTGAAATCATTCGACTATGAAAAAGTTAGTCAAATTTGCTAAACAACCCTCCTGGTGTGTACAATCTTTGTTTTATAAGTTTTAAATAAATTGGTGTTATTTTGGGGTTGTAAAACTGAGAAATACTTTTGCCAAACAAAATAAACTAGTGTTGTTTAATTCTGGTATTTAGCATTTAATCCTTAAGGTAACTTAATGCGTTACAAGATTTAAATTGTTGGGTTTTTTTTAATAACCCCCTCCCCCGCCCAAGTTGTGGCTGCAGTAGGACAGTCAAGACCAGGAGAATGGTAAAAGATTTTAAATCTGTTTTGGTAACAAATAGCAAATAAAAGCTGTAATCAGTGCTCCACATTAAGCCTTAAGGTGACTCTGTGTAATCAACAGTCATGGTGTCAAAGGGGAGCCAAATTGGGTTGTGTTTTCCTTTTCAAATCAACGTGTGTTTAAAAGCAGAAGTTAAAAGATAGAAGCCATTAAAACCTGACCTGCCTATAAAACAAATACAGGAAAATATGGGGAGTAATTTGAGTAATTCCTCAGTTTTTCCTGCAATCAGCAAGGGTATTTGTAAAGAAAGGAATATTTTAAGCAATAATCTGCCAATCCCAAAAAAATAGGAAAAGCTGATACCAACTGAAAAGCCGCAAATTGTTCTTGAAGTGTTGCTGGTCTGATCACCTTTGGTGCTCCCCTGATGGTTGCGCCTCAGGTGCTCTGGCCCTATTTGCTCGCATGCATCACCGGATGGCACACGTGAGCAAAGGGGGGCTTGATTGCTGCAGTTAAATAAGACTTTTCCTCTGTGGCTCAGCACTATTGCCAGCAACATAATGTTGGAAGCTGTCAAGGTTAGGCAGGCAGCACTTTCCCCTCTCTGGGGACCTTTTATAAATATTCAAATTTATTTTATTTAAATCTTTAAATGTTATAATTGTAAGTATGTGTTAGTTTTAGTAAAGTATTTCCTTGTAAAAAGGCAGATGCCAAAACTGTTGTTAAACTTTTGCTTAAGGATTTTGTATCACAATATGGCATATCTGGACTGATTATAAAAGTGTTATGTGTAGCTTCACAGATTAGAAAAAGTGACTGGTCTTATTACTGGAGCACAGGTTCAGGCTAAAGTTGGTGAACTGCATGTTATTTCCACCCTTAGTTCAATAACCCAGAAGTTGCTAACAGAGATGGTATTGAATATCACCGGTGCTGGGAAGGCATTGCAGTGGGACTTGGCATGTACAGAAGTTCAGGATTTCCTGAATGACCAACTAATGGCCCAGACACCTCAGGGGTACCATCTAATCTGTGCCCATGGAGGCATACTTAGAGATTTTCTGGGTGGAGGTGTGGACAGTCACAGTGCTCCTTCCAGGCATATGGACCAATTAGAGGGATGTGGGCTCCCACGTACCTAATCCTGCCGGGTCCATGGGGAGGATGCATGTGGGATTGGGTAATTCACTGAGACATTTGGGAAATCAAGCCACCTGGTATGCCCAGCCGATTCATAGTCAGTGCTCCTGAAATAACACACAATATTTGGATTGGGATAGGAAACCAATGGACACCCACAGCTTCAATGCATACGTAAATTCAAGCCAGGGGAAATTGTCACTGTCCATGACAATGTTTGTTGGGAGGGTATGGGACTAGGAAACCTCCTGACAGGAGACATGCTCTTCTAGGCTAATGACAGTTGTGTATTTGTTAAGGCCCATATCATACATGACGGCCATTTTAACCTCACTATGACTGCAGGCAGCCATATTATCTATTGGCCTGTGGATAAAAATTTGCAATCAACTCTCAGGTATAAAATGCCCTTTAACTGGACGATCCTGGTGCCCGACTGTTTCCAAAACCTGCTTTCATTGTTACCAGAGGTCCAAAAAATTTCTGATTTATAGGGGCAAATTCATATCCTTGAAAATATATATCAGGTAGAAAAGGGTGCCTTTCAGACAACCTATAGCCTGTCTTCTTTGTGTACTAGTCGAGATGTGTTGTGTGCAGTAACCAAAATTATGCGCGAACCCCATCGTATTGTTACAATGGGTGGGCTAACACTTGTGGTGGTGTTACTTGGTTTGGGATTGTGCCTTTGTTATTGCTGTTCTAAGGAACATTGCTGTGCTTGTAATTTTTTTGCCAGGCCCAGTGCAAGGAAGCAAGTGGCATTAATGATTGTTAATGAAATTTTTGATAAAAGTTGGGATGAGAGAAGGGAAAGGGAAAGGAAGGAAATTGATGGGCTCATGAATGTGGAAGTTTAGGCCAAAGATGGAGCCAAAGAGGCGCTAAAGGGGGGAATTTTGGAGGAAAATGGTCAAAGGCCATTTTTAGCTAGGCCTAAACTTTGGCTAAGTAAACTGTATGTATGGCCTAGAGGCAGGAGGGAGGGGGAGGAGGCAAAAGGAGAAGAATGAAAAGAAACTAAAGAAGCAGAACTAACCGTTTGTAACAATTTATGATTAATAGCTGCCCGGTGGCAGAGCAAGAAACCACAAAGGGCAAAACTAAGAAAACCAGGAAAAGCTTGCTTTGCTTTATCCCTTCTACGGATGTAAAATTTTAAGGAAATATATGTAATTTTTGTGGTTTTATCCTATATAAGCTCTCGTATTTTATCCATCGAGGGGGAGTTCAGCTGTCTTGGCTGACTCTTCCATGCATGCATGTTTGATTAGTCAATAGAGGAGCCTCAGGCTGAGCTGATCCAAAATCAATCGTGTGGTGGATTTTCCACAACAGAAACATGACCCATGAGGAAAGATGGGAGTGGGGGAGCAATGGATTTGTTTAGTCTGGGGAAGGGAAGCCTGAGGAGGGAACATAACTTTTTTCAAGTACATAAAAGGTTGTTACAAGAAGTAGGGAGGCTAATTAATCTTGGAGGATAGGACAAGAAGCAATGGACTTAAATTGCAGCAAGGGAAGTTTAGGCTGGACATTGGGAAAAGCTTCCTAACTGTCAGATTGGTTAAGCACTAGAACAAATTCCCTAGTGTGGTTGTGGAATCGCCATCATTGGAAGTTTTAGGAACAGGTTGGACAAACACCTGTTAGGGATGGGCTAGTTCAGTGGTTCTCAAGCTTTAGCAACCCAAGGACCCCTGTTTTGATTTTAAAACTTTTTGGCCGACCCCCAAGCTGGCTTCTGATTTTCCCTGAGGGTGCTCAACCCCTGCTCAGCCCCAAACCCCACCCCCACTCCACCCCTTCCCTCAAGGCCCTACCACTTCTCTACCTCTTCTTGACCCCGCTCCATCCCTACACCTCCTCTTCCCCACCTCTTTCCACCCCCACCCCCCGAGCGTGCCTGGTCCCTGCTCCTTCCCCCCCTCTACCAGCACATCCTGCACACCACTGAACAGCTGTTCCCTGGCATGCAGGAGGCCCTTGAAGGGAGCGGGAGGAGTTGATCAGTGGGGCCAGCGGCCCCAGACATGATGCACGGACCCTCTGGAGTACCCTCTCGGATCTTAGTTTGAAAACCACTGGCCTAGTTGATACTTAGTCCTGCCTTGAGTGCAGGGGACTGGACTAGATGACCTCTTGATGTCCCTTCCAGTCCTATAGTTCTATGATTCTATAATTCTAGAAATGTTGAACATTAAGTTAACTTCTAATTAGCAGCTGGACTTAGTCAGTTTCTTAGTTTGAACAGCTTTTGGCGTGATTCATTGTTAATATGTTCATTTTCTTTGGATGGAAGGAAGAGTGCTATTGTCTTTGTTTTAGTAGACTTGTTTTAGATGTGTTAGTTTTTGTCTCCGATTTGTATCAATTTTGCAAATTGGTTCTTGCGGAGAGTGCTTTTCTGAATGTATTGTGCTTCCCCTTTAAGCTTGTAATAATGTCACTGAGTTTCTTTTGAAGTTATTCATTAAAAAGAAAAAATGCTGCCTATGGATTTTTATCATGATGTCATCTGAGTCCACTGTCTCTCTTGCTGGTAGCTATCTGATTTGACTTACACCCATGACAGACAGTGTTTAAAAATAAGTTGCGGCACTTGTTTCATTTCTGGACTGATGAGAATGGTAATAAGGAGGCTCAAGTACATGTGCCCTGATAGCTGCATGCAAAACAGCCACGCTGACTCTGTATACTATCACTTTCATGCATTGTATAGGCCATTAACATAGACCCTAAAATAATTAGTGATGAGAAACCTTCAAAGGGCTTTGAGCTTCCATTCAGCCAAGCATCCAAACGCTCAGCTCCATATCCAAGCATGACAAATTATCTGAATCTACATTGAGAACAGCCTTCTTGGCCCTGTTTAGGTATCTTTGAGTCTGTCTGGAATTTGGAAGCATAAAGGGGCATGGCCTTTTTTTAATGACCTACCATCCCAAGTTAAACAGTTTCCAAACTCCCCAAAAGTTTGGAGGTCTTTATTTATTTTTACGGTGAGGAGGGACAATAAGGGTTTATCATTCTATTTTTATCAGAACTATTTTACCAATACAGTATCTAGATAAGGAATTTTGTTCTGTTGTCTATACCACATCTCTAAACAAACCAACATGCAAAAGAATATAAAAAAAATACCTTTTGAATTCTCAGGGTATTGCCTGAATTTTTCCAAATGACCTCTGGAATAAGCAGCCCTGCAGAAGAGACATGCTAGTATTGAGACATTGCTGGTGACTTCATAGCTAAGGCTGAATTGAGCCTTTCACTAAAAGCAGGATTAAAATTCCTCTATTTCACACTTCAGTGAATTTAGTCTAGAAATGTAACAAAATTACTGTTCAGCAGATAATTGAATTTCCCTTGACACATTGGGGATAAATTCATAACTAAGTTTTCATGAGAAAACAATTACAAATCATTCACTTTTAAAAACTGCGTTGATCAAATCTCATATGTGTTGGCTTCCCTCTAGCTGAAGTAGAGTGATGTAGACTCTACTTCATCACTTTACCTCTTAGGGGCAGGGACAGATGCCGTGCCCTCCGGCTCTGCCTAGACTTGGAAAAATGAGGCTTTTAAAAGTGAAGTAAGTTAACATGACCTGAGCCCCGCCCCTTAACACCAAGTGTAGCCACATCTTAGCACCATTACCATCAACACAATGGTCATGTTGCTGAGGTACAATGGAGAGCCAAGGTGTTAACATGCAAACAGGCAGCTGAGACAAACAACTCCTTAGGCAGCAACAGCATATCCTCCCCGTAACACGGGCCTCTCATCGCTCACTGACCTAGGCCTGTAGCTCTTGGGACTGGTTTGTCCTTCCTCCTCCCCTTGTTCGTAGGGAGAGGGTGTTTCTTCTCTTCTCTCCCACACCATTCACAGCTTCGGGGGGGTGGGGGGGAAAGAAGGGACCAGCAGAGCTTGGGAAATGAGGAATGTGCCAAAACTGGGATCACAAATGAAGCAGCTTCTGGAGTCCCTATGAGCTTTCTCACTCTTCAGCAGATTCCTGCTGCTCACCTTTGACCTCCCTGACCTTATCTGCACTGTGGTGTCAGCAGTAGGTGGGATACACTCCCTTGGGTTTCTCCATGAGAAGGGCATCCAGAGCCACCATTGTCTATACAAATAACAAAATGGGTTCGGTGGGAGGAGGGGAGAAATGGCTGAGGCAGATGCTTGCATGCCGGAAAAGTGACCAAGATCAGAAAGGTTTTGCAGGGTACATTTGCTTTGCAATATGATTCTGAGGGACTGGATAGGTACTGTGTGCTGGGTTATGCATTGGAATGGAAAGAGAATTTGTTATGAATTGTAGGGACCTTTGGACATTTTCTTTAAATGTTTGGGTGGTAAGATGTGAATTGAGATAGATGAGGACATAAATTTCGGCATAACTGGCAATTCCTCTGCTTTTTCATGATTGGAAGAGAGTGACCTTGATTGTAAGCTAACAAGTCCTTTGTGTGGGGTGTATCCTGCTACTTTACTGATTGATGACTTCACTGTAGGTAATAAAACTATAGTTGACACAAGCAAGCAGTTACAGGTCCCATGTTGTAATAGGAAGAGGGAAAGGAAGTAAAAATCTATAAGCACTTCCACAAAAGAAGTGCCTAATCTTGCAGGAGTGTCTCTGCAAGCATAGCATATGTCGATCTAAAATTAAAAGCAGAAGAGTGTTGATCTGCCTATATTTAGCCTGACAAACTTGTTTAGCTGCTTCTTATCAGAGAGATTTGAAAAAGCAAAGCAGGTTGCCTGATATACCTCTCATATACTGCTTCATTGCATTTCAGTTAATTGGATTAGATATGATTGTATGTGCAGCAGTAATTTAGATCCTATCCTACCATCCTAAATGTTTAGTGTGATGAGTTACATTACGTTATAAAATGACTAAACTGTCTGTCAAGAAAAAGAAGGGGTGACATAAATAAGTGGTGTGAGAATCACTTAAAATAATGTACATTGCACAACTCTGAATGATGCATAGAAATGTTGCTGACACTACACAATAAACTATTTCTTCCCAGAAACCTGTACTGAGTGCATAATTAGCCATGTGCTTTAGTGACTGTTCTACTAAGGAACAGTAAAAGCCATTTACAAGGTGAGAAAAGAAACCCAGTGAAACGGCAGTCAATCCCTCTGAAGCTTTAAAGACAATTTAAATAGAACAAAACCTTTACTGGATCCAAATGATCTATTAAGTTGTTCCAGCAAAATCTCTCAAACTCGCTTTATTTCAAGGCCTCTAGGAAGGCTTTTTGCATGGAAAGTTGTAAACATTCGTATGTATTTTTTTTTTTAAATCATGAATTATTTTCTAAGCAGGCCACTTGCCCCTTTTGCAGGGAGCAAACATCTGGCTTTACTTTCAATGATGCTTGGATAGTGATCAAACAAAAAGGCTGCCAATTAACCCTCGGTGATCTTTGCCATGTGCATTTGATTCCATTGTTTTTCCGTTTGATTTATTTCATTCGAGCTTGATATCAAATCCCTTACCAAATTCAGATCTACCCATAGCTTTCCCCAGTGCTCTGACAGCACTTCAAACTGCCAGAGGACCTAGACAGTTGAATTCCTCACTGTTTGAGTCTGCAGTGAACTGATCTGAGAGATGTATATCTGGTATTTGGAATAAAAGGAATACACAATAGTAGTACTGTGCATGGGGACTCTGTGAAAAGTAAAACAGGGAATCAGCTCAGATTAGAGCTAAATCTCTGCAAGAAATACTGTACAGTAAGTGTGAGTTACTTACAGCAGTGACCTGTTCTATAGCTCATTGCTAGGATGCAAGTAGCAATAAATCTAGTGTAACAGTATAACTTCAATATATACTTGGTGGTACTGGAATACATGGTTAGTAATGTTTATATACTGGTTGTTAGTGCTACTAATATATTAGTCAAGAGGTTTGGAAATGTAATGTGCAAACACTAAGGGCTTGTCTACACTTACCGGGGGATTGACACACGGCGATCGATGCATTGGCAGTCGATTTAGAGTGTCTAGTGAAGACCTGCTAAATCGACCGCAGATCGGTCTTCCATCGACTCCTGTACTCCACCTGAACGAGAAGCGCAAGCGGAGTCGACGGGAGAGCGTCTCCAGTCAACATCACGTAGTGTGGACCCAGCGGTAAGTAGATCTAAGTACGTCGACTTCAGCTACGTTATTCACATAGCTGAAGTTGCGTAATTTAGACAAGGCCTCCATCTGTCTTGTTACCATTATTTATTTGGGAAACATATGCAAACATTTTCACCAAGCTCAGATATTACCAAGGGTAGGCATTGCTGTAGAAAACTTGGGGGAGGGGGGAGAATCGTGGGTTTTCTTTAAAAAGAGGTGTGAATTTAACCCTTATGGAATGAGAGCCTGTGGCCTTGTCTAAACACACAAGTTGTACTGGTTTCATATATATCACTCTAGTTAAAGCAGGACAACCATGCCTAGTGGAAATACAGTGTTCCAGATATAAATGTGCTTGTCACTTTAACTTATTCCCATATGGGAAGGGAAGAAGCTACAGTGATATGTAGCACTTTGATACTGGTATAACTGCCTCCCCACTAGGGGCTGTAATGTAACAATTTGGGTAAAAATCACACCCCTAACCAAAATAGCTATGGTGGTACAAAATCTGGGTGTAAATCTGGTCCCAGAGACTTAAGTCCTCTCTCTAGCCACAGAATAAGTACAGCTTGGGTGGAAGGCATTTCTCATGAGCCTTCTCCAGGACTTTCTGTTCTGGCACAACCAGGAGGCCTGAGGGAATAACAGAGCTCCATTTCTGTGTGAGAAGAAATGAGCAGATGGTGGGAGCAGTAGTCTGTTGGGGAGACAAGCTTGTATATAGATATTGAGTGAATGGGAAAACTCAGATGGGGGAGGTTGCAAGGGCTGCTGGGAATTTTCCATAATAACACTCCCTGAACCATGCTGTATTTAATGGCAAACTGCATCAAATGCCACCATTTTAGAATGCAAGCTCATACAAACAAGTGAGGGAGCCCAGTATAAAGGGGAGATGGGAAGGGAATCAATATAGAGCCAGTTAGGTCATTCTAAAAAAACCCTTTAAGCTGAATAAAAGTTTTAAGCAGAGTGAGAAGACATTAGGTGAATGCTGACATCAGGTGTGGTGTGAGGTATCTGTCAGTACAGTGCTTGCAGAGCCATCAAACTTGCTATCAAGAAGGGACAAAATGAAACCATAGGTTAGAGTCTGATCTCATTCACTCCTGGGTAAATCTGGAGTAAGTTCCCCATAGCCACGCCAGATTTACAGAGCGCTTTGGGGCAGAGACTGTCTCTGTTTTGTTTGTATAGTGCCAGTAGAATGGGGTCCTGGTCTGTGACTGGGGTGCTGAGATGCCACCATAACCAGATAATGAAACAGAGGTAGTTGAGATCAGAGTTTAGTCTCCTGTTTTGCTGTAATATCTTGGATTTTTGAGATTTTGTTACATGCTCAGATATGAGTGCAGTACAGGGCTTTGATTCAACAAAACATTTAAGCACATGCTTAACTATAAACATGTAAGTTGTTCATCAAAGCATTTAAGCATGTGCCTGTGATTTCAGTGGTCCTATCCATGAGCTTAATGTGACTACTCACATGTTTAAATTCAAGTGTGTGCTTTAGTGCTTTGCTACTCTGGGCCTTTGGATAAACAGATTTCAAATAGCTAGGGCCAACGAGATTAAGGGCTTAAAAATACCGGGTTTGGTTAATTTGGATAAGGTTTGGGTAGGAGTCCAAATGATATGAAATCCAAAGCTTTTCATGTTCAGCCATTCCCAATAAATACCCCATAAGAGTTCATTAGCTTGAGAGAAACGAATTGATGGTCTTAGTACAGCTGCTCATAGACTGATGTCTGGCAACACATGACACCTTCTCAGTCAGTTCAGCAGAAAGGCCAGACATTGAGTGGGCATGGAGAGACCAACTTACTCTAATGCTGAGAGTTGGTCCCCAGAGGAGAAGATGTTGTGGGCCAATTACAGTGAGCAGTGGGGAGACACTTATTGCCACTGCCCATGATACATCTGTTCTAGAGGTAACTCCCTAGTTTCCAGGCATTATATTTAAATTATGGTAGCATCTAGAGGCTCCAACCAAGGTCAAGCTCATTGTGCTAGGCAGAGTCCCTGCTCAAGTCCAGCAGATATTTTTAGAGATTCTGAGTCTTCTGACATTTGAATTCGTGTTTCTGACATTCTTTTCCCCGATACCTGTTCTTACCCAATGTCAGCAAAACTATTCTGGCTCTTTCTGATGGAGGAGCATATGAAACATTCTATGTCTTCTCAAGAGACATTATTCAAACATTTGGCTATTTATATCTCTTGTCTGTTGTTCGCCATGTTAACTCATGTCTAACTACTCCCCACCCCATCAATCCACAGCCTCATTCTTTTGTAGCACTTTCTCCTCTCCTTGTTTTTTAAAGCTCAAGACAGCTGGAAAATATTTTCCAAGTTTCCATTTTTAAAAAAAAGTTTCTGTGATGGGTTGGACTCCCCATCCGGGATGCCACCTGATATGCTGGGATCCCACTGATTCTGCCCGTTCCACCAGCCTGGGTTTCCTCACCCTGTCCTAGCCATGCCAGGCCCTCAAGCCTTCTCCAGCACACACACACACAGCTGAAAATGGACACAGACACACTGAGATTAGCTCTGTGTGGGAGGAATCAGCTTGGGGATTTGTCCAGCACTCACATGCACATCTCCTTTGGGGTATAAGCTCAAAATAATAGTGTGCTATATAGAAAGATCTGCACAGTGCAAGCTCATAAAAATTCACCCTCTCCCTCAATGTGGCGAGACAGATGCACAGCTTTTTGCCCCCGTCCCCACAGATATGAATTGCACAAACTGCATTTTGAAATACACAAGAAATAAGTTTATTAACTATAAAAGATACATTTTAAGTGATTATAAGGGATAGAAAACAGAACAAAGCAGATCACTGAGCAAATAAAACAAAACACGCAAATGAAACTTAATACACTCAAGAAACAGGTTACAAAATGTAATTCCCCCCCCAAATGTTGTTTTAGGCAAGTTGCAGAGTTTCTGTAGCTTAGAGTTCCAGTTATTTCTCTTTACAAACTGGACCCCTGTCTCAGCCTGGACTCAACCTCTGCCTTTCCCTTCAGGTGTTTTTAGCAATCTCCTTCTTAGGCAATATAGAAGAATGCTGACTGATTTACTCCCCAGCTGTAAATAGAATAAACATAAGGAAGGAACCCTTTGTCTCCAGTGGAAAAATACTAGCAGTGTTCAAGGTGGTACTCTGTACCAGGTGACATTATCAGATGACTCTGCAATGTCTCAGCAACAACCCAGGAAGCTCCTCATAATGGTGGGAGATTAGTATCTTCAAAGATCTATTGTCCTTCTTAAATGGCTCATTCAGGCTGATTGCCTACTGTCTGGTGGGCATTACCCCAAATACACACACAGTTGTAATTGTTACATAGGCAATATTCTTAATCTCAGCTACAGAAATGATACATGCATACTAACTGGATAATCACATTCAGCAAATTGTAACTTTTTTCAATGACCCATCTTGCATAACACATATCTTAGTTATGCCATATTCCTATCATAACAATATTTCTATGAAGAATATGGGGTATGACATCAGTTTCCTTCTATGGGGGCTCAGTTTATGATGAATAAATCGATCAAGAGTTATTGGTGTTTTGTGATCAACCTCTTTTATACAAATGTGTGTAAGATGGATCCTGCAGGTTTGATGTGTTATGAGCATAATGAAATAGGGTATTTATCATGGCATAAACCCTGAGCTAGGTACGTCTATATATTGGGTAAACAAAGCTATCAAACTACCAACTTGGGGAGGAGATAGCATAACATCTTTGCCCCAGCAGAAGAGTGAAGCTTGGTCTGGGCTTGGCTTTTCAAGGAATACAATGCAAATGTTTGCTGGACTATAAAGATGGGATGTGTGTGTAAACCTCAAGTGATAAGCAATTACATAAGAACGGCCATAATGGGTCAGACCAATGGTCCATTTAGCCCAGTATCCTGTCTTCCAACAGTGGCCATTGCCAGGTGCTTCAGAGGGAATGAAGAGAACAGGTAATCAAGTGATCCATCCACTCCCAGTTACTGGCAGAGACTAGGGATACCCAGAGTATGGGGTTTCATCTCTCACTAAATTGGCTAATAGTCGCTGATGGATCTATTCTCCATGAACTTATCACATTCTCTTTTCAACACATTTTAGTTTCGGCCTTCATGACATCCTCTGGCAAACGATTCCATAGGTTGTCTGTGCGTTGTTGTGTGTACCTCTCTGCTGCCTAGTAATTTCATTGGGTGCCTCTGTTTCTTGTCTTGTGTAAAGGAGTAAATGATGCTTCCTTATTGATTCTTACAGACTTCTATCATATCCCTGTTTAGTTGTCTCTTTTTCCAAGCTGAAAAGTCCTAGTCTTTTAAATCTCTCCTCCTATGGAAGCTGTTCCATACCCTTAATCATTTTTGTTGCCCTTCTCTGTATCTTTTTTCGTTTCTAAAGTATCTTTTTTTGAGATGGGGCGAACAGAACTGCATGCAGTATTCAAGGAATTGTCATGCCATAGATTTATATACTGGCATTATGAAATTTTCGGTCTTACCTATCCATTATTGATGGTTCCTAATATTCTGTTTGCTTTTTTGGCTGCTGCTGCACATTGAGCAGATGTTTTCAGAGAACTATGCACCATGACTTCACAATCTCTTTCTTGAGTGGTAACAGTTAATTTAGACTCCATCATTTTGTAGGTATAGTTGAGATTGTTTTCCAGCGTGCATTACTTTGCATTTACCAACACTGAATTTCATCTGCCATTTTGTTGCCCAGTTTTGTGAGATCTCTTTGTAACTCTTCACAGTCTGCTTTGGACTTAACTATCTTGAGTAGTTTTGTATTGTCTGCAGATTTTGCCACCTCACTCTTTACTCCTTTTCCCAGATCACTTATGAATATGTTAAATAGGACTGGGCCCAGCACAGACCCCTTGGGGACACCACTATTTACCTCTCTCCATTCTGAAAACTGACCATTTATTCCTACCCTCTATTTCCTATCAACGAGTTACTGATCCATGAGAGAACCTTCACTCTTATCCCATGACTGCTTACTTTGCTGAAGAGCCTTTGGTGTGGGACCTTGTCGAAAGCTTTCTGAAAATCTAAGTAGTCCTTATCCACTGTATCAATCTTGTCCACATGTGTATTGATCTCCTCAGAGAACTCTAGTAGATTGGTGAGGCATGATTTCCCTTTACAAAAGCCATGTTGACTCTTCCCCAACATATTGAGTTCATCTATGTGTCTGATAATTCTGTCCTTTACTAAAGTTTTAATCAATTTGTCAGGTACTGCAGCTGGGCTTACTGGCCTGTAATTGCCAGGATTGCCTCTGGAGCCTTTTTAAAAAATGGGTGTCACATTAGCTATCCTCTGGTCATTTGGTACAGAGGCTGATTTAAATGGAAGGTTACTTGCCACAGTTAGTAGTTCTGAAATTTCATATTTGGATTCCTTCAGAACTCTTGGGTGAATACCACCTAGTCCTCGTGACTACTACTGTTTTATTTTTATTGAATCAACTTAGTGTATACAATATTGTTCTATTATAAAAGTGTATAGATTTGTTTTATGAAAGCCTATGACACACTGCAATTAATAAAATAAAATGTATGCTATATAAGGAATTATGAACACTCATTAATATGATGCTTTACAGTCTGATCAGAAAGAGGAACCAGTCTCCCAGAAAGGAGGAAACATCGAATCTATTTATCTGTCTCCTATGTAAATTAAGCATGGTGTAATCAAAATTATGAACACCCTATTTGCATACAGGGGGATGGGAAGCCCACAGAAAAGGAAAAGCAGCATCCTGCTTTTTGAAACAAGGTCACTGAACTTTAGGATATCTCAGCAAAGACAGATGCCATTTTTGGCACTCATCACTAGATGGACACAAGGGAACAAGGCTTTCTTAAGCTGAGAAACTTGCCGGTTGGCATCTCTGGAAACTGAATCTAGGGTGAGAAACCTTCTTAGGCAAAGATCTTTCACTAAGGGAAACCAGCCCCTTTCACTTCTCTGGAATGTCCTGACTGAATGGAAGTCAGCCATGGAAGAAGGAATGGAAGAAGGAAGTTTGGTGAAAGAAACTGTCTTGAACAAAGTCTGTACCTTGCCAGATTAAGTTTCAGACTTTTAGAAAAAGTAATAAAAAAAAATACCCACCTATCTTCATTCCTTATGCTTCAACTCACTTAATCCTACGTATATTTTAATAAATTGGTTTTATTTTACTGGAAAACTTTCCTAAAGTGTCAGCCAGGGATTTCGGCAGTGTACAGGAGTCACCTTGCGTGATAAGCGACCAAGAGTCCTGTGGCACCTTATAGACTATCAGACATATTGGAGCATGAGTCTATAAGGTGCCACAGGACTCTTGGTCGCTTTTTACAGCTCCAGGCTAACACGGCTTCCCCTCTGATCCTTGACACCTTGGGTGCTGTGAAGCTGATCTCATTGGCTCAGTGTCGCCCACTCTGCCCACCTGTGTGTAGGCAAGGAGGGTCAGGAGTGGGCAGAACGGTCCTGTGGGACAGCTCCACGTGGCGTAGGCTATAGCAACCTTTAGGCAGCTCTGTTATCCCAGCAGCAGAGAGTCCTGTGGCACCTTATAGACTAACAGACGTTTTGCAGCATGAGCTTTCGTGGGTGAATACCCACTTCTTCGGATAACTTCTTCTGTTATCCCAGTGTCCAGTTTGAATGGAGGATGGAGTAAAGTTAGAGCAGTTAGGCTTTTAGTCCATGATGCTTCACGGGTGGAAATAGAAACTGAATTTGGCCCCATAAATAGCTTCAGTTATAGGAATCTATACTTACAAAGATGTAGGGGAAGAGGTGTTACATGTCTGGAATGATAGGAGATCAGCTTAACAGGGAAAAGTTTTTGTTGTTGTTTTTTATATCAAGTGTCTTTAAGAACACCGGGACTGAAGCTCAATATTCAAATTTGGATGCCTAAAATTAGGCCCTTAACTCAGGAATTAAGCATCTACACGTTGATTTTAAAGTCTAGACAAGTATTTGCGTGCCTAAGACTGGTATTTAGCCAAATCTGTGTTTAGGTGCCTGAATTTAAGCACTGCAGTCTGAAAACTAGTCCCCAGTGGCTGTGGGTTTGTATGCCTGTGGGGTGCTTTTCTGAACTGACACTGGGGAATCAGCTGAACATAACCTGGCAGGAAACAAGTAATAAGACAGTGAGCTACTTAGTAATAGGCTGTGGAGCCTATAATAACTGTCAGACCATGGCAGATGGAGGCATATGTTTGCTGTGTGGGAGGGCAGGAGGAATAGCTCCATATTTTTAGTCTTCTCCATGTGAGAAGCAAACCCATCACTTAACAGAATCTTCCACAAGTCTGACCCAAAGAGTTGTGCTTCTTGTCTCCTAGGGTATGGGCAGCCTGTTGAAAGGCTCTAACATACTGCATATGCTCTCTGCGGGAATGATTCAAAAGGCTCCGTGCAGCAGTTGACTGAATAGAGGCAGAGAGAAAAAAGCCAAGCTGAAGGATGAGACAGTGGAAGCTTCAGGGCAAATGTGACTTATCAGCTTTCTCCTAATAACAGGACTGGTGCCTATAACTTCTAGCTTGTTTTTCAAGATTCCCTAGGAGATGTGCTAGGCTTGATTTCCCATCCGGCTGACACATGAATGTTGTAGGCAGTGCACATTGCAGAAGCAGGGCACTTTTGCCGTATTCAACCTAAAACCACAAATAAAGGCTGGCTGCTTGTCAGCAGTGCTACTATCCCCTGGAACATGTCTAGGACAGCCAGGGTGTACAAAGAATCAGTTCCAAGCAGCTAAAGGAAGGTCAGGTTCTTGCAGAAATGCAGGCAGATACTGAGAGAAAGAGCAACCCTCTTTGTTTTTCAGATCGGTTTCTATTGCTCCCTTCCATAAAGCTTTGGATGAAAGGGCATGAGCATGCGCCTGTGCATGCAGCTTACCTCTCAGAGGTGGCAAGAAGAGCCATGTCCTGCAAATGGCCAGCTCCGCGCCCTTGTATCTCTCAAGCAAATGTCTGAGAATGGAGTTGGCCTGGTCCCCGGCCCTGGAAGGTCAATAAACCAGGTTCTCTCAGGCCACCAGGGAGAGCAAGTTCTACAGGTAAGACTCCACCACCATTGGCTCTGTCATCATCCCCCTCATGTTTAAATCTGGGGCTTTTTATTTAAATGTCTCGGCTGACCTCAGTTGTCATCAAAGGGAGAAACGTTGCCTTCTAAGCAGCCGGGGCCCAAGTCCCATAGATCTGTGTAGCTCAAATCAACGCTTTGAATTGCAATTGGAATTGACTAGGAACCCGGTACAGTGGCTGAGGAATTACTATATCTTCCAACCCCATCTAGCAGGCAGACAGCTGCACGGGCTGCCACTTCCAAGCTCTCTGCAAATGGAGTCCCACGTAGGAGTACATCATGGGCAACACACTGTCTGGTCTGGAGGTTATGGAGGCAGGGATTGCTGGGCTGAGATCTGAATCGGGGGGACACTGCTCCAAGGACTCGGCTGTGGTGTGGATGAATATAGGCACCTTGGACACTGTTGCTCCTTGGCTGATGCCAGAAGCTAGAGAGAGCCAAGAGGAACTTTTCTGCCAAACCCTTTAGCAAGCACCCACAGAAGTGGGGAAAGGAGTGACCTGCCACACTCTCAGGGCCTCTCCCTAGCCTAGGGGCTTTTCTTTCATCTTCAGCCATCTCACTCTCATTCAAGTCTCCCTCTCGGCTAGACACAAGAAATCCAACATGCCGCAGCAGTCAGGTGTGCTGACAACAAGCCATAAAGCTGGCATGTCCGTTGCATGTGGACGTCCAGGTTACTTCGCAAAATCCTGTAGCAGCCTCGAAGACCCTGAGCAGTCGGATAAGAGCCTTTCAGGACACCACATGGGAGATCACACCCTTTGGAGACTCAGCCAGAAATGGCTGGAGCCAATCTAAAGTGACATTGTCTAACACAACAGCAAACGCGAGGGAGTTAACAAAATCCTGTGGTGAACTGCATGGGCATCTGCTGTCCTATGTAAATAAGCCAGCACAGCTGCCTAACCAGATGCATGTGGAAATTGTCAGGGGCAAGGGAGAAATCACACTGCCTTTTGATATTCTCCAGTCCAGGCCCATTAACAAGGGCATTCTGCAAAGAGCAAAGGACCAATTCCCTGCTTCTGAACCTTCCTCTTCCAAGACAATTAGCAGATCCGGCAGAAGGTATTAGAGGCTATTGATGCACACCCAGTTTCCAGGCAATCTCATTGTCCCTGTAGCCCATATGAGGTCAAAGCAGTCTGTCCTCACTCTACTTCAAAGGAGAAGGAGGTAAATATCTGGATCTTTTGGACAGGAAGTCATATCCATCAGCTGCCAAGTGAATGTGTATGGCTAGCAGAGTCTGGTAGTTAGCTAATGTGACTTCGGTTTCATTGAGCAGCCTGTTACTCTTGCATTGAGAGGGGTAAATAGGAGCTTTCCATGTATCATCTCTGTGCCATTCATTATATCTCCCCTGTGTTCTGTTTCTCCCAGATGTTTCTACTCTCAGTTCTGGTTGGCTTTATAAACAGGGATGAGTGATTCTGGCATGAATAATGAATATCCAAGAGCTAGGTGAACAAAGGCTTGCTCCTAGCACACAAAGGGGCTATGAACATGGCCAGCCGGAAAGTGAGTCAGAACTGGCACAAAATCCCATTATTGGTATTGCAGTGATGCTAAGAGGCCCTGACCAAAACCAAGGCTCCATTGTGCTCGGTACCATTACATACACATAGTGAGAGACTGTCTCTGCCTCAATGCGCTTACAGCCTAACAGACAAAGGGGTAGGAGGGGAAACACAGAAGTGAAATGACTCACCCAAAGTCATGCACCAGGGCAGTAGCATTACTGGGATTAGAACCAGGCTCTCCTGACTCAAAGTTCCATGCACACTCCCTTTCTTGCTTTATCTTTCCCCTAATTCTGAACCTCGGTGGAGTGGGGACCCCTGTGTCCAGGCTGATGGTGCAACTCTGGAATGGATCCATCAAAAAGTTAATGATAGTGTTGTTAAATTTTTAAAAACAAATACATCCATTCCTACTGTGCGTTAACATTCCCCTCTAGATAAATAACGCAGGCTTTCTACATAGACAGCCGCAGTCATTAACCCCAGTGCTATTTGTTTACAGAACCACAGTTTTAAAAGAACAAATGCAATTTATTCCCTGGAGTCTGCCAAGCATCTGTTAGACCTTAGATGAGTCAAGCCCTACAACTCCCATTGTCCTCATGTGCCAGTATTTGGAAGGTTTATGCATGATCATATGATTTCTTTTCTGAAGCCATAGAGAAATTTCTGCAGACCATAGGGGAGACTCTAGCTTGAATTTAGAGGGGGGGATAGTTCTGAAATGAAAACAGGGATCAGTTAGATCCTGAACTCGGAATTGGATCTGCACAGGTTGATCCTTGGTGCCTGGCCACAGCCTCATTCACTGTTCACAAAGGCAGATCCCATTGCAGGAGCCATGCTCAAGATAGCTAATGTCAATAGTGCAGCAAATCAGAGATTGCTTAGGGCTTCTCTACACTTACAGCCATGCCCGGGTGCAGCTGCGCCATTGTAGCACTTAGTGAAGATCTTACCTATGCTGACAGGACAGCTTCTCCCATCAGCGTCGGTACTCCACCTCCCCAAGAGGTGGTAGCTTTGTGGACATTCCTTTGATGGAGTGCTGTGTACACTGTGGGGATTAAGCTGGTATAACTACATCACTCAGGAGTGCTCTGGGGCTGGTTTTGTTCAACATCTTTATCAATGATCTGGATGATGGGATTAATTGCACCCTCAGCAAGTTCGCGGATGACACTAAGCTGGGGGGAGAGGTAGATATGCTGGAGGGTAGGAATAGGGTGCAGAGTGACCTAGACAAATTGGAGGATTGGGCCAAAAGAAATCTGATGAGTTTCAACAAGGACAAGTGTGGAGTCCTGCACTTAGGAAGGAAGAATGCCATGCACTGCTACAGGCTGGGGGCCGACTGACTAAGCAGCAAGTCTGCAGAAAAGGACCTGGGGATTACTGTGGACAAGAAGCTGAATATGAGCCAGCAGTGTGCCCTTGTTGCCAAGAAGGCCAACAGCATGTTGGGCTGTATTAGTAGGAGCATTGCCAGCAGATCGAGGGAAGTGATTATTCCCCTCTATTCAGCACTGCTGAGGCCACATCTGGAGTATTGCATCCAGTTTTGGTCCCCCCACTACAGAAGGAATGCAGACAAATTGGAGAAAGTCCAGCGGAGGGCACCAAAAATGATTAGGGTCTGGGGCACATCATTTATGAGGAGAGGCTGAGGGAACCGGGCTTATTTAGTCTGCAGAAGAGAAGATTGTGTGTGGGAGGATAGCAGCCTTCAACTACCTGAAAGGGGATTCCAAAGAGGACGGAGCTAGGCTGTTGTCAGTGGTGACAGATGACAAAACAAGGAGCAGTGGTCTCAAGTTGCAGTGGGGGAGGTCTAGGTTGGATATTAGGAAACACTATTTCACTAGGAGGGTGGTGAAGCACTGAAATGGGTTATCTAGGGAGGTGGTGGAATCTCCTTCCTTAGAGGTTTTTAAGGTCAGGCTTGACAAAGCCCTGGCTGGGATGATTTAGTTGGGTTTGGTCCTACTTTGAGCAGGAGATTGGACTAGATGACCTCCTGAGGTCTCTTCCAACCCTAATATTCTACGATCTTGGACTACAAGGGGTAGCAATATAACTAACCGGGCATATGTAGTATGGCCTGGTTTCTTAAATCTTGTGCATGCTGAATTTAAGCTTGCCAGCTCCGTAAATATGCATTTTTGCAACCTCTTAAACATTTTCAATAAATCAAGGAAAGCGGTCTGCAATCCATCTAACTTTTGAGGCTGTATAGATCTTTAAAACAGTTACCGTAGCAGTTATTGCAGTTTTATGCCATTCAGAAGATTTTTTTTCTTATCCTAACTTATTTATTGATTTATTTTGCTGCCTGTTCTCTGTATAATGGGGAATTATGTCATCTTTAAAGCAAGATATATTTTCTATTAAATTGGAACTTGTCATATGCTGATTCAAAACAGACATTGAGCGTTTACGATACCCTATAGTGCTCAAGGCAACTTATGTATGGCATATAGTCAAACCATCTTGATGAAGCATTTATGTAGTATATCTAGCCTCAGGGGCATGGGATAAGAGTCCCCTAAACGGGAAGCAAACTGTTTGCTCTGTCCAATTAGAGAGATAAAGAAAGATCTGTATTTGAGAAAGATCTTTTTTGTTTTTTTAAATGAGAGGCTGGATTGATATAACTGTAGGGATTTAAGAGGAACTTTTCCTTGATTGTAGCTCTGGAAGGGACAATTATAATGATCTTGTCTGACCTCTGGCATAAGGCAGGCCAGAGAATTCTACCCAGTGATTCCTGCATCAAGCCCATACCTTGTGTTTTCAAAACACCTAAGGGGTTTAGGAGCACAAGTCTTGTTAAATGTCTGGACCTTACTCCCTTAGGCATCTTTGAAAATCCCACCATTCTTCACTTGGCTCCTAACAGCCAGAACAACTCTGATCCCAGGCCCTAAATGCTTTTACCCTCAATTAACAAGACAGGCCTACAATCGCTAAACCAAAACAAAATGGCATAGCGTTTGTACACCCAACCCTCTCCCCTATGCACACAACCACCAAGCAGCAAACACATTACAAATCAAAATCCCTTCCCCACTCAAGTTTCCTGCATAACCATCACCAGCAATCACCTCAACCCTCCCCAAATACTTGCTGAAAAAGTTAGAGTGAGCATTGCTGTGTTTATCCATCTGCAAAGAGCAACTGTGTACTTCCAACCTGATCGACTTTTAGTTCAGTGTCAGAAAATAAAACCGAGCAAGAAAGAACAAAAGTAAAGTATGTGCATGAGAGAGAGAGCCTGATGTCTCCTCTATACCAAGCTGTGTCATTCAGCTTCACATAACAGCACATTCTCCAGCAGAGTCTTAAAGGTGCAGTGCAGCAAAAGCAAAACTGTTCCATAGATAACTATGCATAACCAATATAGAATATCATTGACCCAAAGCAAAAACATCCTCCTTTAGGATAACAAACCCCAAAGAGCCCTAATAAGATTTTTAAAACCCAGAAATCCTAGGAATATATCCAATATATCTTAGGAAAATTGGTTGAACGAATTTGAAAAATAGCCTGAACGAAAGGCTTTTATTGAGCTGGTATGAGCTCTGGATTGACTTTGAAGTGCATTTTATCCACTCTTGCTATGACAAACTTTTAATTATTCTTAATTTAATCGGGAAGAAACATAGTGGAGTGCAAGCAAGTAAAATGAGAGTATCAGGACTGACTTATGCCTGCCTTGGAGTAGGGGATGTTGGGGAGTCGTGGCTGGAGGACTTGTAATATGAAATATTAAGCAAAGTGATTGATTAATTATTATTACTAATGAAATGTACTATGAAATTGGGATTTTATTGTGTCATAAATCTCCTCTCTGGCTTTTCTATGTAAATATTAAAGCCACCTCTTGCTGAGAGGGCTTTCAGCTATGAAAGGCTCGGCTGGACTCTGTCATAGGGCCTAATCTATCAAAGGGATAAGTGACTCTGGCCGTGCTCTCAGTTCCTACCTTGGGGTCTGATTCGCCACGGCCTTGCCCTGGTGCAGTCTCTTACCCCACTGGAAAGTAGGTGGAAGATGCCCCCAAATTGAGAATGGTGTGTGGGCCTGATACCAAAGCCCAGTGGAAAGGCTCCCCTTGACTTCAGTGGGCTCTGGATCAGGCCCTAAATGACTACTCAGGAGTGGGAATCAGGACTATTGACTTCAATGGGCGCTGAAAGTGTTCAGCAAACTTCAGCAGGTGGTTTGTCCCTTGCTCGATCTGACCCATTAGCAGATGGCCTATACAGAAGAACCTTTCTGACATTAGGCCTGATACCAAGCCCAGTGAAGTCAATGGGACCCTTTCTATTGATTTCGAGGGGTGTAGTCTCTCTGTGCCTCAGTTCTCCATCTGTACAACAGGGATAATTCTTCCTTTCTCCTACCTGTTGTCTTGTCTATTTAGATTGTAAGCTCATTGGGGCAGGGAGCATGTCTGTACGTACAGCGCCTAGCACACAATCAGGCCCTGATCTTGGTTGGGGTTTCTCAGTATTATTAATCCTAATACTGGCCCCTTGACAACTTGAAATGAACTAGATCAAGCCTTTTTGAATAATGGAAGTGTGCAGTATGTGTGAGAGTGATTTCAGATCCTCTCTTCTCTACTCTTTCCCTCTCCACCTCTATAGGGTTCTCAACCTGTGTTTTGGCATTTTCCCCTTAGGATATAGGTTTGGGAGGATTTTTTTTCCATTGGAAATAAATGGGTACACTTTGGAATATTTAGAAACTGACCTGATAAGGAAAAAAAAATAGCTGACTGACATGCTGGCTCATTTCCACTTGTAGAATGACTCGGTGAAAGGTAGAGAATATTCAGTGCGCAGTAGATAGAATTGTGTTTTACCAAGTGAAAATGAATGAAAAGCATCTCTCTATTTTTTTATTTCATAACTGTCTCCTGTGGAAAGTACTGGAACCTTCTCCAGAAGGGCAAGATACAAACCAAGCATGTGACTTAGTTTTCCTGCAGGTCTTTCTCTTATGCTTGTCTCTCTCTCATTTAAACAGTGATTGCTTTGATGATTAAATTCTAGGAAAGCCGCTCACTAGCTAAAGCACCCCTTGTGGCCGGGCACACCATCAATATACTCCAAGGACAGAAGGTACCATTGTTTTGATCTTCTAGTCCAGGGGTTGGCAGCCTTTCAGAAGTGCTGTGCCAAATCTTCATTTATTCACTCTAATTTAAGGTTCCACATGCCAGTCACACATTTTAACATTTTTAGAAGGTCTCTGTCTATAATATATAACTAAACTATTGTTGTATGTAAAGTAAAGTAAATAAGGTTTTTAAAATGTTTAAGATGCTTCATTTAAAATTAAATTAAAATGCAGAGCCCCCCGGTGGCCAGGACCCGGGCAGTGTGAGTGCCACTGAAAATCAGCTTGCGTGCTGCCTTCGGCACGTGTGCCATAGGTTGCCTACCCCTGATCTCGTCTGACCTCCTGTATTACACAGGCCAGAGAACTTCTCCAAAATAATTCTTTTGGAAGAACATCCAATCTGGATTTAAAAATTGCCCTAATTACTCTTCCTGTTTAATAAGTTGCACCTTGTTTTCCACTCTGAATTTGTCCAGCTTCAGTGTCCAGCCACTGGATCATGTTAGACCTTTGTCTGCTAGACTGAAGAGCTCATTACTAAATATTTGTTCCACATATAGATATTTAGACTCATCAAGTCACCTCTTAACCTTCTCTTTGTTAAGGTAAATGTTTTTGCAGGGCCTTCTCCACTGCCCCACCAAACACCATTCAGGCCTGCTAGTGCTCCACTTTGTCTTATGACTTGGACCACTGGCCTGGTCACATTCTGTTCTACCCCTTCTGAGTTATCCAAAGTCCAAACTTAATGCAAAGGGGGACACACTCTTCCACCCTTCCTGTCCCAGGCCTTAGAAAACTCTGCCACCATCCCATGCTCTGCAGTATTCTTTCCTGCTCTAATACAGTGGGCTGCTTCCCAGGGCTTTCTCCTTGGAGGCCCAGTGCTCCTCAGACTCCTGCCCTGCAGTCTATCTTCTCGGTGCTTCAGGAATTACCTTCTCTAGTCAAGGCCAATCCCAGGGCACCAACTCCCTCCCTCGGCTCCTCCCATTACATCAGCCTCCCTCTCGTCTCATCTAATTAAGGATGAAACCCAGATGAAACTTCCTTAATTAAGCCTCCAGGTGCCATCGGGGACACTGACTGTGCTCACTGGCTTCCCTTAACCCTCGCCAGTGTGAGGTTCATACACCCCATGCTTCACTAGATAGAAATAATTCCCAAGCAGGCTGTTACAGGCGTACCCAGAAACCTCAGCTGAGACTGGGACTTCATTGGCAGGTATTGTACAAGCACAAAGTAGGAGACCATCTTTGCCCTTCAGAGTTTCCAATCACAATAGACAAGACAGACAAAGGTCACACAGAAGGTCAGAAGCAGAGTCCTAGACTAACTCCTGCCTGCCAGACTGGTACACTGCCTCTCATCATATGCTTTATTAGTTTAAAAGACACTAGTGGGTGGTCTCTAAGCCCAAGGGCTAGGAAAAGATCAGGGCAAATGCAGAGGGAATGGAACATAAATTGTGCCCTAGAGAAATCAGCTGAAAGACCTATGAGATGGAGCTTCTGTGCCAGCTAAACAACTTGTAGAGTTGTAGGACTTGTAGACAAGCGGGACTTGTAGAGGTCAGCCTCGTGGGTTACATACGGAGGGTGAGTGTGGAAGATGGTGGAGATATGAGTGGAAGAAGGGAACAAAAGGGAATCAAAGCTGGCCTCATTGGTGGAGGAAGGTCTATCTTTGAAAATCTTGGCTAGAATCTTTTTTTTGAGGTGAGAGTTTAGCAAAGGAAAGAGGTAGGAGGTGGGATTTTCAAAGGTGTCTTAGGGAGTTAGGCACCCAACTCATTGGAACTCCAAGGAAGTTGGGCACTCAACTTCCATAGGCATCTTCCAGAATCCCAGGCAGAACCTCAACAGGCTGGTTGGGGCTAGCTTTGGATGTGTAAGGGCTGCAGGAATGGAGGAGGGATAATTTTCCCCAGGGGAAAAAGGGGTGTTTTGAAGAGGCTTACTGAAAATACTGCAGGGATGCCTTGTAACAAGTGAACCTAGCAGTAGCCTGGCATGTTGTGTCCTCAGAGGTGGCTCAGTGCCACTGTCCCACACTAACATCATACATGCATTGTGCCACCCCCCGCTCTGACATAGGATAGCTGTTGTGCTTTTCTGAAATGCTGAACAGAACGCGAACCTGAAGAACAAAACACAGCCTGATACTAGTGAGGAATGTGTTACGTGAGAGCTCTCTGAAACTCACAGGTTTCTCAGGGACATGTTTTGCTGGACAACAAAGGTAACTGGAATAGTAGAAGATGAAACTAGGCTTTCTGTTCAAACATATGGCCCTGGTTGGAACTGAAATCTGGTGCTATTGCCTGTCTCAATCGCTAAGATTTAGCAGGTAACATGATCTGCTCACACCACATGTTCTTCAGATGCCTAGAGTTTGACACTTCCACTCCTTGTGCCTTAAATTAAAGCTGCAGTCACCCCATCCCTTTGTAGCTAGAGAGCATCAGAACAAAGCTTTATTCTGAACACTCCTCAATGTATAAGAACCTCTCTCAGCCTAACGGCAGCTACTGGCTACCTGGAGGGAGATTAAAGTGACAGTGCAATAAATGTCTACCCCTTGAACCTGGCTGGTGAGCATGGGCCTGATCCTAAACTAATGGATGGTAAGATTAATCCCCTACATGGGGGAAATCTGTATGGGGCAGAGTTTCTGCAAGAGGAACCTTGCGTGTTTTCACTGGGTCATTCCTACAGCTGGGCCAAGAGCTCATTTGGTTGATTTGCTGGCAGTTCTGAAAAACAAAAAGTATTTGGGGCTCGGTTCAACCACAGAGGGAAATTCCAAAGAAGTCAGTGAATTGAAAAAGTTAACACAACTTGTTTTGGTCGAAAGAATCACTTTGCTTCTGGGCAGTTTTAAAATAAAAGTGAAGGGCTAGACTGCCGGAGGAACCTCAGCCTGGGGCCCAGAAATTAGGGCATTCAGCTGGGCTGCGGAAGTCCTGGCTTCTGTTCTCTTCTCTGCCTGGTGTGGAGAACAGATTTCAACTTGGCTTTCCCTGCTCTCGCGTGAATGACCTAACTACCAGGCTGCAGCGTTAGTCTCCCATTTGCTCACTCTGGCTCACTGACTATTCAAGCAGCTTCAACGGGGGACAGCGAGAGAGCAAGCATCAGTTAAGGATAGCCAATAGGCTGGTGGTTAGGGCATGCTGCTGGGAGGTAGGAGACCCAATTTCAAATCCCTTTTCCCTGCCAGGCAGAGGGGGAATTGAATCTGTGTCTTTTACATCCCAGGTGAGCTCTCCATGAGGCTAAAGATTATAAGAGGCAGTATTCCCTCTTCCTCCAGCCACTTGTGAGGGACCCTAAGTCTTGGCCTTTTTTTCTGGCCAAAATGATTGTGACTTTGTGTCAAATGCACCAATAGTTTCAGGTTGACCCAAACTCCATAAGGGGAGGCATCGCAGGCCAATTGCAGGGGTAAGGATGGATCAAAGTGCGTTAGAACTTCAGAATTTAGCAATGCATCCTTAGCTTTGTTAAATGCAACATCACAGGCTTCAGTCCACTTCCAGGCCTTATTCTGCCCAAGGAGCTCATGAAGTGGTTTTAGCAGTGTGGCTAACTGTGAGATGAACTTCCCATAATAGTTCAGTAGTCCTAGAAATGAGTGCAGCTGGCTTACATTTCGAGGTGGGGGAGCCTCCACAATAGCTTTAACTTTTGCAGGGGCCTTATGAAGACCTGCAGAATCAATGATGTGTCCCAAATATTCAACAGAGGGCTTGAAGAATTCACACTTGTCTTTGCGAACTCGTAGGCCATACTCTTCCAGTCTTTGTAGGTTAGCCTCTAAATTCTTTAAGTGATCCTCTTCATTTCTTCCAGTGACCAGGATATCATCCAGATAGCACTGAACTCCTGACAGCCACACAAGATCTGGTCCATAGCCCTCTGGAACAGGGCGGGAGCCGATGTGATTCCGAAGGGTAGGCGACAGTATCGATAAAGCCCCTTATGAGTCACAATAGTCAACAGCTCTTGGGACTTTTCATTGACGTGCATCTGTAAATATGCTTGACTCAGATCAATCTTACTGAAATTTTGTCCCCCAGCCAGGCCTGCTAAGAGGTCATCGATGCGGGGAAGCGGGTATTGCTCTGCACACAACACTGGGTTGACAGTGACTTTAAAATCACCGCAAATCTGGAGAGAGCCATCTTTCTTCACTATTGGAACGATAGGAGTGGCCCATGAGCTATGAGTAACTGGTATTAGGACTCCATTGGTGACCAGGCGCTCCAGGTCCGCTTTGACTTTCGGCCTGATGGCATATGGCACAGTTCGGGCTTTCAGATATTTTGGTGGACTGTCAGGTTTAATGTTCAATGTCACAGTGATTCCCTTCATAATTCCCAAATCATCTCCAAAAACAGCAGCATGTTTCCTTAGTATAGGGGTTAGACTGGTTTCTTCTTTAGTCATCCAGTGCACTTCTGCCCAGTTCAGTTGAATCTTCCCAAGCCAAGCCCTACCCATTAAGGCTGGGTAGTTACCTCTCACCACAAACAGTGGCAATTTAGCCGCCTGTCCATTGAGCTCCACCTTAACATCAATAGTGCCCAACATGGGCACAGCTTCTCCCGTATACATCTTCAGAACAATTTTTGTTGCCTTAAGTGGAAGACGCTGTAGCTTTTCTTTATACACAGTCTCGGAGACCAGAGAGACGGCTGCACCGGTGTCCACTTCCATGCGTATAGGTTTGCCATCCAACAGCGGGGTTACCCAGTATTCATGTGAGCCCATTGCCAAAGACAAAACATGCAGTGGCACTTCTTCTTGCGATGAGGTGTCACTTTGATCATCCTGGGTCTGCTCTAGGGTATACAGGGTTCCTCTTTTTGTCGGCCAGACCACAGGCCTCTTTTTCTTTTGTTTACAGGCACACTCAATGTGTCCCTTTTTGCCACAGTGTCGCCACACCAGGGCCTTACACCAGCATTCTGATGCCTGGTGACCCGGCTTACCACAGCGGTAACATTCTTGACTCTGCATAGTTTTGTGGGTCAGTTCTTGTGACACTTTTTTGCACCCTAGGGAATGCACCGATGTATTGCGCCTCCCTTGTAGCCAGTTCCATGGATACAGCAATATCAACAGCCTTCTGTAATGTAAGCTGAGCCTCTGTCAGTAGGCGCTTCCGTATAGCTTCACTGTAGAGGCCACACACTTACCTGTCACACAAGGCATCATTTAACATCTCCTTAAATTCACAGTGTTCTGCTAGCTTTTTTAAAATTGCTACAAATTGTACAACTGTTTCATCTTCCTTTTGGTCTCTTTTGTGGAACCTATATCTTTCAGCAATTACCAGTGGTTTTGGGGGAAAATGGGACCCCAGGATTTCCACAATGTCACTGTAAGATTTAGTCGCTGGCTTAACAGGGTGTAGTAAGCTGCGTAGCAGGGAGTAGGTTTTAGCCCCTACAACACTTAAGAATATTGGCACCTTCTTCGCTTCTGTAATGTCATTTGCAATAACAAAAAGCTGAAAACGCTCAGTATACACATGCCACTGCTCTATATTCTCATCAAAAGGTTCCAGTGGCCTGGTCAGAGTAGCCATGATTTTTAGTTTCACTTTCACAGTCAGTGCAAACAAGCAGCTTTTTTGTTTTTTTGTTTTTTCTTTACCTTGACTTCTACTTCCTTCTGTTACTGGAGCAGCACCGGAATCCCATCCTCGTCACCACTTGTTATATCCTTGGGGGCAGCTGGTTTAGGAAGAAATCACTTGAGGCCAGACAGCAGACACCTAACAAAACTACCATTTTATTTACAGACACAGAGCTCACCCAACTGGCCGAAACCGGCTGGGCTATCCCCTAATAATCTAACTCAGTTGCCATAGGAACAAAAACCATGACAACCAAATACACAACACCCTTCCCAGCTGCAGATCCCAATTCCTCACATAGCCCCAGAGGGTCTTCTGCAGGGCCTGGATCAGGAGAACAAGGCAACAAAAGAAACATTCCTCATTTTGTGCCTCAGTTCCCCTGGGGTTTGGAATTGGCCAGGTTTTCAGTCCTTTCCCCTGTCAAAGGAGGATGGGGATCAATGATTTGGCTCAAAGGTGACTAGAGGAAATAGTCCAGTGAACAGAATGGGAGCTGACTGGGTAAATTTCATCAGCTTTGAGAATCGCAACCTGGGGCCTTACTATGTGCACAGGTATAACTCCAATAGAAGTCAATAGGATTTCTGCTTCTGTAAGGAGCTCTGCAGATGAGGGCTGCACACTCTTTGATCAGGGGTTATAAACCAGTGCTCGGTCTCTTGTTACAATCAGAATCTCAAGATTAAAAGGATTTTTCTTTTGGGACTTGACCAGAGAAAGATCATAGGAAATTGTAGGCCATTCTTGCTGCTCTGTGCTCCAGATGCTCGTACTTTATACATGCTCACCTCAGGACAATGTTTTTTTTTATTATGAAATTAAAACCATCTGTCCCTCTCTTCTGGGGAGGGGGAGCTTTTTGTGGCTTAGGGGTAGCTATGGGCCCTTTCAGTGGGAGTTATGACAAGCAAATAACAGGAATCAACCCAAGGAAAAAATACCTATAGAATGGGGGGAAGGGAAACATACAATTGTCCACTCACTGTTAAATCCAATGACTGCAAATAATAAGTGCTGCTTCCCCAGGAGCAGAGGATCCAGGCGTGGGGAGGAAACGATGCTGCACACCGTGGTAATGGGTAATGTGGGTTCTTGCACATTGTTTTCAGGGGGAGAATTTTCCTCTCCTGCTAGGCTGTAGCTGAAAGAGGCTTCAGGTGACGCAGGTAGTTACTGTTTCCCATCTAAATGTCATGCAGTGCATATAAATAACAAGTTGATGCCTCTGTACCTGCAATTCAGTTGATCGCTTTCCTAATTATATGTCATATATCTAGGTGGGCAAAAACATACTAAAATAGCCACTTAATTGGAAACTTGTTATATTTGTGTGACTAGGGTTTCTAATCAGTCTCATGTTTGTTCCAGCACCTTTTTGTTCTGAAGGGGTCCAAAGTGCTTTTAAAACCATGAGCCTGGTTCTCTTCTCTTTACACCAGTGCAAATCAGGAACAACTCCAGTCAGTGGAAAATAGAAAACAGAACCTGTTCATCCAGAACTCAGTTGCAGTGACCCTATGGGTGAAATGCGGTAGCTGTCTTAACAGCATGCGTTTAGGCAATGAAGAGGAATGCCGTCTCCAATTGAAAGTGGAGGGGGAATTTGAGGTAATCACAGTGCAACTATTCCAGCTGGAATTTGGCCAGAAAACAAGGCCTAGCATCCCCGCTCCTGCAAAAGTTGCGACGTGCTCCTTAACAAATGTAAGTGGAAAGGGCCTTGGTTTTACCCCCTTGCAGCACAGTTCCCCTCCCGTCATGCTGGAGCACTTGTTCAGCACTGAGCTTGCGCTACACTTAAATCTGGTTAATGGGGCTAGGTCGGTCTAGCGAGTGTGTGTGTGTGTGAGTGGGGGGGGGGGGAAATACCCCTGACTATGCTGCCCTAACCCCTGTGTAGACACAGCTCTGTTGATGGAAGAACACTCCATTGAATAACAAATTTATTGTAGCATGAGCTTTCGTGATGCATCCGAAGAAGTGAGCTGTAGCTCACGAAAGCTCATGCTACAATAAATTTGTTAGTCTTTAAGGTGCCACAAGTACTCCTGTTCTTTTTGCGGATACAGACTAACGCGGCTGCTACTCTGAAACTCCATTGAATGTAGCTAGCTTTGTTCAAGTAGGTAATGTTCCCAATACCGATGACAAAAACTTGTATCAGTGAAGGCTGTATCTATACTATGGGGTAATGATGGTATAACTATGCTGACATAGCTACACCAGTATAATCTCCATAGTACAGACACAGCCTGACGCTGAGAGAGAGAGAGAGACTGCCACTTCCTCTGGCTGCAGCATGACTTTCTGTAGTATTCTAGGTATACCCCGAGACTAAGACTCACCTTATTTGGCTTGTGAGATCTGACAAAAAGCACAATTCAAGGTGAGAATGTCGAGGTTCTTATGCAAAATGCTTTAAAATGCTTGTACATCAGTAAGCAGAACTAGATCAGCTGCCTTCCTTTATGATCCATGGAAATAAGATTAACAATAAGACACAAATGCAGCCCTCTGCTATCTGTTGCTTCCAACAACTGCAAACAAACATGCAAAACAGGGAAGGATGAACTATCCCAGACGTATGAAAATCATCTTCTAAAGCACCTTTGTTCTTGCTGAAGTGCAGCTTGTACAATGGATTGCTATCCTTTCCAACTGAATAGATGAGGAAAAGAAACTATTAAAAAAAAACCTGCAGGCAGGGAGGGAAGCGAGACAGATCCTGCAGCTGGGATTAATCAAACTAGCCTGCGAATCATTTAGGAAAAAACATTTCCGCAAAGATTTCTACATGTCCATTCATCCATGTTGCTTGCATTGCCTTACAGCTGCTTAGGAATCATCTTCTTACACATACTTTTATTTTCTTGGACAGCCATGCAGTCTGTGCTAGCCTCTAGCACTGGATGATTGCTTACTGGAATAGAGGCAGCTAGGTATGAAAAGAACAAACTGTATGAGCAGCTTTTCCCCCTTGCTTGCTGTTTTTAATAGTTGTCGCCTTTACATTTCGAACTGGGCTTAGGGATCCTCCTTCCCCCGTATTGTCCCATTAAAAAAGGACATGTGGCACGGAGTCACCGGGGGATGCTTGTGTCACGGAGTCACTGGGGGATGCTCTGGAACTGCTCCCCACAAAGCCAGTCAGGACTCTGGGGGAGCCTCCTCTCTCTGAGCAGACTGTCTCCAGGGCAAGAAGCTTCCACAGCTTCGACCTTCCTGGGTCTGACCTCGGAGCATTCAGCATCCCCTTCCACACTGTATGCTTCCTGCAGCGAGTCCATCCAGGCGGGGCTCCTGGGGAAGCCAGAGGGCCCTGCCCCCCAACTCCGCAGTCAGATGTGACTTTCAACCAGCCAGTAAAACAGAAGGTTTATTTGTTGACAGGAACACAACGTAGAACAGAACTTGTTAGCACAGAAATCAGTGACTTCCTGCCAAGTCCATCTTGGGGGAGCGGGGAAGAGAGCCCAGAGCCAGGGCTCTGCCCCCTTCGTGCCCCAAGCCAGCAGAGACTAACTCGCTTCCAGCTGCCTGGCTCCTGCCCTGTCCATTGCTCCTCCTCCGGCCTTTGTCTCGCTTCCCAAGCCAAGAGTCACCTGGTTGCACCCCCCTCCTGGGTCTCAGGTTGCGAAGAGGCGGCCATAGCATCTCTGCAGGCAGTTGGAGCAGCCCCCACAAAAGTCACACATGCTTATTCCCACCACCTAGACATTGGTGCAATACAAAGGGAAACTGAGGCACGCACAGCATTCATGCAAAACAGCAAGACTCACATACAACATAACAAGGGAAAATCTCCACTTCGTCACACCTTGAAAGAAAGCGTCATCCATTTTGAAATGGCTCTTTTGAAATAACTGACCGAGAAGTAGATGGATGCTAAAAGAAGATCTGTTTTTTTTAAAAGGTACACTGGAGATAACAAATTAACAGACTATTCACATAGGGAAGCCAGTAGTGACATAGACTGATGTGCAGAAGAGTTTTGATTTACGTAACTTCTAGGAACACTTGTGATGAAGGGATCCTGTCCCAGCCTTCTCTAAGAACATATTTTTGACCAAAGACTGATGTCTTTCACAATCTAAGGTTGCTGCTGGCTTACACGCTGTGACCTGGCTCTTTGGAGTTAGATAGAACTGGTGCTTGGAAGATCAATACAAGGAAAAGAGACATGATACAAAAGGAAGGATTATTTTACAGCAGAATTCCAAAACTGTTACCAAGTTTTCTCCTCTTAAAATATGCCTGGAGAGAAACTTTTAGCAGTAATCTTTCAAGATGGTATTAACTGCCATTGACTTTATTACACTGAGCCAACATGAGACGTACATATTTTAATCACAATGTTTTAAGAAACTACTCCAAGGCAGTGAAATAATTATTAATCACTTCCTTGCAATTGCAGGGACCTCAGATGCTGGTTCACCTTGGTCCCTTCTATTCTCTGCCGGTGGCACATAATAAATCTAGTTTTGAGTGTGCTGTAATATTTTAGTCTCATTCCAGTTGTTGGGTTTAGTGTGCAGGTGTTGGGTAGTGTGGGTGGCTTTTGCTATACAGGAGGTCAGAGCAGATGCTAGAGTGATTCCCTTGTGGCCCCATCTCTGACTAGTTACTGAATCAAAAGGTGGGACAGTAGAAACACAGATGATCCAGAATCAGGGTATGATATAGTCTTTCACAGCATGACAGACTTGGGTAAGGAAGGACCCTGTGATGTGTACTGCCCCTCAAACCTAGGACCGATTTTATATCCCCTCCTGGCCCAACTAAGGGAGATAAGAGTCATCCTAGGTTGTGCTATAGTTCCTACGGCCCCAAGCAGCCACTTTGGGAACTGCGGCACTCTCCCTAGGAACTGCAAGGCGGTAGGGCAAGACACTGGCGTTACGCTAAGTGAGGATTCACCTTATGCTGAAGGAATTCCTAGTTAGCTGGTTAATCCAGCTTTATGATCCTCTTGGTCCACCAGAGCAGCATGACAGGGCCATAGTAAGGGATAAGAGCTAGTCCTTTGCATTCATACTTTGGAGAGGAATTATTGCAAGCAACTGGGACTGTGAATTGCTCAGAGGTCACTGTTGCGCTGCATGTGTCCTTATTGCCCAGTAAAGATCCATGTTTTGTGTGCAGTGCTCCTGGGGAGGAAGGGTGGTCACTGGCCTAGTTTGCTGAGGAGCTAGGCTGGGACTCAGAAGTCAACAATTCCTTGCTTGACCATAGACTTCTTGTGTGAGCTTGGGCAAGTCGCTTAGGCCAGATCCTCAAACAGATTTGGGTACCTGACTCCCTTTGAAATCAAGAGAAGTTAGGCTCCTTAGTACTTTCCAGGATCTGGGTCTTGTTCAGTCTGTGCCCCAATTGCCCATCTGCAACATGGGGCTAATAGCACTTCCTTTCCTCACAGTGGTGTTTTGAGAATAAGCATGTTAACGACAGAGGTGCTCCGACACCACAGGAATGGAGACCGCAGGGGTGCCCTTGATGACATATCAGCATGGCTCCTTGGCCATCGCTCTGACGTCTAGGTGGGTTCAAGTCTGTGCTTGGGAGGGGCAAACTGGTTTGGCTCAAATGACAATTGACTCCAGCTGTTGTTCAAAACTCAGATTTGAACCTGTTTGGAGGACTGAAAAATGGTGGGTTTTTTACATGCAAGTGTTAACATTTTGAATGCACTTTCAGGTGGCAATTCTCATTACTACTGACCTGCCAAAGTCATGAAGCACCGCACCTCCTGCCTCTCCTAACACAAATATTTGTACTGTTCTTTAAACCTGATAGCAAAACCAAGCAGAGAGCCAGCTCCAACTCACAGCATGTCTCTCTCAGAAGTTCTCTTCTGCATGTCATCACCAGCTGAAACTGGAAAACCTTCCAATTTTCCTTCCCTTCTCTCTTGCTTGGCTTGAGAGGAGACACTGATGGAGGGAGGACTCCAGCCATTGCACAAGGCATTCCAGGCAGTCTCAGCCCCTTTCAGAAGCCAGTGAGCTAGAGCCAGCCCTCTTACTGAACTTGAGGGGCACACCTGTGCCCAGCTCGGGGCCAGGCCTTCCCCAGAGAAAGGTACCCAGAACCAGAGGGGTAGCCGTGTTAGTCTGGTTCTGTAGAAGCAGCAAAGAATCCTGTGGCACCTTATAGACTAACAGACTTTTTGCAGCATGAGCTTTCGTGGGTGAATACCCACTTCTTCAGATGCAAGAGGTGGAAATTTCCAGGGGCAGGTATATATAAGCAAGCAAGAAGCAAGCTAGAGATAACAAGGTTAGATCAATCAGGGAGGATGAGGCCCTGTTCTAGCAGTTGAGGTGTGAAAACCAAGGGAGGAGAAACTGGTTCTGTAGTTGGCAAGCCATTCACAGTCTTTGTTTAATCCTGAGCTGATGGTGTCAAATTTGCAGATGAACTGGAGCTCAGCAGTTTCTCTTTGAAGTCTGGTCCTAAAGATTTTGCTGCAGGATGGCCACCTTAAGATCTGCTATTGTGTGGCCAGGGAGGTTGAAGTGTTCTCCTACAGGTTTTTGTATATTGCCATTCCTAATGTCTGATTTGTGTCCATTTATCCTTTTCCTTAGAGACTGTCCAGTTTGGCCGATGTACATAGCAGAGGGGCATTGCTGGCATATGATGGCATATATTACATTGGTGGACGTGCAGGTGAATGAACCGGTGATGGTGTGGCTGATCTGGTTAGGTCCTGTGATGGTGTTGCTGGTGTAGATATGTGGGCAGAGTTGGCATCGAGGTTTGTTGCATGGATTGGTTCCTGAGCTAGAGTTACTATGGTGCGGTGTGCAGTTGCTGGTGAGAATATGCTTCAGGTTGGCAGGTTGTCTGTGGGCGAGGACTGGCCTGCCACCCAAGGCCTGTGAAAGTGTGGGATCATTGTCCAGGATGGGTTGTAGATCCCTGATGATGCGCTGGAGGGGTTTTAGCTGGGGACTGTATGTGATGGCCAGTGGAGTCCTGTTGGTTTCTTTCTTGGGTTTGTCTTGCAGTAGGAGGCTTCTGGGTACACGTCTGGCTCTGTTGATCTGTTTCTTTATTTCCTCGTGTGGGTACTGTAGTCTTGAGAATGCTTGGTGGAGATTTTCTAGGTGTTGGTCTCTGTCTGCGGGGTTAGAGCAGATATGGTTGTTTACAACCTCGTTATCTCTAGCTTGTTTCTTGCTTGCTTATATATACCTGCCCCTGGAAATTTCCACCACTTGCATCCAAAGAAGTGGGAATTCACCCACGAAAGCTCATGCTGCAAAACGTCTGTTAGTCTATAAGGTGCCACAGGATTCTTTGCTGCGTACCCAGAACATTCCTCTAGGTTGCCTTGGAGATGTGTACTGGTCGGGCTATGACATCACATGCAGCTCCGCACAGTTGAGGGCTTAGATATATTGTTGATGGGAGTTTTTCCTTCCCTCAGAAGCATCAAGGATAGGCCACTCGCAGAGGCCAATCTTGGACTTGATGCAGTCCGGAATCAAATCCGACAGAGCCTGTAGGATACACAAACCAACTGGAACGCCAGGGGAGCGACAGTTATGCCTGATGCCCAGGGCTTGATTCTCAGTTTGCTTAAGCTAGTTTGACACCAGCTGTTTTGCTCCATTGACGTCAGCGGTGCTGCTCCTGATGTAGACCAGGGTAACTAAGAGGAGAATCTGCTTCTCTCTTTGGTGTTAGCTGCATATTCTTCCAGCAGGGACCTGGCCCCACACTCGCCCAACAGTGGCAGCTCCTCTCCCATGTTTCCTGCCGCAAAGCATTGCAGCGCCATTCACTCCCATTTGGCCTGGCTCCCCCTCCATCCCCAGAGAGGATAGCTGAGCCCAGCCCCACGGGACAGGAGCTGCTGCTGCAGGGTGACTGCAAGGCAGGTATGCTCTGCAACACTCCCCATGTGGTCCTCCCCTCCCTTCCAGCCCCAGTATCTCCACCCCAAGTAGATAAAATGAAGACCACAAAATTCCTGGAAAAAAATCAAACAAATTATATATACCCACCCCCTCCATCTTGCTCCATGAAGCAACTAACTCATCTTGTTAGGAGTTTCAACTAAGCAGTTGAATTTAGCTGTTAATAAACATATTTTGTGACTGTTCTAATTGCACTGTAGAGTCTTCACTGGGAGGAGTGGTTGATACGCTGGAGGGTAGGGATAGGATACAGAGGGACCTAGACAAATTAGAGGATTGGGCCAAAAGAAATATGATGAGGTTCAACAAGGACAAGTGCAGAGTCCTGCACTTAGGATGGAAGAATCCCATGCACTGCTACAGACTAGGGACCGAATGGCTGGGCAGCAGTTCTGCAGAAAAGGACCTAGGGGTTACGGTGGACGAAAAGCTGAATATGATTCAACAGTGTGCCCTTGTTGCCAAGAAGGCTAATGGCATTTTGGGTTGTATAAGTAGGGGCATTTCAAGCAGATCGAGGGATGTGATCATTCCCCTCTACTCAGCACTGGTGAGGCCTCATTTGGAGTATTGTGTCCAGTTTTGGGCCCCACACTACAAGAAGGATGTGGATAAATTGGAGATAGTCCAGCGGAGGGCAACACAAATGATTAGGGGGCTGGAGCACATGACTTATGAGGAGAGGCTGAGGGAACTGGGATTGTTTAGCCTGCAGAAGAGAAGAATGAAGGGGGATTTGATAGCTGCTTTCAGCTACCTGAAAGGGGGGTTCCAAAGAGGATGGATCTAGACTGTTCTCAGTGGTAGAAGATGACAGAACAAGGAGTAACCGTCTCAAGTTGCAGAGGGGGAGGTTTAGGTTGGACATTAGGAAAAACTTTTTCACTAGGAGGGTGGTGAAGCACTGGAATGGGTTACCTAGGGAGGTGGTGGAATCTCCTTCCTTAGAGGTTTTTAAGGTCAGGCTTGACAAAGCCCTGGCTGGGATGATTTAGTTGGGTTTGGTCCCGCTTTGAGCAGGCGGTTGGACTAGATGACTTCCTGAGGTCCCTTCCAACCCTGAGATTCTATGATTCTATGATTCTATGATTCAGTAACTTCTACTCCATAGATTGTATAAAATCCTCTATATAAGAAACGTTTCATTTATGTCGGTACGCTACAGCCATATTTGCGCAGAACAAAGTGATCATACATGGCCTAAACCAAGCTGTTATGATTTGGGAAATACGCTCAGTTAATTAAACCAAGGGCAAAAGACATCTGCAAAGCACTTTGGCAAAATCTGTAGGGATTTCCAACCTCCTCCCGCCAAATCTGTAGGCTTCCTAAAGCAGGGATGATGCTTTTCATTTTCTATTCTATTTGCCTTTATTCATATTTTAATGCTAGGTAATACCATACGAGACAAGCAGGATAACTGAAAAATATTCATTGGCTTATTAAAGTGAATTGCCTTAGCTACTGCACAAGTTTAAGAGAAACTTTTATGCAAACTTTACTGTTGGCTCAACTCAAAGCCCATTAAAGTCGATGGAAAGACTCAAATTAACTTGATTGGCTTTGGATCAGGGATGAGAGTAACATTTTGTGTTTGTTTGGTTTTTTTTTTTAAGCTGGCATCCTGATAATCCTTCCTTTTATTCTAATTTTCAAGAGAGAAGCAAACTCCTCATTCATCACCATAACCCAAATGCTATTTTCGTAGTCCGGACGTGTGGGGTGAATTGTAACAGCCCATCCTTTATCCGAGGATTCACAGCCAAGCAGGCTAAAGCGGCACAGTAGCTGGATGTTCTGGTGCAGTGGTTGGTACTGAAAAGGTTAAGAGTGTTGCCCCTTAAATGTTCATAATTAAGATTGAAAATCTTGCAGACCACTCTGGTGGGGGGGAGGTTTTCTTTTCTCTTGGTGTGATTATTTCAGCCTCCCTGCAGACTCAGAAAGTCAGCAATTTACACTACGATAGTTATTTTCACAGCCAGAAAATGTTTTCTTAAGTGAAAGCTTAGAGGCTGTAGAAAACAGGAAATCCCTGGGGAGACCCTAATTTCTTAGAATTTGCAGACTTTTTGCAGCTGCAGATTTTTGTGGTGCCTAGGCATGACCTTTTGAAATATCTGTAAAGCTGCAATAGTCTAATCATAACAATAATTAATAATGCTTTACTTATAGTGTGTAATTTGTTTATATCTTACATCTGGGCTCTCGAAGGACTTTACAGACCTTCATTAATTAACTCTTCCAGCCCCTAGTGAGGTGTGTAAGGGCTATAATGCCAGTTTTACAGATGGTCAAACAGAAGTAAATTGACTCCTGAAATCACCCACTAACTCCACCCTTAACCCTCTCCAGCCTGCTTAGTAACTGGTAGAGAGAGCATTAGGAAAGGACGCCCTAGCCCTATCAATTGTTTCTCTGCTGTCTTAGCAATGTCTCACTTACTGTGTCCCTCAATCAAGAGATGAGTTGAGTTCCTGAAGCCTTTGAAGGGTGTAGCTTACTCTCTCACCTCAGACCTGGTTAGCAACTGTGGCAGGTGGGTCGGAGGGATAGAGCGAAGGCCAACTTGCTCCCGGGGGAAGGTATCTAGAGAAGCAAGGACACACCAGACCCAGATGGAAGATCAAGCAGTGGGTGCAGGACTTCATGTCCCTTTACCACCTGGCTTGGTTAAGTGAGGCACTAGTCTAGCCCTAACGCTCGACTGCCATTGAATTGGGTAAGGGATCGGGCCCTACGAATTACCGTGAGTTTATTGATTCAGACAATCCACTAGATCGTTCTGCGGCCATTTGCTTTATCATTTCTACAGCTGGTCATAACTATTCCTTTGGAATTAGGGATTTAAAAAAAATGAAAAATAGCCTTTTTCTAAAGGAGAATTTGCCACAGAAAATTTGCACTGCCTAGACATGTGGTATGTTTTGATTGAAAAAAGGAAAACCCTGAAAAATGTTCAAAACTCAAGAGCAATGCACCAACAGTTTCTCTGAGACCCCCCACCCTAAAACTCCCATGAAAGAGTTTGAAAAAGCTGAAAAATCTTTTTTTCACAGAATTTGACATAAACTACTTACCACTTTCTAACCACCTGAAAATAACGAACATCTTCATGCATCTATTATTCATTATCGTTTGTATTGCCATAGTGCCAAGAGCCCTAATAGTGAACTAGGACCCTAGTGTGCTAGGTGCTGTACAAACACAGAACAACAAATGGTCTCTGCTCCAAAGAGTTTGCAATCAAAATTTCTAGCCCTAGTCTTGTTTATTATCTTGATCACTGCTGCATATTTCACAATGCTGTAACATTATTGCATTCCTGCCATCAAGAGAGTTCTATAGTTGTCAAGATTCCTTTCAAAATACTGTATTAATTGCTAATATGTTTTTCTTGCCAGCTACAGAATGTCTGTAATCTGCTTCTTACAAATGACTGCTCCCGGGGGCGCGGGGGGAGAATAAATCATATATATTTTTTGGAACCACTGTTGAGTCAATACTTAAAAAATGCATTGGTGGTAATATTGGCTATAATTCTCTTGAGATGGATTAATTATAAACATGTAGCGAGGCAATCAGGAATCTGTTCTTGCTGTGACATTGAACAAAGAATACCAAAGAGAAGGGAAGGGTGGCTTGAATTCAAACTAAGGCATATAGTACTTCCAGAGGCCAGATGGCATACAAAACAGTGTTAAGGCCCCATTGTTGCAACCCGGGAGGGGTGTTGGCTTGAACAAATAAGAAATTAGAGCATTATGCTCCAGGGCCTGCTAGACCATCCCTTTTCCTAATCATGACACACTATAAATGCTGCATCAAAACAAACAATAGCATCACCCAAGCCTAAGGAAGCAATCAGCTAGGGGGAGTGGCTACAATACAGCTTCTTTTGTGATAGTGAGAGGAACAGGAGGCAGAAGTGCCATGGAATTACTGCAGGTCCTTTTAGTTTATTAGTTGCCTGTAGGGGTTGGAGGAGGGGAAGCTGAAAGAACAAGTATATAGAGATTAAGACCCGCATTTTCAGAAGTGGCCACTACTTCTAGCAGAGGCAACACATGGGGGGGGGGGTTATGTGCCCCCCCATCCCCCGATTTCTTGCTTGGCTTGTACTGAGCATGTGCACATGGACTGCGCATGCTCAGTAAAACTGCCAAAGCCGGCTGCCCTCACTCTGTCCCCCTCTCCCCCCCACTATCAGCAGCCACAGGTTGCCTCTGGCTTCTAGGAAATATGTCTACACAGCAAAAACCCCTGTGGCACCAACCTCTCCGAGCTCTCACCTGACTCAGGCTTGTGCTGCAGGGCTACAAGAGCTATGTAGCCATTCTGGCTCAGGCTGGAGCCAGGGCTCTGAAACCTGGCAAGGCAGGGAGAGGGTTGAAATGTGGGTTCCGGCCCAAGCCCGAATGTCTGCACCAAGAGAGCCACAGGAGTCCAAGTCAGTTGACCCAGGGTGAGACTTGCTGCTGCTGGTTTGTGGCTTTTTGCTGTGTAGACATACTCCAAGAGCCTTCATTTCTGGTTGTTTGAAATTTGTTTTTCGCATGGACTTTGGGTCACAAATGGGGGTCACAGAAAGTGACGGGCTACTTCTGGGGAGGTGGATGTAGTTGGTTTTGGGCTAGTGCATGTCATGAATGCAGAAGAGAAGGTGGCCATGTGCACATGCTAACTTCAGTTGGGGGATAACAGAGTTAATGGGCACAATAAGTGGTGTCACGTACGCCTATGGCATGTGATTGGGTAGCTGTGATTACACAGCACATGTTTTTTCTTTGTGTTGTTTTATCTGTCTCTAGCACCTCCTGGACCTCCAGCCTCTTCCACTTCCCCCCGCTTTTTGTCTTTTTCCACTAAAGGTTTTTTTCCCCCCTCCTTAAATCTGTTGTAGTTGAAGGGCTGAATTCTGCTCTGATTTCAATGAAATCATGTGAAGTGCAATTCTACCTGTAAAATGAATACAACTCCTCTTGTTTAGAAAAACATCTTGGCACTTTGTTTTCAGAAAGAAACATGCTGGTGTGACTTTTGTGGCAGAAATTCCACATTTTGGGAGGCTAGAATGCAATATTTATCTGGTGTATTCTAGCTGGCTATTATTTTTTTTTTTTTAATGTCAGCTGCCGCTGTTCAGAGGTTTGGAATATTAGATATAGTCCCAGGTGAACTGAATTAATGGGCAGAGTGCAGGTTTGGTGGCTAAAGGTGCAGGAGACATGCAGCTTATTCTATGGCTCTGCAGTTTATCATGTAATTTCACTCCACACATCTAGCAATATCCCTGAACTCTGTTTGGGGGCATTGATTCATTACTGCCTCTGATGGGGAGAAGTTCAATTAGTGAATCACAAGCATGGATCATGCACAGTGGAAATCAGAGGACTCAGATGGAATCTTGTGGGTTAACCAGCAATTGTTGCTGCAGTGAAAGAGAACAGTTACAGAAGCTGGCTAACCACATCAGAGAGGCATATGCTGAGCTGCCGGGCACCACAGGAGTCTGCCCAGAAGGAGATGTACTCTTTAATATTCAAGATCTGATTAAATCATTGGAAAGATTCCAATATGCAAGCAGCAAAAACTTTCAACTGTGTTGTTTATTAGGAGCAATGAAACTAATGGGGATATCACTTACCCCAATAGACTGCAAGTGATGTTTTGAGAATGCCATTTGGAATTTGAGGAATGAAATTGACTCATTAAGGAGCCTGATCCAAAGCCCATTGAAATCAATGGGAAAAACTCCTATTGAATTCACTGGGCTTTGGATCAGGCCTTAGGTCACTGCAAAAATGGTATTTAGGCAACAACAAATCACAAATGCCTTTTAATATTGAGCTTCTGATAATTTCTGCAATTTCCCTGAGCTGTTTTCTCCACCATTTGGGATGGTTTTGAACAACTCTGAAGACCTTTCGGTTAGAAGACCAGGTGCTCTTTGTATGTCCTCTTTGGTTATTTCTACTGCTTTGTCTTTGCCTGTTTTTTGCTTCTCTCCTTTCCACCTACCCTTTTGCTAAATATAGGTATTTTAAATATGCAGGCGAAAGAAAGGCAGTTAAAAAAGAGGCAACGAATACTGAAATCAAGATACTGCATGTACCTTGCAAGCAATTACAGCATTGCCACTTTTCTCAGGAGATTCAAGCCAAAGCCTTGATCTTGCAAAGACATGTGCATCTTTTCGACTTCACAAAGTAGTCCCATTGATATCATTCTTCTTACTCCTTCTCAGTGTTCCTGTGTTGCTTTCAAGTACATCACTGTCCATTGGAAAAGTCATCTCAGCTGGGGTGGTAAAGAAAAGTTTCTCGTTTCTCCAGTGGATGGTGACTTTAGGTGCATAAGTGATCTCTGAGCTCAGTTCTCCTTCTGAAAATGCTTTACGTCATGGAAGTTCAGGGCTGAAGCTTTGGAAGAAATAAATCTTGCTATTGTTGAATTTGAGCTTTCCAAGATGATAGAATCATAGGGCTGGAAGGGACCTCGCGAGATCATCTAGTCCAGTCCCCTGTACTCATTGCAGGACTAAGTATTATTTAGACCATCCCTGACAGGTGTTTGTCTAACCTGCTCTTAAAAATCTCCAGTGATGGAGATTCCACAACATCCCTAGGCAATTTATTCCAGGGCTTAACCACCCTGACAGTTAGGAAGTTTTTCCTACTAGCCAACCTAAACCTCCCTTGCTGCAATTTAAGACCATTCCTTCTTGTCCTATCCTCAGAGGTTAAGAAAAACAATTTTTCTCCCTCCTTGTAACAACCTTTTACATACTTGAAAACTGTTGTCTCCCCTCTGTCTTCTCTTTTCCAGACTAAACAAACCCAGTTTTTTCAATCTTCCCTCATAATTAAAGTTTTCTAGACCTTTAGTCATTTTTGATGCTCTTCTCTGGATTCTTTCCAGTTTGTCCACATCCTTCCTGAAATGTGGCACCTAGAACGGGACACAATACTCCAGTTGAGGCCTAATCAGTGTGAGAAGAGCGGAAGAAGTACTTCTCATGTCTTGCTTACAACACTCCTGCTAATACATCCCAAAATGATGTTAGCTTTTTTTGCAACAGTGTTACACTGTTGACTAATATTTAGCTTGTGATCCGCTATGACCCCCAGATCTCTTTCTGCAGTCGTCCTTCCTATGCAGTCTCTTCCCATTGTATATGTGTGCAACTGATTGTTCCTTCCTAAGTGGAACACTTTGCATGTGTCGTTATTGAATTTCATCCTACTTACTTCAGACCATTTCTCCAGTTTGTCCAGATCATTTTGAATTTTAATCCTATCCTCCAAAGCACTTGGAACCCCTCCCAGCTTGTTATCATCTGCAAACTTTATAAGTGTTCTCTCTATGCCATTATCTAAATAATGGATGAAGATATTGAACAGAACTGGACCCAGAACCGATCCTTGCAGGACCCCACTTGTTATGTCTTCCAGCATGACTGACAACTACTCCCTGGGAATGGTTTTCCAACCAGTTTTGCACCCAGCTTATAGTAGCTCCATCTAGGTTGCATTTCCCTAGTTTGTTTATGAGAAGGCCATGCGAGACAGTATCAAAAGCTTTATTAAAGTAAAGATATACCACGTCTACCACTTCCCCCTATCCATAAGGCTTGTTACCCTGTCAAAGAAAACAATCAGGCTGGTTTGACATGATTTGTTCTTGACAAATCCATGCTGACTGTTATTTATCACCTTACCTTCTAGATGTTTGCAAATTGATTGCTTAATTATTTGCTCCATTATTTTTCCTGGTACAGAAGTAAAACTGACTGGTCTGTAATTCCCCAGGTTGTCCTTATTTAACCTTTTTATAGATTGGCACTATATTTTCCCTTTTCCAGTGTTCTGGAATTTCTCCAGTCTTCCATGACTTTTCAAAGATAATCGCTAATGGGTCAGATATCTCCTCAGTCAGTTCCTTGAGTATTCTAGGATACATTTCATCAGGCCCTGGTGACTTGGAGACATTTAATTTGTCAAAGTAATTTTTAACTTGTTCTTTCCCAATTTTAGCCTCTTCTGATCCTACCTCATTTTCACTGGTATTCACTAGGTTAGACATCCAATCTCCACCAACCTTCTTGGTGAAAATCGAAAGAAAGAAGTCATCAAGCACCTCTACCATTTCCTCTTGTTATTCCCCTCCTTCATTGAGTAATGGGCCTACCCTGTCCTTGGTCTTCCTGTTGCTTCTAATGTAGTTGTAGAATGTTTTCTTGTTACTCTTTATGTCTTTAGCTAGTTTGATCTTGTTTTATGCCTTGGCCTTTCTAATTTTGTCCCTACAGACTTGTGTTAGTTGTTTATATTCATCCTTGGTAATTTAACCTAGTTTCCACTTTTTGTAGGACTCTTTTTTGAGTTTTAGATCATTGGAGTTCTCCTGGTTAAGCCAAGGTGGTCTCTTCCCATTCTTCCTGTCTTTCCTATGCAGTGGGATAGTTTGCTCTTTTGCCCTTAATAATGTCTCTTTGAAAAATTGCCAACTGTCTTGAAATGTTTTTCCACTTAGACTTACTTCCCATGGGATCTTACCTACCAACTCCCTGAGTTTGCTAAAGTCTGTCTTCCTGAAATCCATTGTCTTTATTTTGCTGTTCTCCCTCCTACCATTCCTTAGAATCATGAACTCTACCATTTCATGATCACTTTCCCCCAAGCTGCCTTCCACTTTCAAATTCTCAACCAGTTCCTCCCTATTTTTCAAAATCAAATCTAGAACAGCCTCTCCCCAGTAGATTTCTCCACCTTCTGAAATAAAAAAAAATGTGTCCAACTATATTCCAAGATAATCTGTGCCCTGCCATGTTATTTTCCCAACAGATGGCTGAGTAGTTGAAGTTCCCCATCACCACCAACTCCTGTGCTTTGGATGATTTTGTTAGTTTTTTTAAAAAAATCCTGATTCACCTCTTCTTCCTGTTTAGGCGGTCTGTAGTAGACCCCTACCATGACATCCTTGTTTTTTACCCTTTTATCCTTACCCAGAGACTTTCAACAAGTCTGTCTCCTATTTCCATCTCAACCTCAGTCCAAGTGTATACATTTTTAATATATAAGGCAATAGCGCCTCCCTTTTTTCCCTGCCTGTCCTCCCTGAGCAAGCTGTACCCTTCTATACCAATATTCCAGTCATGTGTATTATCCCACCAGGTCTCTGCAACGCCAACTATGTCATAGTTGTGTTTATTTACTAGCATTTTGAGTTCTTCCTGCTTATTCCCCATACTTCTCACATTAGTATACGGACATCTGATTCTCTCCCTGTAACAGGGCGGTACTCACCCCTGCGGCGCCTCCTACTGGTTATTCCGGGAATTAGCTCTTCTTCCAGTCCGGAGTGCCCTGTGCAGGCTGGTGATCCACCTGTTTTGCTCTCGGCCCCTTTAACTATAACTGGGTCTCCTCCTCCCAGGGGAGCCCCCATCCTACTATCCCCACTTTGCCTCAGTAGTGGCCACTGACAGTCATGGTCTAGCCCCACACCCTGGGGCAGACTGCAGCATCGGCCCACTCATCACAGGCAAAAAGGGGTTTGGACCTGCTGCTTTACCTACTCCTGGGTTGTCCCTTGCAACCCCCCAGTACCTCTTGCCCTTTCCCAGGAAAGCCTGGAGCTTCCCTAGCTCCTCAGCCCTTCCCCAGCCCTGCTTCACCATAGGTACCTTTTCAACCTCTAAGCAGCCAGGCCCATCTCTCTCTGGAAGCAGAGAGAGACTGACTGCTCCTGGCTTCCCTGCCTTCTTATAAGCCCTGTTCAGTGTGGGGCGTGGCCTCCAGCTGCAGCCACTTCCCCAATCAGCCCAGCCAAAAAGCCCCTTCCCAGGGCTGTTTTAAAGCCCCAAAGGGCAGGAGCGGGTAGCCACCCCGCTACACTCCCCAACCCAGATCTGTCTTCTCTCTCTCCTTTTTCCATGCTACAACAGCCCATGGGTCTATGATGGGTTTTTCTTGTCAAAGACCAGTAATTTGGCCAACATAGAGGTTAGCTGCTCTTGGGTCCAACAGGTGCCCAATGGGGTCATGTTCCACAGAAGCAGAGGAACTAAGGCCCTAGTTCAAATTATAATTCTTAAAAGATTTCCCACTGATGTTTTCAGGTTCTCAGCCTTGACACACTACTTATTCCATAGTGCATCTTCCTCAATGATTTTCTGCATCAATGATTCTGTAATGTGCAGTTCATAGGTGGCAAGGCCTTCCCAGTGGTCTTGAAAAGGGTAGTGAGATCCATGTTGCCAACATCAAGGAGATCCTTATAGTGAAAGGTACTAGATGAGAGCTCTGGACTTTTATTCACTGACTCTGGTGCGGCTTTATCTTGGACACCCGTTGGAACAAATGTGGGGATGGGGTGGGGAGAGCTGGCCCTTTAAGGTTGACCTCCACTGGGTAGCTGGAGCCTAGATTCTAGAGAGTCTAATCTTGGCCCTGACAAAAGCTGCTATATTTTCAGAGAGAAGGCAGCGTTGACTGCCTGACTCTCACTCGTTAACCTTTGGGGATCACTTCCAGACACTACTCCCTGTTGGCAGTTGGGTTGTGAGGTGGTCTCGGCTCTGAGGTGCACACAGTAGATGGTCTTGCATCCGAAGAAGTGGGTATTCACCCACGAAAGCTCATGCTGCAAAACGTCTGTTAGTCTATAAGGTGCCACAGGATTCTTTGTTGCTTTTACAGATCCAGACTAACACGGCTACCCCTCTGATACTTGACAGTAGATGGTGTTGCTCCTGCTGCTTTTCCTGTGGAAAAGGTTTCTAAATATGTTGCTTGTTCTGAAACGATCTCTGATTGCCCACAGCCATCTTGGGGAGGGAGTTAAATGATCTACCACTGGGGGACCTTTACCTACTTGCTTCTAACACTCGAAGAGCTTCTCTAGTGAAGAGTAGAGTCGGAAGCTATATCTACACTACAGCTCATGTCGGCATAACATGTCGCTCAGGGGTGTGAATAAACCACACCCCTGAGCGACATAAGTGCTGGTGTGGACATTGCTACGTCGGTGGGAGAGATTCTCCCACCAACACACCTGCAGCGGCTCGTGGAAGTGATTTTATTATGCCCATGGGCAAGCTCTCTCCCATCGGCATAGAGAGTCTTCACCAGATGCGCTGCATCACTATATGTATAGACAAGTCCTGATTTATCAAAAATGGTGAAACTTTGGGTTCTTAAACCATATGTCCTCATGCTGTAAACTTTATTTAACTGTTGTGGTGACTGTCATGTGCATTTTCATTTGCTACATACATTGAATTCCCCTGAGGCTTTCTGCTGCTCCGTGCAATTGCAGAATGTCTCTTCCACTGTTAAAGGTTGAGTGTCACTCGTCCACAGGATCATTCGCTGTCCCAGACGTCTCTCTGATAACAAAGCACAGATGCACCAAAATCCCATCAAGCAATTTGCCTGCCTTCTTTGCTTTAGCTCGTTAGAAACAGAAGGCTGCATTCTGCCACCAGCCTTAGTGTTGTTCTAACCCAAGTTAGTTTGCTAAGAGGTGTCTGTGAGTGTAACATGGAGATGCAAGTCTGTGCATGGGGACTGGAGAATGCCAGGGAACCGGAGCTGCCAGAACGCCTATGAGTTCATTATTATTAGTTCTGTATCCCCACAAGTCTACTCCCCATGAATATTTGATAAAGCCCGAGAAGGTCACTACAGCTTGTTTACTCTACATATGGCATTTCTGCATTTCCCTGCTCTGTGTGCATGTGTGATTTTTGTAAAAATCTTTTAACCATGGCACCCAGCCAGCTCCTCGTCTCTCTTCCGCCCCCTCCCTCCTCCCGCCCCCTTGTTAATTCTGAAAACAGAAAAACAGGAGGATTTTATTATTCATTACAGGTGAAGAGCTGCATGTATTATGAGAAATTCTGACTCTGAACCCATCTCATGTTTTGTTGGTGTGTGTTTGGATCATTATGGAAACAAGTTAGGCCGTAACAATTTTTGATGGTTGTTACTATCTTAGATGGCTCTAACCGTGATACTGGCGTGTGGGCTTACACTGGGGTAGGAGAATTATAATTCTTTTAGACTACAACAAATACTTTGCAGTTAGGTTTCACCTTTTATCCATGGATCCCAGTGCTTTACGCATAGCCCAAGGTCCACTGTGCTCCAGCAGTGGGAACTACACATTCTGGCTTCCTAATTGCTGCACACTGGGAGAACTTCCTGGGGTTCCTGCCAGCTGGTCCCCTCCGACCTCCCAGCAGGAGGTTTCAGCACTGACTGAATCTGGGAGCATGGGGCAAGCAAGCTGAGAGGAGGCGGCTGGAGTGTCATCCATACAATGTTGCTTCTGGTGGGGTGGGTGGGTGGGTCTGGTCTGAGGGGAACACACACTGACATACAATGCAGAGCAATTTGAGGAGCCCAGTTTCCCAAAGTTGTGTAAAAAAAGCTCCAATGCAGACTTACTCTGTCCTGCACAACCTCATACTGGGCTGGTGAACTGGAGCAGCAGAGGGTTACACAGGCATGAATGAAATCTCACCACAGCCGTAGGAGGGAGGGAAGCATTATTTTTACCCTCAGTGCACAATGGAGGAAACTGAGGCATGGAGAGAGGCAATCACCCAAGACGGTGCACAAAATGGAAGAGCTGAATGTATCCAAGAGGGTGGCTTCCCAGTCCTCTGCCATTAGGAATGCTTCTTTTAGCCAGCTGAAGGGCACAATGCAAGCACACTACTGCTGCTGTTTGCAGCTGAAATAGCCTTTCAAAACCAAACTTTTTGAAAGCCTCCCCAAACACAGTTCCTGTCTGTTGCACTTCAAGGTGGGCACACTGCACCATGGCATGTTGCCTGAGATAGCTTCACCAGTGAACTGATTGCCCCAGTGAGTATCGCTCCATAGTCCTGCAGACAAACTTCCCTGGGAAGTGACAGCAGAAGCTGGGAGCACGGGAATGCCTTATGTGGGGAGCCCAGAGGAAGTGGAAATCAGTAATGGGGAGTATTAGGGAGAGAGAGAATAACTGACTGGAAACAGTGAGGCTCAGAAAAGGGCCCGGGTAAATGAGAGAGGAGTGGGGAAAATGGACGCAGACAGAATGGCTGAGGGATATGGCCCTGCAAAGCTGTCTCAGGCAAGGGGCCAATGGGACTTGCTGTCCTGCCTTCTCTTGTTCTGTTGGTATCAATGTTAACCTGCAGCATGGGGACTTATGAAGCCAGATTGCCCAGATTCCTGACTTCTTCCTGTGAGGACATTGCAGTTGTACGCCACTGCTCTGATTTCAGATGCTGAGGGCAGGTCCTCTGTGTTTTAGCTGTTCTTTAGCTGGCATAATGCGAAGCAGTTGGCTGTTCATTTGTCAGATGTACCTATTAAGTTCAATAGCATTATTGTTGGCAGATAAAGAAGGGAACGTCGTCTTCACAGGAGAACTGGTATCTTTGGTGGCAGGGGCTGTGCCTTTAAGGGCTGAGCTTCCCAGACAAAGAGTCTGGACAGGGCATGGTGAAGCTCTTACTCTGCACAGCCAGTTGGAGCCAGACACCAAATAAAGCAGAGCTCTTATCTTGCAAGCACTGAACACTACCCGGTCCACCTAGACAATGTCTACATGAAATGTTTTGTTTAGAACTGGTGTTTAGTTAAATTTTGAAGTGAATGTTAAAAGTATAACTTCTCCCCCCCTCCCCCAAATACTCCTACCAAAACAAAACCAAACAAAAAAATTTCATTTTGGGTCAAACATGTTTCATCCAACTCCAGATGATTCCCTCCCCACCCCTGCTTGGTTTTTCATTTTGGCATGAAACAAACTCAGCTTAGTTGAAACCAGATTTTTTTTTCTAAAAAATCCATTATTCACTCAGCTCGAAATAAGCTTAGGACTGGGCCCTAATGTGCTGCATAACAGAACTAAACCAAGGATGTTGTTGGATCCTGTGCTCCCGTATATACTGACATAAATTGTCAGTATCATACAAACTGGCCCTTTATTGACTGACCATGAGATACTCGGATGTGGTTAGTGTTGGTCTGACTCTGCTCCCTTTGAATTTGGTGAAGGTTCATCATTGATTTCAGTGGGGGCAGAATTTGACCCACACTGAATGCTTTTGAAAATCCTCCCCTTGATGCTGTCATGTGAAAGATGTGCCTCTGGAGTCCGCTTTACAAGGGATGCTGAGATTGGGGAGTGCAGATCCAGCATTACGGGGACTTCTGGAGGTTGGGGTTTTACTTTGGTAACAGACTGCACAATTATTCATTTCAAATGGTCCAATGAATTACATTCCCTTTTCATCAAAAGTTCATGCTTTTAATATTGAATCAAATGAAAAAAAATCAATTAAATACCAGATCACTGTGACAAAGCTAAATTTCTCTTGCCAATATTTGAACATAGGGAAGAATTGTTTAAGGAAAGAATTATTCATTTCCAAAATGTCCTCATTTCCATGAGAGCTCATTTCTAGTATTTAATTAAGCGATGTTGTGAATGATATCATATCCTTATGGCAGAATGAAAAAGCCTCCACACCCCGCCTCATTGTTTTGAATATTTCAGCTAATTAGAGAAACAACACTTTTATGTAGGAAGTATTATCTAACATTGTAGAACCTAATTCCCATTTTATTTCAGGGAGAGGAGAAGAAGAGAGGCTAATGGAGGAAGAAATGTTCAAATAAACAGCTTAGAATAAGTACAGATGCTCAAATGAGTCTTTTTATTCATGAGGCAGAGGTTCATCCCACGATGGAGCCTAGATTTTCTCTCTCTTACTATCCTCCTTTGGATTGTTGGAGCATAGCGGAGCTATGATTGAACACGTTTTCTAGCATATGAATGGCAGATTACACATGGGCTGCAGAACAGTACTGAATAATCCAATGGCCGTGCCACTGGCTGGAAAGTACAAGCTAGTAAATTTCAAAGAGGGCCAAGATCATCCTCTTTCATGCAAAAAAGCCCTCAAGGAACAAGATAGGCACAAAAAAATGGTGCTGAGGGCTAGGTGCGATGTTACCCAGTGGCACTACGTAATAGGGTGTTTGAAGGGCCAGGCAGCCTAGTGGTTAATGCACCTGGCCTCTGGCCCCTTGCCTCTCTGTCTGAGCAGTACAGGTGCCTCTATGCTTTGGGCCTTAGGGGAATGTGGTAGGGAGACTGGGGCTTTCCCTCTCCACTAGGTCTCAGCCCAGGGCTCTATGGGAAGCAATATGGGCAGACCTTCCCTGCCGAGAGTCTAAATGTGCTGTTCTGGGCTACTTCCTACCTATATGTCCCTTCAGTTTGGGCCATGGCCCCTGTCTCCAAACGAACAATCGCTTAACAAAAAGCGTCCACAGGATCAGGGACCTGTGGGACCTGCTGGTGCTCAAAGAGAATGGTGGTTGGAGAAGGAGTTGCCTGTGGCAGGGCTGGGGTAAACCCCTCAAATGCCCTGCTAAAATGCTGGCTAAGCCCTGCTTTCTGGTAGGGAGGCCGGGGCAGGGGCCCAGCAGTCAGCAGAGAGCCCTGCTGCCAGCCCTAATGAGGGCTGGCTCACTGCTATGAGTTGAGTTAAGTAGCGACAGCTGGGCTGAGGAGGAGGAGGGCTATAAAAGCCCAGAGGAAAGCTCAGTGAGGAGGCTAGCCGGGGAGGGGCTAGGAGGGTTACATATCTCTTCCCCTCACCAAGGGAAAAGAGCCTCACGGGCCAGGAGACCCTGGGAAGGGGCTGACTGGGGATAGCTTTTGGGGGGGAAAAAGGGACAACACGGTTGCACTGTAAACAAAGACACAAGGGTGAGGCACTGAAGAAGGCGTGGGGACTCTTTTTTTTAACCAGCCAGTACAGGCACGAGAGAGGAGAAACCTGTGCGGACCCTGTGACAAGGCCTTACCTGCTTGATGGTCCCTTCTCAGGCTGTATGGCCTGAAAAAGGGATTCTCCATCTTGCAGCCTGTCCACCACCTTTTGCCTGGGCTTCTGAGCCCCTTCTAACCCACTCCTCCAGGGATAGCATGCTCAGCAGGCCTGGAGGCACGGGGTACCCGCGCCCAGTATTGCCTCCCACACCCTTCAGGCCTGGTGTGGGGTCTGTGTACTCTGTCAGGCACCACTGCACAAGCTACAAAGGAGTTGTGGGAAGGTCTAATGCCAACCCGGTGACACACACTGGTGCACTGCCCCTCCCAGTAGCCTCCAGGACAAGGACAAGCTTGGTGGAGGTGTGGGGAGAGTCAGTGCTGGAGAGGATGGGAGCAGGTGCAGTCAGACTGGCTCTGTGCCCTGGCATTAGAGTTAGAGCAGCCCTCAGGAGTGCCATAGCCATCAGTATGGGCCATCCAGTATGGGCCACCCAACGCACCCCAATCACAGTGAGAGCACAAGCTGCAACCCCTCACTTCCTGAGCTGGGCTGACGAGGGGAGAAACATGCCCCAAAGCTGGAGAGCGCGATGCATGCTCTGTGCCCTGGCCCAGTGGGAGCGGTTATGTCCAGCGGCAGGTGAGGAGCGGTGTCAGAACTGCCTTCGCGTCGCTTCATTGATTGCACTTGCCAGGATCTCCTTCACTCGTGGGAGATACCGGGCAGGATACAGCCGTGCTTAGGGACCTCTCACTTGCCCGTAGCAAGCCTACTGATGCCAACAGCCCAGAGTGGGCAGTGGATGGTGTGGCAACACTGTGCAGGCCACGGGGTGCAGTAGATGGTGCCTGTTGCAATATAGAGCCAGGGACTCCACTGTAGGTGACACTTCTGAACAGGCTGGTGTAACCAGAGTCCCTGCTGCCAGCACATTGAATCGCCAGCTAATGGGGCTGCTGCCGGTGCTGGAGGGCTGCAGGAATGCTCAGCAGTGCACTGCAGCTATGGGTGCTATTTCCCAGCAGCGTTCTGATTTCCAGCATTACGAGCTGGGCAGACATGGGTGCTCCCGGCCAAAATGCCATTTTGAGTTGCCTAGACCAAGGCCCCATTGTGTTCCTCTAGCAGCTGGAGACCAAGACCAGCTTTCAGTGAGAGAGGTTCAGTCTAATGGTCTGTACACAGGACTAGGCTCTTGTCCTGGCTCTAACACGGCGGCCACTCCATGCCAGGGATCCCAGGATCTGGGGAATGCAAAGGCGGTTTGTTTGGCCTGCATCCATAGCACACTAATCTTGCCAACACGTAAAGCCCCACCCTTTCATGAGGATATATGCCCATGTTTGAGGGTTTGTGTACATGGCAAAGCTTAACCAGTTACCCTGGTTAAATTATACAGGGTATAGTTACACCTCTCTCATGAGACCTCTATAACTCCCATGTGGACATGCTTATTCCAGTACAGAGTGGCTTTTTTCAGTTTATCTTCAATTATCTCGCACACAACATAAGTTAAACCAGAAAAATACACTCTTATACCAGAGTAAGTGTGTCCACATGGCGAGTTAGGCAGGTATAATTATAGCAGTTTAATAATTTAGCTACTACTGGTATAACGTTTCCATAGACAAGCCCTTGGTCTGGCTGCAGCATACTTTTCCAGTGAACTCAAAGTATCAGTTAAAATCTGCCACTCCCTTCTCCCTCTGCCATGGTGTGACAGTGTTCCCTCCACCCCCCCCCCCCCAGAAAAAAAGCACTTTACAAAGCCAAACGAACAGAAGCAAGTATGGCATGTGGCAAGCTAGAGAGCAGAGGAGGGAGAGTCTAGGGGCAGAGGGCTGTGAGAATGACTTCCCCTACCTTTGAACTGAGCCAACGAGTCATTCCTTATTCTGTCCTTGAAAAATAGCAATGCCATTCTCAGGAAGGTTGTTTAGAAAACATGAGATCATCAAATGGAAGAGTCATGTGTGTGTGTGTGTGTGTGTGGGAGTGGCCAGGCAATTTTCCACTGTTTTTCTCTGGCGGTTAGACTGCTTTATGTAGCCTTAAAAATGGACTCTGATGCAAAGAGCTGAGCCTACTTAGCTAGGGTGACCAGATGTCCCAATTTTATAGGGACAGTCCTGATTTTGGGTTTTTTTTCTTATATAGGCACCTGTTACCCGCCACCCCCGGCCCGATTTTTTACCCTTGCTATCTGGCCACCCTATATTTAGCTGACTTCTTTTAAGAGCAGGTTATCCCACAAACGTCCGCCACAGGGTGCTTTGCACATTGCTCTGACCCAACTGGCTCTGGCCACTGTTGGAAACAGGCCTGACCCGGCCTGGCAATCTCTGTGTTCCCCTCTGTGTTCAAAGGTGACACGGTATGGAGTGCAAGCTTATTACAGCCAACCTAATGGATCCTCAGTCACACTTCGTATTGAGGTTCCATTTATACAGAATTAATACACGTTGAACAGATGTTTTAATAGATGGTTAATGTTAATCAATAGGTCAATAGGTTGCTTGCAACTCTGGCTTATCACCATCTGTAAGACATGCTGCCATTATGTTTCCAGCCATCTATAACACCTAGATATTATAGTGCTCAAGTCGGTAAGATGCCTATCAATCATATTAACCCATTATAAACCATTCATATATGGAACTTTAATACAAAGTGTGACCAGATTCTATGTGCAGGCAGGACAGAGTAATTATTTTAAAAGCCTCATTTGTGTGGCCTTTAATAACTCAGGATCCTTATGCTAAAGGAGCTCTAATGAGGGATGCTGTCAGAACACCTTGAAAGCAGCAGATCCAGAACTCAACTGATAAGTGGGAAGGCTCAGAGCCGGCAAGTGAGGACACGGGTGAGAGACAGAGGCACAATCTGGAGCCGTGATTGGGTGTCGACAATGGGGACATTTTCTTAAATGTAATTGGGGGGAATTGCAACCCAAATGAAGATGATTTCCTCTCTGGGAGCCAGCGAGGCTGGTTATTGGAGGAGCAGGAGCGCTTGGTGATAGATGTGGCAGAGCTGTTCTCTACCGCTCAGTGTAATCACCCAAGCCAGCCTCCTGAATGCAACTCTGAAATTCCATTTGACCTGATTACAGCAGCGAATGGTTCCAGCCCAGATTGGCTACCCAAGGAGAGGGTTCTCCTCACATGCTCCCCACATACATTTACCCGATCCTCAATTTTTCTTTAATCAGCAAAACATTTTCCTGTAAATGCCCCATGGTCAGACTGAGATTTATCTTTGTGAACAATCTGTGAGAGCTCCTGGGAAGTGGCTGGTTCCCCTCCTCATCTCCCCACCCCCATTAGCCTGGCAGGAAGACAGGCTGGTGAGGATGTTTCCTCTGAAGATTCTTGTCCCCGGACTGGAGGGGGGAGGGACGGGACCAGAAGACTCCTGCCATCAAATGGTAGAAGAGGGATGGGTGGCCTCCCATTGTAAAACCCTGCTGCTTGGTTGGGGGACCCATTTGTTCCACTCTGAGTTGCAGAAGGGAGAGGAATATGTGTCTGTCCCGAATATTCAGAGGCAGAGACAAATGCGAGGCTTTCTCTCGCCTTTCTTCCTTTGTCCGGGGCTCATCCCCAGGTTGTCCTGAAGAGCCATGATTCCCCCAGGAGCTGGGAAAGGGCACAACGACCAGTTCCTCAAAGGTGGGGTAGTATGAAGAGAGAGCCTGGGACAGGAGGCTAGTGAGCGAGGCTCTGTATTTCGGGTTGGCAGGGATCAAGGAAAGGGATAGGGAGCTGCTAGAGGGTAATGGTGAGGTACAAGGCTTGACAGAGATGGCGGCAAGGCCTGAAAAAATTCAGCTATTTTAGATCAACTGCGCCAAAAAATCAAGATTTTGCCCTGTTGAGGTCACTGAAAGCTTTGAACTAGGGCTGGGTTAAAATCACAATCCTCAGATGATGCAGAAAGTCAGCCTCTGAGGGGAACGTTGTGGTCCCAACCCTCTCTGCTCTAAATCTCGCGGGATTCCAGCCAGCTGTTCCAATACAGGGTGGAAAATACGCCACTGAAGTCCCACAAAGTCTGTGTTAGTGAAGTTCTCCTCACACCTTCTATGGGTCATCTCAATTATCACTTCAAAGGTTTTTTTTTTTCTCCTGCTGAGGATAGCTCATCTCAATTGATTGGACTCTTCCAGTTGGTATGCATACTTTCACCTTTTCATGTTCTCTGTATGTATAACTATCTCCTGTCTGTGTGTTCCATTCTATGCATCCGAAGAAGTGGGCTGTAGCCCATGAAAGCTTATGCTGAAATAAATTTGTTAGTCTCTAAGGTGCCACAAGTACTCCTGTTCCTTTTGTGTTAGTGAAGTTCCACTTAAAGCCACTGTGATGCACAGACCTTGCACTGGCTGTTTGAATGGGTGAAATTCAGCCCTGTGCAGAGTGTAAAGAAAGAATTGGGTGAAGACCTTTTCTTTTTGGATTTCTGTCTAGCGGGAAAGAACTATGGGGATTTGTAACTTGCATTGCTCCCATGACTGGTGCTAGAGTGTTGTAAAGAAGTGTTGATGCGCAGGTTGATTTCTGCGCTCTGCCCCCCTTTGAACCTACCATCTTCTCTTTTAAAATGTGTACTAAGGGCACCCAGCACTTCAGATGGGTATTCTCAGGTGTGGAGACTGCATCAGACTGGCCCCTGAAAAAGTAATAATGAATGAAATATGCAGACACTAAAGTTCTGCAGCCAAACTCTCAGAAACTTTCCCCTTCAATATAGGATTAGGATTTTATTTTTAATTGATTTTTTTTTTAAAAAATGCTAAACAGCTGCTGCACTGTAATGAGAGGAAACAGAAGTGGAAAGCTAAGAGAATGTTACTTAAACAAATGAACAGATGCAGAGAGTGGAAACGCAGCAAACCAAACAAATGAATACTTGGAGTAAACAACCTAAATGCAAATGGAAAGAAAAGGAAGGCTCTTAACATTCTACAGTTAGGCTAAAGCAAATCCCCACACATTCACATATTTTTACACTCATGCTCACAATGATGAACCTCTTGTGAGGGTCTGAAATCTAGATGTCTGAATTCCCACAAGCTTTATAGTCCTTGTTATATTAGTTCATTTTGCCTCATACTGCCCTTGCGAGACAGATATTATCCCCATTTCACATATGAGGAAGCTGAGGCACAGAAAAGCAAAATGACTTGCTCAAGGTCCCTCGGTGAGTCAATAGCAGAAAGAGGAACTCTCAAGTCCCAAACCACGCAACCTTTCCTTAACATGATTAAAGACAAAAACACTCCATCACCTGTGGGCAAATGCTTTTCACAGAGCAATCGCTTCGTATCAGAAGTATCAGTCCTCATCCTCAAAGGAAACCTGCGCGACACCTTGAAAAGAGGAGCCTGGGAATTTAAATTCATAATTCTTCTAGACACTAAAAATCATGATTCCAGCAGACCACACTGGTTTTATGGCTCATTATATCAATTTGTAACCTACAGACCCTTTGTCCTATCACTGAGGAAATGTTAATTGCTCACTTCATTTTAAATGATTTCTTACAACCTGTGTTAACCCCTTATGCATAACAAGCTGTCTCACCTCGTATTTAGCTGTGACACTCTAGTTACCTTGCCCAGACCTGAAGAAGAGCTCTGTGAAGCTTGTCTCTTCCTCCAACAGAATATCTGTCCTCAGCCACCTTGTCTTTTTCACAACCTTTCCTTAAGCACAAGAACCGAGACACTGTGAGGAAAATCTGCTCCTGCAGCAGTTCCTGGTGGAAGTGTGCATACCTGCACTGCTGCCGACATTCCACCCTGTTCTGCAGATGCGAAAGGCTGGTTTCATTTGGATATACTGCCTTTGGTTATGCATTTAAGCCTAGCCAAACTTTTAAAAAATTCATCCATCGCTAAAATAGCCACCCAGAATTTAAAGATCCAGTCTTGGATTTCTCCCCTCTATGCCATGCAGGATATCCTAGCTCCTCCTAGTTTTATTCGCTAAACACCACCCCAGCTTAGCTCTTTGGTTTCTTATATTCAAGTAGCACCTAGACACCTCAACCAAGAGAAGATTCCTTTTGTGCTAGGTGTTGTAGAGACACATGTTTGATGGTTCTCAGGACATCCATGACTGTCTCCAGCATGCGAAACTCTTGCTTGTACCTGGCTGGACATCAGCGTCCTAACACCAGCCTCTGCTTTAGGTTATGCAGCCCCACTCCACCTTTCAGGCTAACAGTAAGCACGACCCCAGTCCTTCTGAAGCATTCCCTGGTGCTGTGCAGCCCTTGATGCTGGTTTCTCAGAGAAATCCCAGATCCTCTGCACTCAAAGGGGCAGTGTACCCCATTTTAGCTGAAACCACCACTCTTGTAAACCACACAGCACTGGGATAAGGCAGAAGTAAGTTTATTTAAGAAAGAACATAAGAACATAAGAATGGCCGTACCTGGTCAGACCAAAGGTCCATCTAGCCCAGTATCTGTCTACCGACAGTGGCCAATGCCAGGAGCCCCAGAGGGAGTGAACCTAACAGGCAATGATCAAGTGATCTCTCTCCTGCCATCCATCTCCATCCTCTGACGAACAGAGGCTAGGGACACCATTCTTACCCATCCTGGCTAATAGCCATTTATGGACTTAACCACCATGAATTTATCCAGTTCTCTTTTAAACATTGTTATAGTCCTAGCCTTCACAACCTCCTCAGGTAAAGAGTTCCACAAGTTGACTGTGCACTGCATGAAGAAGAACTTCCTTTTATTTGTTTTAAACATGCTGCCTATTAATTTCATTTGGTGACCCCTAGTTCTTGTATTATGGGAATAAGTAAATAACTTTTCCTTATCCACTTTCTCCACATCTCTCATGATTTTATATACTTCTATCATATCCCCCCTTAGTCTCCTCTTTTCCAAGCTGAAGAGTCCTAGCCTCTTTAATCTTTCCTCGTATGGGACCCTCTCTAACCCCCTAATCATTTTAGTTGCCCTTTTCTGAACCTTTTCTAGTGCTAGAATATCTTTTTTGAGGGGAGGAGACCACATCTGTACACAGTATTCGAGATGTGGGTGTACCATGGATTTATATAAGGGCAATAATATATTCTCAGTCTTATTTTCTATCCCCTTTTTAATGATTCCTAACATCCTGTTTGCTTTTTTGACCGCCTCTGCACACTGCGTGGACATCTTCAGAGAACTATCCACGATGACTCCAAGATCTTTTTCCTGACTCGTTGTAGCTAAATTAGCCCCCATCATGTTGTATGTATACTTGGGGTTATTTTTTCCAATGTGCATTACTTTACATTTATCCACATTAAATTTCATTTGCCATTTTGTTGCCCAATCACTTAGTTTTGTGAAATCTTTTTGAAGTTCTTCACAGTCTGCTTTGGTCTTAACTATCTTGAGAAGTTTAGTATCATCTGCAAACTTTGCCACCTCACTGTTTACCCCTTTCTCCAGATCATTTATGAATAAATTGAATAGGATTGGTCCTAGGACTGACCCTTGGGGAACACCACTAGTTACCCCTCTCCATTCTGAGAATTTACCATTAATTCCTACCCTTTGTTCCCTGTCCTTTAACCAGTTCTCAATCCATGAAAGGACCTTCCCTTTTATCCCATGACAGCTTAATTTACATAAGAGCCTTTGATGAGGGACCTTGTCAAAGGCTTTCTGGAAATCTAAGTACACTATGTCCACCGGATCCCTCTTGTCCACATGTTTGTTGACCCCTTCAAAGAACTCTAATAGATTAGTAAGACACGATTTCCCTTTACAGAAACCATGTTGACTATTGCTCAACAGTTTATGTTTTTCTATGTGTCTGACAATTTTATTCTTAACTATTGTTTCAACTAATTTGCCCGGTACCGACATTAGACTTACCGGTCTGTAATTGCCGGGATCACCCCTAGAGCCCTTTTTAAATATTGGCGTTACATTAGCTAACTTCCAGTCATTGGGTACCGAAGCCGATTTAAAGGACAGGTTACAAACCTTAGTTTGTTAATTAATTAGTTAATTAAGATTAAACTAGAAGTGAGAGAAAGCAATGGAAATAACTGGCTACAACACAACACAAAGTCATAACATGTGAACCTGGGTCTACATTTACCAATAGTCACCTTTCCCGTCCCAAAGTAGGGTTCCCCCTAAAGTTCAGTCTGTTGCAGAGCTGGCTGGCTCACAAGAATCAGGGATCCAAATATTCACCAGAGCCCTTAAGATGTCCCCACAGTGAATGGAGAGAATGCTTCTCTGTCCTCTGTGTTACGCTGAAACAGCCTTTCAATTCTATTCACAGATAGGGCAAACTGCTGTCTTGTTGTAAAGTTTCTTTTTTACCTTTAAGTGGTTTTGCCTGTTTCTCGTTGCCTCTGATGGATTCCCATTGAAAGTCTTAATATTGGTCAAGACTGAACAGTGGAGCATGGCATTGCATCACTGGCCAAGCAGGGCAGGGTGACACCTTCCCCTTGCTCGAATGGGCCATTACCGAGATGTCCTGGTGACTAATAGTTACTTTTTACACCACTCCCCTAAAGCATACTTTCAATATAGATACATTATTCCTTAAATATTACCTTTACATGCATCTCGCAATGATTATGGCTCTTGACAAGTTACAAGCTGTCTTTAGAAACCTTACATGTTACTCTAAATATCCTGAAAGACACATCTGGTGTAGTGAGTTTGTCAGGTCTGAGGAGAGAGTTTTTTGCAAAGAACAGGGGACCCTTTGTCAAGGGTCACTACCAGTAAGAGCTCAGTGTGTAGGGACACAGGACAGACAGTGGGTGGACGGGGAAGCAGAGACACAAAGGAGGGCAATGGCTTTCCCAGGTTACACAGTAACTCAATGGCAGAGCCAGGCCTGGAAGCAAGGGGTGAAACCCTGACTCTGTTGAAGTCAGAAGGAGTTTTGCTATTTAACCCACACTTGTGTTTGTCAGCTGCTGGTACTCTGGGCTGAGCCTCTAGCGCGGTCCTACCTCATGCATGACACCAATAATGCCCACCTGAGCCTGCTGGCCCCATTTCCCAGCATGCTTGGAGTCAGGGGTGGGCACATAATGGACTAGAAACCCCTGCTGTGGCTAATGGGGAGTTTCTGCATGGGGGATCTGGACAAGCAGTTTCCTGGGCCAATGATAAACCAGGGCAGTGGAAGAGGACAGCCTGACACAGAGACAGGGTATGTCTACACTAGAAACGCTACAGTGGCACAGCTGCAGCTGCGCCGCTGTCGCGTAGACACTTAATCCTCCTCTCCAAGAGATGGTAGCTAGGTCGAGGGAAGAATTCTCCCATCAACCCAGCAGCATCTACACTGGGTCAGTCTAATTACATCGCACAGGGCATGACATTTTTCACTGCCTTGAGTGAGAGACTAGTGTTAGTTTTGGTTTTGAGATGGGGAGCTTAGAGAGAAGCCAAACAGCTCAGGGAGTCCCGGATTAACTCCCACTCCCCACAAAGGGAGTCTGAGAACTGCTGTGGGATCTAGTGCCTGGGTCAGACAGTTCTGGCCCTGTGGAGTGGGAGGGATCCCACCCTGTGCCAGCTACTGAGAGCCCTCTGAGACCTCCACAGGACTCTGGGCCCAGACCCCAAAGGGGACCCTTTTTTGTTTAAGCCGGTTAACATTCGCAGTGCTACAGCACTTGTCTCTGGACTCGTTCTCAGTGTCCCATCTGCCTGGGAAGAGCTGGGGGCTGGGAACAACTGTGAGTGTTGGCAAGTGGGGAATTAGTTGAATTGTTGATGCTTAGTGCTTACTACTTAAACCTAAACCTTTCCTTCCTCAGATCCTATTTCCCTGCCCCCAGGAAAGCCCTCACTGTTGTTTTGGGGTGTGTCTCTTTTTTGCTGGGGTTCATAGAATCATAGAATCTCAGCGTTGGAAGGGACCTCAGGAGGTCATCTAGTCCAACCCCCTGCTCAAAGCAGGACCAAATCCAACTAAATCATCCCAGCCAGGGCTTTGTCAAGCCTGACCTTAAAAACCTCTAAGGAAGGAGATTCCACTACCTCCCTAGGTAACCCATTCCAGTTCTTCACCACCCTACTAGTGAAAAAGTTTTTCCTAATATCCAACCTAAACCTCCCCCTCTGCAACTTGAGACCATTACTCCTTGTTCTGTCATCTTCTACCACTGAGAACAGTTTAGATCCATCCTCTTTGGAACCCCCTTTCAGGTAGTTGAAAGCAGCTATCAAATCCCCCCTCATTCTTCTCTTCTGCAGACTAAACAGTCCCAGTTCCCTCAGCCTCTCCTCAGAAGTCATGTGCTCCAGCCCCCTAAGCATTTTTGTTGCCCTCCGCAGGACTCTCTCCAATTTATCCACATCCTTCTTGTAGTGTGGGACCCAAAACTGGACACAGTACTCCAGATGAGGCCTCATGAGGGTTTGTGTTGAAGTCTTTATTGTTTTGTGTGTGGTGGCCTTTATACAATGTAAGCAGTGGTAGCCTTAATCACTTTCCCTATGGACAGCATCCCATGTGTCCAGGGCACAGTGAGGAACCACCTTGGGTGGAGGTACCAGGTGTCACAAACAAGAGCCTAGAAGTTACTGAAATGAGAAAATGGTTTGATCAACCCTCAATATCATGCCACAATGCTGCCTTCTCCACAGTCACTGACAGGGAAAGTTGCTGCCAGCTCACTGTTCTCTTTGTCTTCAGAAAGCTGACATTGTCCATTTCCCAACTGAGCAGACTACACTCTAGCATTGCTCTGTGTCACATCCTCCCTGGGCTGGTAACTGTGGTATCCGTAAATATAGCGTAAGGAAGGGAGAGAGAGCTCAGTGGTTTGAGCATTGGCCTGCTAAACCCAGGGTTGTGAGTTTAGTCCTTGATGGGTCATTTAGGGATTTGGGGTAAAAATCTGTCTGGGGATGGGTCCTGCTTTGAGCAGGGTGTTGGACTAGATATCTCCTGAGGTCCCTTCCAACCCTGATGTTCTACAAAGTGGAAAACTGTAATCCACAACAATGCATACAGCTGCCTGTTCACTAAACTGATGGCTGTATGACCTCTTCTGATAGAGGCACAAGAAAATTCCTGAGTAAAGAGCAAATGTAAGTCATTGATGAATTCTACAGCTTGACATTTTGGTCATAAGAGAAGACTAGCAGTATTTGACTTTTGTAAGGCATTTAGACAATTTCATGTGCTGTTATCTCTGTTTTTTAACTCAGTGTCTCACCTTGCATACTTTTAAGATTTAACCACTTTATTTTTAAAGTTTCCCTTTCCCTACCTTGCCATCACTTACGCCTTTAAATTAAACAAACAGCTCCAATTAAAATATCACACATATTCCATACAAAATATGCCTACGGCAATCCGAATTGCTTCATTAAAATTGGGGCAGCTGACCCATGGCTTACAGGAGATTGGAACAGAAAGTGTCATTTAAAAGTGGGGAGAGATTCATTTAGATTGTAAACTCTTTAGGGCACTAACTATTTTTTTTTGGTTCTATGTGTCTACAATGCACATTGGGGGGCTCTGACCCTTGATTGGTGGCCTCTTTGTGATGCTCCAATTAAAAATCAGTAACTGAGGTGGGTGTTTAGAGACTAAATCCCCCTGGAGAGTTAAGGCATGATGGTAGAACTCCAGAAATGGAGAGTGGTGTGTTAATTTCAAGTTCACTGTAGAAGCCAAGTTCTACTCTTGGATGTGGGCATGTGAACACAAAGAAGGAGTGTTACTAATGATCAGTTACTAGAGTCCAGGACCACCGGGTCCTAGTCTTGGCTTAGGCACTAATTCACTTTGTGACCTTGGGCAAGTCAAATCTTTGTTTCTGACTTCTCATGATGTTCATACAGCAACACTTACCCGCCACAGAGGGATGTTGTGACCCTTATTTATTTATTAATTATAATTATCATCAATAATTTGTGTTCTGGTCCTGCCTACGAGCACCAGTCATGGACAGGGCCCTATGTGCAGCACCTACCACAAATCACAGCACAAAATGGCAGACTCTGTCCCAAAGAGCTTGTGAAGCTCTGAAGGAATGAAAGGCCTCATATATAAATGTAAAGTCAGCTCCGTGGCAGCTGAAGGCCCCGTAAAATAACTGAATTTTGCCCAGCATTTGGCTACCAGTGGGCAGCCACAGCTACATCTCTCGCTTTCTAGTGGGTTTTTATACCGTGCCTGTCACAGTGCTATCTGGGTGCCTTTACTCAGACATCTAGCTGGGAGGCCCCTAATTTCAAGTGAAGCTCAGTCCCTGATTTGTTTTGAAGTCACAGGCCAGGAAAGTGGGGGACAAGGGGAGAACCTCTATCCAAACAGGCTGCTCTTACTTCGGCCAACAAATGGAGGCAGGCATAAACTGTAGGGCTGCATTCCTTGTTTAATACCAACTTATCAGTGGAAATCTAAAACTATATAATTACTTTTTAAAACTGCAGGTGCATTTAATCTGATGCACACGCCTCCAGGGGCTCCAGGAGTGTTAAACCAAGGTCAGGGGGAGCTTTTCAATAGAGTGGCTGAGATTCTATCTCGACTCCAGTTTGTTAACAGCAATTTGTGCAGCTGATGGCCTGCCACTGTTGCTTTTATTCCCTCCGATGGTCTCCCTCTGGTCCGCAGCTTTCTTGTTTAGCAAGCAGCATTATTGTTTCTGCAAAACGAAGAGAGCAGAATGAATCGGGCAGCTTGCACACAAGACGGGCCAAAAAGCTGTTGTTAAAAAACATATTACAGTCGCTGACATCAGTGTTGTGTTCATTTTCTAAACCACGCACACAACAGCAAGCGCCTAGTAGCTTAGAACTCAGGGTTCATTGAGCAGGTGGCCAAGGCGTTGTTTGAGTGAGGCTCAAGAAAGCGCCCCTGTTTGGCCAAGCACTTTATGTGCTGAAAGTTAACTATATGCTGAAGCCTCACTGAAGTCAATGGGACTTTAGCACATGCACTTAAGTGTTTTGCTGCATAGGGATGGATTGATTTGAAGCAAATGCTTAAGTGATTTCCTGCATTCAAATCTGACTGTGTATTGCAAGACAGGCTGCAGAGGATGTCTACACTGCAAAGAAAAACCTGCGGCACCAAGTCTCAGAATCCAAGTCAATTAACTTAAGCTTGTAGGGCTCGGGCTGTGTGACTAAAACTAGCAATGCAAGTGTTTGAACTGTAGCTGGAATCCAGGCCCTGAAACCCAGCAAGGGGTAAAGCCTCAGAGTCCAGCTCTAACCTGAACCTGAGTGTCTACGCTCCAATTTCACTGTAGCATATTTTGGGGTGACCTGCCCTGCTGGGGGTGGATGAAGACTCTTGTCCCAACAGGGTGGGAAAGAGTTTTGCCAGGTGGGTGGGAACTGATGTACTTGGGACTGAGCTGCTGCACTCAATTACACGTGTTAAGTGTCTAGAGAGACCGCCAACAGCCTGGGCTGGGGAGGGTCTGGGAAGCTGGTGGAGGTGCAGGGTGGCCCAGTAGCTAATTGCTGGATGCATCAGGGAAGGTCAATTCTCAAGTTCATCTTTCAAGTTAGGGGTGGGTGAAGATGGCGTACACCTACATTTCCACTAGCGGAGGATTTTGTAACAGACAAAGGTATTGATGTTGATTTTCAATAAGTCTGGAACACTGGGGAAGTTCCAGGAGATTGAAAGAAAGCTAATGTGCTAATATTTAAAAAAGGCTAAATGGGATGACCCAGGTAATTATAGGCAAGTCAGCTGACATTGATCCTGGGGCAAGATAATGGAGTGGCACATAGGGGACTTGATTAACGAGGAATTAAAGTTGGGCAATGCAATTAATGCCAATCAACATGAGTTTACAGGGAATAGATCCCGTCAAATTAGCTTGATACCTTTTTGGGGGAGATCACAAGGCTTCTGTAAGGAATTTGACTTGGTACCACATGGCATTTTGAGTAAATAACCAGGAAGATGAAAAATTAACATGGCCCACATTAAATGGATTAAAATCTGGCTGACTGATAAGTCTTCAAATGTAATTGATTCATGGGTGTGTTTCTAATTGGGTCCTGCAGGATTTGCTTCTCGGCTGGATGCTATTTAATATTTAGTGATCTAGAAGAAAACATAAAATCATCGCTGATAAAGTTTGCAGATGATGCAAAAATTGGGGGAGTGGTAAATAATGAAGAGGACAAGTGGCTGATCCTGAGTGATCTGGATCCGTAGGTAAGCTGGGTGCAAGCAAGCAATATGTGTTTTAATATGGCTAAATGTATACATCTAGGAACAAAGAATGAAGGCAGTACTTACAGGGAGGGAGTCTCTATCTTGGGAAGCAGGGCCTCTGAAAAAGATTTTGGGGTCATGGTGGACAATCAGCCGGACGTGAGCTCCTACTGCGACACTGTTGCCAGAAGGGCTAAAGCAGTCTTTGGGTGTATAAATGGGAATCTACAGTAGGAGTAGAGAGCTTATTTTGCCTCTATATTTGACACTGGTGTGACAGCAGCTGCAATGCTGTGTCCAGTTCTGGTGTCCACAATTCAAGAAGGATGTTGATAAATTGCAGAGGGTTCAGAGAAGAGCCACAAGAATGATAGAAAGATTAGAAAACCTGCTTTACAATGATACGCTCAAAAAATTAGCTCCTTAAGCTTAACACAGACAAGGTTAAACGGTGACTTAATTACAGTCTTTAACAAATAGGGAACAAATATTGAATAACGGGTACTTTAATCTAGCAGAGAAAGGTCTAACATGCTCCAGTGGCTGGATGTTGAAGCTAGACAAATTCAGCCTGGAAATAAGGTGTACACGTTTAACAACAGCCAGCTGAAAGAAAAGCAGAAGCCACTCCTATAGTTTACACTTTTGGCCATCAGATGTCTTCAGCAGAGATTCCAACAATCCAACTCTTCTCTTGCATCCTCCCGCACTGCCATCTCTACTGTATACATGCTTCTCCCAGATAAAACTCTGCACTAAACGTATTGCATTCACTAATTAGAATAGCAGTTACTACTTAAGTTTAAATTCCAATGTACCAATCAAATTTTATTTCCTAATTGGGCTACATTATCACTAATTAGAATAGCAGTTTTTACTTAATGGATTATATTTAAATTAAGATGCTTCCATCCAATGTTTTTTCCTACTTACATTTTAACTAATTGGCACAGCAATTATTAAGTTAGGTTTAAATTGAAATATATCAGTCTGTTAGGGACTCATATGATAGCACGCCTACAGTCTGTGTAAGACTAAGCAGAATGATTAAGATACAGTCCAGGTAATTAGTTTTGGAATCAAAATAATTTCCTAAGTGTTTGAATAAAAAATTGAGCGTATCACACTCCCTTGGCATGCTACCGAGGAGGAGCTTATTATGGGCTCAATATGAATGTAATATGGATATTATTACTAATCCATGCAGAGAGACTGTGGCCAGTTTTTCAAACAAGAACATTTAGGCCCCAGTTCAGGAAAACATTTCAGACTCATTGAATTAAGGAATAGGATTTAAGCATTTTCAGCTCACGCGTGTACCTTTGGAAAGCTCCCCCACTGACATCAATGGGATGTAAGCATGTGCTTAAGTGCTTGCCTGAATCAGAATGCTTCCTGAATCAAGTTTTCATAGAAAGCCTGTTCCGTGCCCATCTACACTCTCATAGAATCATAGAATATCAGGGTTGGAAGGGACCTCAGGAGGTCATCTAGTCCAACCCCCTGCTCAAGGCAGGACCAACCCCAACTAAATCATCCCAGCCAGGGCTTTGTCAAGCCAGGCCTTAAAAACCTCTAAGGAGGGAGATTCCACCACCTCCCTAGGTGACCCATTCCAGTGCTTCACCATCCTCCTAGTGAAATTTATATTAAAATGTATATTTCTTCTTCATTTATTTACTAACGCCTTAAACCTTTCACCTCTCCGTTACATTTCTACTCGAGTCGGCTGTGACCTCATCGCAGCAGATGCTGTTGCCGTGGCCTTTGCTGTGATGCTACACATAGAGAGCGCTGATGTCACTTCACTGCCAAATGACTTTGCAAAGTGAGAACCTTGTTTAAACAACAGTTTTAGCTAAGAGAGCTACTCTGGGCTTTACAGCCCTGCAGAGGGGGCAGATGGAGCTGCCCCACCCCGGGAAGAGCTTGTGGAGCTGCAGCGCCACTCACACACAGTGAGAGCAGTGATGCTGCAGCTGCACTTAAAGGGTTTCTTGTGCCCTCTCTTCTGCTGCTGCCCAGATGGGCCCAACAGGATCAGGGGACCTTACACCGGACCCTTGCTAGAACGTGCGTCTATTGAGCTCAAATTCACATATAACGGAGTCATGGCCATGGATCCCAAATTTAATTACTTTAATTGCAATTCATTTTAACGCAGTCCAGTGCATGGATCCCAAATCCCATGTTCAAGTGAGGGTCCAGTGTATTACAATCATCTGACCGATAATGTAACCCAAAGGCTACTGCCAATCAGAGTAGAGAGATTAGCATGATTACTTTGGGCCCAGTTCTGCCACTCTTCCTGGGAATTGTTGAGAATTAACTTTGACCCCTAAACACTTTCAGCCAATCAGAGAGCATCAGTGAGAACTAAGCATTGCTCTGGGTTAGCCACAGTACTGCATCCCTGCACATGGATTGGCTGAGGTTCTGTTTCCATAGAACCATTACTGTGTGCTCATACTACAGATCTCACACATGCTCATGCAGGAACACGTGTATAGATTAGCGACACGGACACTTCCATGTAATCAGTTTTGCATATACACCGGGGTGAGCTAATATCTTCCCTGTAATCCAGATCAGGCTCGGTCACATTCTCAGGAGCTGTAGGAGGTTCCTATGGAAACCATGGCTGTTTACTGTAAGTCAATGTGTCTGTATTAATCAGGTTGGAATGAGAGCCATGAGTCAGAATTCGAACACCACTAAGAGGGGAGCAAACACCTAACACCAGGGAAAAGGATTATTATTATTATAATAATCAAATTATAATATTACCAAGCAGCTGAGGTGAGATAGAATGATCAAATATAGGACTGTGCCACGTTAGCTGCCGTCCCTGACATCAGGTGTTGTTTAAAAGAAACCAGCAACAAATACACTGCACAAATTGATCCAAAAACTAAAGTGGAAAAAACAAAAACACTTCACAGAATACGAACCTGCTGAGGAACCTGTAAAAGGGGAGGTGGAAGGTAAACTTTAAAAAAAAAAGCCCCTTAAAGCAGAGAGAGATTTTTAGAAGAACTCAGACCCCAACAGTTTCTATTTAAGCACCTACATGAGTCTGCAGGATGTCAAAAGAGCTCAGCACCCAGTGACTCCCATTTGTCATGAGCTGTTGGGTGCTGGGTCCTTTTGAAAACCTGGCCACTTCACTTGGACGCGGTCCTTTATGTAGGGTCCAGTGCACCTGCTGTCCAGCTGGGTTTATGGGAAGGCAGCCGGGCCTTATAAAGCAGGAGGCTATCCACTGACCTCTGTCAGTCCAGGGAGGTCAGGGTGCTGCTAAAAGAAGCTGTGCAGAGAGCAGGAGACCCTCATGAACCAGAGGGGGTTTTGTCAGCTGACCTCCCTGAGCCTGAGAGCGTGCAAGTGAGATGAAGAAGGTCGAGATCCATCTAGGAAGGGCAGGGAGTGGATGCTGGGAGAAGACTGGGACAAGCAGAGCTCCAGGCCTGGCTGAGGGCACCAGAGCTATGTATGAGCTTTTGTTTTGTGGTGACGGACTTTGAGGATTGTTTTGAACTGTTTGGTATCAAACCAGACCCAAGCTGGGGTGGTGTGAGCCATGAGGAAGCTGGGCTGGAGTTTATTCAGGAGCCCTGAGAGAAGGGGAAACTGAAACAGGTCATGCAGAGCCATCCCTGGTCATGAAGAGGGATTCAGGAGGGTATGCACCCCACTACAGGTGCTTACATGGGAGCTGAGATCTCTTGAAAATCTAGCTCCAATTGTGCATGCTGCTCAAAACTGAGCCCTCTCTGCAGTGTTTAATAATACATGTCAAAGCAAAGAGATTTTGAAAATGAGTTTTTCCCTCTCATACTGACCAAGATCTTAATGTTAGGATTCCACAGCGGTTGGTGTAATCAAACGCTCCAAAGGGGAGAGGAAAGAAAGGGAAAAGTCAACAGCAAAGCACGTTAACCGAGTGAGAAGGATCAGCTTGAGAGGTAGGAGGTGATAAGCCACTCTAGAAATGAACGATTTGAAAGATTGAGCATGTCCTTCATTGTAATGCTGCTATAGACGAGATGGCAGATTGCTGTGTGATTATTCTTAACGTTGAACTATGAGAAGATTTTATCTATTTTCATTCCAATTTACTCTGACTTTGCAAAATAGCTTTTCCCTGAAGTGCATGTTCCCTTTTGCAGCATGATAAGAATTTTAGAGTATAAATAAGTATAAAGAAAGGTTAAAAGTCCAAATTGTAATATTTTCCACCTCTTGTATAACTTCTTGGATCCTTCAAGATTTGGTTTATTTTTGTTTGTTTTTTATAGCTGTTGGCTAAAAGGTTTGGGCCCGCTCTATATTTCATGCACAGGCAAAATTCCCAGGATTGGATCCATAAATTTTTCAAATGCATAACCTTAAAAAAAAAAAGGAAATGAGTATGTGTTTTAATGCCTAGATAGCTGCACATAATATCAGAAGCACCTCTGCACATATCTACGTTCCATCTTCTGGCTTAGTAAGCAATAACAAGATTGGACATCTTGGGGTGGACTCACAGCTGATATAAATCCGTGGAGTTACATTGATTTGAAGCAGCTGAGTCCCTGGACCGCACATTCTGTCCTGGAGGTGACTGCATTTTATTTGTGGATCCCTAAACAAAGTCTAGTCTGTAATTCAGTCAAATTCCCTGATGCTGGCAAGAAGTACTTTTGATAAAATACTGTAACGATACTACAGCTAGTTGGAACATTTCCAATTGACTGACATTTCACTGAAATAGGCTCTTTGGCCACAACTGAAACGTTTCATGTAGAAGTGTTGGGTCTGAAGACATTCTCATCGGGAAGGCTTTTTAAGAGGCAAAAGTCATACTCTGTAGCCTGGTGATTAGGATGCTGGTCTGGGAGGTGGCGGACCCTGATTCAAAGTGAGTGGAATTCAAAAATCTTGCCTCTGAATCAGGCAGTGTCGGGACTTGAACCAGAGTTCTCTATGCCCCAGGCAGTGCCTGGATGAGTAGGTATTACATACAAAGCTCCAGTTTCAATCCAGCACCAGACATTTTTATGTGATTCCATTTTCATAAAAATGCTTAGAAGGTTTTGGTTTCATGCCACTGTAGAACAAAACCAAATTTTGAAATCTTGAAAGTTGCAGTGAAACCAAATTGTGATCTTCCGGCCATCTCCAAATCGTATACTGTACATAAATGGACAGGAAAGCTATGCACGTTTAAAGAGATGGGGGAGTGTAGCTAGGTATAGTTGTGCATTGGTATTAAAGCCATAGGCTTACTCATGGAGTAAACCTCTACTCAGCATCAGTATGGGTGGGAGCATCTATCCTTTAAAGTATTATTTCTGTTCCTTGAAAACTTGAAATGAAAACTAATAAGCAAAGTGTTATTTGCAGCGTATGTTACAAGCAGTTTTAACAAAGCTCTGAAATTTGTTAGCTTAAACACTGTGATCTTGGGCAGAGTTTTGTTTAAACCTGATTCTGCTGGAGAAATAGCCATTTCCCCTTCTGAAACTTCCTCAGTGGAATTCCCCCTCCCCCTTCACTGCATGGAGACTTGACCACAAAGCTCTGTGGGCAATCTCTCCTTTGGAGGTAGTATAATGCAGCCATTTCCTTAGGAATAAGATAGGTAGTTGGACAATCTTCCTGGTAAAGTTAAACATGGGAGGTGTGCAGGGTAAGATTTAGCAAATGAAACTTCAACTTTCACATTTAAATAGCAGTATAGCCATTTTGAATTCTCCTTACCATTGTATCTGTGTGTGCCATCACACATGAGTTTGTCTCTCATTGCCCCTGAAAGGCAGAGATGCGTACCCACATTTTGCAGGTAGGGCACAGAGAGATTAAGCCACTTGCCCAAAGTCAGGGAGCGTGTGGCAGAAGCTGGAATTGAACCCAGGTGGTTAGGGCATGCATAGGGGCCCTTTCTGCTACATCATGCCCATTTTTTAAAGCTTGGGAGGAACCCAGGTAGAGCAAAGAGAGCACATACAGGAAATGTACCACCTGTCCTGGGAGAGAAAAGGTCAGGTTTCAGAAGGGATCTAGTTTCATTGATATCAGGGAGTTTTTAAATGTGAGTGGAGTCCAGACTGCTAGCTCTCAAACGCTGGAGCCCCAATGCTGGCCACTCAGCCTTTGTTCCCAAGATCTCCTTTCTACAACTCTGCCTGCCTGGCGCATCACCCATTGCTAATGAAACAGCACCCGTATACAAGGTCACCTGAAACCGAGAGAGAGGCTATTTTGCAAGCTTTTTGCAATAAGAGCTGGAGGGACTCTCGCCAGCAGGAGCTATAGATGAATGGTGCAGCCTGCATATTTTTGCTGGGATGCTTTCCGCCCTAGCAGTGGACACTATGGGCAACCACTTCCACAGATCATTTATGCTGCTGTGAGGAATAATCTGCTTGTGTGAGATTGTTTAGGGTCGGGCTGGGCTACAGATATACAATAGTGGCACCATGGCCGCGTAATGGGGGCCTTTCTTTGTGGAGTCAGAATTTAGCTTCTAGCTTCCATCCTCTGTGCTCTTGGCAAACAAGCCAGGCATGAGGTAAATCCTCTTTTAGGTTCAGCACCTGGTGTGTGGCATGACGAATGCGGCGAGCAGACGGTCTCTGAGGCACGAACCGTCTCTGTGTTCTGTGTTTGTCCAGGGCCTAGCCCGGCAGGGTCCTGATCAAACAACAGAGCTCCTGGGTGCTACAGGGGCACAATCAGTATCGTGTGCTAAAATGCGAAACAGGCCAATCACCAGCCACCGTACTAAAGATTGGTCAATGATCTGATTCCACCTGAACTGGAACCATGGTCAAAGAGCACTATTAATGTACCGTAAGGATCTCTCAAAATGCAGAGCAACAGCACTGTAGATGTATCTGTTGGATGCTTATAACTGGCCAAACTCTTCGAATCCAGCAGTGCAAAGGGGACAGACAGATGGCTCAGTCAGCTAGGGACTCCCCTTGCACGGGGACCTGGCTCCGTATCACCTGCTCATAGTGCCGCAGGGATCCAGCGCCAGGGATCCCGCTCTGGCAGACTGGGCCTCTGGCAGGCCCCTCCAGCTGGGTTTGGTTGTGTTTTCCATTCACAAGTGGAGCTCAGCACTTTCAGTCTTGCAGATGGAGAGAAAAACACCGTGAAAAGGACAGAAGTGAGAGCAGCCGTGTGCATCTCTGCTCGAACAGGCTCACCCTGCTGAACACACAATAGCTGCCTCTGTGCAGATGCCAGAGTCTTTAGAGACTTAATGGGGTGGCAGAAAGATACCAAATACATAGCTATACACCGGGGCGGGAGGGGAGCACCTCACTGACCCTCCGAGCCACATACAACCAACTTCAGAAGTTCTGCCGGGGCTAAAGCCCCAAGTCTCCGCTCCCTGCTGGGTAGAAGCTAGAGGTGACGTGTAGGGAGGCCCAGGCCACCCCAGATTTTTGCCCTGCTCTGCACAGGCGCCGGCTTCTAAATTTCTCTGGGGGTGCTCAGCCCCAGGCCCCATGCCCATTCTACCCCTTCCTCCAACCTCTCACCCCTGCCCCCCCTCTTCCTGCCCCCATTCCCCCCCATGCCACCCCTACCCCAAGACCCCACCTCTTCCCACCCCACCTATTCCCACCCGTCCTCTTTCCGTCCCCTCCCCCAAGCGTGCCCTGTCCCCGCTCCTCCCACTCCCTCCCAGCGCCTCCTGCACGCCATTGAACATCTGTTCAGCTGGGACCATGGGGAGAGGCAATGGCAAACATCTGGCAAGAGCCGCTGCTTTTGCTGCTGCCTCTTCCCATGGAGGTAAAGCAGCGGCTCCTCTGTGCAGCTCCCAGCTGTTTGCTGCTGCCTCTCCATGCGGCGCTAACACCTGGCAGCTGCAGGGAGGGACCACTAAGGGTAAGAGGGGAGGCACGCTTGGTGGGGCATGACTCAAGCTCTTGGGGGGAACCTTTAAATTGTGCCCGCCCCACTCTCAGCAGGCACCAGTTATCTCTGGCAGAAGCCCCTAGCCCAGGGGTGGGCAAACTACGGCCCGTGGGCCGGATATGGCCCATCAGGGCTTTGGATCCAGCCCGTGGGACTGCCATCCCCATGGCGCCGTGGGCCCTGCGCTGCTCCCAGAAGCAGCCGGCACCATGTCCCTGCAGCCCCTGCGGGGGAGAGGGCTCTGCATGCTACCCTTGCCTGTGAGTACCTTCCCCCGCAGCTCCCATTGGCCAGGAACGGGAAACCACAGCCAATGGGAGCTGCGGGGAAGGTACTCACAGGCGAGGGCAGCACGTGCAACCCTCTTCCACCACCCCCCCAGGGGCCACAGGGATGTAGTGCCGGCTGCTTTCGGGCCCACGCTGCTGCCACCCCGAAGCCGCTCCAGGTAAGCGGGGCCAGGCCGGATCCCGCACCCCAAACCCCTCCTGCACCCCACACCCCAACGACCTGCCCTGAGCCCCCGCCACACCCCTCCTGCACCCCTGCCCTGAGCCCCTTCCTGGACACTGCACCCCATCCCACACCCTGCACTCCCTCGCACACCCCAACCCCTGCCCCAGCCCTACATTCATGGCCCTGCGTGCAATTTCCCCACCCAGATGTGGCCCTTGGACCAAAAAGTTTGCCCACCCCTGCCCTAGCCCCACAACCCTGCTGCAGCGCAGAAGCCCTGAGCTCCCCACTCCCAGTCTGGTACGCAGAGAATGGTGGGGTGGGGGCATGGGGAGCTCCGTGAGCCACCCTTTAACTGTAAAAGAGCCGCGTGGGGCTCGGCCATTCCTGCTCTACACGCTGAACGTTCTCCTCTAATCCCGCTGCTCCTTGTGATCTGTTACTGCAAACGGCTTGTCTGGATAGAAACCAATGCCTCCTATAGCGAGTAAGACAGCAGTGGGGTCTGTGTCTCTCAGTAAGTCGCCGTGGCTGCACAAGGTACTGCATGGTGCAGTGTGTCTGGATGCCAGGAAGGTACGTGCTAGAGGAGGAGAGAGCGAGAGCAACACGTGTGGAAAGGCGTTGGAGGAGCTAACGAATGCATGGCGGGGTTTCAAAAATCTTTTAGCTACAAGCAAAATGGCCAATGAGCCCTTTTCTGACACCACTTCTGGGTGACCCTCACAATTGAGACTTTAAACCGCAGTTCCTTCTTTGGTAAGATTTAAGGGAGGGGAGGAGGTTGTCACAGGAGCCTAAGGCAGTTAGGAGCCAAAATTCAATAGCATTAGGCACCTACTCCCTTTTAGCTCCTTTGAACATTCCAGACTAAAATCCAATTCAGCTGCCAATTGTCTTCAATTGGGGGAGGGGGAGAGACTCAAGCCTGTGCTAAAGGAAGAGAACAGACATGTCCATACAATAATCATATTATTTTAATTGCTCTGATATACATGATAGTTTTTGCTATTGGTTTTGTTCTTTTTCATGGTTTCTGCCTGATCTTTTCTTTAAAGCCAGATTTCCAAGTGGTATCTACGAAAACAAAAGTACTCAAGACCAGGTGCAAGCTGCGATTACTTAGAACAAAAAAACCAACACAATCCCAATTTTGCTGAAGCTAAGAGAAATATAACTTTTGTACGAGAAAGCAGCCCAAGGCAAACATCAGCCAACTCCCAGTCTGAGCAGCAGGTCATAAAGCAAACCCAGAATCTGCACAACTGCAGAAAAACAGAGGGGAATACAACATTCGAACGAGAGATGGGGGGGAAATAACTTTTATACATGTATGACAAGAAAACCACTGAATAAAACAAATTCAACATCACTGCCAGCATGGCTTGTTGCCCAGCAAAATACAAAACAGTGCATGTAGAATGAAAGCAAAGAAAGCCACTGATTTCCAGAACTGGAAGAAATGCAAGATACAGAACAGGTGCAGGGGAGCATCTTGGGGATTTTACCAAACAGCGCTCAGGAAAGGAAAGAAAGTCAGACAGAGAACTTGTGGGAACATGATCAAGCAGAATCAAGTCAGGAAAATAAAAGTAACAACTGCACAATCCCTTCCACCGATAAAGCCCATGGGTCCACAGACCCAACATAAAGCTCGTTTTTTCTCTGTGCTCTGCAAATAGTGGTTGCACGGTATTAAAAGGGGAAAACATTGCTTGAGTCTTTGTCAGCTTTTAAAATAGGCTTATGCACTAATTTCTCTTTCCCACTTGGCTCCTCTTTTATGTATTGTTTTGTCGGTGTTTATTTTAAATCTATACACATTTATAAACATGCATCCTCCTCCCAAAGGAAACAGAAAATGGGTTATTTATATATTGCACAGAAGCCATAGTTTCTGCAGAGCTTTCTTTGCAGGGCGTTGAGCTGTGTCTTGCAATCACATAGCACCCGGATCCTGCAAATATTTACACACATGCTTAACTTGGTGCACTGGGGACAGTTCCAAGCGTTACACACGTGAGCAGCTGTTTGCAAGATCAGGGCTGAGTTATGAAGTTACAATGCTATATAATAATGTCTTCAGGAATCCTTGCTAATTTGAATGAGATTCTTCATATTGAGTAATGATCTGGAACGACAGAGCTCCCAGTGGAAAGACTGTGTGTGCAATTCTGGTCATTAAATCCCAGGTGCTGTTTTGGAGAAGCGGCACAGCATGACAAAAGGATTTGGGGGATTTCAGATGAGAGAGTATATGCTAATTGATTGCAGGGTGAAGTATCTCATTTCTATAGGAGTGATTGTAGAACTGGTTCACATGTTTTTTTTAAATGCCAAAATAATTTTCACTCCATGGGTTTGAAAAGAGAAAGATTTTTCATGTATTTGATTTTTTTTGGCAAGCATTTGTATAGAAAATGTTCGTTGTGGGGGGGGTTTATTTAGACCCCACCCAGCTTTTCTTCCTATCTCCTTAGTTTTGTTTTGCCACTGAAAAGTGAATGTTTCATTGTGGAGGTTTGTGGGTGATGGGGGGCGGGAAATCCTGAATGTTTTGGTTTTTTTGTCGCCCTCCCCCCCCTTTTTTTGGGGGGGGGGGAGAAAAAAATGCTTTGTTTGAAAGGTCTTCGGTATTCTAAATGATTTGTATTAGGAGCGCTTCTGGGGAGTTCCTCTTGGCTTGGTCTTATTAATAATAACCTATAGGTATTATATAGCACGCTTCATCAGCAGATCATAGAATCATAGAATCATAGAATCTCAGGGTTGGAAGGGACCTCAGGAGGTCATCTAGTCCAACCCCCTGCTCAAAGCAGGACAAACCCTAACTAAATCATCCCAGCCAGGGCTTTGTCAAGCCTGACCTTAAAAACCTCTAAGGAAGGAGATTCCACCACCTCCCTAGGTAACCCATTCCAGTTCTTCACCACCCTACTAGTGAAAAAGTTTTTCCTAATATCCAACCTAAACCTCCCCTTCTGCAACTTGAGACCATTACTCCTTGTTCTGTCATCTTCTACCACTGAGAACAGTCTAGATCCATCCTCTTTGGAACCCCCTTTCAGGTAGTTGAAAGCAGCTATCAAATCCCCCCTCATTCTTCTCTTCTGCAGACTAAACAATCCCAGTTCCCTCAGCCTCTCCTCATAAGTCATGTGCTCCAGACCCCTAATCATTTTTGTTGCCCTCCGCTGGACTTTCTCCAATTTATCCATATCCTTCTTGTAGTGTGGGGCCCAAAACTGGACACAGTACTCCAGATAAGGCCTCACCAGTGCTGAGTAGAGGGGAATGATCACATCCCTCGATCTGCTAGAAATGACCCAAAATGCCATTAGCCTTCTTGGCAACAAGGGCACACTGTTGACTCATATTCAGCTTTTCGTCCTCCGTAACCCCTAGGTCCTTTTCTGCAGAACTGCTGCCCAGCCATTCGGTCCCTAGTCTGTAGCAGTGCATGGGATTCTTCCGTCCTAAGTGCAGGACTCTGCACTTGTCCTTGTTGAACCTCATCATATTTCTTTTGGTCCAATCCTCTAATTTGTCTAGGTCCCTCTGTATCCTATCCCTACCCTCCAGCGTATCAACCACTCCTCCCAGTTTAGTGTCATCTGCAAACTTGCTAAGGGTGCAGTCCACACCATCCTCCAGATGGTTAATGAAGATATTGAATAAAACCGGCCCCAGCACCGACCCTTGGGGCACTCCACTTGATACCGGCTGCCAACTAGACATGGAACCATTGATCACTACCCGTTGAGCCCGACCATCTAGCCAGTTTTCTATCCACCTTACCGTCCATTCATTCAGCCCATACTTATTTAACTTGCTGGCAAGAATATTGTGGGAAACTGTATCAAAAGATTTGCTAAAGTCCAGAAATAACACATCCACTGCTTTCCCCTCATCCACAGAGCCGGTTATCTCATCATAGAAGGCAATTAGGTTAGTCAGGCATGACTTGCCCTTGGTGAATCCATGCTGACTGTTCCTGATCACTTTCCCCTCCTTTAAGTGGTTCAGGATTGATTCCTTGAGGACCTGTTCCATGATTTTTCCAGGGACTGAGGTGAGACTGACTGGCCTGTAGTTCCCTGGATCTTCCTTCTTCCCTTTTTTAAAGATGGGCACTACATTAGCCTTTTTCCAGTCATCCGGGACCTCCCCCGATCGCCATGATTTTTCAAAGATAATGGCCAATGGCTCTGCAGTCTCATCGGCCAACTCCTTTAGCACCCTCGGATGCAGTGCTCAACAGTGAAATCCATGGACTTGTGCTCGTCCAGCTTTTCTAAATAGTCCTGAACTACTTCTTTCCCCACAGAGAGCTGGTCACCTCCTCCCCATACCGTGCTGCAGAGTGCAGCTGTCTGGGAGCTGACCTTGTCTGTGAAGACAGAGGCAAAAAAAGCATTGAGTACACTAGCTTTCTCCACATCCTCTGTCACTAGGTTCCCTCCCTCATTCAGCAAGGGGCCCACACTTTCCTTGACTTTCTTCTTGTTGCTAACATACCTGAAGAAACCCTTCTTGCTACTCCTAACATCTCCGGCTAGCTGCAACTCCAAGTGTGATTTGGCCTTCCTAATTTCACTCCTGCATGCCTGAGCAATACTTTTATACTCCTCCCTGGTTATTTGTTCAATCTTCCACTTCTTGTAAGCTGTTTTTTTGTGTTTAAGACGAGCAAGGATTTCACTGTTGAGCCAAGCTGGTCGCCTGCCATATTTACTCAAAGCACTTTAGAGTGGGGGGGTGTTCAGGATCATTATCCCCATTTTACAGATGGGAAAACTGAGGAACAGGGAGGTGCAGTGACTTGAGTTGCCTGAAAACACCCAGCAGGCCAGGGGCTAGAACCTACATCTTCTGCACCCTGTGTGCTAAACCACTCTGCCTCTCATAAATTCTCTGTCCGGTTAGTACTAATACTATATGTAAAGAAGAGTAACTGTGAAACATTTTGCAATGAGGAACTAAGTCCTGAATGGCACTGATGCTGCAAACAGATCTGTGTACATACTGCAGGCAGATGTTCATATCTGGGCCATATTTTTAACTGAAATAAAACCATATTTGGTCCAGCGCAGATATTTCCTCCGAGCTCCATAGGGCCAAAAATTGATGCAGGGTGGGTTTTTTTAACGCTCTCAGGACTAGTCTAACATCTCTCCCATTGGACTCAAGGATAAAACTCCTGGCAACTTCAGTGGGAGACGAATCAGTCTTATGATGAATGCTCTTGAAAATCCCTCCCCCTCAAAAAAAATTAGGGGTTTTAGGACAATGCAAACCTCCCAGAGGTGGGCTGGAGATTTCTTTATCTAAAACACCCCACTGCACAGTGCCAGTCATGCACACTTGTTAGCATAGTCATGAAAGATTTCAAATCAAAGAAGAATGGTTCCTTGAAACCCCCAGAATAACAGCTATGTCTACATTCTCCAAATTTGCCACCAACAGGCTTTCTCACTTTTTGACCAGCACGAATCGATAGTTTCATTGATTTAATGGATTTCTTACAGTAGCACTCCAAAGCCCCATTAAGGACGGCGTCCCATTGTGCGAGGTGCTGTACAAACACTGAGTTGTAGGTGGTCCCTCCCCTGAAGAGCTTACAATCCGAATAGACCCGACGGACACAGGGTGAAGAAGGGGTAGAATACACAAGCAGAATGCACGCTGGCCTGGCAGCAAACGGCAGGTTAGTTCCATGATTTTGGATGGGTTTAGTTAGAATAGGATCAGCTAAATGGAAAGAAAAGGGGAGGGAGACAGGGCAGGGGGGAAGAAGGGCGAGAAGCGGTGGTGAATTGGCTGTGGCCATGTCCACACTACGAGCTGGGAGCGTGAATCCTAGCTCATGTGCACATACTCGCCCTGACTCAATAAGAGCTAGCGGGAGTATGACTAATGCTGTTGTTAAGGGGAGTGGCAGCAGAGGCCGCGTCTAGTATGTACCCAGAGGGTCCAGCGGTTGCCAGGCGTACGCTACTATTTGTACTCGGTCTCACTGAGCTAGTGCGAGTAGGTGTACATGATCTGGGAATGGTGCCCCTAGCTCCGAGCCCAGCCGTAGCCTCTGAGCAATGGGAGCGGGAGAGTTCGAGCAAACAGCCAATCAGCCCAGGGTGGGGCAAGTCCCGTCACCACTGTGGAAAGGTCACCCAGGGTATGTCTACACTGCGTTAAAAACCAAGGCTCGCTCACGTCAGCTGTGTCAGGTTTGCGGGCCTTGGGCTGAGGGGCTGTTTAATTGCAGTGGGGTGTGTGTGTGCCTGAGCTTGGGCTGCAGCCCGAGCCAGAACATCTACACAGCAATTAAACAGCCCCTTAGCCCGAGTCTGCTGGTACAGGCCAGCCATGGGTGTCTAATTGCAATGTAGACATAGCCGCAATGTCCAGAAGTCCTGGCTTTGACTGCTTCTCTCCCAAGTGGCTGGAGTCTTTGGACGCAGGTCTGTCTCTATTTTAACCTGTGGTTTCTTGAAACATGATGCAACCAGAGTTCTGTGATGATGGTGAGCAATTTATGTAACTGATTTAGCCCCTCTTTGTCATTTATTCCTGATCAAATTTTGATTGTTCCAAATGTGTTGATTTTTCAAAACTGTTGGTCATCAAATGTGTCCTGTGAATATATTTCAGTCTGTTGACTGCCCAGAAACTTTCTGCTGTGACTAGTAGTTCAAATCGTCACTGTTCATGTTGTGTGATTGGTCAGCTGACATTGTGCAGTTTCTGTTTGCTATGGGAATGGGCACACGGTACCATTTCTGCTCCTTTACTGGATCACAGTACCATGACATTTCAAGCGCCGCTACTCCTGTAACATTTCCATGTTTGTTTATGGTATTTTCTCTTTCTGCAAACATTCTTGTGAACAAAAATTCTCTTGCATTAAATTTCAGGGAGAGAGTAAGTTGGGACGTGCATAGTGTGAAAGCAAATGAATGGGGTTTTATTCCAACAAACTTCTGGCCATTCTTTTTTTATCAGTACTTGCCCGGCTCAAATAACAGCTATCCAAGATTAAGCAGGCTTTTTAAAAATAATTAAAAGTTTCTGCTTTTGCATGACTTTTATTGACATCATGCCTGCATGTGCGTGGTGGAAAGCGGCTCCAAGCCAATTACGAAGAGAGGAATATCGTACAAATCCCTTCTTTCATTGTGACCTTTTGCCCAAGAAGGTATGGTATTGATGAAATTCGTTTCTCCCTAATCTGCTTGTAGGCAGCCTGATAGCTCCATGTTCAGAGGCTTTCTGCTTCAGTACCCTGACCCTGCTTTTGGGGGCAGCAAGTTCAAATCATGGCTGCAGAATCCAGCTTATTAGAGGGTGGTGAACGCATGGCTCTCTTCTCGACTGTCTGTCGGTTGGTGCCAGTGAGTTAGAGGAGCCCTCTCCGTAGGTGAGAGGAAAACAGCAAAGCATTATAACCCACAAATTAAGGCAGATGCAAACACCTAGCCAGTGAGAACTTACAGTTATTGTGTTCCAGTGCTGTCTGGCTAGGACAACAGGGATGTCCATGCTCACACTCCTACGGGTTATTGGGATGTATCAGGTTGGGGTGGGGAAGAGATGACACTCTTCCCAGCCCCATTCATGAGTTTGTATTGATATTCACGCTATTCTTGTGAGTGCTCTCTGGGCTTCGCTTCCCATAGTGGGGCTTGTTCATGGGTTTTGCCAATCTCCTCTTTGATTGGGAAAGGAGATGAGTGGTGGTATTTCCTCAGTGCCACCAAAATGAGATTCACTCACGGTAAATAGCGTGGCTTTGTGACTCTTCCTCTCTTGCATGAGGAATGAAATAGTTAGCAATGGTGACATTTAAATGATTATCGCTGGGCAGCTGGGTGGATAGAGCTGGTGATCACACCTCTCCCAGCCACTGGCCCAGGCTCATCTCTGTATCTGTTACGCTTAGGTCACATAGTGAAGTTCCTGCCACAAGCATAGACAGAAACTTGAGAAGTGACATTCTGGAGAGCAAGATGGCCGTGTCAGAGAGTGCCGGGACAGTGTCGGGGCATGTGCTGGCTCTTCCCAGGGCAGGTCTAAGAGGGCATCAGTCAGCGTGGTGGGAGGGGAGGGTAATAATAGCAACACCTCGCTTTTATATAGAGTTTTTCATCAGCAGATCTCAAAGCACTTTACAAAGGAGCATCATCCCCATTTCACAGATGGGTAAGAGGGTGGCTTTGGCTCCTGTACATATCCCATTTAATAGAGCTTTGTGTGAGCCTGTAAATGATGGATGGAAGAAGAGGTACCTAATAAAGCAAAACCTGTTCTATACAAGATCATATGAAGAGGGCTCTGCCTTGGCTCAAGTCACCTCATTGCAGCTCACCAACAGGCAAATGATAGTGAACATAAGACCAACCAGAATAGGTCAGACCAGGGGTCTGCAACCCGCGGCTCCGGAGCCGCATGCGGCTCTTCAGCCTCCTTGTTGTGGCTCCCTTCGGCCTTGACAAAAGAAAAAAAAAAGAAAAAAAAAGAATAACGGTTATTTATTAATTTAATTTTTATTTATATATTATTTTATTTTTGTTTATTTTGTTGCACAGTTATCTTGGAGTTCGAGGTGATACTTTAACATCAAATTTTTAAAAAGTTTTTATAATTTGTCAATTCAAATATGCGTCACATCCACGTCTATAGATCTCGCCTTTACCTGCAGGCGGCTTCTTGAGTGTGCGACCCCCGCGGTAAGCTAACCATGAATACATCCCAAAAAAGAAAAATCTCAGAAGAAAATAGAGAGTTTAATTCTGCATGGACAGATTCCTTTGCCTTCACTGCCAACGACGCTGGCTTACCTGTGTGCTTGATATGTGGCGAGAAATTAGCAAACAACAAAAAATGTAACATTGAAAGACATTTTCAAAACAAGCACTCAGCATTTTCTGAAAAGTACCCAACTGAAGATGGGTGAAAGAGAGCGATTTCGGAACTACTACGGAAAGTTGAGCAGAGCAAACATACTTTCAAGAAGTGGATCAACTCTCCAAACTCAACTACAGCTGCTAGTTTTGTGGCAGCTCATGAGATCGTAAGGAGGGGGAAGCCGTTCACAGACGGAGAATACATGAAAGAATCGTTCATAAAAATATCAGAGCATCTATTCTCCGAATTCAAAAACAAACAGGAAATTATTCAGAAAATTAAAGAAATGCCTCTCTCTGCAAAGACCGTGAAGGATAGGACCATTAAAATGGCAACAAACATCACCAGTAAGCAAATTGATGACATCAATTCAGCTCAAGCATATTTAATTGCCTGTGATGAGTCAAGTGATGTAAACGATATTGAGCAGACAGCACTGTTATGCAGATATGTGAACTCTGATGGGCCGCAGGAAGAACTGATTGAACTCATACTGCTAAAGGGCCAAACACGGGGACAGGACATTTGTGAGGCTGTTTTGAGTTGTCTAAAAGCCAAAGGGGGGAGGGATAGCTCAGTGGTTTGACTTCCAGTTCTAGAAGATTGGTATATCTCCAATTATTACCTTTATTACCACTCACCTGGTGTCAGTGTCTACTGATGGTGCACCCAGTATGAGAGGAGCACAGAAGGGCTTTGTGAATTTACTTCAAAAGTCGCTGGATCGAGAGCTGATGACGTTTCACTGCATCTTGCACCAAGAAGCACTGTGCGCTCAAACATTCCCCCCTGAATGTGTGGAAGTGATGAACCTCGTTATTAAGATAGTGAACAAAATAATTGCAAATGGGTTAAACCACCGACAGTTTTGTTCATGGTTAGATGAAGTCGAGAGCGCATATTTGGATCTCCTGCTGCACAACAGAGTTCGGTGGCTGTCAAGGGGAGACGTGCTGAAACGCTTCGCTGCTTGTCTGGAACATGTGAAAACCTTCTTGGAAAGCAAAGGCCTCAGCTATCCCGAACTGGGAGACCTTGATTGGCTGGAAAAGTTTTATTTCATGGTGGATATGACAAGTCACTTAAACACGCTGAATAAAAATCTCCAGGGAAAGGGAAGCACGGCCCTGCAGTTGCTGGAGGATGTTCTGGCATTTGAGCGCAAGATGACAGTGTTTGCCAGAGATGTACAGAGAGGTACGCTCTCTCACTTCCCCTCCCTGAGAGAGTTCAAAGAAGAGAACAATCACATAAATTGTGATTATTTACACCGTGCAATTATGGCAATTTAAGCTGCATTCGGAGAAAGATTCAGTGAGTTCAGAAAGGAAAAAAAACACTCTGTCCTTCCCTGTCACACCGCTGGACATCGACCCATCCCTGCTGAACATATCCGCATTCACAGGGATAAGTCAGCCCGATCTTGAAATTGAACTGGCCGACATAGCGGATAAAGACTTATGGGTGTCCAAGTTCAAAAGCCTGACAGCGGATCTCGAAGAAGTCGCCGGTCAGAAGGCCACTCTCGCTAAAGAGCACAAATGGAATGATATTGAAAACCTCCCCAAACCCGACAAACTTGTTTTTGAAACATGGAGTGCCATTCCCGACACGTATATGAACATGAAAAAGTATGCCTTTGGAGTCCTGTCCATCTTTGGCTCAACATACTTATGCGAGCAAGTTTTCTCGAGCATGAACTTCATAAAGTCCAAATATCGCTCCCGCCTCACAAATGAGAGCCTACAGTCCTGTGTGAAGATCAAAGTCACATCTTACAGCCCCGATATAGGGAAGATCAGCATCACGCTTCAGAAACAGAAGTCACATTAAACAGGTGAGAACACTAGCATTTAATAGGCTATTATTATTCAGAAAAAAACATTTATTTCAGACCCGGAGCTGATGTAGTTTTTTATTGTATGTTCAGGTGCTTCGGTTGATTGCTGGCCGAGAAAGAAACCCAAAGAGGATGAGATCACACTGAAATGGACTTGTCAAAAAACGTTCCTAATTTTATGTTTACTTTTTAAAAACTGCTAAGCTGCAACTATATGTTTGTTTATATTAAAGTGGGCTACATTTTATTTTAATTTTACACAAATACGGGAAGGACTCAAAAAGGCCTGCATAGTTCAGTGTTTAATTTATTTCAAAGTAGGCCTACACATGCACACTGCACTTCTGTTTGTTGTATTCTGTTGTTGTAACAGGTAAAATTAAAAAAAGATTAAAACTTTTAAAAGTTTATAAGCAGTGTTATGTTTTGCGGCTCCAGACTATTTTTCTTTAGTGGAAGAGGGGGCAAAATGGCTCTTTTGATAGTAAAGGTTGCCGACCCCTGGGTCAGACCAAAGGTCCATCTAGCCCTGCATCCTGTCTTCCAACAGTGGCCAATGCCAGGTGCCCCAGAGGGAATGAACAGAACAAGCAATGATCAAGTGATCCATCCCCTGTTGTCCACTGCCAGCTTCTGGCAAACAGAGACTAGGAACACTCAGAGCATGAGGTTGTGCCCCTGACCATGGCTAATAGCCATTCATGGACCTATCCTTCACGAATTTACCTAGTTCGTTTTTGAACCCCCTTATACTTTTGGCCTTACCCCTGGCAACGAGTTCCACAGGTTGACTGAGTTGTGTTAAGAAGTTTGTTTTAAACTGGCTGCCTGTTAATTTCATTGGGTGACCCCTGCCCGGTTCTTGCATTATATGAAGGAGTAAATAGCACTTCCTTATTTGCTTTCTCTACACCAGTCATGATTTTATAAACCTCTATCATATCCCCCTTAATCATCTCTTTTCCGAGCTATGAGACCCAGTCTTTTTAATCTCTCCTCATAGGGAAGATGTTCCATACCTTTAATAATGTTTGTTGCTCTTCTCTGAACCTTTCCAATTCTCATATATCATTTTTGAGACAGTGTGACCGGATTTGCATGCAGTTATCAAGCGGTGAGCATACCGGCTATTTGTATAGTGGCATTATGATATTTTCGGTATGATTATTGATCCCATTCCTAATGATTCCTAACATTCTGCTAGCTTTTTTTACTTCTGCCACACGTGGAGCAGATGTTTTCAGAGAACTCCCCACAATGACTCCAAGATCTCTTTCTTGAGTGGCAACAGCTAATATAGACCCCATCATTTTGTATGCATAACTGGGATTATGTTTTCCAGTGTGCATTGAATTTCATCTGCCATTTTGTTGCCCAGTCACCCAGTTTTGTGAGATCTCTCGATTTAACTATATTGAGTAATTTTGTATCATGCAAATTTTGTTCATTCTCTGTTTACCCTTTTTTTCAAGATCATATTTGAATATCTTGAACAGCACTTATCCTAGTACAGACCTCTGGGGGACACCACTATTTACCTTTCTCCATTCTGAAAACTGGACATTTATTCCTACCCTTTGTTTTCAAGTACTTTGCCTGGTACTGCAGTTAGACTTACCAGCCTGCAATTGCCAGGATTGCCTCTGGAGCCTTTAAAAAAAATGTTGTCACGTCCAGTCATCTGGTACAGAAGCTGATTTAAATGACAGGTTTCATACCTCAGTTAGTCGTTCTGCAATTTCACATTTGAGCTCTTTCTGAACTTTTGGGTGATGCCATCTGGTTGTGGGGACTTTATTACTGTTTAATTTACAAATTTATTCCTAAACCTCTTCTATTGACACCTCAATCTGGGACAGTTCCTCAGATCTGTCAACTAAAAAAAATGACTCAGATGTGGGAATCTCCCTCACATCCTCTGCAGTGAAGACTGATGCAAAATATTAATTTAGCTTCTCTGCAATGGCCTTATCTTCCTTGAGTGCTCCTTTAGCATCTCAATCATCCAGTGACCCCACTGATTGTCTGGCAGGCTTCCTGCTTCTGATGTACTTAAAAAAAATTGCTGTTAGTTTTGAGTCTTTGGCTAGCTGCTCTTCAACTTCTTTTTTTGTCCTTCCTAATTATTAAATTACACTTGACTTGCCAGAGTTTATGCTCCTTTCTATTTTCCTCAGTAGGATTTAACTTCCAATTTTTAAAGGATGCTTTTTTGCTTCTGTCTCGTTTACTCTGTTGTTTTGCCATGGTGGCACTTTTCTGGTCCTCTTACTATGTTTTTTAATTTCCGAAAGCTTAGGCTCAAATACATTTGTTAGGCTCTAAGGTGCCACAAGTACTCCTGTTCTTTTTGCGGATACAGACTAACACGGCTGCTACTCTGAAACCATATTTAATCTGAGGCTCTATTATGCTGTTTTTAAAAAGTTCCCATGCAGTTTACAGGCATTTTCACTTTTAATTTCTATTTAACTAGCATCCTCATTTTTATATAGTTCCCCTTTCTGAAATGTTAATGATACTCTTGTGCGCTTCTTCGGTGTACCTTCTCCCTAGTGAGGATGTTAAATTTAATTACAATATGGTCACTACTACTGAGCAATTCAGATATATTCACTTCTTGGACCAGGTCCTAGTCTCCATTTTTAGGATTAAATCAAGAATTGCCTTTTTCCTTGTCAGTTTCAGGACTAGCTGCTCCAAGAAGCAGTCATTCATGGTGTCAAGAAACTTTATCTCTGTATCCGGCCCTGAGGTGACATGTACCCAGCCAATATGGGGATAGTTGACAACCCCCCTCCCCATTATTATTGAGTTTTCTAATTTTATAGCCTCTCTGATGTTCCTGAGAATGTCACAATCACCATCACCATCCTAGTCAGGTGGTCGGCAGTATATCCCTACTGCTATATTCTTATTATTAGCACATGGAATTACTATCCATAGAGATTCTATGGTACAATTTGATTCATTTTACTTCTACCATATCTGACTCCGTGTTTTCTTTCACATTTAGTGCCACTCCTCCATCAGCATGACCTACTCTTTTATTCCTATATATTTTGTACCCTGGTATTACCGTATCCCATTGATTATCATTGTTCCACCAAGTTGCTGTGATGCCTGTCGTATTAATATCCTCATTTAATACCAGGCACTCAAGTTCATCCATCTTAGTATTTAGACTTCTAGCACTTGTGTACAAGCACTTATAAAAGTTGTCATCTGTTAGCTGACTGCCATTATGTGATCTATGAATGGGACTCTTTTGTATTTGACTTTTTTACTTCAGTTCCTATCTTTGCTTTATCAACTTCCATCCTCTCCTCCTTACAAGGACATAGAGAATCCCTGCTAATAGAGCCTTCCGTAAGGGCACATGGTTTGGACAGGGAGACATACAAGTGCCAAGCCATGACTTGAAGATATAGAGGTGCTGTGAGGTACCCAATGGGAGGAAATGTGCAGTAGTTTCACCAGGGCCCCAACCGGACACATGACAAGGAGAAGAGTTTGCATCTGTGCTTCAACATTTGTTAAAATGAATGGGAGACTGGCCTGTAACATAGTCCAAACTGCTGAACCACTGAGACAGTGAAATACCCTTTCCACCTCATAGAGTAATCCCAAATTCATCAGTGTGCCAGCGTCTGAGAAATGCTGATGTTGTACAGGGAAGGACATATCCATTGAAGTCAATGGAGCTGTGCCTGCTTCAGTCATGGGTGAATGGTTGCAAATATTTGAATAAATGATAGGAATGTAATTATTATTACTATTTGATCAAATTGACAAAGCAATGATAATTCTGCACAGAGGTAAGACATATTCATTGTCCTAAAGAGGCCCCAGTCGAGATCAGGTCCCACTGCGCTAGGTGCGGTACAAACTCATAGCAAGATACAATCCATGCACCAAACTGCTTACAATAGAAATAAAAGCTGAGAGGAGAAACAAAGGCACAGAGAGGTGAAGAGACTTTCATAAGGTCACACAGGTTGATTGTAGAACTGACTCATATTCAAGTGCCATAACCACTATAGCACGCTCTTTATTATTATTTACCTAAGAGAAGATATTGGGCGACAAGACCAAACAAATATTGCTATGTTTTAATTTTCCTTTTTATGCGAAAGCTTCCTCAAATACTTTATGTGTAGGCACAATTTAATTTTTATAATTTCAACGGATAATATTGAAGTTCAGTCTGAGCATTTTGCTCAACTGATATTGATTTAAATTTTCACAGTTGCACAAAATTAAGGATTTTAAGCTTTTATTTTTATTGATCAAAATTTGCACAGTTTTGGATAATTATGGGGGGGATTAGACTATTAGGGGTTAGGCAATATTGATTTAATGACTATAGACACCACATTTCTAAAAAATAAAGCTTTATAGACTATTAAAACACAAAACCAGCACATGTCAAAATATACAAAGTAAATATCCTTAAATCAAACTCTAATAAGTCCTCAAGCCGCATTTTTCTTATTTGGAAATTGGCAGCTAGGCAATATTATCAATGGAAATATTTTTTGTTGGTTTGAGAGTGAATAGGGAAATTGACACTTGCCAGAAGACCTGCTCTTTCCAACTCTGTTTAGAAAATATGGGCCAAATGGTAAGAGGTGTGGGCCACCAGCAACTTCCATGCAGAGGTTCACTTTGGTGGGAGTTGCATGTTCTTGGCGTCTATACGTACTACCATTGATAAATCAACTGCACGGGATTCCTACATTTCATCAAATTGCCAGTAGCGGTAGATTATAGATCTGGGGATTAGACCTACCAGCTGAGTAGGAACTGGGCCTTCCTGCATTCTAATCATGTGGTACTGACTTGCGGTGTGACCTTGGCCAGTTTACTTGACCTCCTTTTGTTAAGTCAACACAGATAGAAAGGTGGGCAACAAGCAGAGACCTCACTGAAATCCAGGTGCTACGCCTAATCCGAGTGTTCCTGTGTATATAAACTGTAACTCAAATGAGACTAATAAATTGGCATGCCACTTGAAGCAATTTCCATTGAAGGAGGGGACTTGGCTAAAGTAACTTCATAAACCTAGATCCCTTTACACACAGGAGTAACTTTCTGCATGTTGGTACTTCCACTGAGTTCAACGGGACTACTCAAGTCCATAAAGTTACTCTCATGTGTTTTCAGGATGGGTGGGGACCCTAGTTTTGATGACATTTGAGACCTTTCGTGAATCCTAATGACTTACCGTATATACTCGTTCATAAGCCGAATTTTTTTAGTAAAAAAGGGAAGCACCAGAGATGGGGGTCGGCTTATGAACGGGTATAGAGAGGGAGAGGTGGGACACAGCCCCTCCCCCCAACAAAGGGAGCAGGGAGAGGCAGAACAGCCAGCAGAGCCAGAAGGGAAGAGGTGGGGCCAGAGTCTCCGCTTCTGGCCATGCTGCTCTCCCCCCAGGCTCTGAAGCAGTTGCAGCTCCGGGGCTGGCAGGCTGCAACCGGGCCTCTTGGCCCCACCCCCTAGAGCAGGCTGTGGCTGCGCCACCTGGTCTGCTGGAGCATGCTGCAGCCGCCCCGCCTGGCCCGGCCCAGCCCGGCCCAGCCCGGCCCGCTGGAACATGCTGCGGCTGCCCCGCCCAGCCCGGCCCGCTGGAACATGCTGCGGCTGCCCCGCCCAGCCCGGCCCGGCCCGCTGGAGCACGCTGCAGCCGCCCCGCCCAGCCCGGACCGGCCCGCTGGAACATGCTGCGGCCACGCTGCCTGGTCTGCCGGAGCACACTGCGGCTGTGCCGCCCGACCCAGCCCGCTGGAACATGCTGCGGCCACACTGCCCAGCCGCCAGAGCAGCTCCAGCCAGGCCAGAGACATCCTCCTCTGGCTCTCCCCAGATAAGGTGGGAAGGGATGGGATGGGGAGAGTGGGGGGGTCCCGGGCTAGGGGTGGAGGGGGGGTCACAGGCAGGGCCCACTCCAGGCACCAGCTAAAGAAGCAGGTTCTTGGGGCGGCCAATACCAAGGAGCAGCCCTCTGGCCGCTATTGGGGCAGCACGCCGGGGTCTTTGGCAGCAATTTGGTGGCGGGTCCCTCAGTCCCTTTCGGAGCAAAGGACCCGCTGCCGAATTGCTGCCAATTGTGCTACTGTGGCTTTTTTTTTTTTTTGCCACTTGGGGCAGCAGAAAACCTGGAGCTGGCCCTGGTCAGAGGGGTTACTCCTCTGACTCCCAGCTTCTCCCCCTCCCAAAATTTCCCCACCAGTTGCTGTCCTGGCCCGTCAGGGTAAGCAGTTGGTGTGCCGGGACACTTTGTTTACTTAGGTTTACCTCCCTGCCTGCGGACAAACCATCTCGGCCCACCAGCAGCTTATCTTGATGGCCCGGGAGCCAGAGTTTGCTGATCTCTGAATTATAGGGTAGGCTTATGAACGGGTTATAAAAATTTTCCGTTTTTATTTATCCATCTTGGGGGGTGGGGGTTGGCTTATAAGAAAAACCGGCTTATGATCAAGTATGTACAGTAATTTGCCAGTCTCTGTGTTCAATCTATATTTACTTTTCTTGAGCAAAATTTAGGGAACTAGGCCAAGTATGCAATGGTTCTGGATGTGGACCATAAGCCACTATGAATGAAGTCAGCCAGCCCAAATCAGAACACTTTGGAGTTCTTGTTATCAGGCAATGATTATTTGGGGGTAGGAAGGGGGAAAGGGAGGGGGTGTCTCTAGACAGGGTTGCATTCAGGATCCCTAAGGTGAAAGAGGAATGATTGCTCCCCCGTCCCTGCCATTTTAATGTCCTGAATGACAGCCTGTCAGTTAAAATACACAACTAGAGGTAAGAACGCCTCCTTCTCTGAACAGAAGAGAATGTTGACAACTGTAAATCCACAGATATCTGCTTTATATCTGCAGATATCCACATCTGCAGATGCAGATATCTGCGGACCATTTTTGCAGATCGCGTATGGGTGCGGATCCACATTTCATATTTAAAGCCCTGCAAATCTGCGATATTCTCAGATCTTTTTGTGGATCATGGATTGGCTACGGATACAAATTCTGTATCCATGTAGGGCTCTACATGAGAGGGGAAAGCAATTTGAATAAATGGAAAAAAACACAACAGTGCAACAAAAATTGTTCTGTTCACAGAAAACTACAGGGGAGCTTCCAATACCTACACAATTGAATTAGAAACAGCCCAAGTGCATCACAAGGGAGTAAAATTCTGGATCTAAGTGACTGATGGAAGTTAAAGTACTGAAATCACTCTGCACTGAATTTCCAATTCCCAGGGTATTTTAATATCTCCAAAGTGATTTAGGTTTGAAATGCTATAATGCATTAAGGATTTGGCTATCCTAGTAAAGGATGTTTTGCCATATCTTTGTAAACAAAGCACCTTGAACCACATGATAATAACTGCTCCGATTCACTTTATCTAATCACATCTCGGGTAATGCTTTGGAAATAGTGGGACAAGAAGATGTTTTCTTTTTTCAGATCAGTTCTGTGTGGCTCAAGCTCTGTGCAGCTCAAAAAACGTGTCTCTCACCAACAAAAGTTGGCCCAATAAAAGATATCACCTCCCCCACCTTGTCTCTCTAATTTCCTGGGACCAACATGGCTACAACTACATTTCATACATCTTTGAGGCAGGGGTATAAAGTGAATGAAAAGACATGTTAATACAATAACAATAATGGATAAATGTAGATGGAATGTATTCATGGGTATTTACCCGAAATTTCAAAGAATAACAGCAACCAGATCTTTTTATCAGGACGGTGTCATTCAAAGTTAATTGGAAGGAGAGAAGGATATCACGGAATCTCATCCAAAGAACTTAGAGATGTCAGTCTGAGTTTCTAAACTTCCCGTGAATTTGGCACCTCATTTTTTCACTTAGTCGTCTGGAGTCTCAGGCTAATAGAAAGGGAATAATGGAATGGATAGGATAATTTAGGAAGAAATTGTGTTTGAAACCATATTATCAAATAGATCACCCTCTACAGGAGAAAACAACAGAAGGGGAGTGTGACTTTAACAATTGGGTAAAGATGAGTATTCAGAATGAGACAACTAAGGCTCGGGAAGATAATAGCTTGTCCATCGGGGCAATGTTGCCAATTAATGTTAATAGAACCACACAGAATTCTACTATATCGTCACTGGGCATGCTGAGACTATTCACATCAGTATGCCCATCCGTTATTAAAGAGTGGACAGGGAAAGGGGAATAAAGAGCGAGAGAGAACCAGGATCGAGGGCTTCCTGAAAATGACAGGCCTTTTATTTTTTAATTAAGCAGCATTTTTTCAGAAGCCGGCAGCCCGGCAACCGAACAAATGTTGTTTACATTTATTTGTCAAGCACGTTCCCAGTAGGGAGCCTACACATTTCAAGGCAGGGTCATAATGAGTCCTTGGCTCCTCCTCTGTCAGGAAAGTGACACCACCATTACTTACTTTTTTTTTGCCCCGGTTGTTAATTTTATTACCACATATTCCTCCCAAGTGTCTATACCCATTGAATTAAAAATGGAACCCTGTTCTTCTGAGTCGGAGTTTTTTATTCTGGATAAGAATCGACAATTACAGTATGGGGGTTCTGAGAGATAGAAAGCTCATCATTATCTTGTGGGTTTATCTATATGTGACCAAGACCAAACATCATAGTGCCACTTGTAGGTATGGGACAGCTCTGTAAAGGATATAAGGATTAATAAGTACTGATTCCTTCTGACCTTCAAACATCAGAAGAGCTCTCTGCTTCTGTTTATCTCCAATTAGGATCCATGTGAGAAGTAAAAACAATAAGAAAATGGTTCACATCTTATAAGACACGTTGTCTAGACACTTTGTCTAAGCACCCACAGATCAGGCAGGGTCTGGAGTTTTCCCCAATAACAGAAACTAAAATGGCTAAGTGAGAGTATTGTTAATTACCTACTCAAGAATCTCTCATAATCTGCATAAGGGTAAAAGGTTTTTCTATCTCTCAACCTATCTGAAAAGAACTCCCAGTTGTTACATAAGGTCACACCCTGCTTTTATGTGCAAAGTGGCCCACTGTACATTGGGAGTGGATCAAGAGATAGGTGGGCAAGCCAAAAATTAAGCAAACTAGAAATGTCTGGCTGTAAAATTGAAGGTCAATTTGGGCAAACTGCCTGTAACTCCCAAGAAATCTAAACCACATGTTTTCACCCGAATTATAAACTATACATTGTTTTCCTTAAAAATCAAATATACCAGAGATAATTTGTTTTCCACCCCAGATTAGAAGCTGCACCTGTTTTTGCCTTGTGAGTCAGATCTACATCCTTCTGTATGTGGAAAATGTCTCTTGTCCTGTTGTAAGCCTTAAGTAACAGAAAATGCCTATGTACAGCCAAAGACTGTCTGTAGGATGTCCTCCAAACTTAGAACATTTGTAAGGGAATTTGTTAATGTTCACTGTAAACAATTGTGGCGCTCTAGATGTAATAGGAATTGTCTGGCACGGGGAAGGAGGGATGTTGAAAGATATAAACCAGGGTATGACTCTGGAACATTAAGAGAAATAGCTTAAAAGGGGGGGGTCCCAAATGACAGTATGGGCTAATAATAAAATGCAATCCTTAAAATGAATCAAACATAAAAAGCCTCCGTTAAGAAAAGGATTGAAGAAATTTGGTATACACCATTGCCTTCTAGTGGACACCGATGGAAGCAGCAGAGAAATGGATCAAGCTGAAATCTGTGTTCTCTCTTCGAATGTGTCCAAAAGGAAGCTCTGAAACTAGGGTACACAAAACTGAAGTCACCCTGTGTTCAAGAGAGTTGACTGAACCCAAGAAGAAGCTCCAGAATCCTAAGTGTGACTGACACCCACACCAGCCATGTGGAAAGGGCTCTCCCCCATCCCAGGCTTAAAAGGCTGAGAAGTGGTGAAATTTCATTGAGGAGATTGTATTTCCTCTTCTATTTCTTTAATATAAATACCTGTAGGTTATCTCGCTAAGGGTACACTCTGTAGTGAAACCTCGACTAACCATATTTTAGATTTTAACTCCTTTATAAATCCAAGCAAATTGGTCTAAGAGAGACTTAAAACAATAACTTTAAACAATTGCTTTTAATATTCTAAACTTGTCCCTACCCATTCAAACTGTACTAACCGCACTCTTCAAAGGGCCTTAAAGATGAATTCATCCTTGAAAGTTTGATAAAGGTGTTCGGTACTAAAGAATTGAGAAGCGATGATCGTAAGTAAATGTAAGAAATCTTGATAATTTCCATTGTTTCTTAATATAACTGCTGTGCCTCAACTCTAGTCTTTGATAACTGCTTACAAGACTGTATTGTGTGAAGTACAAACATAGAATATTGGTTGTGTCTACACTTGAGTAATGAACTGTTGATTGAGGGGAGGGATAGCTCAAGGGTTTGAGTGTTGGTTTGCTAAACCCAGCGTTGTGAGCCCAATTCTTAAGGGGGCCATTTACAGATCTGGGGCAAATATATATATAGTTGGGGATGGGTTCTGCTTTGAGCAGTGGGCTAGACTAGATGACCTCCTAAGGTCCATTCTAACCCTGATATTCTAGCTGAATTAATAAATTGTTTCTTAAGAATAAGTAAATGTCCTGATCTGAGAAATACTTTTCAAGTTAAAAGTTGGCATGGAAAGAACCCATTGTTAAAATTAGTAAGCTAACGCTCCTTGGATTCAATAACAAGGGGTTATACTATTAAATTCCATTCTGTATTGACTATAACACATATCCAATTAACAAACCTTGTATATGAGATTTCAGTTTTAAAATCTAACTGTCCCCTTGGCAAATTCATAAAAATTGACCCCCTTTCAGCTTACAGCTATTCCCAAAGCCAGATACTAGAGGTGGTTGAAAAAAGGATTTTTTTCTCTGAGACAATTTTTATTTTTCAGAGTAAATTGAAATACTGAAATATTTTGGCTAAAACCTGAAATATTTCAATTTAGAAATGCTGGTGCAGTGATTCATGGGAGTTGTGCATGCATCATGCTTCCAGTCTCCTCTGTAGGCCAAGACCTCTGATGAACCATGGTCTCACCTCATGGTGAGGGGAAGTAGTTGCATCATGGGAGATGTAGTCTGGACAGGAAATCCAGCCCAGAGAGGAAAATGGGGACATGAATCAACTAAACTACAGGTCCCAGGAGGCACTGCAGCAATATAGTGAAATTGAAAGATTTCTGATTAAGACCCAAATATTTTGTCTTTTGGGTGTTCAGTTTTTTGATGAAAAATTGAAAATTTCTGTGATATACAGATACTTTCTGTGGGAAATAGTTTATTTGGAAGTCCAATTTTCTGTTGAACAACAGTTTTGATGGAAAATTTTTGACCAGCCCTACTTGTTTGCCCTTGTCTATACAAGGACATTTCTTATTTCTTTTTCAGCAGTTGTGTAGCTACACTGCAACTACCAGTGATATAAACTGAGTGTTCACATGTCTCAGTATTTTTGTTATTGTATTATCTGATCCTGGTAAGAATGAACCCAGACTATAGGACAACTTGTGCCATTGGTAGCACTGGTGCATCTGTAATGTTGCTGTGAAACAGATAAGGAGTTTCTTACTGTACTGTAGATGCAACCTTTATGCTGATAACCTGTGTTAACAAATAATGCCCTCTTGGCTGTGATGACAGCTTTCTCCCAAAGGTAACTCAGAAACCATTATTTATGTGGTCATGAACAGGCAGAGTGTCTGAAGTGCAGATCCTCAGAAATATTTTGACTCCTAACATCCACTGATTTTTTTCAATGGAAACTGAAGGGTTTGGGCCTGAGGGCTTACAGGGTATTGTACAGGGTGGGCACAGCATTGGTTAGTGCTCTTTTAACTCTCCCTAAAGCTAGACAGAGATAGTGTTGGATGGACCAGTTGTGGTGTTTAGATGTTGCTTGAAATTATTAGAACCGGGAGCACTGGCTGTTGGGAGTCTGAAAGGACAGGAAACAGGAAGGATGGGGAAGGAGTTGAGGAGGCAGAGTGAGAGTTACAGAGGGTGCAGCAGCAGCTTGGTAAAGAGGTTTCCACTTTAAAAATAAAGTCCTGTTGAAGTTTGTTAGTACCTTGCCTGCTTGATACAAGACCAGTGCGGTCAACTGCAGATTGCACTGCCCGCTAAAAGTGCCCCAGAGTGTTTTAGTTGGAAGTACTTTTGCTTGGGATAAAAAGTCAGGGTCACAAGATAATTGCTCTGAATCATGTTATTTGAGGATTTGGCCCAGGATATTACCAGTGTCATGATCTTTGCCATTTGCATGCAGGTCAATTCACACCCCTAATGTGTACTGCAATAATGGACGAACAAAGTTGCCTAGTTAGACTTCAAGTCATCACTCAGATCTCTTTTAGGTAGGTAGCAGTCTATAAATCCCTGTTGGTGTTGCTGTTAAACCATCCTGAATCTCGTTTCCCAATCCCAATCCACGAACAGAAATTGCATTGTGCCGAAACGGATAAAACCATGGGTGTGACACAAGTCTTTAAATGCTTGTTCTGTTGGTAGCATAACAAACAGTTAATTTAAAAATATTAATTCCAATAAATCAAATAACTATTAAAAATGCAGCATTGAATACTGGGCTGCGCCTTAGAGAAATACATCTCACAGGGTAAATATTATGCAGGCAACTACCATAACCCCCGCATCCGCAGTGCAATAAGAAACAAACAGCACATGCAAAACTGGCGCACCTTGTCCCAACCCCAGTCCTGAAAACACTTATGCACATGCTTAATTTTAAGCATTCATGGGACTTCCTTAGGATGCAGGAAGAAAAGCAGCTGTTGGTAAAGGCAGAGAAGGAGAGCTGGATAAGGAGGGGGAAATTTGGTTGTGCAAGAGATAAAATTATTTAGCAAAACCAAAAATCTTTCCTCCTATTTATAGGAGGAAAGTTTTGTTTTTGTTGGAGTGCTGAGATCCCATCTATGCACCATTGTGAGTTGATGCACATTTCTGACATCATCAAAAAGTCCCAATCAGCCAATCAGAATACCACTCTGGACAATCTCTGCCCTGTTAAACATCTGTTGTGTCCCACTCCAGAGATGACTGCATTTCACAGGAAGGTAAAGGTTCTTATTTCTTCTAAAAGATGGTTGCATACCTGACTGGCTCCAAAGACTTTTCCTACCTTAAGAGAGATAATGGTTCAAGGCATTCCAATCATATCGGCTATCTGGGGAAAAAAAGATGCTAGGCTTCTTGTAGATAGTACCAGAGACTTCTGCTGTGAAGGGAAAGGACTGGAGAAGTCAGAATAAACTCTGTACAGAGATGGGGACAGAAAGGTTAGCAGGAGATGGGAGAGGGAATTGAGTCAGGTCCAGCACTTGGGAGTGGAGTGGAGTGCAGGATGAGAGGGAATGCCATGGCAAGGACATGGCACTATGTTGGGAACCAACCAAAAAGAACTGTTTGTAATGGTAATGAAAATGGCCCATTCCCAGCAATTGACAAGGAGATGTGAGGAACTGTGTGTGTGTGTGTGGGCGGGGGGAAATAAACATGGGGAAATAGTTTTACTTTGTGTAATGGCCCATCCGCTCCTAGTCTTTATTCAAGCTTAATTTGATGGTGTCCAATTTGCAAATTAATTCCAATTCAGCAGTCTCTCATTGGAGTCTGTTTTTGAAGTTTTTTTGTTGTAATATCGCGACTTTTAGGTCCAATGCACATTGGAAAAAATATCCCCAACTATACATACAACATGATGGGGGCTAATTTAGCTACAACGAGTCAGGAAAAAGATCTTGGAGTCATTGTGAATAGTTCTCTGAAGATGTCCACGCAGTGTGCAGAGGCGGTCAAAAAAGCAAACAGGATGTTAGGAATAATTAAAAAGGGGATAGAGAATAAGACTGAGAATATATTATTGCCCTTATATAAATCCATGGTACACCCACATCTCGAATACTGTGTACAGATGTGGTCTCCTCCCTTCAAAAAAGATATTCTAGCACTAGAAAAGGTTCAGAAAAGGGCAACTAAAATGATTAGGGGTTTAGAGAGGGTCCCATACGAGGAAAGATTAAAGAGGCTAGGACTCTTCAGCTTGGAAAAGAGAAGACTAAGGGGGGATATGATAGAGGTATATAAAATCATGAGTGATGTTGAGAAAGTGGATAAGGAAAAGTTATTTACTTATTCCCATAATACAAGAACTAGGGGTCACCAAATGAAATTGATAGGCAGCAGGTTTAAAACAAATAAAAGGAAGTTCTTCATGCAGCGCACAGTCAACTTGTGGAAATCCTTACCTGAGGAGGTTGTGAAGGCTAGGACTATAACATTGTTTAAAAGGGGTCTGGATAAATTCATGGTGGCTAAGTCCATAAATGGCTATTAGCTAGGATGGGTAAGAATGGTGTTCCTAGCCTCTGTTTGTCAGAGGATGGAGATGGATGGCAGGAGAGAGATCACTTGATCATTGCCTGTTAGGTTCACTTCCTCTGGGGCACCTGGCATTGGCCACTGTCGGTAGACAGATACTGGGCTAGATGGACCTTTGGTCTGACCCGGTACGGCCATTCTTATGTTCTTATGTAATCGAGTGGCCAGGGAGATTGAAGTGTTCTCCAACTTGTTTTTGAATGTTATAATTCTTGACGTCTGATTTGTGTCCATTTATTCTTTTATGTAGAGACTGTCCGGTTTGGCCAATGTACATGGCAGAGGGGCATTGCTGGCACATGATGGCATATATCACATTGGTAGATGTGCAGGTGAACGAGCCCCTCCTGGTGTGGCTGATGTGATTATATCCTATGATGGTATCCCCTGAATAGATATGTGGACAGAGCTGGCAACGGGCTTTGTTGCAAGGATAGGTTCCTGGGTTAGTGTTTTTGTTGTGTGGTGTGTGGTTGCTGGTGAGTATTTGCTTCAGGTTTGGGGGTTGTCTGCAAGGACTGGCCTGTCTCCCAAGATCTGTGAGAGTGATGGATTGTCCTTCAGGATAGGTTGTAGATCCTTGATGATGCGCTGGAGAGGTTTTAGTTGGGAGCTGTAGGTGATGGCTAGTGGCGTTCTGTTACTTTCTTTGTTGGGCCTGTCCTATAGTAGGTGACTTCTGGGTACTCTTCTGGCTCTGTCAATCTGTTTCTTCACTTCAGCAGGTGGGTTTTGTAGTTGTAAGAACGCTTGATAGAGATCTTGTAGGTGTTTGTCTCTGTCTGAGGGATTGGAGCAAATGAGATTGTATCGTAGAGCTTGGCAGTAGATTTGGAGAAACACTGAAAAACCACAGAGATGGAGTGAGCCTTGACAAAAGGGCAGGACCCAGATGCCTAGAGACAGGCCAAGTCAGAAGAAGTCGAGGAAAACAGGAAGGAGTCTGAGCGAATAAACCCAAGTAGTGTAACCCCCCCCTGAAATAGTGGTAGAGGGCTATTGGAAACCCAGAGACAATGGGTGTAAGGGCTGCAGGGCCCAGAGTCAGGGGCTGAAGACCTGATGCAAGGTCACTGGGACTCTCTGTTACCCTTGAAGGAGAGGGGGAGCGTAAGCTGAAGGGCACAGTCATGAGAAGCAGCAGATTACAGCACAGCCAGAGCCCAGCCATGGTGAGGTTTTCCAGCTGGTGAGTTTCAACTCCATTCTGGCTGCCAGTTCTGTCCAACATCACCCCTCCTGACATCAGGCAACATGTAGAATCTTCTCCTTAAGGTGCAAGACATGCACCTGTTTAAAGATGTGTTTACTCCACTGAGCCGCTGTCACAGCACAAGACACCTGGTTTGGTCAGTTCATTTAAGGAACATCAATGTCACCTCCAGGTGGTGTGCTAGGTGGGAAGAATATTCTTCAGTCATAGCTAATGCCTATCTTGTGATCGATCCAACAGTCTAGCCCCATGGTTTTGACCTTCCATGCCCATCACTGGCTAATGCTCAGTCACTTCAGATGTGGAGTGATGAGATGTGGTGCTAATGACTATAGATGGGATCTTTGTAACTCCCTGCTTTGCTGACGCGAAGAGTTAGAAGATGTAGGCCACATGTTTGGAGGGTGCACCCATTAGCAAGGGCTGCTTGGTTCCCTTGTGGATTGCACAATGCCCTCTCCTCAGCTGTTGACTCAGACCAGGGGTCGGCAACCTACAGCATGCGTGCCGCCTTTGGCACACGAGCAGCTCAGCCCACCGCCGCTCTGGGGTTCCTGCTGCTGGCCCCTTGCCAGCTGGGGTCCCACTCAGCACCCGCTGCTGGCCTGGGGGAAGGAATCCCAGGCTGGCAGTAGGCTGAGCCCCCAGCTGGCAGGAGCCGGCAGCCGAAACCCCAGACCAGTGGCAGGCTGGGCCACTCAGCCCGCTGTCGCTCTGGGGTTCTGGCTGCTGGCCTCTTGCCAGCGGGGTCCCCTCCGCAGCCCCACTCACCTTGCTTCCAGTTGGAGTTCCAGCGCAGGCCCCCTGCCAGCCAGGGTCCAGGCTTCGCCCTGCTCAGCCCTAACAGCCGCCAGCTCCACTCACCTCAGCTGCCGATCTGGGGTTCCAGCCGGTTATCAACTGATCACTCAGAAGCCTGTGTGCAGCTTAAAGTATCTAAATAGGTGACACCAGACTTTGGAAAACTCAGCAAGGAAAAGCCAGGGCAAAGATCACACTAAACTAATAAGATCTGCATTTTAATTTAATTTTAAATAAAGCTTCTGAAACATTTTGAAAACCTTGTTTACTTTACATATAACAGTAGTTTGGTTATATATTATAGACTTATAGCGAGACCTTCTAAAAAAAGTTCAAATGTATTACCGGCACGTGAAGCCTTCAATTAGAGTATATACATGAAGACTCGGCACACCACTGCTGAAAGGTTGCCGACCCCTGAGTTAGACTAACATGCATGACTTCACGGCCTATGTAAATGCAATTGCAATATAGATATATATATATTCAAATGTTGAAAGCAAAATAAAAAATAATACACAGTATGACAAAGTTTGGGTTACTTATAAAATGTTTCCAGAACAGTTTGTCCCTGTAGAATATTCTTAGAGGTTAAAGACAGGAGTAGAATGGGCCAGAACAGCAGCTGGTGTAAATCAATACAGTTCAGTGGATTTACACCAGCTAAAGACTTGGTCCAATATTTCAGATGTTGTCAGGAGTTGTTGTAGGTGCTGTTAGGGGACTGATTAGTTAGAAATGAATGGATCAGATTTTTAAAGGCTTTTTAGTTTTCTGGAAGTACTATAGTTTTGTCTTCATGTGATGGGTTTGCTTCTCATCTTACATATTTTACATACAGTAAATGGCTGCCTGGGGAGAGAATTTGCCTGTGTGTGAGATAAATTTACTTTCCCCTTAATATAAATTAAGTAAAAAAGAAGAAACATTTATTTTGTTTTCATAAGATCTCTTGTTTTGAATGAAATTCACCCTGCCATGATTCCTGTGCTACACTTAAGTTTAGAGCTGGGTGAAATTTCTCCCCTGGACCTTTATTCACTGAAAAAGGAAGATTCCACACTCTGAAATATTTCGTAGACTTGTGTCAATTTTGCTGAACTGTTCTGGTGCAGAAAACCTGAAAACCAAAAATTCCGAAAAAAATCGAAATGTTTTATTCTCACATTTTTTGCACAAAACATTTTGATAGTTGATTCAAGAGGACTTTTTGTTTGGAAATATACTTCAGTGTTATTGAAAAGATTTTTTAAAAGTTAAAAAACCTTGAAAACAAAACACAACATTTTGTCTGACCCAAAATAAATTTTCTTTTCTTTTCTTTTCTTTTTTTTTGGTTTACTGAAATTTTTTTTAAATGGTTTTGGTCGACCAGAAAAGATTTCTTTTCCAATTATTCAGGATGCTCCTTGAAATGAAAAAGTGAGTTATTGGCACAGCTCTCTGTAAGTGGTGCGTAGGCCTTTTGTTGTCTCTCTGCCCTGGGTGAATTTCATCCTCCTTCGAAGCTGAATTGTCTGTGTCTGTGCAGCACACTGTTCTGCCAGCATCAAGAAGTTACTGTGTTCGCTGCAGCAGCGGCTCCAGGCACCAGCGCTCCAAGTGCATGCCTGGGGTGGCAAGCCGCGAGGGATGCCCTGCCAGTCCCTGTGAGGGTGGCAGTCAGGCAGCCTTCGGTGGCTTGCCTTTGGGAGGTCCACCGGTGCCGCAGATTCGGTGGCAATTCGGCGGCAGGTAAGCCACTGAATCCACAGGACTGGGGACCTCTCGCAGGCAAGCCGCCGAAGGCAGCCTGCCTGCCGTGCTTGGAGCAGCAAAAAAGCTAGAGCCGCCCCTGGTTTGCTGAACCAAACCTATCCCTGCTGTAACTCCATTGAAGTACACGGAGTTCCACCAGAGCTGAATTTAGCTTGCTGTCCATATTCTCTGGGCAGCGGGCTGGGTGTTTTCATTTCATACATCATTCCCGCTCTGCTGTAGTGAGTCTACAAAGCCCAGTTGTTCTTCCTCTCAGCACCAACTGAACCAAATAAATGAGTTTTTGTTTCTTTCTAAAGTGAGAAGTGATCTGAATGGAGATCTGGGTGCATCAATAGGTGTGTTTCATCTCTCTTGTGGGTTCTTTCTATGGGGAGTACTATGTGTGTGGCTCTGAACAGCGGGTTGAGGAGGGATTTGCTTATTTTACAATAGTAATGTCTGAATACACCATTATGCTATTATGATGATCACATAACAAGGATATTGCTGCATATTGAAGGCCAGATTTGAGCCCAGTGTTAGGAGTTTGTGGAGGCTATTTTTATAGTCACTTACACAGTAGCTGAGATACGTGGCATGAAAGAGGGAGATTTTCAGGGGACTTAGAAGCACAAGCCTCACTGAATGTCAGTGGTATTTGTGGGTGCGGTTTTCAAAAACACTGAAGTGACTCAGAGCACAAAGCCCACCTTTGTTCTCCATGGAACTTGTGCTCCTGAAGCTCTTAGGTGCTTTGAAAAATCTCCTACTGAATGAAGAGAGAATTTCAGACCAAAGTGCAGGAAAGGTTAACATAAAATGTAATAAATAAATAAATCTAGGATCCTTAAGGTTATTGGGGTGGGGGGACGGGGGGCAGTGAGTAACTTGCACAGCTTGCTGTAGCTAAATGGATTTCTTCATTGTCGATAAATATGCCAGTGACACTTTCGATATAAACAAGGACTTCAGAATCTCCTAAATTCTACGATGAGAAGGAGATGATAGGTTCTACCCCTGAATTTAAATTAAACTTACCAACCACTGTACTAGGTGATCATTTCAAAACCTTGCTGATCCGTCATTTTTGTGGCTTATTTATTTTTAATTTCTGCAGATATTTGAGGGGATTGATTGCTATTAAGAAGCTTCATTGCATTATTTTAGGAGCAGCCTCATTAGCTTCAGAAGCAGGCATAATTCAAAATCTGTGCATGAAGGAAAAAGGTGACCTTACTTCCCGAATGACAAAGAAATAGTGAAGGAACTAAATCTCACAGCATCAACAATTCAACGTAGTTTGATGATAACAGTCTCTGCTAAAAACAAAACAAAACAAAAGTACCCATAGCATAGTCTGTATGGACATCTGGGTACCATAGGTTTTCAAGTGATCATGTATTAAATTCAGTTATGTTTTCATTGATTGAAAGACACCTTGTGTTTTCATTGGCATTTTCTTTGCATTTGTAGGAACTACAGAAGTGGTAAATGCAACAAAACGCTGAAGTGACTGTGATGTTTCTTAGTACAGAATAAGAGCCTGATTCATCGGAGTGCTCAAGAAATAGATGAATAGACTTTAAAGTCAGAAAGGACCACTATTTCATCCATGGAATTTCATGGATGGAATTATTCTTCTCTGCTGCCTAAGTGGAAGAAAGCAGGACTAAATATCTGGAAGCATGGTACCTTTACTGCTCCTCTGATACAAACCCTTCAACTGTGAACAGTTTGGTGGGCCAAGTTTACCTATGCCTGTGTAAATAATGGCACATGTAAGTTGCAAATGTGAGCATTCATGTTCACATTTCTGTCTGGCAAGAGAACAAAAGACAGTTCCTCTCACCAGATTATTTCTGTTGGAAGCAGGATAAATCTACATGGGCGAAGGCCCTTGGGCCAGTGCATCACCATAAGGAGTATATGAAGAACATAGGACCCTGAGTTTGGAAATTGAAAAGTGGCCAACTCCTTACAAGGCAACCCTTACAGGAGTGAAAGAAATTTTGTTTGCAAACCATGCATCCCATCTCCATCTCACTGGGGCTGCCTCTCTCTGGCTCCACCTCTGTTCTTGTTGGCTTGAGCATTGTCAATGCTATGAGCACTATAGCAGCATACCTACGTTGCCATAGCCAGGCCAGAAAAGCCCTATAGTGTAGACGCAGCCTACTGCAACAGAAGGGTCTTTTCCATGTCTGTAGGAACAGTACCTCCCTGAGTGATGGTAGCTAGGTCGACAGAAACACTCTTCCATTGACCTACGTGTGTCTACACTTGAGGTTAGGTTTGCATAGGTACCATGTTCAGGGGTGTGGATTTTTCATACACTTGAGCCCTGTAGTTATGTCGACCTGAATTTTAAGTGCAGATGAGGCCTTTGTCTGCATCTGTTCTTCAGGCCTGCCATTGGCTTCCAATAGAGCTGGCTGAAATGTTTTCATTGAAAATAAGGGAGTGAAGGATTTGCAGGCAGCTCTGCTGGTTGTAATAGGGCTGTAGGCTGCTGGTCATATACTTCATTCTTGTCTAGGATTCATCAGCAGGCATGCTCCACCTGCGTAACCGGAAACGCCTGCAGGGGATGTCATGTTCCTTGGTGCCCTGTCTGAAATGGAGGTGTTATGCACTGACTACAGCATAGGGCTAAAATACACAACAGAGCGCTGGACTGCAGAAGGGATTGGATCTTGAGTCCCTTCCCAAAAACCAGAGCCATCCAATCCTCCAAAGAATCCATTTGTTAAAATAGCATGAGAACAACTAACTAGCTAAAAGTTCCATTGTTGCACGTAGTGTAGTTGTAGCTATGTTGGTCCCAGGATATTAGAGAGACAAGGTGGGTGAAGTAATATCTTTTGGTCCAATAAAAAATATTACCTCAGCCACTTTGTCTAGCTAAAATTTCCTCTGCCATAGACTTGTTCTTGACCAGGTCTGCTATTTGCACTTACTTTGTATTGATAAGATGGTTAGGTAGTCATTGCTTTAAGTAAGAATTCTCTTGAAAAATGTGGTTTTGTTCTATCAGCTGGAAAGGATTAAATCATGAACTGTGTTGGGAATTAACCTCCAAGGAAAGGACAAATCCATTAGGAATGTAACCAGATGGAAATAAATTAATGCCAGTCAAATTTACAAGGATTACGTTACCGGCAACCAGGTCTGAGTCCACTGAAATGACCAGTTTCTTTTTTCTGTTTTGGGGTTGAGTTAAGAGCTCTCACTTCTCTGCCACTGGGCTTGTAAAATCTAAAATCCCTGCCCAGTAAAACTGCATGGGTTTTATGGCCTTCCCAGCATTGCTGTGTAAAAGAACTGGGGCAGAGATGCGGGAAGAAAGAGAAAACTTACGAAAAAGGAAGAGGCTAATTACAGAAAATAGACTTAATTTAGAAGCCACAGGTGCCTCTTTTATAAGCTTTTGGTGAGCTTTTGCCCACAGTAAATTTATACAACCTTGAATAAACTGTAGATCTGTTTGCTGTGGCCTGCTCTAAATAGGGAGCTTACAACACTATTCTGTTTACAGCGAGGAGTCTATATGATGTCATAAAACTAACAAGCCCCATGAAATTCCATTTCTGCTGTGAAAAACTATTGCTTCGGATTCATTGTTTTTCTAGATCTGTATAAAATGGTAATTACAGGTTTGCCAAGATCCTTTGTGGCTCCATCGCTTTAGTTTTAAGAAGGCATGTGAGGAGGTTTAAATCTTTCAGCTTTACACTGCCTTCTTTCTTTCCAGTCGTGTATTTCAGGTCTCATTCAAAGGCTGACACTCATTATCATGATTTCTTTTCAAAGGCCCTGGCCAAACCTATTCCAGGAAGATGATTTCATTGAAGTGAATGAGGTGGTGATCAAACTGAGCAGTCTAAATTGAATGAAGGGTGACCCATTTACCCCTGCTGGTTGAAAGGGAGTCACTTACCTCTCCTTTGCCTCAATGAGCATTTTAAAAAAAAAAATCAAAGCAAAACACCAGAGCAGGAATTCAGACAATGGGCTCTAGAAATAAGAACTGATTGTATTTGATGGAGATGACGAACAGCATGTGAGCAATGTGGTGTCACATTTAGAACAGTGAAATGGTAGTCAAGACGTCTATATATTCTGTTCCAGCTTCTGCCACTGACTCACATTTGTGACCCTGAGAAAATCACTGAGGCCTAAGTTTTCAAAAATTTCCACTCATTTTGGGTGCAGTAGTGTACAAGTGTCCATCTTGAGACAACTAGGGCTTGATTTTTCAGAGGTGAGAAATACCCAGAGCTCCCAATTTAGTTCAGTTGGAGTCACATGTGTTTATTGTCACCAGCAGTTCAGTGTGCAGTATGTGTCAACATCTCTGCCAAGCCCACAGAGGATATGGTCTGCTAAAGCTCTTCGCTTGTGAGCCTGGCTGTTCAGCTCATACCAGTAGCTCTAGAGATCCTCAATTTAATCCCCAGCATTGATGGTTGTCTCATTAACCACTTTGTGGTTCAAGCCCATCTCTAATGATTAATAATCTATTGCCATGTGTAGCGGGGTGACGACTCACCCTGCGGCGCCTCCCGCTGGTCGTCCAAGGAATTAGCTCTCCAGGCTTTGGAGCGCCCTCTGCAGGCCTGAGTCTCGTCTGTCATAGACTCATAGACTTTAAGGTCAGAAGGGACCATTATGATCATCTAGTCTGACCTCCTGCACAATGCAGGCCACAAAATCTCACCCACACACTCCTGTATCAAACCTGTGTCTGAGCCATTGAAGTCCTCAAATCATGGTTTAAAGACTTCAAGGTGCAGAGACTCTTCCAGCAAGTGACCCGTGCCCCACGCTGCAGAGGAAGACGAAAAACCTCTAGGGCCTCTGCCAATCTGCCCTGGAGGAAAATTCCTTCCCGACCCCAAATATGGTGATCAGCTAAACCCTGAGCATGTGGGCAAGACTCACCAGCCAGACACCCAGGAAAGAATTCTCTGTAGTAACTCAGATCCCACCCCACCCTGTCGCTGGCCCTGTGTCCCTCTCGGACCCTGGTGCCCCTATCCTCACCTCACCTCAGTCTTGGGCTACTGCCAGTCACCATCTTGCCCCTGCTCCCTGGGGCAGACTGCAGTGTACAAGCCACTCATCATTGGAAGGAGGGTTTGGACCTGCTGCCTCTGCCTACCCTTGGGCTGCACCTCTGCAACCCCAGTACCCCTTCCGTCCTTTGTCAAGGCCTGCAGCCTGGGGCTTTCCAGGTGGGAGCTCCCCGGCTCCTCTGGCCTTTACCCAGCCCTGCTCCACTCCAGGTGCCCGCCTCAGCTCCCAGTGGCCAGGCCCGTCTCTCTCTACTGCTAGAGAAAGACTTTCTGAGTTCCATCCTAGCAGCCCCTTTAGAGGGCCAGCTGTGGCCTGATTGGAGCGTGGCCCAGCTGTGGCTGCTTCCCCAGTCAGCCCAGGCTTACTGGTTCCTCGCCACAGCCCTCTTGCAGGGCTGTTTTAAGCCCTTCAGGGCAGGAGCGGGTGACCACCCTGCTATACCATGACTATTGCTTGGCTGGATCAAGAGCAGGCAGAGACAGTTCCCAGGCACTATTATGCATCTGAAGAACATCCTTCAGCATGGTGATAAGAGCTCCTCCCAACTCCCCATTAGCTTGCTAGCAGTACTATAGCTAGTGTATAGCTAGCTCCAGTGTATCATGAAGGTTTTGCATGCAGGAAGGTTGTTCCCATAGATAGCCCAGGTGATGGTGACTAACATCTCTCACACGTGGGCACCCAAGAACTGAGGGACTCATAATCAGTGGATGTTTTGAAAATGTGCATCTTAACCTCTGTGTCTCAGTTTAACCACCTGCAAAGTGGGGATAGCAACACCTGCATAGCATGGGTGTTCTGAGCCTTCCTTTAATTAATCCTTGAGATTCCTGAGTGCAAGGTTCTGTACAAGTTTCAATGCAAATACAAGGAGTATGGGAAATAAACAAGAAGAACTGGAAGTATTAGTACATAAACTAAAGTATGACTTCACTGGCATCACAGAGGCTTGGTGGGATAAGTCTCATGACTGGAATTTTGGTACAATGTTCAGGAATGATTGGCAGTAAAGAGAGTTCAGAAGTTGCACTGTATACACACACTTGTTCTGAGGTCCAGAAGGAGGTGAGAGGCAGATCAGTTGAAAGTCTGTGTGAAGAAGAAAGGGGGAAAAATATGGGTGATGTCATGGTAGGGTCTACTATATACCACCAAATCAGGAAGAGGTGGAAGATGAGACATTTCTAGAAATAACAGCTAGATCCAAAACACAAGACCTTGTAATGATGGGGGACTTTAACTACTCAGACATCTGTTGGAAAAGCAATACAGCAAAACACAGTATTTCTAATAAGTTCTTGCAACGTATTGGGGACAGCTGTCTGTTTCAGAAAGTGGAGGTAATAAACTGGGAGACAGCCATTTTAGGCTTGATTCTGATCAACAGGGAGGAATTGGTAACGAATCGGAAGGTGAAAGGCAGTTTGGGTGAAAGCGGTCATGAAATGATCACTTTCATGATTCCTAAGGAAAGGAAGGAGCGAGAGCAGCAGAATAAAGACAAATGATGTGAAAAAAGTAAACTTTAATTCCAAGAACTGGTAAGTAAGGTCCCATGGGAAGAAAATCTAAGGGAAAAAGTAGTTCAGGAGAGCTGGCAGTTTCCCAGGGAGAAAATATTAAAGACCCAGCACCAAACTTTCCAATATGAAGGAAAGATCGACCTCTTACTATTAATCTTATAAAAGCAGCAAAGAGTCCTGTGGCACCTTATAGACTAACAGACATAATGGAGCATGAGCTTTCGTAGGTGAATACCCACTTCGTTGGATGCACGCAGGACTCTTTGCTGCTTTTACAGATCCAGACTAACACGGCTTCCCCTCTGATATTAATCCTATATGGCTCTTGAATAACCTGAAAATCAAAAAGGAATTCTACAAAACGTGGAAACAGCAAAATTGCTAAAGATGAGTACAAAACAGTACCACAAGCATGTAGGGACAAAATCAGAAAGGCTAAGGCACAAAATGCTTTGCACCTAGCAAGGGACATAATAGGCAAGAAGAAGATCTTTAAATACATTAGCAGCAAGAGAAAGATGAAGGAAAGTGTAGGTCTACTTTGTGGGGAAGGAGAGCTAATAACTGATGACCTCAAGAAAACTGAGGTGTTTAATGCAAGCCAAAATAAGGAAAGAGCGGGTTAAAGAATATTTAGAAAAGTTAGGTGTATTCAAGTCAGCAGGGCCTGATGACATTCATTCTAAAGTACTTAAGGAACTAGCTGAAGCAATCTTGGAACAGTTAGCAATTATCTTTGAGAACTCCTGGAGGATGACTGAGCTCCCAGAGGACTGGGGAAGGGCAAACATAGTATCTATCTTCTAAAAGGGGAATGAAAAGGAAATTATAGCCTAACTTTGATACCTAGAAAGATATTGGAACAAACAATCCATTTAATTGTAATAAGAAAAGCCAAAGAGGAGTTTGAAGAAACGGCGCCTAAAAAAAAACTCAAAAAAAATAAAAAATTTTTTTTACATCAGAAGAAGCAAAGCCTGCTAAACATGGGGCAGTGGCCCTTGATGAAAAAAAAAAAAAAAGGAAAAAAAGATGATGATCATTGCGGAGAAAAAACTAAATGGATTCTTTGCTTCAGTCTTCACGAGGGATGATAGGAGATTCCCCAAACTGAGCTGGCTTTTTTTTTTTGAAAAATCTGAGGTGGAGAACTGTCACAGAAGTGTCAAGGAGGAGGAGGTTTTTGGATTTTTACTCAAACAACACAAACACAGTCACCCAGGACCACCAGATGGCATTCCAGAGAGAAAAAAAGAACTCAAATGTGAAACTATTACTATTAAATTAAAAGTGTAACCTGTCCTCTAAATCGCTTCAAGACCCAATGACTACTGGAAGTGCTAATATAAAAATAAAAAAAAAAAAAGGGCTCTAGGGGACCACAGACCGGTAAGTCTAACGGGTCTAAGGTAAGGGGCAAATTAGTAAAAAAAAAATAATAAATAAAATATTAAAAAAACAAAAAAACACAAAAACTTGAAACATAGTCAAATAGTGGTCATGGTTAAATTTCTATTATTAGTCTTCTTTGAGAGAGTCAGTCAACAAGGAGAACAAACACAATGGACAAGGGGATCCGAGATAGTAGAGATAGTGAGAGACAGTTGATGACAAGCTTCTCAAGGGCCTCACCAAAGGCTTATAAAAGGAAGGTCCTTTCATGGATTGAGAACTGGTTAAAGGACAGGGAACAAAGGTAGGAATTAATGGTAAATTCTCAGAATGAGGAGGGGTAACTAGTGGTGTTCCCCAGGTCAGTCCCTACCAATCCTATTTTCAATTTATTTAATAAATGATCTGAGAAGGTAAACAGTAGTGTGTGAGGCAAAGTTTGCAGATGACAACTCTCAAGAAGAAGAAAGAGAAGAGAGATTGTGAAAGAAAAAAGAAAGAAACAAAACTAAGTGATTATTAAACAAAAACAAAATGAAAAATGAAATTTAATGTGGAAAAATGTAAAAGTAATGCAAAAAAAAAAAAAAAATAACACAAACTACACATATGATGATGGGCTAATTTAGCTAGAAAAGGAAAAGAAAAAAAAGGGGCGGGTTTTATATAGATCTGAAGATGTGAAGTCAGTGTGCAGTGAGAAAAAAAAAAAAAAAAAAGGATGTTAGGGATAAAGGAAAAAGATAAGAATAGAAGATATATATATATTATTTTATAATATAACCCATGCCAACATCACATCTCGAAACTGTGTGTGTACAGATGTGGTCTCCTCAAAAAAAAAAAAAAGAAAGCAAAGTTGAAAAAAGAAAAACTAAAAAAATGATTAAATGTAGAGAGGGTAGAGGGTGAGGTAGGAGAGAAGAGAGAGAAGACTCTTCAGTTTGGAAAGAGGAGAGGAGAGAGAGGGGACATAGGAGATATATATATAATCATGAGTGATGTTGAGAAAAGAAAAGAAGATAGGAAAAGTTATTTACTTCAAGATAATGAAAGACTAGGGGTCACCAAATGAAAATTAATAGGCAGCAGGTTTAAAAAAATAAAAGGAAGTTCTCTTCCTTCCGCACGCACAACTTGTGGAACTCTCTACCTGAGGAGGGGGGTTGGTAAATAAAGGACTAAAACAAAAGGGAAAAGACTGGATAAATTCATGGTGGCTATTAGCCAGGATGGGGATGTGGGATGGATCTAGCTGGAGTCAGGAGAGGATGGATGGAGATGAGATGAGGGGCAGGAATCATCATTGCCATTTGTTACTTCTCTTCACAGCTCCTGGGCAGCTGGCATCATTGGGCAGTAGACAGACAGGATGGACCTTTGATCTGACCCGGACCTTTTTGACCTTTCTTCTTATGTTCTTATGTTTATAAGTACCATAGATTAATAAGAAATAGCCAGTATTGATTTGTCAAGAACAAGTCATACCTAACCAACCTAATTTCCTTCTTTGACAGGGTTATTCATCTAGTGAATGGGGGTGGGAGCAGTAATCATGATGTATCTTGATTTTCGTAAGGCTTTTGACACAGATTCACATGACATTCTCATAAGCAAACTAGGGGAATGCGCTCTAGATAAAATTATGACAAGGTGAATGCACAGCTGGTTGAAAGACCATGCTCAGAGTAGTTATCAATGAGGGGAGGGTCTATCTAGTAGGTTCCTATGGGATCAGTCCTGGGTCAGATACTATTCAATATTTCCATTAATGACATGGGTAGTACAATGGAGAGTGCGCTTAAAAATTTGCGGACGACACCAAGGTGGGAGGGATTGCAAGCACTTTGGAGGAGAGGGTTAGAATTCAAAAAAACCTTGACAAATTGGAGAATTGATCTGAAATCAACAAGAAGAAATTCAATAAAGACAAGTGCAAAGTACTTCACTGAAGGAGGAAAAATCAAATGCACAACTACAAAATGGGGAATAACTGGCTAAGTGGCAGGACTGCTGGAAAAGATCAGGAGATATAGCGGATCACAAAATGAATATGAGCCACCAATGTGATGCCGCTGTGAAAAAGGCTAATCTCATTATGGGGTGTATTAACAGGAGTGTTGTATGTAGCATATGGGAGGTAATTGTTCCATTCTATTTGGTACTGGTGAGGCCTCGGTTGGCGTACTGTGTCCAGTTCCCCAGGTGACACATTTTAAAAAAAGATGTGGACAAACTGGAGAGAGCCCAGAGGAGAGCAACAAAAATGATAAAACATTTAGAAAACCTGACCTATGAGGAAAGGTTAAAAAAACTGGACATGTTTAGTCTTGAGAAAAGAAGACTAAAGGGGGACCTGATAGTCTTCAAATATAATAATGGCTGATTTAGAGAGGACTGACAGCAGTTGTTCTCCATGTCCACTGAAGGTAGGATAAAAAGTAATGGTCTTAATCTGCAGCAAGGAAAATTTAGGTTAGATATTTGGAAACCCTCTTTAACCATCAGGGTATTTAAGCTCTGGAATTGGCTTCCAAGGGAGGTTGTGGAACTTCCATCATTGGAGGTTTTCAAAAATGTGTTGGACAAACACCTGTCAGGGATGGTCTAGATTTATTTGCTCCTGCCACAGCACCGGGGGCTGCACTTTATGATGATGTCTCAAGGTCCCTTTCAGGCCTGCATTTCTGATTCTCTGAAATTTGTTATGACTTCTAATACACCTGCTGGGGCTATGGGAATGGCAAAAAAACAAAAACAAAAAACAGGCAGAGGATGATGAGGACAAACCAGCCCAGCTCTCCCCTTCAAAGAATCTTCTGGAACTCCAGTGAAAGAGTGGATACCTGTCTTCTGATTGTAATGTTGAATTGTTAAACTTTGCAATACTAGTGTCTGATTGCTTTGTGGAGTGGTCAGGCTCCACTAGCTCCCAGTCAGCTTCCAAGGCGAGCTGAAGGTCTTGGTCTAATTGCCAAGGCAATTAAATGGATCAAGCCCTGGCTACCTCAGAGACCAAATTTCGATCCATGAATCCCTGGGGCAGCTGCACTCCTCTGGAACAGAGCAGGTCAGAACGCTGAGAATGGAGCACATGTGAGCTGGGGACCAAACATTCTCTATCTAAGGGATCCAGCTACAGAACCATCTGCCAGAGGAGAGCAGGCAAATCCTGAGTCTGACCATCTACTTCCTCTTGACATGAGGGTTCGATTTTTAGAGGTGAGAAACACCTCTGCCTCCCACCGACTTCAACTGGAGTTGTGAGTGCATAGTGTAGCCTGATGATGATGTTCGCAATTCGAGCAACCCTTCTATTTCCTACATCCTGAAGACATAAGGGGGTCAGAAGGGTTACAGGGATCCCCTGGGTCTGGTATCTACATCTGAGTTTGCCAAAGAATGTCATGTAAGATCTCTAATGTAAGCCTGTGTCACACTGGTCATCATAATGATTGTGAGATGTACATATGGCGATCACAACTGTGCTCTCTAGGTCTGTGACAGCAGGGCCGGCTCTGGCTTTTTTGCCGCCCCAAGCAAAAAAAAAAAAAGGTGGGGGCAGGGCCGCCGTTGCGGCAAAGCAGGGGAAAAAACAAAAACAAAACCACAGCGGCCAGAGCGGCAAAGCGGGGTAGGGGTGGGGGGGGCAAAAAAACGGCGCGGCTGGAATGGCAAAGGGGAAACTGAAGCACAGCCGGAGCAGCAAAGCAGGGGGAAAAAACAACAACAACAACATAAAACCACGGTGGGGCTGGAGCGGTAAAGGGGGGGGAACAGGGCGCTGGAGCGGCAAAGCAGGTGAAGAAAAAAAAAGAAAAATAAAACACGGCACAGCCAGAGCGGCAAAGCAGGGTTGGCGGGGGGACAAAAAACCGGCGCAGCTGGAATGGCAAAGCAGGGAAGGAAAAAAAACCCTGCAGCAGAGCCGGAGCGGTAAAGCAGGTGGGGGAAAACAAAAAAAACTGCATGGCTGGAGCGGCAAAGCAGGTGAAAAAAACCCAACCTGTGGCACGGCTGGAGCGGCAAAGCGGGGGTGGGGGAATGGCACGGCCGGCAAAGCAGGGGAAAAACAAGACAAAAAACCCTACAGGGCGGCTGGAGCCAGGGGATTCCCTGTGCTGCAGAGTGCGCACCCTTAATGGGGGGAAGAGGAGGGAGCGAGGGGGGAGAGAGAGAAGGGGGGCGCTCACCACCTCCGCGCCGCCTGCCTGGAGAGCTCCGAGCTGCTCCGGTCGGCGGGGAGGGAAGGACACGGGCTGCCCTGCCAAATTTGCTGCAGGGCGCTCCCCTCCTCTGCTCCCTACAGGGCGTCCAGAGCAGCAAAAAAAAAAAAGTGTCAGTGCCGCCCTAGGAGTGGGCAGAAGCCGCCCCCTAGAATCTGCCGCCCCAAGCACCAGCTTGCTCAGCTGGTGCCTGGAGCCGGCCCTGTGTGACAGATCACTAAAAGGTGATCCACATACTTTTGCTAGGAAGCGAGGGGAGAGACACCACTCTGGCCAGTCATGTGCAAACTGAGGATTGTATGGTTCACAATGGATGCCCATTTACAGTCGGAGCAAAATGCTAATCAATAGATTGTGGGTCCTGCAGGAAAAAAACCAAAACCATCAGGAGGAACCTGTTTCTGAGTAAAGACACTGAGCTTTTGGAAGCAGTAAACTGTGGTATCCTGTTTCTTTGGGAACAGCAGGCCTGTGCCTGTCCAGTGGAGCGGGGCTGACACTACAGGGGAGGCTTGGGGGACTTGCAGGTTGGAATATGCCTATTGTTAATCAGAAAAGAGAGAGCAAGGCCGGTGGAGGCCTGTCAGGCCATGCCCTTGTTGCGGGCAGCCAGTGTTGTCAGGGAGCTGATCCACAGCAAGAACAGACAAAGCTCCCTCATGCTAAGGGCAGGTTGGAGCGAAGTGCCTCACAGCCCTGGGACGCCCAAGGAGCATCACAGACATGTCAAGAGACATACCCCAGCCGAGGAGTGGAATGGAGAAGGATTTGTTGGAGACAATGGTAAAACTAGAGCTGGCTCTTTTTCCATTTTTAATTTTGAAGGAATTTTTTTTGGGTCACAAATTAAAATTTCAAGTAAAAAAACTTGGTAAATTTTCAAAATAAGTAATTGATTTCCTCCCTGCTTTTTCTAGACCGTCATTGAGTTTGGTCCAATTGTTGACATTTCAAAAAACCTTTGTAAAAATGTGTACATGTTTTTTTTTAATCTTCTCGAGGTGAACCCAGGCTGAGAAATGACAAATGACCATCAATCCAGGGAATGCTGCCTCTTTAACAAAATGAGTGAAAGAACAGCTACAGGGGCAATGAGCAACACAGAGTCTTTCTTAGTAGCTCCCAATGTGAAGAAAAGATAAGGTGGGAGTGAAGCACTGTCTTATTCCTTTGTAACATATAATTAATACTTTCTGTGATCCCTGGATATAAACAACGATTTCTAATCCCTATAGCTTTGGTCTGGTCAGTGACCATTGTGCCTAATTTTAACTGGGATTTTTTAACGAAAACTTTAAATTGCTTTTGCTTCTGTAATAATTTATTATCTGTTTTGACTTGTCCAATTGCTTTGCCAAAATCACAGTGTCATTTGTCATCCTTTGATTGTGTCCCATATCTGGTGATGGAGCACTGGTATGTCTGTTGTGTTGAAGAACTGCCAGTGAGTTTGCACACTGCAGTAATGTAGCTCTTTAGCTGGGCAGTGCTAAATATGGATCTTCTCCTTTACCCTTTGCTTTCCTTAATTCTAAATTTGGTGTAAAATGGCATGTGAAAATTCTGCATTTGAGTGGATAAGAGCTGAGGCAAAACCTAAGCTCAGCCCCCAGAGGTCAGACCCAGGATCTCAGCTCCTGGAGTCATGTGAGTATATCAGACTCTCTGCTTTCATTTAAAAAACAATATGCTTCTAGCTCTCATGGACATGAAGAAAAGCTTGAAAGCGTGTCCCAAGTGTAATGAATACAAAGATGTCTGCCTGGCTCTGTAGACCGCCTGACACAATAGCTCTAAGAACAGAAACTGCCCCTGTCTGTTGGTGGAAGCACTCTGCAAACCCTTCAGTTGCACCTACCTGCATCCATAGTTACTTAATTACCTTTAAAATATGCCCCCTAGTGCAGCCTTTATGGAACTGGTTGCAAACCCTTTATTTGAAGGTATCATAATGTCTAAGATCAGGATTATTATTTTAAGTGTCAGAAGGAACTGATATAGGAAGTATCTTTGACTCTTTTTGCTTTTATTTTGAATTTGTGAGGTTCTTCTTTTCTTACACCAATTTGGTAACACGGTCTGTGATACCACCAGCCCTGAGCATTCAAAGCTCATGAGTCAGACCAGATTGTTTTAAAACAATTGATTTTGGGTTATTTTTAATTGTCTTCTGATGTCTAAACCTTCTAGAGTGTGCACTTGGGTCACATTTTCCAGCTTTTCTCTGCAACCATGAGGGCTCGGAACTTACTGTTTAAAAAAAATGATAGGTGTGTGTCATAAACAGGTAAGGGTTAAAGTCTCTTTTACCTGTAAAGGGTTAACAAGCTCAGTAACCTGATGAACACCTGACCAGAGGACCAATCAAGGGACAGGATAATTTCAAATCTCTGTGGAGGGAAGGCTTTGTCTGTGTTCTTTGTTTGAGTTGTGTGCTCTCTTTGGATCTAAGAGAGGCCAGACATGTCTCCAAGTTCTCCTGGAGTATTTCCTACTATTCAGTCTAGTGAGTATTAGAAAGGCGTACTAGTATTATAAGTTTATTTCTACATTTGCAATTGTGTGTTTTGCTGAAGGAATCTCTTTATTTCTATTGCTGCTACTTTGCTTTTACTGAGAAAGAAAGGGGGAGGGGGAATTCTCTCCAGGTTTATAGGTTAGACTCTGTGTATTGTTCCATCCTGGTAATACAGAGATAGTGTACTTTTTTTTCTTTCTTTAATAAAATCTTTTCTTTTTTAGAACTTGATTGATTTCTTCCCTTGTTTGGATTTTCAGGGGAAGGGGAGGGGGAAAAGTGAATCCCTCTTTGTTTGATTCAAGGAGTTTGAATCAAGGTATCTCTCCTAAGTACTAGGAGAGGGGAGGAGGGAAATGGATTATTTCCCTTTGTGTTGAGATTCAAGGTGTTTGGATCTGTGTTCCCCAGGGGAAGTTTTTGGGGGAACAGGGAGTGTGTCAGACACTTAAAACTTGACTGGTGGCAGCGAGAACCAGATCTAAACTAGGATTTTTAGTTTAGAGGAGTCCATGCAGGTCCCCATCTTGGAACCCAAAAGCTTCAAGTGGGGGAGAAGACCTATGACAGTGTGTTTCTCATCTCTTCACCTGATTCCGGGAGCTGTGACTTTAAGAAAAACACCAAATATCAGAAGACTCACAATAAAATTGAGAGAGCTGGCAACACTGTGTCTGGAAGCATCAGACTGTCTGGATTCAATACCAACAAGAGACTGAGCAGCTGAAGCTTCATTTTTAGTGTAACAGCTCAGCAAGAGGAAAGGAAACTCCTGGGCATCTAAATGTGTTTGAGCAGTGCTGGCAGAATCAGTTCTTCTGCCCATTTGACAGCTCAGGAGACAGTTTATCTGCATGTTCTGGGGGACAGTTCTCTTTGGTTATCATGGGACTGACTGAGTTAAGATCTTTGGAATCTAGAGAGAGCTGCTGCTTCTGGTCACAAGTATTTGGTAGCTGGGAAGGAATCAAGAATGAGGAGATTGCAAAAATTGGTTTGTGCATGTTTAACAGCCAACAAGGAGCCGGTATTAGGGGTGAGTAATCAGCCGTCCTTCCTGTGCATGATGATGGTAAAATGTGGAAATCCATAAGCAAGTGAGTACAAGTAAAGCTAAATATCAGGAGGGCTATGAACTGACTTGAGCCTTCAGGCCAGACTCCCTCACTAGTGGGAGATGCTGTGGTGGTGGCCAGCTCTTCGAAATATTTCCACCTCCTTACTGTCTTCGCCTCTTTCTTGTCTGAGTCTAGCTTCAGCTTTTCAGCCACTTGCTGATCTTGGCTGGGCAATGAGCTAGTTGGCTCAAACTCCATTAAGCCCTGCCAGTGAGTCAGCTACACAGCTGGGTGCTATCTGCATAGTGTTGACATTTGAGACCACAAAGTCTTGTTCCCCTCCACTTTCCTCCCCCATTGGCTTCAGATAGATGCCGAACAGTACTGAATGCCAGAGAAAAATTCACACATCCTAAAAACCTGTGTCAGAACCTAAATAGAATAGATAAATAGAGCTAGTAATACGAGTATAGATATCCTTCTCCAACCTCTGGAGAAGAGGAGGTTATCCGTTAACATGATGAGTGCCAAACCCATTCCATATACTGGCTTGAAGCTTGACTGCCGGAGTCAGCTGTCTCCTCTCTTAGTATTCTGTGACCAACCACCCAGGTTCTTTTTTCCATCCCAGGAAAGGTATCCTTTATTTCTCAATGTTTTCAGCAGTGCAGCACTGACTAAGGTGGAGAAAACAGAAATTGTGGGATCCTGGCTACTGCTTAATTAAAAGGATTACTGAGGGCAGAGGTTTCCAGCAAGAAATTTCAAATCTTAATTGAAAAATCAAATGTAGTGGCTGAGGGAAGCTTTATTTTTTTTATCATAAAACTAATAGCTGCTCACTAGCTTTACATGACATCTCTCTTCTGCCTTCAAAGATAATTGTGATGTTCTACAAAGACGTGCAGGGGTGGTTTCACTGCCTAGCAAAAAGGCACAGACTGCCATGAGGATTCGCTAAGCATTCTGTAATATGAAAGAGCAGAAGCAGAGTCCTATTGATCATGTACAGTAAATCAATTATTTTTCCTCCAACCAAGAGTGGAAAATAATTACTCAGAGAGGTTACACTGTGACCTCAAAGCGCATGGTAATATTGCAGCATTTGGCACTTGGTTCTCTATTTCATTTTTGGTCAAACTGCTCCCCCTGAGGTCAAAATCATTCGCTCTTGATTTACAAGGCACAATTATTTGCTCACTTTGGTTGTTTAACACATCATCTTTTAGCTAGAGGTATGGAGAGAGCTTTAAAGCATGTGGTTCAGCATTACCCCGCCTTTAAACATTACAGGCTAGAGTCTAACAAACAAAAGTCATTTTAGCTTGGTGTTTCCCATAGAGATTGGCTTGCCTCAAAATTCTCGATTTCAGTACAGTTGCGTTTGATATTGTCAAAACTTCTAAGGAGTTGGCTTGTTGAAATCCTCCAGCTGGCTTTGAAAAATCTCAGGTTTGAATTTTATAAGGAGACTTCAGATCTGAATCCAGGACAAGGTTTTAGAGTTGCTTCTCGCTCCAAACGAAGACCCTAGATGTAATGTAATGCTGTTATCTTGGTCATCATGAGGGTTTGAACCAGGGAGATCCTGAGCTGAAAACCCCAGTCTCTTCAGTTCAAGCTAAAGGGATAGGATTTTAGACTGACACGTGTAACAGATCCATAGCCTCTGGATTGGTCCCAGGGAATTTTACTTAACACACACTGAATGGTGGGTTACACCAACATCTCGAAACTTCACAGTATGCAAAGTGCAGAGGAGGGGCCAGGCTCCTGAGGTTCTGCTGGATCTGAGGGCCATTTCTAGTTTTGATCTGTATAGCTAGCTCTGTGTATGTGGCTCACACCTAGACAGCAAAAGCAGTGATGGAAAATATTGTGTAGTGGATTTTGCGTAGCTAGCAGCGCTGTCTGACAATCTGGTTTTACATCACAGAGATTCAGGAAGGTCCACACCTTATTTTTTCCAGAGTCCGACAGCCATTCAGAGATGCTGGTAGCTGCTGCCCTTTGGAGGAAGCCTTGACACCATCAATGGCTGGACTAAAACGAATAAATACGGATCAAATCAATCAATCAATCCATGAAGAACTTAAAATAAACAAACAACATAAACAAAACTAAAATCATTAAATAAAAGAGAGGGGGGAAGAAAAATGAACCCTCCTTCCCACTCCACGTCCCAATGGGCTCAGGCGTATGTTTGGGGCCTCCTAGATGTTACTGTTAGTATGGAGGCTCCAGCAGTGGCTAACGCTTGAGTTCTTGTTTTTGTTTTTTGTCCTAAAAGCAGAGATCTGACCACTCTGCTATGCATGAAAAATAGTGTATCCTTCCCAAATTGACAATTCTGTGTGTTCCACACAGTCAGCTAACGTCCCTGAGCGCACTGAGATACAGCGAGGGATGTTTTTGTTGTCAGGGAGGATAAGTTTGTATAGAAGCTCAATGCTTTATATCTACCAGTTTCACTCCTTGGCAGAAAAGTATGTATCTGATGCTCTCAGTTATTAATTTCAATCAGCGTTGGTGAAATACCATTTTTAATGTGATCTCTGAATCCTGGTGTACTTGCTTTATCTTTATTCCCTACCAGATTGCCTGATCCCTATTTCTTACTCTTATTGGATTATATACTGGATGCAACTAAGCCCATCCCTTTGGTTTAGCAAAATAATTTGCAGACCTCGAAGTACTTTAGAACTATTTACTAAGTCTCACAATATCCCTGTGTAGTAGGTAAATCTTATCCCATCATTTTATAGAGGAGAACCGGAGGCACAGAGAAGTCATATGACTTACTGAGGTCATATAAGTGTCTGGGCGCAGCCTAATGCTCTAACTAGAGCTGGGTGAAACTTTTGATCTGAAACTTGTTTGGCAAAAAATGTAGACTTGGCAACACCAAAACATCTTACGAATTTGTGCCAGTTTCATCACATTGTGCATTTGAGAGTAAGACACATTTTGACAAAAGCAACATGTTTTGTTTTGCGTTTTCGAGATGAAACAATTTGATTTTTTTGGTTTGAAATGACTTTTTGTTTCAAAACTGACATTATTTTTTCTTTGAAATGCAAAAAAGTTAAATGCAAGAAATCAAAATGAAATGTTTCAATTTTGTCAAAAAAGTGTTTAGTTTGATCAGAAATTAATTTCCTTTTAACTTCGAAATTACCAACAAACTGAAAAGTCTGTTGTTCACCAACCCCTAGCCTTAACCACCTTAAATTACTTCCTTACGGTTGTATGGCAGATTAGTGGCAGGGCTGTAAACAGAAACCAGGAGTCATGATGTCCATTCACCCATGCTACCTGTTGGGCACACGTTGCTGCCTTTGGCGGTCTGTTTAGTGAGCATCCCACATTTACCTATGGGTTTACTAAAAAGCTGCTTTCAGCAGATATATAAGCAGGTAGCTTTCTGTTCCATTGTACAGCTAATCTGTGTTAGTTTCTGCTCTTACAGACAGTCAAAATCCTATCTCTAATTAGGTCATTTCTCCAAACACGTGCTGCTGGGTAGTGTAGTATCTTTGGCCATTAACATTAGGAACCTCTCCCCCACTCTCTTGTGCTGAGACAGGTATAGAATGCCTCTGGGGTCTCTGTGCTGCAGTCTAGCTAAAAGGATCAGAATCACACTTACTGTTACCAACAGAACCTTTTCCTGATTGCAAATTAGCCATCTTAAAGCCTTCAAGCCGCCTGTCGATGTAGGTCTAAGGGATGCCCAAGTAGTATCCCCCTGCAGTCTTTCAGAGGTCAGCTATCCCTGGTTAACCACTGTTGGCCTTTGGCAGAAGGAAGCTGAGGACTTGCTGGGTAGGAAAAGATGTTGTGAGGAGTCTGCAGATTGCACTGTTAATTTCTTTAGCTGAACTGCTGTCTAACGGCAATGCAGGCAATCTTTCAGCCTTTACAATTCTTGAACACCTGCCCTGGGCTCCTTAATTCTCAGTTTTACAAGTGATTGGGACCGCAAAGTTGATTTCTATACAAACAAGACAAACATAAAACTAGACCAATCTTATCCACATTTCCCTCTGGCAGAAATCCACGTATTCAGTTCAAGGAGCTGCTAGACTTAATGAACATGAATGGAGCAGATTTTTAGAAGGACTTTCTTACAAGGGTACAATTCCCATCAGTATTTTTATGCCAGTATATACAAGTAATGATGGTGGAAATCTAAATAGTTGTGTTAGAGTCATGTCCAAAGATCCCAATGGAGATCAGAGCCCCCTGGCATGAGGCCCTGTACAAACACATAGTAAGAGACAGTCTCTGCTCTGAAGAGTTCACCCTCAGAACAGAGAAGGCAGACAAAGGGTGGAAGGGGAAATGAAAAGGTGGACTGATTTGCCTGGAGATGCGCCACAAGTCTGTGGTTGCACTAGGAATAGATTCCATGTCACGTGAGTTCCAATGTGTGGATGGACCTACTAGATCACACTGCCTCCTGTTTCCAAAATCTGGCTTATCATGGTGGCCCTTCCAAATTAACCCCTTGGCTGCAACCTCCAAGGGCTTCACTATGACCTCTACTAGCTAAGTCAAATGCCATTTTTGCCTTTCAGATGTCACCAGCCTCCATTGTTTCCTGCCCAGGCCCTGGTCTTGCCAGCAATTGGCTTTGCAACCTTCTCCTCACTCTAGGCCAATCTACCAATCTCCTAGAACTGGAAGGGACCTTGAAAGGTCATCTAGTCCAGCCCCTGCCTTCACTAGCAGGACCAATTTTTTCCCCCAGATCCCTAAGTGGCCCCCTCAAGGATTGAGCTCACAACCCTGGGTTTAGCAGGCCAATGCTCAAACCACTGAGCTATCCCTCCCCCCTTCTGCCTCTGTTGCTATGATAACAATGGCCCTCCCAAGTCATCCAGCAGACCCCACTCCATGGCCCTTCCTCCTGCACCCACCATGAAACGTGGCACCCTATGCATCCTGCCCACTCTAAGGCTGTCTCTGACTAACCCACACTGTGAGTTCTTGTTATTTTATGAGCTCTAAATTCACACATGCACCCAGGAGGGATAGCTCAGTGGTTTGAGCATTGGCCTCCTAAACCCAGAATTGTAAGCTCAGTCCTTGAGGGGGCCATTTAGGGAACTGGGGCAAAAATCTGCCTGGGGATTGGCCCTGCTGTGAGCAGGGGGTTGGACTAGATGACCTCCTGAGGTCCCTTCCAACCCTGAGATTCTATGCCCACTCCCCAAAAGAAATGAAATCTGACTGGGCTTTCCCTGCAGGAGCTTTTCCTAGAGTTTCTTCTGTGGCCTTCACCTCCACGCAAAGCACGCATTGGGGGTGCTAATGGAGTATGTAATGTTTTCATTTGCTGCTGCTACGCTGAATTCCAACCTTCCCATTTCTCTATTGAAATGTGACTTCTGCTACTGCGTCCATCCTCCTGCAAGCCAAATCAGGCTGTCGTGTTATCTCACCCCTCCTTTCAGCATCCTTACAATGGCTACCAGTAACTTATCAGTATTCTGCCTTGACATTTAAAGTTATTTGTGTCTCGGGCCCTGGCTGTATTTCTGATTTGTTGACTCATTTTTCTTTACAAGCTTTATGATCAAGTGATTAAGGGGCACTAGCTGCTCTAGCCTTTATCTCACAAGGTTTGTTTGTTTTTCTTCAGTGGGAGGGGATGTTTCTGTGCTGTGAAAAAGGGCTGATACACTGAGCTTCCGCTCCATTTAGTGTTGCTTTTATCATGATTAACTTTAAGTCAGTTGAACCATTTTTCATAGTGTGGCTGTGCCATTGTTGGTTTCCTGCGCTTATCTGCAGTGTCAAAAGGGAAACAAGGTATTTGGACTCAGCAAACATTGCAGTCAAACTGCCCCCTCCCTGTTGTGGATGTGACAGCATTGCCTGGGAAAGCCTTGATAGCTGGGAAAGCTTGGGATATTGTGGGTTAATGCAAGCTATCCAGAGCCAGAGACCTAACAGGGAGGCAGCATGGGCTAGCACAGGGGTCTCAAACATGTGGCCTGCAGGGTTATTTCCTGCCGCTGCCAAGCTCCCCGCCCCCCAGGGCACCACATCCCCACTCCTCTGCCTACCTCCAGGTGCTTCCGGCCACTAAACAGCTGTTTGGCGGCACTTAGCACTTTCCAGGAGGGAGGGGGAGGAGTGGGGAGCCATGTGCTCAGGGGAGGAGGCGGAGAAGAGGCGGGGCAGGGGTGGGGGTTTGGAGAAGGGGTTGGAATAGGGGCAGGGAGGGGGCAGAGTTGGGGGGGACTTTGGGGAAGGGGTTGGAATGGGGGCGGGGAAGGGGTGGGAAGAGGTGGGGCCTAATGGAAGGGGTGAAGTGGGGGTGGAGCCGGGGGCAGGGGGAAGGGCTTTTGTACCTTTATATGAAAAGGTGTCAGTGATGCGGCCCTTGGGCCAATGTACTAGTCCTCATGTGGCCCTTGTGGTGATTCGAGTTTGAGATCCCTGGGCTAGCACATAGGGCAGGGGTGTTGGAGTCAGGAGCTCTGGGTTCTATTTCTGGTCTACTGAGACAAAGTGAGTGAGGTTATATTAATCCTGGGACCAACATGGCTACAGCTACATTACTTACAGCTGATCCGCTGAGTGAATTTGGGCAAGTCACCGAGTCTCTTTGTGCCTCCGTTTCCCTCTAGTCTCTGTTTAGACACTAAAATCTTTGGAGTAGAAACTATTTCTTAGGTATTGTCTATGCTGAAACACTTTGTCAGTTTAACCATACTGATGTAGTGGAACCAGCAAAACCCTGTAGTGTAGACACATACTACAGTGACAAAAGGGATTCTTCCATTGCTGTAGTAAATCCACCTCTCTGAGAGGCTGTAGCACCGTCTACACTAAGGCTTAGGTCAGGTTAACTATTTCTCTCCGGGGTGTGAATATATTTTTCACAACCCCGAGCAATGTAGCTGGGTTGACCTAACTTGCTAGTGTAGACCAGCCCAAAGTGTGGCTGCAGTTATACTAGGGTTTATACTGGCATAGCTATACCAAATAAAAATTCCACACCCCTAATCAACATATCTCTACCAGTAAATTTTAAGTGTAGACCAGACTTTACTGTGTGTGTGCAGCACCTACCAGAGTGGGGCTCCAATCTGGGCTGGAGGCTGGTGGCTCTTACACTAGACAGACAAGAGAAGCAAACTTTCTGTCCTTTTTAAGACACTTTCTTATGGGCACTGTGATGTTGCACCCCATAATGCTTTATAGAAATATGCTTATGAGTGTAAACATGACATAACTGGAATGTTTTATGCTAGATATGCCATGTAACATATCTCCGCAAAGGTTATGATCTACTGAATGTATTCATCCTATTCGTATGCATGGATCATTTTTATATCTGAAGTTATGAGAGTTGGCTCTATGCTTGTATTTAAAGTGTTTGCTGTAGGAAGCACATAAGGCAGATTTGGTTAACACAGTGTGAAGGGGTTATTCAAGTAATTGGGAGTAGTTAGCTAACAATGGACTTTGAGAGCTGATAGATGCCAATCCACATCTGAGCTTTGCTGGGAACATTCAAACTAACATGTAAACAATGGTGTCAGCCTGTAAAGAACTGAGTCCTGCATGGACATGTGATTTGCCCATGTGACTTCAAAACTCCATCTTGTAGCTACGATTCTGCACAGGAGAACACAAGGGGTTTCCACCCACAAGAGAAAGACTATATAAGGCCCTGGGAAACCCCTCCATTTTGTTTTCAGCTGGCTCAAGAGATAACCTCTCGACCCCAAAGAGATGCCTGAAAGAAACTGGAACAAAGGACAGTAACTACGGGGGTGTGAGTGATTCCTGGACCCAGACTAGGAGGAAGTCTAGTCTGTAAAATAAGCTTACTGGAACATCTCTGAGGGTGAGATTTACCTGCATCTAATTTCCTCCTGTATTAGGGTTAGACTTGCGTGTTTTATTTTATTTTGCTGGTAACTTACTTTGTTCTATCTATTATTACTTGGAACCACTTAAATCCTACTTTTTATATTTAATAAAATCACTTTTTACTTATTAATTAACCCAGAGCTAGTAATTAGTTCCTGGGGGAGCAAACAGCTGTGCACATCTCTCTATCTGTGTTTTAGAGGGTGAACAATTCATGAGTTTACCCTGTATGGGCTTTATACAGAGTAAAGCGAATTTATTTGGGGTTTGGAACCCATTGGGAACTGGGTATCTGGGTGTTGGAGACAGGAGCATTTCTTAAGCTGTTTTCAGTTAAGCCTGCAGCGTTTGGGGGACATGGTTCAGACCTGGGTCTGTGTTTGTAGCATGTCTGGCACAACCAGGCAAGGTACTGAAGTCCCAAGCTGCCAGGGAAATGGGCTTAGAGGTAGTCTCAGCATAGCAGGTGGCAGTTCCCAAGGGAGTGTCTATGACCCACCCCGTCACAGGCAGTATTTATTGTTTACAACAATGCCCACCGAAAAACCTCGAAACAAATTAAATCTGTCCAACTGAAAACACTAACCGTACCCCCCACCCCATCAGGCTCTCACCTGCCTCCAGCACCCAGAGGAGGAAGGCACACCCTTTGCATCTGACCTTCTGGACCCTGTTTCCTCTTCCTTATATACCCTGCCCAACCATGTGGCAGGCTGGGACCTCTTAATCCTTTCCAGGCTGCTGTTTTTACCTTGCTACAGGGTCTCCAAGCACAGGTAGAACAATAGCAGGTCCCATGATCCACCACTGATGGCACACTTGAAGATGTGGGCTCACAGTTTGCTGTTACAGATGCAAGAGCTTCTGCATTGAGTGTAGAAGTTAGCTGCCAAAATTCAGTCATGGTAAAGGACTCAGGTAAAGTCAGGAGGATCAACCTTGGTATTACAGAGAAAAATGTTGATATATGTGCATTTGGTCACCCAGCCATGGCTATCAGAAGTGTGGTAGCATCCTCTGGAAGAGGCAAGAAAGTTTAGTGATTACAGCAAAGGTCTGAAAGTCTAAAGAACTTGGATCTTACTTCCAAGTTGTGGATCTTATTCTACAGTTGTGGGCAACAAGGGATGGATCACTTGATGATTACCTATTCTGTTCATTCCCTCTGGGACACTTGGCACTGGCCACTGTTGGAAGACAGGATATTGGGCTAGGTGGACCTTTGGTCTGACCCAGTATGACCGTTATTATGTTCTGCTGCTGGATTATTGTGTAAACTTTGGTCAAACCAGATTGGGTCTGGCCCTACACCAATTGCAAGCGAGGGGAGAAGGAGCAAAGAATCTCCCACTTTTTTGCACCTACATGGAGGGTACAGACATCACCTCACTCAAGGATGCCTCTTCTTTCTAAATATTCTCTTTTTTCTCTTCTTTATTTCTTTTTAGAAAAAGGCATTAGGAAATTCCATACAAAAATCTTCATGAAGAGGACATTATAGCCGTACAATTACATCAGTAGGAAAACTGTACAAAATGCTTTTAAATCTGCATCATCTGTCTTGGCATTACAATATAGTCGTTGACTATAGCATGGAAACTGGTAATTAAATATTTCTGTGGAACCCATGAAGGATTTTTCACCCAGAATAACCCAGGAAGCTTGAACAGAAAAAATAAAATTACTTTGCAAAGATCTTTAAAGAAATGAATCTGTTCTTCTTGTGGGTCTGGGAACTGTGACACAGCCACTGAGAGTAACATTATCGATAGGAGTTGATACTTCAGTGTCCGGTGTGGTCAAATAGAATATGCAGAAACATAGTAATCCTCCGGGCTTGCTTCATTTTAAACAAACAAATAAGAAATTGTAAGAGTTGGTCAGGCAATTGGATGGGAAGAGTAGGAGAAACGGCCCACAGAAAAAAGCAAAGGGAATTCAAAGCAGCAGGAAATAACATAGGTTGACACCATTATGAGCAATTTGAGGCAGGGACTTTCCTTGTCTCTATGTTTGGCCAACCTGGTTGAGGCCCCGAGGTGGTACTGCAAATATAAATGTTGATTAATAATAAGTGGTGTAGACCCTGATCCTGCAAATGGACCCATGTGGGTGGACTCTGCTCATGTGCATCCAGTTCCAGGATGGAAGGCGTGGTGGACTCAGTTGTGCCTAGCAGCCCAGCCCATAATAAAGCAGAGCTAACCCCACACAGGGAGGCATTATGCTATAGGAAGGCGTAAACCCTCCTGGAGCTCCCCAGTGCCCAGTCCTATGCCCCACCCGCAAGATCACCTGCTGCAAAGGCTCTGCAGGGCCATGTTCCAATCTCTTCACCTTTTTTAGTAACTCACATCCCTGAGGGCACTAAGAAGGAGTGGTTGGGGCTGCGAGGGAGGGAAGAGTCCTGCACCAGGCACAAGCCAGCCCTGTGTTTTGTCAAGTTAATGGCTGGAAGCTTGGCTCTTCTCCACACCTCCTTTGGTTTACTTTTGTCTGGCAGTTCCCGTGGCCTGTTTGCAGCAGAATTTCGGTTTTGCTCTCTGGTAGGCACTGTATGGCTGAATTAACATCTGAAAACAAATAGGCTTTTTTCCTCCCCCTAAGTCAATTACTCAGTGCTATTCCAGGAAGAGAAAGGAGGTAGAAATTCCCCCAGCTGCTAAATCGCTTTTTATGCTGGTCAATGCTTTCCATTTTTGCTGTATAGCAGGATGTAGTGCTGGGAATAGCAGAAGATTGTCCCCATCAATTTCTATTTGATCTCTTTTTTTTTTATCACACTGCCTTTTAAAGAACTTTAAAGAACCCTCCAGTTGGCAACGTTATATAAATACTATGTGGTTCACTGTGCCCTCCTGCACCTTCCCTTCTTTACATACCCTACGACAACATTGCCAAATAAACTGGTTCTTTCTCAAGCTCCAGCCCCAGCTATTGGGGGATATTTTGCTGTGATGACCAGATCTGCCCTAGCCTTACTTCCTTTGTCATCTTGCAATCTACTCTGAGCAAGGAGAAGCCTGAAATTGATCTGAACTAAAAGCTAAGCAGGGGCCTGCCTATAACTCAGAATGTCCAGTGGGCCGTGCCAGGTGTATAAAGTGAGGCACATGTATAGGTGGTTGCAGGAGTGGGCTCTCACCGTATAACTGGATTTACCGTATTGCTTTACTGACATCAGTGAGTGAGTTAATGGCCAATGTTAGGCACTGGTCCATGGGGACAGACCCCCTGTGCAGAGTCAGATGAATGGGACCTCACATGGGTCCAACAGCAGGAACAGGGCCTTAAAGGACACTTAGGGATGTCCAGGTCCCTCTCTCCTTTAGAACATAAGAACATAAGAAAGGCCGTACCGGGTCAGACCAAAGGTCCATCTAGCCTAGTATCTGTCTACCGACAGTGGCCAATGCCAGGTGCCCCAGAGGGAGTGAATCTAAAAGGCAATGATCAAGTGATTTCTCTCCTGCCATCCATCTCCATCCTCTGACAAACAGAGGCTAGGGACACCATTCTTACCCATTCTGGCTAATAGCCATTTATGAACTTAGCCACCATGAATTTATCCAGTCCCCTTTTAAACATTGTTATAGTCCTAGCCTTCACAACCTCCTCAGGTAAGGAGTTCCACAACTTGACTGTGCGCTGCGTGAAGAAGAACTTCCTTTTATTTGTTTTAAACCTGCTGCCTATTAATTTCATTTGGTGACCCCTAGTTCTTGTATTATGGGAATAAGTAAATAACTTTTCCTTATCCACTTTCTCAACATCACTCATGATTTTATATACCTCTATCATGTCCCCCCTTAGTCTTCTCTTTTCCAAGTTGAAGAGTCCTAGCCTCTTTAATCTTTCCTCGTATGGGACCCTCTCTAACCCCCTAATCATTTTAGTTGCCCTTTTCTGAACCTTTTCTAGTGCTAGAATATCTTTTTTGAGGGGAGGAGACCACATCTGTACACAGTATTCAAGATGTGGGTGTACCATGGATTTATATAAGGGCAATAATATATTCTCAGTCTTATTCTCTATCCCCTTTTTAATGATTCCTAACATCCTGTTTGCTTTTTTGACCGCCTCTGCACACTGCGTGGACATCTTCAGAGAACTATCCACGATGACGCCAAGATCTTTTTCCTGACTCGTTGTAGCTAAATTAGCCCCCATCATGTTGTATGTATAGTTGGGGTTATTTTTTCCCATGTGCATTATTTTACATTTATCCACATTAAATTTCATTTGCCATTTTGTTGCCCAATCACTTAGTTTTGTGAGATCTTTTTGAAGTTCTTCACAATCTGCTTTGGTCTTAACTATCTTGAGAAGTTTAGTATCATCTGCAAACTTGGCCACCTCACTGTTTACCCCTTTCTCCAGATCATTTATGAATAAGTTGAATAGGACTGGTCCTAGGACTTACCCTTGGGAACACCACTAGTTACCCCTCTCCATTCTGAGAATTTACCATTAATTCCTACCCTTTGTTCCCTGTCCTTTAACCAGTTCTCAATCCATGAAAGGACCTTCCCTTTTATCCCATGACAGCTTAATTTACGTAAGAGCCTTTGGTGAGGGACCTTGTCAAAGGCTTTCTGGAAATCCAAGTACACTATGTCCACCGGATCTCCCTTGTCCACATGTTTGTTGACCCCTTCAAAGAATTCTAATAGATTAGTAAGACACGATTTCCCTTTACAGAAACCATGTTGACTATTGCTCAACAGTTTATGTTTATCTATGTGTCTGACAATTTTATTCTTTACTATTGTTTCAACTAATTTGCCCGGTACCGATGTTAGACTTACCGGTCTGTAATTGCCGGGATCACCCCTAGAGCCCTTTTTAAATATTGGCGTTACATTAGCTAACTTCCAGTCATTGGGTACCGAAGCCGATTTAAAGGACAGGTTACAAACCTTAGTTAATAGTTCCGCAAGTTCACATTTGAGTTCTTTCAGAACTCTTGGGTGAATGCCATCTGGTCCCGGTGACTTGTTAATGTTGAGTTTATCAATTAATTCCAAAACCTCCTCTAGTGACACTTCAATCTGTGACAGTTCCTCAGATTTGTCACCTACAAAAGCCAGCTCAGGTTTGGGAATCTCCCTAACATCCTCAGCCATGAAGACTGAAGCAAAGAATCCATTTAGTTTCTCCGCAATGACTTTATCGTCGTTAAGCGCTCCTTTTGTATTTTGATCATCAAGGGGCCCCACTGGTTGCTTAGCAGGCTTCCTGCTTCTGATGTACTTAAAAAACATTTTGTTATTACCTTTGGAGTTTTTGGCTAGCCGTTCTTCAAACTCCTCTTTGGCTTTTCTTATTACACTCTTGCACTTAAGTTGGCAGTGTTTGTGCTCCTTTCTATTTGCCTCACTAGGATTTGACTTCCACTTTTTAAAGGAAGTCTTTTTATCTCTCACTGCTTCTTTTACATGGTTGTTAAGCCACGGTGGCTCTTTTTTAGTTCTTTTACTGTTTTTCTTAATTTGGGGTATACATTGATGTTGGTCCTCTATTATGGTGTCTTTAAAAAGGGCCCATGCAACTTGCAGGGATTTCACTTTAGTCACTGTACCTTTTAACTTTTGTCTAACTAACCCCCTCATTTTTGTATAGTTCCCCCTTTTGAAATTAAATGCCACAGTGTTGGGCAGTTGTGTTCTTCCCACCACAGGGATGTTGAATGCTATTGTATTATGGTCACTATTTCCAAGTGGTCCTGCTATAGTTACCTCTTGGACCAGCTCCTGCGCTCCACTCAGGATTAAATCTAGAGTTGCCTCTCTCCTTGTGGGTTCCCGTACCAGCTGCTCCATGAAGCAGTCATTTAAAGTATCGAGCTTTCTGGAGCTATATGAGATGAAGGGCAGCTTAATGGTTAGTCTGCTAGCACGGGCCTGTGGAAGAGCTAAGATCAAGTTCTTGTTCTACTAAAGACTCTCGGTATACGTCTACATTGCAATTAGATACCCACAGCTGGTCATGCTTGCTGACTCCAGCTCGTGGGGCCTGGACTAAAGTACTGTTTACTTGCTGTGTAGACATTCACATGGGGGACTTCCAACTACTCAGATGTCTGTTGGGAAAATAACACAGTGGGGTGCAGATTATCCAACAAGTTCTTGGAATGTGTTGGAGACCATTTTTTATTTCAAAAGGTGAAGAAAGCTGCTAGGAGAGAGGCTATTCTAGATTTGATTTTGAAAAATAGGGAGGAATTGGTTGAGAATTTGAAAGTGGAAGGCAGCTTGGGGGAAAGTGATCATGAAATGGTAGAGTTCATGATTCTAAGGAATGGTAGGAGGGAGAACAGCAAAATAAAGACAATGGATTTCAGGAAGGCAGACTTTAGCAAACTCAGGGAGTTGGTAGGTAAGATCCCATGGGGAAGCAAGTCTAAGGGAAAAAATAATTGAAGACACTTGGCAATTTTTCAAAGAAACATTAATAAAGGCACAAGAGCAAACTATCCCACTAAGTAGGAAAGATAAGAGGTATGGCAAAAGACCACCCTGGCTTAACCAGGAGATCTTCAATGATCTAAAACTCAAATAAGAGTTCTACAAAAAGGGGAAACTAGGTTAAATTACCAAGGATTAATATAAACAAATAATATAAGTATGTAGGGACAAAATTAGAAAGGCTAAGGCAGAAAACGAGATCAAACTAGCTAGGGACATAAAAGGAAATAAGAAAACATTCTACAAATACATTAGAAGCAAGAGGCAGAGCAAGTCAGGGTAGGCCTGTTGCTCAATAACGGGGGAAAGACAATAACATAAAATGACGTCTTTGTTTCGGTTTTCACTACGAAGGTTGGTGGCAATTGGACATCTAACAGTGAATTCCAGTGAAAATGAGGTAGAATCAGAGGCTGAAATAGGGAAAGAACAAGTCAAAAATTACTTAGACAAGTTAGATGTCTTCAAATCATCAGGGCCTTATGAAATGCATCCTAGAATACTCAAGGAGCTGACTGAGGAGATATCTGAGTCATTAGCGATTATCTTTGAAAAGTCATGGAAGACAGGAGACATTCCAGACAACTGGAAAAGGACAAATATAGTGTCGATCTATAAAAAGGGAAATAAAGACAATCCAGGGAATTACAGACCGGTCAGCTTAATTTCTGGACCCGGAAAGATAATGGAGCAAATAATTAAGAAATCAATTTGCAAACACCTAGATGATAAATAACAGTCAGCAATGGATTTGTCAAGAACAAATCGTGTCAAACCAACCTGATAGCTTTCTTTGACAGGGTAACAAGCCTTGTGGATAGGGGGAAGTGGTAGTTGTGGTATATCTTGACTTTAGTAAGGCTTTTGATACTGTCTCGCATGACTTTCTCATAAACAAACTAGGGAAATACAACCTAGATGGAGCTACTATAAAGTGAGTGTGACATTGCACTCTATATGATTTTATGAAAATATGCTAATGTAACTGGAATATGCTTCATGCAAAAGGTCTCTTTTACTCTGCCTGCCCTCTTTTGTGCATTGAGGACTTCAGGCTGTAGGTTTATACATATTTGGAAATCTACTCCTTTTTCGTTCTATTGTCATAGTAACAACAAACTACTTTCTGTGTTGTCATAATAATAGCAATGATCAGCTTTGCCCTTTATATTCTTCACAAACAGGGAAGCCGCTCTGTTAATCGGAAAAGACGACAAAACACAATAAATAATTGCAATGAATGCTGTTCTGTGCATGGCAGTGTTTATTATTTTGCATTCCTGTGTGCTCAAATGGGAGGGGAAGTGGTTTATGGCACTAGTTATGCTACGAGATTGAAATCCTCTGAGAAACAGAGCAGCTCCTCATGCAGATTTAGTTGACAGTGGCATATTTAACAATAGAAGCATGCTATATTGGAAACCATGGCAACACTGGAACACTATGCCCATGAGTGGTTTGTCGGAGGTAAAGACTGAATCTGGGACCTTTGGGTATAAAAATACGAACCTCTCCTGGCTGAGCCAAAAGCCTCATCTCTGTTAAACCAAGGCTGTAGCAGGATCATCAACTCTGCTTGTAGCCCGGCCACCGCTAGAGAGGGACACAGCACCACACTGAGTGGATGTGGGTTAAATTGCTCGTTTAAGGATGTCATGGGCCTCCCTGCCTTGGAGCTCTGGATGGGAGGAGCTGTGAGGTTCAGGCCTTCTCCTGCTGGGAACTCCTGGCCCTCTTTCTGGTGTCCACATATCAGCTTAGCTTCTCTGTCTCAGGATCAAACCCCAAATGGCCCCATAAGAAGGGTGTCCTGTGCTCAAGTACTTCCTGCCCATCTGACTGAGGTATTTGTGTGGCGCCCTCATCACCATAGTGTCAGAACACCTCACCCTGAATAATGTATTTCTCCTCTTAACCCCCCTGTGTGGTAGGCCACCACATTTATCCCCATTGCACAGGGGGAAAACTGAGTCACGGGGATACCTGAATGACTTGCCCAAGGTCACACAAGAAATCTGTGGTAGAGCAGGGAGCTGAACACTGGTTGTTTGAGTCCCAAGCAGGCACCTTAAATCCTGAACAATCCTTTCTCTTCAATAGTGAGTCATTCTTCCCCTCTGCCTCAAAGCTTCCCTCCCTCTTTTCAGTCTGCGGCAGGGCACCCTGCACAGCCAACACTTCATGTAGCTGTGTCGGTCCCATTTCAGATGGCTACATTCAATACCTTCCATTGCTGTGGTTGTAGCCATGCAGGACTTAGTAACTGGAAACCACCTTCACCAGACAAGGACACTCCACCAGAGAAGTAGATTGCATTGTGGAATGGGCCACCCAAATACCCTGAGACAACCTACTTCGAGATGGAAATACCTCCCTCTGATCACATACCCCTAGTTATCACCTATCACCCCACACGGGAGCCCATACTGGGTATCATCAACCAGTTACAACCCATACTCGATGGAGATCCCATCCTGAAATAAATCTTTCCTGAACCACCTCTTCTGGCCTTCAAATACGCCCCCCCAAACCTCTCCAAGCTCCTCATCAGAAGCAACCTCCCCACAGATCAGGGATTCTTTAAGATGCCACCGGACTCCTGGTGTTTTTGTGGCTACAGACTAACACGGTTACCCCTCTGACACAGATCAGGGCAACTCAAAGTGGTACTAGACCCTTCCAGAACAAGAGATGCAAAACCTGCAGACAGATCTCCACTGCTACAATGATCAATACACCCCCACAACACACCTTTTAAGATCCATGGGCCCTACACATGTCTATCACAACATGTGGTGTCCCTCATTCAGTGCACTGAATGGCCCAACAACAACTATGTGGGTGAAACCAGACCATCGCTACACTCTCAAATGAACTCACACAAGAAAATGATAAAAGACAAAAACACCCTGTCACCTGTGGGTGAAATCACTCTATATCTGACCTGTCAGTCCTCATCCTCAAAAGAAACCAGCACAACACTTTCAAAAGATGAACCTGGGAGCTGAAATTCATAACTCTTGTGGACACTAAAAATCATGGACTGAACATTAAAACATTTTGTAACCCACTAACTCCCTCTTTTTGTCCTCTGACTGCAGAGGTGTCAACAGGCTACTCTACCTTGAATGGTCCCTTACAACATGAACTCCTTATACTAAACTAGCCGTTCCACCTTGCATTTAGCTGTGACCCTGGGAGTACCTTTCCCAGACCTGAGGAAGAGCTCTGTGTGGCTCGAAAGCTTGCCTCGTTGACCAATAGAAGATGGCCCAATACAATATATTACCTCATCCACCTTGTCTCTCTACTGACTCAACACGTCAACTTGTGCCAGGATTCCCCATGGGCTTGCTGGGGGGAATGATGGTGTAGATAGTTGCTATCTTGCTAACCTGTCTCCTCCACTCCTTCCAAAGCTGCAGAGGCCTAACCCTGAAGATGCCCCATTTAGGGGTATTTGTGGATTATGACAGAGCCTGCAAAGGAGTTGGCACTCCCCTTTTGACTGACACATCAAATGCTGTTATTCCACATGCGGCAGAAGCAGAGGGTGGCATTGGGTCCATTATCATCACCATCCAAGAACACTAAAAGCATTAGTGCTAAGATACTCGACACTGCCTATGTGATTTGTACACCATTATAATGAATTAGAACTGGGTGTCCAAACCACTTATGCTGCTTCAAAAAATCTCATCCAAGAGGTTCAAATACCACTATAATGACCATGGCAAATTAACTTAAATAGAATGGACGTTAGCAATGAGAACACTTTTTTCCAACAAGCAAAGCACAGACCTGTGTTTAAAAGTCTACATCACATATAGATCTGCATTTGCTTAGATTTTGTCATGAGCTACTGTGGTTAACAGGTGTTGTTTGAATTCTGTTGCCCATTTATTCAATCTCTCCAAAGGGTTGTGTTTATTTATAATTCTCAGTATGATTTTACTGCTCACAGGGTGACTTCCTGCTGTTAATTCAACATCTCTAACTTCCCCTAGAGGGCAATGAAATTGCATAAGATGGAGGAGAGAGCACCCATTCCATGTTCCACAGGGTAAGGTAAGGTGATGAGTCATCCTTGAACTAGAGCCTGATTCAGCCACATGCGGGGATGAGTCATTCCTGTGCTAGGCTCCAGCCAATCCGCAAGCCAGGAACTGGTCTGATGACGCTCAGGGCAGGTATATAAGCCTCACAGATGAGCCAGCAGCTCATCCTGCTCAATGTCGCTTTGTGGGTTGGAGCTTTCCTCTGCCTGATAGTGGTGATAGATGCCATAAGTCTTGCTCTTGCTGCAACCCTTTGCTAGATTCCTGATTCTGCTTCTAACCCCTGGGCCATACTGTCCTTGTCATGGCTTCTGACTGGTGAGTAATATTTTGTTCTAAAGACACTGTAAAACTATTAAAAGGGTCATAAGCCCTCAAATATTGTAGACAAATGGAAAAATTACTAGAGACACCAAATATCAGGGGGTAGCCGTGTTAGTCTGTATCCACAAAAACAATAAGGAGCCTGGTGGCACTTTAGAGACTAACAGATTTATTTGGGCATAAGCTTTTGTGCGTAAAAACATCACTTCTTCAGATGCATAGCAAGCTCTTTTACTCATGAAAGCTTATGCCCAAATAAATCTGTTAGCCTTTAAGGTGCCACCAGACTCCTTATTGTTTTTGTAGAGACACCAAAGATGAACACACACACAAAATGGGAACACCTTTTGAAGTTGATCAGAAACTTCCATCGGCATCTTGATTGTGATCCAACAGATTGACTAGAGTTCTGTGCTATTGATAGGGTGACCAGACAGCAAGTGTGAAAAATCAGGACAGGGTGGGGGGTAATAGGAGCCTATATAAGAAAAAGACCCAAAAGTCAACACCGTCCCTATAAAATTGGGACATCTGGTCACCCTAGCGATTGACCAAAGGGACAGGTAGAAGACTTTTGCCTCTTCTAGGTCCCTCTGGAGCATGTGGCAGTTCTGTTGTGTGGATGAGCTGTCTCTCTGGTGTTCCCAAATGTAAGGGGACTGTTGCCCCCTTACTAACGTTCAGTGGGGGTGTTCTGGTTGACTAGCTCCCAGTATTAAACGCTCCAGGTCAGCCTCAGCCTCTGAGCCTGACTGACAGGGTGGGAAGGCTAATGAGGGAATCAGGAGGCTGGGGGCGGTCCCATCCTCCATGTGAGCTGGAATTGCCTGGGTCAGACAGAGTGGAGCTGAGCTAAGGAGAAGGCAGAGGCCCAAGCTGAGCTGGGGAGCAGAGCTCTGCCAGAGCCAGAGGGGCCAGAAAAGCAGTTCAGGAAGCAGGTCAGAGTTGGGAGCAGAGTCACAGAAGCAGCCCAGGGAGCGCAGACCCTGTGCTGGGAGCAGGGCTGCAGCCACAGAGCCAGGTGTGGTGAGCAACCGGGGCCAGCCAAAGAGGGGACCTTGGGCAAAGGGCCCAGCGCAGAAAGACACCCCCAGCCAAGGGTCCCTTGGGGGATCTTAACCCAATGGGGGGCTGATGCTGGGAAGGGTCCCACCACCCAAAGCCTGGAGGTGTGTGGCCACCACCATTGCAAGTGTCCAACCTGCAGCGTCTCTGCAGCACAGCCAGGGCCTGAGAAGGAGACCTGGGACCTCCAAGGAACTGACTGTGAACTGCCCTGATGTCTAGAGACACCGTTCGTGATGTTTGCTGCCACAGAGCAGAGTGACGTGTTTTCCTTTAACCTTTCCCATTTTTCCTTATTCTTTTTTAAATTAATTGTTAATTAAACAACTTGTATTTGCTTGAAATTTTATGGAATGATCAGTGGGTCAGGGAGGTGCCTAGTACAGAGAGAGCAGCCCGGAGTGGGGACACCCTAGTCCTAGGTGACCACAGTAGGGTTGGGTTGAGCCCCACAGGAATCCTTGTCCCAGCCTTGTCGGGGTTACGAGGACTCTGCCAGACAGGAGAGTGGAAAGGGAGTCCTCGATGGCAGGGAGGCCTCTGGGTAATGGAAGTGGGAGTGAGGACTCGGAGCCTTCTGCTAGCCCATTTCACCGGGGTCGTGCAGAAGCCAGGAAAGTTCCCCACAATAGCAGGACCATTCCCCTGCTTACACACGGTTGAGTGGCTTTTTATTTCCCTCTTCTAAAAGAGAGGGGGAAGCTAAAACACAATGAGACTACAATAAAACACCTCCCTCCCTGTTAATCCTTGATCATCTCCTCTCGTCCTACCATCCTTTCCCTCCACTTCTGCTCTTCTGCACAAACCATTGTTCATTCCCACTAGGGATTTTCTGAAGTGCTCTGCATTGACCAACTTATTGAATCAACTGGGAGTGTTATCACTGACTTCAGTGGAAGCCGAGTTAGGCCACTGCAGACAGATTTTAGAAAATCTCATCCACCCTCTCTCTCCCCTCCCGTTCTTTACAAATCCCTTATTTCCCCAGCTTTCTCTCCTTCCTTTAATTACCTTGTCAGCACTCACGCATTCTCCCTCCACCTATTCCTTTATGTCCAATCTCTTTCCAGCTACAGCTTTCACCTCATTATCCTTCTCGTTACCTTTCCCTGAATCTTTCGTTCTACGTGAAGACCTCTTTCTCTTATTACCCACCTTACCCTGTCAGGTCCTGGGTTAGCAGCACCCAACAATGCACCACGGATTGTAACAGAAAGGGAAAAATTTGAGGAATGGTGGGCTTATAGTTAAGATCCTGGATTGGGACTCAGATCTGGATTTAATCACCAGCTGTACCCCAACTTCCTGTGTGATCTTGAGTAAATAATACAATTGCTTTGTGCCTTTCCTCCCTCTCTTGTCTAGCTATATTGGGCAGGTACTGTTTCTTACTATGTGTCTTTAGGAGCTTACAGCAATGAGATCCTGGTCTGTTCAGAGCCTCTAGTTACAACTGCAATATAAATAAGAATAACTGTAGTCTACTGAGACTGGGTAGAATTTAGAGGCAGAAAGTAATTATCCAGGTTGGATATTTCTATAATCACTTATTGTAGGGCCATGGAGATTTTGCTAGGTCTTCCATAGAAGGCAAAGAAAGCCATATCCTCAGCTAGTGTAAATCAGCATATCTCTATAGACTTCAATGGACTTGTATCTATTTGCACCTGCTGCAGATCTGCTGGGGCAGAGACCAAGGGCCAGCTTACAGTGGTAAATTTTAGATGTTATACAACGTGTGGGCGTAACAAACAGGGAGAGGATGGAAAGAAAGATGCAGGTAACAGCAATGGATTCAGTGTATCACTCAGATGATTTTGTTGTGAATGGAGAGAGTGTTCTGGCTGGGTGTGTCAAATCACAGTGCATTGGTTGCAGAGGGGTAGCTAGAAAAAAGCTGCGGAGATGCTTGTAGGAGAAATGGAGGAGTGGGGAGACCGAGACTGGCATCATTCAGTGTGGAAAGGGGTTGAGTGACCTGATAGACTAGAGCAGATAAGTAGGAAAGGTGGAATTATGATGAGCCTTGGAGCTAGGGTTGTCAACCCCCTGGAATTGTACTGGAGTCTCCAGGAATTGAAGATTGTCATATGATGAAACTTCCAGGAACAGTGTCCCCTGACACAACTATAAAATGATCCCATGTGAGAGTGCAAACATCTTGTTGAACAAAGACCAAGTACTATACAGTCAATATTTTATATTTCCTCTTGTCCTTGTTAATTGCATTGTTAGGATAAGAATGTTCCCTGGATTTTTCTTTAATGACACTGCTTCTGAGGAAGATTTCCTAGAGCAGGAAAATAGTCTCATTTACAGTTAAAATCAATGACCAGAGACTCTACAGACTGCAAGAAGTTTATTTAAAAAATAAAAAGGACCAGGAAATGAGCAAGAAGGAAAGGATGTTGCATTATTTTAAAAGCCAGAAAGGCTGAAGTAGCTGGCAGCAGTTTCTGTTCTGAAGGCATTGTTTCAGGATGTTGGAATTATTTTAAGAAAGTCAAAGAAGATGGAAAACTCCTCCCTGTACTGGCTGGCTAACCCAGGCTAGCCCAGTTTGGCTTTTTGTCCCCCTCCAGTGGCTAGATTCTGTATGGCAGTTTGAGTCATTGTAGTCTGAGCTACTGATCATGGGTTTCTAGCTTTGGCAGTCAAGGCAGATGCTTTAATATCTAGAGGTCAGGGATCAGTCCCCATGGATGACTTGACCAGGGGCATCACTGTTGTAGCTTACAATGCTGGGTCACCTAGATTCTCATGAGCTGTAATGCACTTGTCAGAGAACAGACATGAACATCACAAAGACTCCTGCAGGTGCTTCCTCTATTCACAAATACATAGCCAAGGGCCATGCTGTACTCTGTCACAGCCCAGCTCTCCGAAAGGGGGCAGCGAGCCCACGGAATGCTGGCCTTCACCTCCTGGAGTTGCTGAATAATGACTCCTGCAGCCTACAAAGCCTCAGATCAGAGACTAGGAGCCCCAAGCCCATGGAGGGGCTGATACAAAGGTGTTGCCTAGTTTCCCCATCTCTTATGGTTGCCATTGCTCCTCTGCCTACACCTTTTCCAGCCTCAGTGGAGGTGAGGGTTGGAAGCTGATGCCACTAGTGATAGCATGAACATCCACCCAGAGAGATGCCTGGGGCCGGATCCAAAGCCCAGTGAAGTCAATGGGAGTGTTGCCATTTATTTCAATAGGCAGGTCCTTGGCTAAGTGGGCCGACCAGGTCCTAGCCCCAGGGCCATGCGTCCCTAGCCCAACAGAGATTCTGTAACTGTATCAAGTGAGGAGATTACAAAAAACTGTGCAAGGAGAATGAGAGGCTCAAATTTCCATCAGGCTACAAGTGTTGGTGCTGTCAAAGCAGCCCCATGTGGATGTCGGGTGGGTTTTCAAGTATCTTAAATCAGCTGTGATCAGAAAATGATGTTAGTTATGTGGGGGGAGGGATCTGATGCTCTGAAACAGCTTTACTTCCTATTCCATGGGCAGCAAGAAGGGGTCTTGCCAATAGAGCTGGACTCAGAGGTATTAATCTCACTGGCTGCAGGCACTTCAGGACCCTGAACCCAGCAGGGCTTCTAAAATGATTTAGAATCAAATGCAATAACCGGGGAGGAGGCGAAGGCATACATATCTTTCCTTGCTAATTTATTTTTCTCTTTCCTGGCTGAAGTAATGGGATATAAACTGATGCCTCTGATCTAGTAAGCTGTGCTACTTGGAGACAGAGCTGAGAATGCTGATTAACCAATCAGATTGCTTAATTCTTCCCATTTATATTATGGTGTATTCTGCACAAGATAAAGGAAAGCAGGCTCTGGAATGCCTCACAGCAGTGTTTAATGAACATATTAGACAAATGTCATAAAAGAGAACCTAACAAATCATAGAATCTCAGGGTTGGAAGGGACCTCAGGAGGTCATCTAGTCCAACCCCCTGATCATATAAAATAAGGACCAAGCTCTCTGCCTGCATACACCAGCAAACTGATGTCAGTAGGGCCTACAGGGGTAAAAGTGAAGGGAGAATTTGCCCTGAAGAATTTTCAGGCACAAACGGTAAAGGGTGAGGATGATCTTGTGGTGAAGGGACTGATGGGGAGGTGTGGGTTCAATCCCCAATTTTGCTATAGACTGTCTGCATGACCTAGTATAAGTCAGTTGATCTGTGCCCCTATTCCCCCTTCAGAAAGCAAGATTAATACTATCTCACAAAAGTAGTATTAGCACCCAGAGGCCCCCACCAAGACTAGGACCAATTATATTGGGCATCATACAAACCCCTAGCAGGGGCGGCTCCAGGCACCAGCACGCCAAGTGTGTGCCTGGGGCGGCAAGCCATGGGGAGCGCTCTGCCGGTCGCTGCGAGGGCGGCAGGCAGGTTGCCTTCGGTGGCTTGCCTGTGGAGGGTCTGCTGGTCCTGCGGCTTCAGCGGACCTCCCACAGGCGTGCTGCCGAATCTGCGGGACTGGGCTTGGGGTGGCAAAATACCTAGTGAGAAACAGTCTCTGCCCTGAAGAGTTCCCATTCTGAATAGACAAGATGGCCAGTGTGTGGGAGGGCAAACAGGCACAGAGGGGACAGCCTTGCCCAAGATCATGACTGTAAGTTCTCTTGGCCATCAGTTCTACTTTGTCTAGATTTTGTAAGCGTGTTGATAAATGAGGCCTGGTCTACACTAGGACTTTAAATCGAATTTAGCAGCGTTAATTCGAACTAACCGCTCAACCATCCACACCAGGAAGCCATTTTATTGAGGGGGTTTGGTTTAGTTTACTCCACCCCCCTCACAGGTGGAGTGCTAAGAAAACGGCTTAAATTCGAGGCTAGTGCTAGGTGTGGATGGAAATGGAGAAAATCGAACTTAGTAGCTCCGCTGCTACACCACACTGCACCACTCTGTGACGCTCTGACGAGCTGACGAGCCAGCCAGCACAGCCACCCAGGCCGGAAAAAATTTGAATTCCTTTTCTTTTCTTTTTTGTTTCTCGGTTGGACATGGTTGGACACATCGGCAGAGCAGCACAGCAGCACAGCAAGCAGCAGCAAGCAGCAGAGGAGGAGTCCAGGATCATGAAAGGAATAGAAAGAGGGACCCCGGATCATCTGATCTGATGTGAGGGTGTGGTGTGAAGAGTGGCGCGAGGTGCGCTCCGAACAAAGATGCAAAAGAACAAACAGATCTCCAAAGACCCAAGACAAGATACAGAGCAGATGCAGCAGCCAGCGCGTGAAAATGCAGTGCAAGGAAAAACAAAATCAAAAAATCAAAAACCCAAAAAAAAAAAGCGGAAATCAACGCGCCTGCCCCACCCTGCCACCACACCACCGATGTGACAGTGACTGATGACGTGGATGATGTCAGACGGACAACGAGGTTCCAACGATGAAGACGGGGAAGGGGGGAAGGAAGGGGGGAAGCGGGGCACAGCGCCGCAGCCACCTCCAGCCGCTTTCTTTCTTCACGACATTCGTCCACTTCCACATCCCCACCCAGATCCCCCCCTCGGCCTCCCGCCCCTGAATCGGATCCGTGCTTTAACCATGTTAACTTTTATTCTTAATATAACCTTAATATTTTTATTCTGAGAAAGGAGGAGGTGAAAGAAGTGTGTGTGAATAATATATATGGTGATAGACTCCTCCCCTCCCCTCCTCTCTCCAGCTCTCCTCCTGTCATAGGAGGAGGCCAGCATCGAGGAGAGTCCCCAGGGAGAGCTGCCTTGGGTGGTGCTCCATGATCACACTTTTCCATTCAGGTCATTGCGGTATTAGGGAGCACTCATCAGAGGAGCCCGTGGTCACGGAGCACGTTCGTGTAGGTCCTTCGCATCATCCACTCTCTTCCTCTCTCTCTGCATCACCCTCTCCCTCTCCTCTCTCTCTCATGGGGAAGAACTGGTTGAGCTGGTTAAGAAGAACTATTTTTAAATATAAAAAAGTATTTTAAATAAATAAATGGACAGCAGCACGGCAGACACGCAGCAGCGCGAAGCGTAACGGAGCGTAAACGGAAATGGAGGGAGGGGGGAGGGACGGAGAGGAATCGGGTCAGCTAGGATAGGCAATGCTGTAGCTCCATTATTGGCATCTCCCTCTGCTTTCAAATGCTTGCACAGTGTCGCGCTGGTGGTCGGGGCATAGCTCGCAATTTACGCACCGTCAAACCGGGCCCATCTTAAAGGGAAAACAATAAGTGACTCTGTACTGTTTACCCTCTGTCTGATGTTACATGCTGCAGTGCAACAGCTGCACTCAACACAGACATCAACACAACATCCTGCCTCCAACAACATGCACCACAGCCATGGCATACAATAGCTGATGGGACTGTCAGACTGCTACAGCCTCTCATCCGGGGCACATGGGGCAGACTGGTGGCACATCCACCAGGGGGAAGGTGCAGTATCGCCTGGTCTTCCTTGGTCAGGTCTTCATGGTATATGGCTGTCCTAATTTCATCATTGCAGGCTGCCATATGATTGGCAGCCCCCCCTCTCATCAGAAGAAAAGCTCCCTCCCCTCCCTCCCACCTAAGAGGATGATTGCTGAGCTCCATCAGCCCCTGGCCCTCTCCTGGATTCTCTGTGACTACCTCCTCATCATCTCTGGATTTCTCTTCTTTATCTACCTTCTTCTTATCATAGCTGTCAAAATCACTCTCATTAAACGATTTTTCTTTGTGTCATATTCATGCATGGTATTGGGGAATCACAAGGCTGGGAGGGAAGAATTTGAAGAACAACTGGGGTTGTTAGCAGGAAGACAGAAGATGAAACAGCCAGAGCTTTAGTCAGGATGCCTCTCAGAGCTCTCCTCTAGGCAAGGTCAGCTGTGCTCTCCAGTTCCTAGTACAGCTATTAAGATTTTCTAGGCAGGAGCATTTCTGATTTTATTTGATACAGTTTTAAAAACTTTGATTGAATTTGGATGATTTCCTTTAATTTATTCTTTTTCTTGCAAAGCGCAACCCAGCAGGGCACAGGTTGGTGCTAACAAATGGTGCAGGTAACCATGACCAATGGTGAATGACCATCTACAGTATGATCTTATGACCTGGGTATGGTCTGAAGTGCTGGCATGCTATGGTGGCAGCCTGCACTGCTGCAAGCAAGCTGCTGTGCAGCGCTGTCTGTCTGCGGTCTAGTACCAGCAAAAAAGACATACCTAACATATATGTGCATACAAATAGTTCAATGTGGCGTAGCGTATGGCCATTCAAAAAGATGGAAAGGCGGCCGAATGCTTTGTTGCCCAGAATTGCTCCGCTGCCATGGAGACAGGCGACAAGGGGAAATGATAATTTCACATAAGCAGGCACAGGGCAGCAAAAAATTAAACAGGAAGCAAGCACAGCAGACAGAGTATAGTCCACAGTTAATTGTGTCCAAAGGTCTCTTCTAAGGTCCAGGAATTCACAACCTGCCATCTGCACAGTCTCAGTCACCACTGCAGCCACCTGAGCCACGGCAGAGAGAAGAAGAAAGAAGAGAAAGGAGAAGAAAAAAAGCAAAGGTGATGGGAGAAGAGTGTGGTGTGTGCTGCTACAGAAAAGGAAGGACCAGCAGAGCAAGTGAAGGAAAGTCTCTGAGGAGGCCTCCTACAGCTAATGGAGTGAGGTGGATCAAGGGTGCTGCAAGCGAGACTACAACAGGTGGGAGCAAGAGACTGGGAGCTGCACCGGAGCAACGCCACAGACTACTGCTTGCTCGAGACCCCAGACAGTCCCTCCCAGGACGCAGCTCCCAGCAACCTCTGCAGGACAGACCCCCCAGTGCCCCTGCCTCACCCAGTGCCCCCAATGCCACCCTGTGTGCACTCCCCCCAAATCCCCTCTCCCCCCCCCCAGCACTCACCCGCTCCTACGCTCGCACCCCCCTAAGTCATAAGTCCTTCCCTCCTTCCCCACCCAAGTCCCATCAGTGCTCCCATCATATTCAAATCCGGACTCAAACAAGTCCAAATCCCAGTCCTGTTTTTTCCGGGGCTGTTTTTTCACTGGGGTGGCGTTTTGTGTGTGCGCGGGGGGGTTCGTTTCAGAACCTGTCAGGACAGGGGGATTGAGGGTGGGGAGTGGGGGGGGGACACACACACAGAGCAGCAGTGGGTCACACACACTGTGTGGGGGAGTAGGTGGGGTGGTCGGTATGGGTGGTGGTTGGGGGAGTGGGATGTGGTGGGGGCGGGTATGAGAGGTGGGCAGGGCTGTCCTGTGTGGGCAGACATGCTTGTCCTAGGAGGCTGGAGTCACCAAGCAGAGGAATCCGCCACACACAATCTCCCACAAGGGGACATAGCCCCCAGACACACAGCAATCAAGGGAGAGGAGACCCACATAGCCTGACAGCAAGGTCTCATTCAATGAGGAGACTGAGGAACCAGAACCTGTCATTCCTTGAGTCCACAGTCAGTTCTAGGAGCAGCACACTTTTTAACTTGTTTCAAGATAAAGAACAGTCTCAGTGAACAAGTAACAGTGTATTTAGTCTTAACACATGTCAGTTATTGGAAGTGGGGAGGGTATTTTATTTTCTTTAACCCTCAGTAACAGTAGAAGTATTTGGCAAAAGAAAAGCCTGGAGTGTAAACAAACGGAACAAACAGAAAGAAGGCAGGTCTCAAGTCTGGTATAAAAAGACAGCACAGTCTGGTTTCACTTGCTGTGTAAAGGGCTTAAATTTAAATCCCAGGCGCAGGTATGTGAGCTCGATGCTATCACTATAGCATTCACAGGCATAGGCGGCTGGCAGTCTGAGCAAATGCAGCAGGCAGGCACAGTTCCAGCAGGAACAGTATAGGCAAATGCACATCCACAGTCCCCGAAGCGTGGTCAGCCAGCAGAAACTGAGAGCAGCAGGAGCTCGCCAGAATCAAAGCCCCCCATCCTTGGCACATCCCCGAGGAACCCAGCCCTTGCAGAGCCAGAGAAAATTGCATTGAGAGTTAGCCAAAAGCTGCCAGGAGGAGTGCGCGCAGAATGTGGAGCAGCGGGGTGCTTTGGGGTGAGGTGGCGGGTGCCGCGGCTGCTCCGCTGCAGTGTTGCTGTAGAGTGAGACGCGAACAGCCAGCGAAACAGCGGGAAACAGACGGGAGGGGAGGGCCAGGAGGAGGGACAGAGCAGATAGCGGGAGTTCAATGACCGAGGGTACATTTTTCCCCAGGAGGCATTGGGCGCTCCAAGCAACCAGAATGGCTCTTTTAAGCTGCAGGAACTGTCAGCGGGCCCCCACAGTTGTATGGGCAAGACACTACAATTAGTTAATGTGGACAAATCAATTCGAAATTAATGTGTCTGAGTAGCTGTTTAAATTAGTAGCACCTTACAGCATAAGGCAGAAGGAAGGGTTAGGGAATGAGTTATAAATGGGAGGTGCAGTTAGTGTCTGGCTGTGGCAGAGGTCACTGTCACATCATGGGGCAGGTGAGAGCAGGGCACATGGACTGGTTTGTGACTTGAGGGGCATGTACCTAACTACAGGCAGCCCTGGGACTGAGGCAGTGAGGCCACACCACTTCCTGGTGTGGCAAGACCTTCCAGACTAACCCATCAGTGCCCACCAGGCTTTGAATCCAGCCCATGATCAGAAGCTGTGACCATTGAATGATTGGCCTGTGTAAAATGAGTCAAAGATGTCTGCTCAGTTCCTAGTGGACCAGGTACCAGCAACATATAAACCACCATACCCACTGGCACTGGGTTTGCTGGCAGAATCATCAGTCATATCAATCCCAGCCATGACAAACTCCCCTCTGACTCAGCGCTGATCTAACTCTCCTTGACCTCCATAGCATCATTTGGGGAACACTATATGCTTTTGACAATTCCACCTTTGGTTTCCGGGCCTCTGCCTTAGCACCTTTCAAGAGGAACTTACAAGAAAATAAAATTTATTTAAAAAAAATGCAATGCAGTTGTTTATAGTCTGAGGAGAATGGCAGTTCTGCTCTTTGACTTCCCCTCACACACCATGCCTGCTGAGCTCCCTAAACTTGGGAATGAAACAGTCATCTTGTCATAATATTTAGCTGATTAAGTGTTGCCTGGAAATAACATCCTAACACATAATTGCCTTTTTGTCAGATTGTGTGTCATTTCTTCTATCCTATGCATTGCTATAACTTTAGAGAAGGAGGATTTATTGGAATAGCAATGCTTGGGAATAAAACCAAATCCTACAGTGATCTGAAATAATAGTCACATTCTTGATACTAGGTTTTTATCTATTTACTCTTATAAATGACTCCTTTCCATGACTGTTTTGTCTCCCACCATGTGGCATCTATTAGCTTTGCCCTGTCTTTGGGCCAGACTGTTTGACGAGCTCAGAGCTCTCATTTAGGCATTTAAATGAGAAGGGCCAAATTTTCAGATGCAACACAATGGGATCTTCCAGTGGCTGGGAAGTTAAAGCTGGATAAATTCAAGTTAGAAATGTGTACCTTATTTCTAACAGTTGTGGTTAAGCATTGGAACAAAATACCAAGGGAAGTGATGAATTCTCGATCTCTCAAAACCCTAGGATCAAGACTGGAAGAGATGTATTTGTCAAACACAAGCTACTGGGGCCCAGTATAGGAGTAACTAGATGAAATTGTGTGGCCTGTACTATACATAGTGTGATAGACCCAGGCCAGTTGGGAACAGCAGAGTAGTAGAAGGGAGATATACTGGCCACTGGATAAGCAGTTTTCTGTTCCCTGAGTGACCAGAGCAGGGTCTGCTCCAGGCTAATGAGAACATCTGACTCCAATTAACCTGCTAAGAGTCAGCTGAGGCTGTTAAGCACCTGACTCTAAGGCCCTATAAAAGCCTCACTCCAGGCAGGCCAGATGAGAGGAAGTGCACGCTAGGAGTTGAGTGGGAAGGTGTATTGCTGGAGGATTGAAGAGTTACAAGCATTATCAGACACAAGGAGAAAGATCTTGTGGTGAGGATAAAGAAGGTGTTGGGAGGAGGCCATAGGGAAGTAGCACAGGGAGTTGTAGCTGTCACACAACTGTACCAGGAGGCACTCTAAACAGCTGCAGTCCACAGGGCCCTGGGCTGGAACCCAGAGTAGAGGGTGGGCCCAGGTTCCCCACAAACCTCCCAACTCCTGATCAAATACAGGAGGAGTTGACCTGGACTGTGGCTTCTACTAGAGGGGAGGGTCTCTGGGCTGTTTCCTGACCCACAGGGTAAATCTGTGAGGTGAGCAAATACGCCCATAAGTGCAGGACTCAGCAAGGTAGAGGAGGAACTTTGTCACAGTAGGCTTGGAAGGATTAGGTTTTTAGTGAAAAATAGTGGCTTCCCCACACAGACAATGATAAATATTTCCATTGATCAAAGCTTACAGATGGGGGGGGGGAAATAAGAAATGCTGCTTGGGAATGTCTTAGTTTTCTTTAGGAATATTGACTCTCTGACATGTGATGTTGACAATTTATGTATTAACAGTTATAAAGCTGTAACTTTATGAATCTCAATATCTACACTGAATTCTTTTTTGACCCTGCCCCCATAACTTTCCTACAACAGTGAAAATTTAAATAGATTAAAATAGGGGAAAAACTTTAAAAGTAAACATTGATATCAATGAATTATTTAAAAAAATCAAATTCTGCATAGCTAGGCTTGGCAGAAAGGTCCAATTAGATCATCTGTTGGTCCCTTCTGACTTTATAACCTATGGACTGCTGGGTGCTGTTGAAAATCTGGCCATTTCATTAGGTGCCTACATGGAAGCTGTGGTCTTCTGGAAATCTGGCCCTTAAACTCTGGGGCATGGCTTTAATTTTAAAAAAGTTTTATAACTTTGCATAGAGGGGAATGGGTCCAATCTTCCCTCACTGAAGCCAAAGGGAGTTTGGAATGAGTAAGGATGTCAAGATTGTGTCCTACGTTCAGTCAATAAAACATCATTAGCAATGAAATAGCTCCTGGAAGCCCCAGCTGTGATCAGAGGCCCACTGTGCTGGGTGCCGTATATACCCAGAACAATAGATCAGGGCTTCTCAAACTGTGGGTTGGGACCCCATTTTAATGGGGTCACCAAGGCTGGTGTTGGCCCTGGGCACCTGCAAGTCTGAAGCCCAAGCTCCACCGCCCAGAGCTAAGGTTACATGTCCCCAACCCAGGGCAGAAGCCCTTGGGCTTCAGCTTTGCCCCCGGCCTGGAGGAGGTGGAGCTCAGGTGGGCTCGGTCTTCGGTCCCCACTTCTGGGGTTGTGTAGTAATGTTTGTTAGAAGGGGGTCATGATGCAATGAAGTTTGAGAACTGCTGCAATAGACAATCGTGACCCTGAAGATCATTAATCTAAGTAGACAAGACAGACAAAAAGGGGGAGGCAAGGAGTCTTAGCCTTATGTTACAGATGGAGAACTGAGGCAGAGAGATTAAATGATTTCTGTGGCAGAGCTGGGAACTAAACCTGGGTTGCCTCAACCCAAAGCCCATCCTTCCTCCTAAAATAGCTTTTAAAAAGTAAGCCCCATTCTGTTGGAATTCCTCATTGTCTGAATGGGTAGCTCAGCTGAGGACTGTCCTTGAAACACTTGTTCCATGCAGGTTTGCTTTGAGATAAAAATAATCCTTTCCAAAATGCCAAAGAGCCCAGCCTGCTGGAGGAACTGCTTTCTTGCTGGCATTGATAGTTGGTAGGATGAAAGGGGACCTCATCCTTCCTGATCTTTCTGTTTGTGCCTGCTGGCCTCCTGGCTTAAACAAAACAGGGTCTATGCTTGGGAAATAAACTCTACAGAGGCCTCCTTAGCCTTAGCATTGCTGAGTGTTGTGCAGTAATTTAGTATGATGTGTGCCTTTGGAGAAACAACTTCCTCCGAATCACATGTGGTCTCATAGCTGAGTACTGCTTGAACTGCAAAGAGATCTGTAGCAAGGACAGCCCACTGATGTGCAAAGCCTGCCCTGAATGACACTTGTAGGGCACAAGTCACAAGAGAGCTCTGTCTTTGCCTCAGTGATGTAAGTTATCCATATGAGACACTGCTGGTTGTGACATAGGAACATATCCTAGAAGACTGCCAGAAACAGCTGTAGGTTTTCCAATGGGCACATGGATCAGAAATTGGTTGGTTCCCTTTCCTGCAAAGTGTAATCTTGATTTACAGATCCTCCAGATAATGGCCACACTCTCAGGAGGAGACCTCCTCTCAGAACTCTGCCTCCATTTGAAGTGGAGGAACGTCTTTGGCTTTGACTGTATTTCTTGCATATATTGTGGGTGGGATTTTTCAGAAGTGCTGCATGTTGGCCTAACTCTGTTTCCATTGAAAGCAACGGTAACATTTACCTTAGTGGGAGCAGAGCTAGGCCGAAGCTTGAGAGCATTTGAAAATCCTCCCCATAACTTGTCTTTCCTTGAATCAGTTGTTGTACATATGCGTGTATGTATAGGCAAAATTTTCCTTACCTGAATTCCATATACCTGCCTCTATTTCTCCTCTGAAGCTGGCATGCCTCAGTGAAGTTTACACCAGCTAAGGAACTGTATAATTACCACTGAACTCAATGGGAGCAGTAGTGGACTGTACAACTTAGCATTGTGGTCAATGGAAGAAGTGCAGGAGGGGACTCTATGGGAGCTACTGTGCATGTATAGATCAGCCTCCCAAGAGGAATCTAACTTTTGTCACTTGAAACCTTAAAGGATTTGAACATTGGCTTCTGGAAGCAGCACTATCAGTGTCAGTAACTCACTGTGCCACATCCCGAGCAGGCGAAGGCATTATATACCATGCCAAAGACTTTAAACCACACCCCCTCCAATGAAATATACTTACACATTTATGATCAGGTCTGGCTCTTTTTTCTTAAAATGACACATCAATCCCCATCGGAGACCAAGTACTTCAATGAAATGTGCTCACATGCAATTCTTAAGTGATTACAAATGACAAACATAACTGCCCCAAAAAAGCTGTAAAGATTTTTTTTACAGTATAGCAGTATTGATTTTGGGGAAAAATCTGTTTAATTCTATGCACAATGGTCCCATTTAAGTTACTGTTGGTTCTAGATGTATTGCCAGACCGAAGAGTTCTCTCCATTTTTTTAAGACGACCGTTGTGATCTAGTCTGACCACCTCACGCTAAGTCTGGCTTGAACATCTAAATGCACCCACATGGTTTGGCTTTTAAAAAAGATGATCACCTTTTTATTTCTGTTCCGTCTCTAACAGTACTGTATTGGTGGTGTCCTACAGTTGGTGCCAGCAGGAATGAGTACTGTGCTTTATAAATTAAGGACCCAATTCTTAAAAAGCTACATTAAAAGAAATTAACATCAAGCAGTCAAATCAGGAAATGCTAGAATTAAGTTTACCCATGCATCCATAATGTGTCCCCCTTGTGCACATGCTTTCCAATACAGACTTTAATTAAGTGATCATACTACTTTCTCTACAGGAACATGCATGGGGTGGAGTGGGCTCACTGAATAGCCAGCTATTCAATATTTTTTTATGCTTTTTATTCGCTGTGGTCCAGGCCTTATTCACTGCACACCATTCAAATCCTGCACTGAGTCTGGACTATTTCCTTCTGGCCACTACTACAATGAAGAGTGCCATAGCATCTCAATGCTTCACAAACATTAATGAATTTATCTTCACAACACCGCTGCAAGGGGGCTGAGTATTAGCTCCATTGTATAGATGAGAAACAGAATCATGGAGATGTTTAGTCCAAAACTGACACAAATGGCCACTAATTTTAAGAGCTTCAATGAAGTGGGTGTCTAGGGCTTTTTCCCCCAGCAGTGAAGACTTCATTCAAATTTCTTCCTAGATTCCAAGGCCAGAAGGGACTCCTATGATCATAGAGTCTGACCTCCTGTATAACACAAGCCAGAAACCTTTGTCTGCAGTGGTGAGCAAAGTTACACAAAATCTTTCCCAGAAAGTTTAGTTACCAAAAAATGCAGTTTCTGTTGACCAAAATCATTGTGGCCCCAATTTTTTTAGGGCTTTTGATGTGTTTTCACCAGATGGTTGGAGGATGTTCTCCCCCTTTTCCCTCTGTCATTAGCCCAATGCTTAGAGCATTCACCTGACATGTGGGAGATCAGAGTTCAATTTCTCCCTTTACCTTGTGAGGAGGAGAGATGAATTTTAATCTCCCACATTAGATGAGCACCTGGGTCAGCTCTGGGTATTTGGGGAGGCGGGGGCTTCCCACTTTCTCGTGTTGAATCTGTTCTACTCTTTAAGTAGTGTAAGTAGACCAGGAACTCTCATGTGCTTGGCGAATGCCTTCATCACCAGGCTAAAGTTCTCACTTTTTGGTATTATGAATGACTATATATTGCCACTCAGAATGACCTCTTCCACCATCTCCTTGTCCAGCCAGTGTGTGACTCTAATCCTTTAAAAATATGAAAACATAATATTTTGGGTCTGATGTGTATTTTTAGCCCCAAATGGAATGTTTTCAATTTCAATTGCTGAAACTCTTCTTATTCAGGTTCAGTTCCACCTGTTGCTGATGTTTTTCATACTTGTTCGCAAACTAACCGTTGTCTGCAGAGCTCTAGTTGTGAATACACAGCATTTCTGAAAGTGAGACATCAGGTGCCCCAACTTGGGTATCCAGAGAATGAGGAACATACAACCAGTGAACCACACTCAAGACTTTGCTTACCATCACAAAATAGGTATCAACCCTCTACTTCAGTCACTACATGCATTCCAGTCTCTGCTGCACTTGAGGCAGGATCATAAGACAACAGCAAAAGACCCCTCATGACTCTCCTGTTATCCAATTTTGAAGTTCCTGTTCCAAACAGTAGATTCTTGTGATGTGGCAGGTTTTTTCTGTTTTGATGTAGGCAGCCATGCATCATTACAATGGCATCACAGAAGAAACTCATAACATGAGGGATAGCTCAGTGGTTTGAGCATTGGTTGTAAGTTCAATCCTTGAAGGGACCATTTAGGGAACTGGGACAAAAATCTATCTGGGCATTGGTCCTGCTTTGAGCAGGGGGTTGGACTAGATGACCTCCTGAGGTCACTTCTAACCCTAATAGTCTACCATTCTATGAAATCAGAATTCATTCCAAGTAGAACACTTTTCATTGCCAGTAATTGGTAACAAGCCTCTCTCCAGGAATCAGAACAAGTTTTGCTTATTTGCTTCCATCTGTTGTGATCTGAATGCACAAGGCACCCAAATTGATTGATCAGAGCTAAATTTGGACTGCCTGCTTTTTTTGAAGGTGTCCCCAGTTTAAACATCTAATTTCTTTACTGGGAATCTCAGCCCTTCATAAAAAACCTGCAAAAGTATACAATGACCTACATTTCTATTTGAAACAGTACTGATTTTCTGACTTGTCCATTCCTCTAAAAGTCACTGTTAGAGACATCTCTTGTGTATAGCACTCTGTGCATGTAGACAGTTGGCTAAAAATATGCCATCTACTGGCACACACAGCTAGAGTTCCCCCAAAATAGGTGAGGGTGATGCAAGTATAGTCACACCCAAATTTAGGCACCAAGAAAAATCACTGGGATTCACATGGCCTGAGTCTGGCACCTTGGCTCTGTGTACAATGAATGGGGAGAGATGGGTGACTCAGAATGGGATTCATAGAAGCCAGCACACTGGGCAGCTTCTTGCTTAAAGTAGCCAATGCAATAGTGCCAAGCCAAGGGGTATGAGAACTCTCCCCCCTTCTGAAAGGTGCCTAAATCCAGGCTGCAGGGAGCCTCCTCCCTCTGCTTGGGAATGTCTGATATAAACCCTCTGTCGAGATCAGGTGCCTGAGCTGTCTCAGCACTTTGGGTAAATAATGAAAGAATCATTGGCCAGAGAAAGCACCCTGGTGGCTAGAGCCCACACGTGGAAGGTCCCCCTGCTCTCATTACTACTTTTTAAAGTTATTTCAGAATGGAACAGCTTAAACATGAGACTGAGGGGACTCCCCCCCACATCAGCATATCCCTTAGCCTAAATGGCAAGAGACTCACTGGACAGAGTAGGTCCATGTTCAAATCCATTTTCTCCTCAGGTGGAGGGGGGACTTGGACTTGGGGGGGGGCAGTTCTGTATCCCAGCTAAGTGTCCCAATGGCTGGGCTAAGAGGCAACTCCTGCCTTGGTCATTCTGTGTAAGCTCCTCTAGAGGGGGCCCTGATCCAGTAGGCAAGCTCAGATCCTACCTACTGGCTTGGACCCCATAGGCAATGAAGGAATGCCCATCTTTCCCCAGTTGTACTGCTCTGGACCTTACCTGGATTCCTGGCTTGGGGCTGCAGTGCACATGGGCAGAGGCAGAAACATAGACGCCCAGGGACCATTTATTCCAAACATTTAGACACCAAGCAAATGTAGGTGGCAGGTGAATGGGTGCTTTGTGAATCCCAGTGGGGCCTGATTCTGAGATTTAGGTGCTTAACTACCACAAGTCCTTTTAGGACTCTAGCCCATAGTGTGTAGCATTCATAAATCAATAGGTTCAATAAAGTTGTGTTGGTCCCAGGGTATTCAAGACAAGGTAGGTGAAGTAATATATTTTATTGGACTGACTTCTGTGGGTGAGACAAGCTTTCACGCCACACAGACCTGAGGACATCTGTGTAGACGCAAGGAAGACCTCTGTGTGACTCGAAAGCTTGTCTCTTACCAGCAGAAGTCAGCCCAATAAAATAGGTCACCTCACCCACCTTGTTTCTGTAAAGTTGTCTTGGTTGGTTGGTGTTCACTGCAGCTGGTATCTGGTGTGCAGCTCTTAACAGAAGTGCTTTACAAATTTTATCTGGAGCAGTGGACCGGCAAACTCCTCAATGTGGGGTGAGGGGGAAGCTTTCAGTGAGCAAGGGTTCTTGAAGTTTTAATCCTCAGGTTTTTTCGTGTGGAATGGTTATACTGAGCACATGGAGTTAAATACTGACCCTACACATGCATAAGTGTCTGCAGAATTGGAGTCCTAACATGCTCTTTGAACTCCTGAAATCTTTGGAGTCCAGCCAGGCCTTAAGATTGATTTCAGCCTGGCAGTCATCAGCAGTGCTCTGAGAAGGGAAAGAATCTCTTAATTCCCTTTCCATTAAGAGGAGTTAGTGAATAGCACAGAGTTCCCTCTTCAAAGGGCTGGATGCTATACCCCATGATCCTTGTTAACAAGACATGACTGTGTAATAATACAGTAATCCCTAGCTGTTATCTTCTGCTTTTCACCAGTAGCTACCAAAGTACTTTACAAAAGAGGTCGGTACCACTGTCCCCATCTTACAGAGGGACTAAGCTCAGGCATGGGGAGTGACTTGCCAAAGGTCAAACAGCAGGCCATTGGTACAATTGGGAATTAAAAAGGAGTTGCCCATAAATATTGCTGTAGCATTGATTTCCTGTGTTGTAGACCTGTAAATCTTGCTGTTGTGCCCTGCAACTGGCTTCCTTTGTTCAGAGTTAATATAAAGAGCTCTTTGCACAATCAATAACCACATGCTAAGCACCACTTACACCGTTATGAGATACCAACACATAAACAGTGTCATCTAGGAACACTTTGGATTTGCTCATGTAAACTTGGCAGGGGGCTGATCTGGAATGTCTTAGGAATTGTAGCCAATGGCAGAGCTGACTAAACAAAGACAGGTCATTCAATGGTAACACATTTCTGAGGAGCAAAATGAATGACTTAGATCTTTCAGAAAACATCTGTCTCTTGACAATTTGGACATGGCATTGAAGGGAACACTATTCATGCATTTGATAGAGGGGTGATCTTCTCTCATGGGTCAATGATGTATACAGCATGAAACTTTTTTGTGTTCAGCCAACACACAGGTTGGCACAGTACCAAATTGCTTTGTCATTACTGTTTTGTTTTGGACACGTGCTATATTACATTTTTTAGAAAATGTTAACCCTTATTCAAATACATAGAGTTAGGGGCTGACTAAATTCCATAGTTATGCTAAGGTAGCTTGTCAGGTCATGTAGGCCCCAGATTTATGTTTTGTAATAAACCCAACTCATATAAAATTGAATATGAACACAGAAATATTCTTATGAAATTGTAAATCATTGCAATGAATATTCCCCTGCAGTGTTGTAGATCCAAATAGAACACGGAGTGTAGTGTGGGAGAGCCAGAAAGTTAAACTGACCTGTCTGTCACTGACCTACCTGAGGTGAAGGAATCAGAGAAATGGTGAAATGAATTTTATCTGATTAGTTAAGAATCTAACGTTATCAGTAACTAGACCACTGCCAGCCAGGCAGTTGCTTCCAGGGATTAGGTGTGAAGGCCTGGCTGTGGCTGCACTACTAGGCACAGCCAACTATCAAGACAGCTGACTTCACAATTTCATCTTGAAGCAGCATCAAATGCTGACTAAAGCCAAGACACCTCTTTTCTGAAATAGTTGCTTCTCTCAGTATATCAGGCATGACCTTTCTAAGGAGCTGCAGCAACAGGTGGTGTGGGACTAGATCTTGGCTCAATGGTTCACTTCTTGGCAGATAGACAGCTCAGGTCTGCATCTCCTAACCTCTCTGGGTCAGCTCTTGCATGCCTCTCATGTGGCTATTCTGATCTGAAAGAGCCTTCTTTGTTACAACAGGATATGTTGTGGTCGTGGGCAGTTTAACTTACGTCCTTACTGTTGGGGTTTCTGGAGCTCCTTGATCTCCAGATCAGGTAGCATGCCATATGGTTCTGGACTGCCCTCTCCATCACCTGGATGGTGGATGGATGTGCTTGACCTCTGGAGCATGCCATCAGAAGCCAGATGCCAGAAGAATAGCTGGAGCCAGCTGAATAACTTCTTTGATGCATTTCACAATGTCTTTTTCAAATTAACTATTTGACAATCCCCATCATTATTCATGCTGCTTCTTGTGTTAATTACAGTAGAGTCTAGAGGATCAAACTAAAGTCAAGGTCCTTTGTACTAAATGTTGGAAAAATACATAATCCGCCCTTGCAGAGCTTGCAATCTAAATAGAGCAAAGGATGGGGAAGGTAACTAGCAGTGGAAGAACTTGTTCGAGGTCACACTGCCAGAGCAGGGAATAGACACAGGTCTCCATGGTGCCAGGCCAGCCGCCTAGCCCCTGTAACATACCAAACTAGTTATTTTGCAATGTAACAGTTCACCCAGCTGCATTGGGAACCAAAGGTAAGGATTTCTTCGTTAACTAGTAAAGAAAACTGAAAAGGACCTTGCCCACTCACATCCAGAGCCATGTGACCAATAGCCTACAATATGTAATCTAGCTGATATGGGTCCGGATGCTGGTGCTTATGCATATATGGAATCCTCTTTAAACCAATGGGACTCTGCACAGGCACAAGGATCTACAAGCATTGATCCAGTTGTGGGATCTGACTAAAAGACAAGAATGGGATTAAATGGTTGACTTTGTCAGCATGGCAAAAGGTTAACAGCTGGGTGCATCAAAAGCTTGTATTAGATGCAGTGTGGTTTAAAATGTATATTAACCCTCTGGTAAGGAAGGGGGTAAGAAATAAGGTAGCAAAATAGTCAGATCAGACTAAGCTTAGTCATGTACAGAGCCTGAAGAACTTCACAGGAACTTAATAAAGGTAGGTGAATGAGCAACACAACTTAATAGGAAGTTCTGTGTTGATAAATGCAAAGTAATGCATGTTGGAAGGAAACATTTGAATTATTTACCTTAAATAAACTGTCAACCCAGGAAAGGGACCTGGGCATCATGGACAACCTAGTGAAGACTTCCGCTCAATGAACCACTGTAGTCAAAGTAAAACCAGAAATAGGATAATAAATGATATAGAGAAGGAAGATCAGGAGCTTTGTCAGATAACACAAGGGGACATTCAATTAAACTGAAATGTGGAAAATTCAAAATCCATAAAAACAAATACTTTTTTCACAATGCACTGTTTTCCTGCTGAACTTTGCCACAGGCTTCCACTGACCTCATGGAATTAGCAATAATCAAAGGATAGAATATTTAGATGGATAACAATATCCAGAGTTAAAATTAACAACAAAGTGGGTATGGGGAGAGAGAACCTCAAGTTTAAGGGTTGAAACCAATATCTAATTGAAATTGGGATGATCTTTATGCCCCTCATATGGGAGGGATGAATTATCCACATCTGCCTATTGCATGGTTTCTTGCAGCTTTCTCTGAAGCATCTGGTGCTGCTGTTGGAGACAGTCCTGGAGCAGGTGGATATTAGGTCTGTTACAGTATGGCCGTTCCTATGACTGGTGCCATAGTGCGAGACTTTGCTCTTTGATGCACCTAAGCCTTTTGCATCATCCTGACTAAAATGTCAGACAATTTAATGTATAACGCAGATCACTACATTTATCCTGTACTGAGTCCAAGGACTTTAGCCACCTAAGGATTGAAATGCTTTGGTCTAAAGTGCATGCCAAAAGCAAAGAATGGCAGAAATCAAGATGCCACCAATACCAAAGGCCCCTGCAACCCAAGGATGGCATAATTGTTTTCACAGGTAATTTAGTTTTTGTATATCTTATGGTATTTGTCATCTTGCAATTGCAGATAGTATATAAATTTCAGTATTTTGAGTTTCTGAGAATTCAATAAATTATGAGATGTAATGATTTCAGTTAAAGTAATTTTGAAGTAAGTTTGCTATTCTCTCTGCACTGCGATTGCAGAATGGATCATAATGGGAGTATGTTATCATTCTTCTGTTTGTTTTGGCATGCTATTTTAAAAAAAAACCCAATCCTCTGCATTCTTGTTTAATGACAAACTTAGGGAAAACTTTCCTAGTATTGAGTAGGATGTCTGCAGTTGAATTTAAGGCAAAATAAATCTGAACTGAATGCAAGTAACGTGTGTGTCTGTATATGTAAAAATAACCTAAGATATGCACACTGAAAAACATAGTACATTATATGTAGATCTATATTTTACGGGGGAACTGAAGGCAACACCTAAATTTAAGGAAGTCACATAGTTTTTTCCCTTTATAAACCCTGTGTTCAGTTGTTTTAACTTTATTAAATTTTAACTGTTCTCTCTGAAGTCTTCCATGGTCTCCGCCTCTGGTTTCAGCAACAACAGTTCAACTGTTTTGAGAATGAAGTTAGGAACCAATAAGTGACTTTGCAATGTTAACCCATTTTTCTAATGAGTTGTGAGGTGTACATACTGGAGTCCCCTTTGGAGTAGGGAATCAAAATTGAGAGAGTCTTGCTCAGGTATCTTTCCAGTCACCGTGAAAGTATACTCAGTTTCCCACGTTAAGACAGAAAAGATTCACCATTTCCACATGCTTAACAGCACTCGTTAGAGGTTTGCTGCTAAAATCTCAGTATTCCCTCTTCACTCAGCATGTTCCCTGTCCACCTGGACTCTTGAAGCTGCCATTCTTTGGATTTACATGTACCAATGGCTGCATTTTTCCCATGTCAAAGTGAACTTTAGCCTGAGGGAAGCTGCACTGGGCTGGGTGCCTGGTGTTTATGGTTTACTTAATCTACTGATCTGTCATGCACTTTATACCACTTTTTTTTACTGAGTAGGGCCTCATAACTAGAGCTGGGTTTTTTTTATTTCTCTCTTCCTCCCCCCCCCCACATGCAGAGAGAATGTTTTTTTTTTCCCTGGGAAGAAACTTTAATTGAAAAAAAGTCTGAATTTGAGTCAAATCTGGAAAATTTTGGCTGAGTAACAGTGGAGAAACAAATTTTGAAATTGAAACATTTCATTTTGCCACTTTCAGTATAAAATATTTCAAGTTTTTCACTAAAATGTTATGTAACTTTGCTATGCTTTAAAGGTAAAAACACCTGAAAAAAGAATAAATGTCTCTTTATTTTCATTTTGTAGAGGAAAATGAAATCAGTTTGATCCAAAACAACTTTTTTTCTGGTCCAGTGGCTGAACTCCCCCTTGCCCCCCAATACAACGGAACCAATTATTCATAGCACTCTGCTCATAACCCTGACACAGGCAGGAGCCATGTATCAGTTCTTCTCTATCCCATTGTACATTAGGAGCAATGGAGAGGTGTCACCAGTAAGGCTGGGAGTGGGGGGGAGCAGGGGAGACTGAAGATTATCCCTCCAAATGGAATAGGAATAAGCTGCAGGACCTGTCCATGAACCAGGGAAGTGGGGAGCCTGAAAGACCCATGCATCCATTTCAGCTCAGGACTCTGGCTCTCATAAAGCTGGATTGCCAGGGATTCCCACTTTCTTCTTTAATTCGAGGGTCCTGGCTGCAGAGAGGACGTTGCAAGTAGATGATGATACAAGCAGGAGCTATGAGATTTCTCTGTAGCCCTCACAGTGCCAGAGATGAGACAAAGGCTTGCCTAGCTTTGCCCCCTTCTTGCCTCAGATGTACATGGTCTCCATGGGACCTGAAGGAAGCAGGGAGGCAGGACAGGAGGCCTGTCTTCACAGTGAACAATCTCCGCACAGCAAAGAGTTATTGCAAATACTGTTCAGCATGTCTAAGGGTAGTGGCAGATCTGGCCCATAATGGGGAGTCCAAGAGGTGTTCTACTGTCACCTAAAATAGGTGACAGAGCAACCTCACCAAAACAAATCCTAGTCTCCTCATACAGAATCACAAGCTGATGGCCATGCCTCTCACCCAAAACACTTAAATTAACCTTAGCCTTTATTTATATTCTCTAGGTTCCACACCGTTAGGTTTCATTGCCTCCGTTAGTCACACCTCTCCAGTCAGACTAGCTGAGCACGTATGCTCTGTCACCCTGAAGGAAATGTGGGCCGTCTGGGGATACACTAATGAAATGATGTAATTAGAAGGGTCGCTAGGCAGCCTGGCCATAAATCAGTACATGTAGGGCTCCTTGACTGTTCCCTGGCTACAGAAAAACATGAAACCTTGGAGCTGTTTTAAGTCTGTTTGTTTTCAATGAAGTATTATTGATGCATGAAATTATTGAAGGATCTCAAGGGACTTCCATGGGAGAATGCTACTATTGTTAGGGCTAGCACTTACGACAGGTGAGGAGGTAGAGGCTAATTATTGACCAATTAAACTTTATGGAGTAGTGCAGAATATCATCTGAGGGGTATTCTGAAAGAAACACAAAACAAATCCATTTCTGGGACTGTGGCTTTTGTGAAAGAACTGATGTTGAATGAGTTACTGTGCTTTTATAAGGGCATGGGTTGCTTAATGAGAACTGGGTCATAAGACAAACCCACTGGACTTCTATTCTAGCAGTCAGCACGGGGGAGGCAGGGGAAAGTGGGGTATATGCACACAGCATGTAATAGCACAAACACTTTTTAGTCTAATAATTTCTCTAAATCAGTCTCTCTCTCTCTCTCTCTCTCAAGAGAATACTATAAAATGGAGTTAATGCTCAAAATCTAACTTAAACTTGAAGTAAAAAATCAAGATCACTGTTAGCATGAAAGTATCAGATGTATTTTAAATTGATTGATTAACCAGCAAAAACTATTTAATTATAGATTTCACTGAGCCAGGGCCCCATTCCACAACACTTGCATACCTGCTTAAGTCCATCCCTATTCAGTAAAGCATTTAAGCATTCACTTAGCTTTACTGGTATTTAAGTGCTGTGCTGACCAGGGAGGTTTGCTGAATCATGGCCTTAAACTGGCCTGGTGATTTATACCTCTCCTTTCTAACTAGGGAGCACCTCGCTGTTTGCAATGGAAAATGAACTTAACTAGTGACACAAGCAAATATATCAAGAAATTTCCTGCGATTGAATTTGATTCTTAGTTCTCAGATATGGATGGCTAGAGGCCTCGGAGCTGATTCTAAATGTAAACCAAATCCCTTCTTGTTTTTAAAGGTGGTTTAGTTAAGATGTGCCCTGAAGCTATATCTGGTCATTTGTTATCTATTTCAGTGAATGTCATAGAGAAGCACAGATTCATTTGGATCCTTTGCTTGCTTGTCTTCTGGAGGATTGCTTTTTCAACATATCGATCAAAGTATTAGTGCTGAAGGTGGGTTTGCACAGGCCTGTATTTCATTAATTCAAATGCACAGCGTAATGCAATACAAACCGTAGTAATTGCAGCTCTGTAGAGGAGATATTGTACCATCATGAAACTTTATTCTTAAGCTGCCCACATGTAAATGAATCATTTATTGTCCAGAGCTCTTATTTTTTGTCCTTGTCCCTAACCTTTGGAGCAAACTCCATAAAGGAAAGTAAACTGTGGAACACAAATGGAATTGCTTGTACATCAAGTGAGATTAGAGAACTAGGAGGGTTAGAAAAAGGAAGGAATTGAAGGGCAAATGAGGGGAACAGAAAGCGGAGAGAGGGATGGGTGTCTTCCCACTCTCTGCAAATGAGTTGGTGGAAACCAGAGGGCAGTCTTCTAGATAAACAGTCTATAACCAGCCCTTGATCTTCTTAGATGATCTTGAAATAAACTAGGGACTGTCTTATTGTGACTGATTCAGTCTCCGTTGTTGTACATTAAAGATCGTGAAGTGCTTGAAGATCTGCTAATGAAAAGGGCTATATAAGAACCAGATATTTTAGTATTGGCATCTGCATCATTCATTGACTTCAGTAGAGTGAAGTTCCACTGCTTTACACCTGAGGAGGATCTGGCCTGAAACTTTCCTTTGCTCAGTGACTGTAACTAAGCACTCAGCTGCTCCCAGGGAGCGTTTACATTCCCATCACTTGTGCCATAATCCCCGCCCACCCCTCCCCAAAAAAGAGAGACTATAAAATGGCTTGTCACCAGATTGTGCCATAGGTTTGGGTGGGTGAGTTGGGCCTTTCAGCAACGAACACCTCTGCTCCCTTCAAGAAGGGGAAAGGCTGCTCAGTCTAATCAGTTTGGGTACATACAACGCAGCCTCGTTTCACAGTTGCTCACAGGGAATAGGTCCTAGTCCGTCTTCCCCAGTGAGGGATGGAGGATGAAGCTGTTTGGGGTTCTGTCCCTGTATCTAGGAGCAGCATCTAGAGTGGATGATCCAAGGGGCCTGGCTCTCCAGTCAGCACAAAAATGCTGCTTAATCCTAGTCTCCAACAATGACTGTAGGTTTATTCATGTTTTCAGTCTGAAAAGTTTTGAGATTTTTTTTTTGTGTTTGTCCTGATCTGGGAATGGGAAATTCTCACTGGATGGGAAAACCATTTCCCATGCAGAGTGAATAGCATGCTTGTGGTGAAGTGCTTTGCTGGTGAAGGGTGGGGCCAGTAAACTCAGCACCTTGCAGGATCTAGCCCTATAAGTAATAGTAATAATACATGGCACTTGACTTGAAAAGCAATATAATTAACATATCTATCTGACTCCATGGGGCTATTACAATAGAAAGACACAGACTAGGAAATATTCCACGTTAGACCTCTTCAATGTATTTATGTTAATACCATCAGAATTTTTCTAGCTCTATAAAAACATACTGGGTATTAGAATGTGGATATTCCAGACAGTAATACCTTAAATCAAGATCCTCAAAGGAACCATATCATACTACATGGAATAAAACAATAAGGAACAGAATCTTTGTATTAATAAAAAAACTCTTTGGTTGGTTTGGTAGGCTGCTCCTGTGCAAAACCTCAGATTGAAAAGAACAGTTCTCCCACAGTACCAGTTATAGGTACCTGACACTGTAAAGTATTAGTGCAGCAACATATGGCTTCATCTTTTCAGCTGCAAAAGAAAATGTGGCTTTTTAAGAGTGGAAATCCATTTGCAAATCAGCCAGCAACCGTCTCAGTCCCTAAACTCCAGTAACAGGGCCAAACCATCTGCATTGTGTGCAAACTGATGACTTTGGCTTAGCGCCTATGACATTATTTCCCATTAAATTGGTGGGAAGAAAATTATTCAGGAATTACAAGTCACTTTGGAAACTATACAAAAGCGTGTGTATTTTTTTTTTCATGGAAAATCAAAGATGCAAGGTATCCATTTACTGCATATAATGATCTGCATTAAGACCCAGGGTGAAATCCTGGCCCCACTGAAGTCGATGGCAAAACTCACATTGATTTCATTACATCTAGTTTTTTTTCTTCTTCCTTACCCCCTGCCAAGTCTCACTAATGCTTACATACATGGAAATGCAGAGAAAATGACAGAACTGGAGCTTTTGCTGTGTGTTTTTTCAGAATATAAGACCCATTCCGATGTGACTATTTTGATACTCCTGTCATACCTGTGGTGGTCTTTACATTGATACTAGGAGAGAGCATGTTCATTAGTACAAAATTACATTTGTCCTTTTGCATTGCCAGCTTTCATGAGATTATAGTGAGTCTTGTGATCTTTAAGATGAGAATCTGGGCTGAGCTGCTAAAATGAGGTGCCCATTACTTACACTGGGGACCTAGCTTTGGGAGGTTGCTGTACAACTATTTTCCTCCATCCCATTATAGTGCTTCTACGTGTCACTAAGGGGTCTGAGCAGGGATGATGTCATCCTTAGTGGCTTTTTTCCTTAAAGCTCTATCTCCAGGAGTCATGTGATGGAGAGAATCATTGGTTGTATTTTATAAAGTATGCTTCTAGCCCTCACGGCTCCAGAGAAAACCTAGAAGAAAATATAGTACCAATATGTATTCAGTTAAAAATTAAACCCCAGGATTTAGGGGAGGGGCTGTCTCAAGATTTTTGAGCACTTGGGTTTGGCAGCCACTCATGTTAAACATGTGCTGAAGTGCTTTGTGGGATTGGGGCCCTGAAGTGGAAATTCGGTCATTTCACTTACTCAAATTAAGTTTCTGTTTATTGCACTGTTTGTACCCAGGTAGACCTGACCTGGGTGGCCAGGTTGATTGGAGCCATGGGGATTTAGCTGGGGATTGGTCCTGCTTTGAGCAGGGGGTTGGACTGGATGACCTCCTGAGGTCCCTTCCAACCCTGAGATTCTATGGGTTAGACCAAGGATTGGCAATGTTTGGCACTCAGCCCACCAGGGTAAGCCCCCTGGCAGGCTGGGCTGGTTTGTTTACTTGCCACACCTGCAGGTTTGGCCAATCGCAGCTCCCTCTGGCCGCAGTTTGCTGCTCCAGACCAATGGGGATTGGTCCTGCTTTGAGCAGGGGGTTAGACTAGATGACCGCCTGAGGTCCCTTCCAACCCTGAGATTCTATGACCTAGCAATATGTCTGTACTGTAGAAGCACCTTGTGCCTGGCACTGTACAGTGTAGTACCCAAACAGCTTTCAGTTGGCTAGGCAAGACCGACAAAGAGTGGCTTATGAAACAGAGGCATGACGTCACACAGCAGGTCAGTGGTCGAACCAGGAAAACAACCAGTGTTTGACTCCAAGGTCAGTGCTCTAGGCACCTTACGGCCTGGCCAGTCCGCCTTTAATAGTTGTTTGCACTGTTGTAGCTGTGGTGTTCCCAGGATATTCGAGGAACTGAGGGGGGCGGAGGGTACATCTTGTATAGGGCCAACGTCTGTTGGTGAAAGACAAGCTTTTGCGCTTACACAGAGCTGAAGAAACTCCTGTGTAAGTTTGAAAGCTTGCAGAAGCTGACCCCATAAAAAAAAAATTACCTTATCTGCCCTGTCTCTACTAGTGCCCAATACCTAATCCCCTCCCCATGGAAGGGGAAACAACCTCATGTGTTTAGCAAATTGCGCACTGTTCACCTCATCCTCAGAGTTGATCAGCTTATGCTATGAGGCATGAGGGTTAATTACTCATGTCATTATTTTAACTATCAGAAGTACCAACTTAATGGTGGTGATCAAGGAATTCAGCCCCATGTAATGCACTGTCAGACACAAGTATCAGTCTAATATTTAATATGGGAGATGCTCTTGCTGAATCTAAGCAGATGTATATTGTAGCAGTGATAGTGTAATACTGAAATGACTATTACAAATTATCCTCCCCCAACGCCCCCCCAAAAAACAAACAAAATTAGTGAAACATTTGTTTTGCTATTTAATACACACAATGTGAATAACAATAATGTCCTTTCACTGATCTGGGACAGCTTTCAGGAGACTGTCTGAAATTTAAATATCCTCTGTACCGTTGTCTGCTATGTAAGGGCCTGATCCTTCAGATCTTAGTCAGGAGAGCCTGCCTTTGATTTCAGTGAGTTCTGGCTAATGGGACTACAAGAAAAGGCCGTTAATGAAGATGGCAATTCTAAGTCGGGGTGCTTTCAGGGGTATCATGGTCTCTTCTGAGGTTCTTGCACTGTGCTCCCAGGCTGTTTGTCCCGCTAAAGCAGCTTCCAGTCTCTCCTTAGCTGTGGTGCATAGAGACTATAAGAAGGAAGTGCACTGGAGTCAGTGAGGCTTTCCCTTGACTCCAATGGGCTTTGGATCAGGCCTTGCTGCTACGTTCCTACTATCACACCAATTGCACATACCACACTGCTGACAGCTGCTCTGGTTGCCAGGCGCAGATGTAGAAAGCTCAGTTCCTGTTCTGATGCAGATGATGCCTCCTCCATGGGCCTATCCAGGAGTGAGATAAGCTATTTGTAAACTGCTCATCTAAACAGAGCTCCACTGGCCATCACATACAGTCCCCAGCTAAAACCTCTCCAGCGCATCATCAGTGATCTACAACCCATCCTGGACAATGATCCCTCACTTTCACAGGCCTTGGGTGGCAGGCCAGTCCTCGCCCACAGACAACCTGCCAACCTGAAGCATATTCTCACCAGCAACTGCACACCGCACCATAGTAACTCTAACTCAGGAACCAACCCATGCAATAAACCTCAATGCCAACTCTGCCCACATATCTACACCAGTGACACCATCACAGGACCTAACCAGACCAGCCACACCATCACCGGTTTATTCACCTGCACGTCCACCAATGTAATATACTCCATGTGCCAGCAATGCCCCTCTGCTATGTATATTGTCCAAACTGGACAGTCCCTATGTAAAAGGATAAATGGACACATCAGATATTAGGAATGGCAATATACAAAAACCTGTAGGAGAACACTTCAATCTCCCTGGCCACACAATAGCAGATTTAAAGGTAGCCATCCTGCAGCAAAAAAAACTTCAGGACCAGACTTCAAAGAGAAGCTGCTGAGCTTCAGTTCATCTGCAAATTTGACACCATCAGCTCAGGATTAAACAAAGACTGTGAATGGCTTGCCAACTACAAAAGCAGTTTCTCCTCCCTTGGTGTTCACACCTCAACTGCTAGAGGGCCTCATCCTCCCTGATTGAACTAACCTCGTTATCTCTAGCCTGATTCTTGCTTGCATATTTATACCTGCCTCTGGAAATTTCCACGACATGCATCTGAAGAAGTGGGTATTCACCCACGAAAGCTCATGCTCCAATACATCTGTTAGTCTATAAGGTGCCACAGGACACTCTGCTGCTCTTACAGAACCAGACTAACATGGCTACCCCTCTGATACTTATTCTGTTAGTTGCTGGGACAGTGCATCCCTGTGAAGAGGATTATACTGCAGTAATAATCACCTCCCTTTTTAAAGAGCTTTGAGATCTACTGGTAGAAAAGCATTATATACAAGCTAAATGTTACTGTTCAAAATCTATTTGAGGTGTTGCATGCCTTATGGCCTTGACGCACCTAGCGCTCAGTTATGCTGCAAGGGGTCAACCTGCAATAATTACTGTCAATTAATCCTAGCTGCCTTCATGGCTTTGGGGAATCCGTTGGGATCAATTGCCAGCAAGCTGGTGACTTTCCAAAGATGCTTGAAAGCAATTAGCAATGGCAGTGTCCATCCGCTCCTTGTGCTAAGCAGTGGGGCTGGGTAGTATGTGTGTTCAGTCCAACTGCCTAGCGACAGGCTTTCCAGCAGGAGGTGAGCAGAAGCCCAATGGTTTCCCCTGGAAATCTCATTGCTAGGGACTGGGAGTGCTGTGTAGTGCATGTGTGAGCTTGCAGTGACAGTCATTCATCTGGGGCTAGGAAAGGTGACTAGAAGTGTGCTCATATGAAATGCAATTAAAACTATCTGGAATATCCTGCATGCAGCATGTTTATGCTTTAGGGTAAATCACCCACACTGCAGGTAATGACACAAAGGGCCTAATGGGTCATGGAAGGAAAAGCACAGAGCTAAATGCTGCAATTCTCACTGTCCTATTTCAGATCCTTCCTCTGCTGCAATGCCTATAAAACCCCAGTACTGGCCAGGCAGCTGGTGTGCTGTTCCCATGCCTTCCAGGCTGACCAGCATTGTCATGGATTCCTTGTGCTCCCTTGCTGTATCCACCTGTTGTCTCTTGTCTTATACTTAGCTCCTGCCCCAAAAAGCTTATACCACCAAGTCTTTTTCCCCCTTATGTATTTGTACAGGGCCTAGCACAATGGGGTTCTGATCCAGTGTTACCCAGGATTTTGCTGAACCCAAAGCTCTTGGAAACTTTACTCTTTGCAAAGGTGGTGGCAGGAAATACATCTATGGGGACACAGTCTGTCCAGCCAGTAGTTGATGCAACCAGGAAAACAAAGGTGCTTTTACTCAAAGCTTCTACTTTAACCTCCAGCACTTAGACATGTTTGTTAAGTTAGTGGAGCACCCCAGATTAATATTTATCTAGGAGTCGAGTGGATTCCATCCATCTGCAGGGGAACTTGGTGTCTGAGTGGTCAAATATCCACCGAGCTCAGATTTCTTCCCCTTTTTTTTATACCCAATTTGTTAGTATTACAGAGCTTGTTCATCAGTTTAACTTCTGCTCAGCAGCCTTAAGAGTGGAGTTTCCCATCCGTTAACCTATGTGAAATACAACTGCAACAGTTAACTATTGCCAGACTTTCCATCTTGCAAAACCACATGCTTTGGCAAAAAGCTCAAGTCAGGAGGGCACAGGGTCATGTTTACTCCTCTGACATCATTGCCCTCCTTCCCCCTGACCTGTTTAGGCTGTTTCTGAAGCATAACTTTCTAGCTGCTTTCAGCAAGGAGCATAACCAGGGCCGGCTCCAGACACCAGCCTACCAAGCACGTGCTTGGGGCGGCACCTTGGGACGGGGCGGCACTCGGGGTTTGTTTTTGGTTTTTTTGGTTCGGCCGGGCAGCACTGGGGGGAGGCTTGGGAGGTGTGGCACCATGCTGGGGGGGCGGGGACTTGGGCGGCGCAACGCAACACTCGGGGGGGCAAAAATGTTAGAGCCGGCCCTGAGCATAACAATTGGTATTCCAGCTGCAGGCAGTGGTCTAGACACAGGGCCGCTGAGAGTGGGTTCAGGCCCTGGTGAGAAATTTTTCAGGCCCCCCAGCAAGGGTGGACTGGCTAAACAGGGCCGGGGAAGCCGGGCCCCGGGCCCCCTTCTGGACTGCCAGGCCTCAGTAATTTGTACCAGCTTACCTCCCTCTCATCGGCCCTGTCTAGGCATGTTTCTGGGCTCTGGGCTACCAAACATCTCCCCCTCCTACAGCAGCAGTGGAGCTTGTAGGTGCTACAGCAGTACAAAGCAATAGTAATAACTTAATACTGCCCTGTTTGACCAATACAAATGTGTCTAGTCCTCATGTTTCCATGTGCCTCCACTGTTTGGTCAAAGCACGTGTGCAGCACTCGCTCCCATGTTGTGGTCTGACTTGCACTGCAGCTGTAACACGTGATATGCATCCCCTAGTGGTTTGGCCGCTAGCCAGAGATCCAGGTTCAATTCCCTGTTCCACCATTGACTTGCTGTGTGACTTTGGGCAAGTCACTTAGCATCTCTGTGCCTCAGGTCCCCCACGTGTACAGCGGGGATAATAGCACTGTCCTGCCTCATGGGAGCCTTGGCAAATACACTAGAGATTGTGAGGTGCTCAGATACCACTGCAATGAGTACCTCAGATAAAGGGTTGAGCACGGCATGAGATTGATGAGCTCCATGAACAGGGTAGCACCCAGCTAGTAATATTGCCATTTGCTTATTGCCGAATCCTTGCTGCAATAATCGTCTTTCCTAGCTAACAACTGAACTCCTGTTGCACAGAATCAGCAGCACTATGCTTGGCAGCTTATTTTAGGCCTTAGGGTAAGAGACCCAGAGTACAAATAAACTCAATATTGTGCATGCTGAAAGGCTTTGTTCTCTAGACAAGTAAATCTGAGTCTTTCTTCTATTTTTTTTAAATGTTGTCTTTGTATCTACACAGCACTGCCACCTGCCTTGTCCACTGTAGACTGGGAAAGGTATACAAGTCTTTATTGTTCCGGCTGCCTTACAGAGGAATTGCCCATGCCTGTAAACCCATGTGAGTGCTTGAGAGAGTTGAGAGTTTAAAGAGAAGGCCTCAACAAAGACTTGCTGTCAGCAATCACTGTCTCTCCCCCCACTTCTTCTGTGGCGAGGACACACAGGAGCGATAGCTAGCTCCTCCAGCCCTGGCCTCAGAATGCTGAGAGCTGGGGGAAATGGTTGGCAGGCAAAGCAAAACTCTAACCTACACTTATGCAGAACTTATTTCCTTCTGGTTTTCAGAAAAAGGAGTTTTTTAAAAAAAGGGGAGGAAAATCATTGTGTAGGAAACGATTTGGCTGGAAAACCCCAAAAAGGGAAAAATTTTACATCACCGGGTTGGCCCAGACTTCCACAGGACCTAAGGACCATTACAGACCTCCCCACCTTCCTCTCCAAATCCCAGGCACATGTCTGACTGGCCTTCTCTACGGCAACCTCAGCACAGGGATAGTTAACTAAAAACCCTGCACTACACACACTTCTCCTCCTGAGAGAGGGTGAGAGAACATGAACCACACACAACAGATGTTTGCCTCCCAGTCCTGCACTAAGGGAAGGTGGCTTTCAGATACTGTGGTTGTGAGATAGAATAGAGCAGAACCAGGGCATTGTGTAAACTGATAAAGCAGCACCAAATTCCAGTGCACCACCTCCTAGATCTGTGGCAATGTTTTAATTTATTCCATGGCTCACACAGCTGTGGGTCAGAATTAAAAAAAATATAACCCTTGCTGGGGTGAATTTCACCCTAGATTATGTCCCACAGTGATTGCTCGCGACTGTGAGGTTTTTAACTGTGTTCTCCAAGCCACCTGGCACTCCAGGTCTTGGCTCCCCAGTGCTGGCTAAGCAGCCCAGCAGAGAAGCTCCATTAGGGAAGCTTGTAGGCTCTTTCGGGGGCTTGTATCTCTATCTCCCTGGGCTTTGGCTCTTGTGCTGTTCTCCAGCTAGCATCGCTGGCCTGAATGTCTGGCTGCCCTGGATGCAAACTGGATTTCATCTCTGGCTCACCAAATCCTGGCTGCCTGGCTCCATTGGGAGCCTGCACGCTAATCCAGTTAATTCCCTCATGCAGGGAATGCTGGGGAGCAGTAGGAAAATGTGGGCAGGTCCTGATAAGGCAGGGAGACAAAACAAAATGGCTATAGCAAAAGAGCAGATAGTGTGGCAAAAATACTGAATTTTGTGGCCTCTTGAAAAAGTATGTGGCTGTGGAATTGCCCAGAGCATAACCCCTATTAGGATAAATGGGGCAGCTGAGATTCTGAGTAACTCCATGGCAAATGCAGGCCCCTATTTATAAGTATTGAATACTGCAGAGGTCCAGAAGGATGAGAATTGATGCCTGCCATCTATCCATTGACAGGAGGAGACCATCCATCAATGCTTTTAAAGCTGTTTCTGTTCCGTGTCCTGAATCCAGATTGTGCCAGATGGGCTTGGAGAAGGCAGCCAAAGGCAGACTGTCACTTGCTCAGGCATGGAAGGTATGACAGTGAGTGGTAGTTGGCTAGAACCAGTGCATCCAGCATGAGTTTCTTCAGCATTGGGGATTATGTGTTGGAAGGAGGAAGGGAATAGTCCCACTCTGAATGAGGTTTGGCTATTTCAGTCAAGAGTGGCATCAGTTGTTCATGACTTTGACAAGCCAGGAAGGGGAGAGGTCGGATTAATTCGTGGAGGTTAAGTCCATTAATGGCTATTAGCCAGGAATAAGGTGTAAGGAATGGTGTCCCTAGCCTCTGTTTGCCAGAGGGTGGAGATGGATGGCAGGAGAGAGATCACTTGATCATTACCTGTTAGGGTCACTCCCTCTGGGGCACCTGGCATTGGTCACTGTTGGCAAACAGGACACTGGACTGGATGGACCTTTGGTCTGACCCAATATGACCATTCTTATGTTAAGTTTTGGCTCAAAACTCCTTTTGCGGGAGATGAGACTGTCTCACTGAGTGAATGTACTGATCTCTGGGAATGCAAGCGAGCAGCTGTTTGGTGTGGGAGGCCCGTGTGCTTTGAGGAGGCTTCCCGAACATGTGTGATCAGTTCTGCTGAACAGGATGACGGTTCTTTGAAGCACTTGGTACTCAGCTCTGATGCAGGCTGTAGGCATTCAGGACTGATGAAGTGGTTCATTACCCAGGATAGCTCTTCAGGGCAGGATTTGGTGACCTTGCTGATGGGAAGGACCTTTTGGCCTGTAATTCTGCCTCAGCAGAGATGTTGAGGAATTTGGTATGTTTTGTCCTGTGTGAATCAGCTGTGATTTCCCCCCACCACCATTGGCTCTTGAGTTTCCACCTGTCTTCATGCAGTGCAGGGGGTCAAAAAACCAAGGAGATACATGTGGGCAATGAGGAGAAAGGGACATTCAGGGCCAATGTATGGTCAAGGCTAGCCACAGCAATAATGATTCATTAGATCCTTGACTACTTATCCTGTGAATGGAATGGTGCTGTCCTTTAGCAGGCTCTGGAATCTGATGCAATCCATGAATATTCATGGTCCAATCAGGGTTCTGGGGGTGTCTTGTTGCTTGGGAGATTTGAATGTCTGACAATTGCCTTAATGAGGTGATGTCTGTCCCAGACAGTGTCTGGGTTGTGATGTCCTCAATCTTAACAGTCCATCAGAATGTCCCATCCAGGGTGTGATGGGCTGTGGAGGTTGGAGCAGAGATGATCTGTGAAAGGCAGGGGAGGAGAAGAGCTTTGGGGTTTTTGTACCTGAGGCAAAGCTGACTTGAAGTCTCCCAGGATGACAAGTCTGGAATATGTCACCAACAAGGTACCAATGAGCTCCTTTCCCATCTTGGTCTGTGGTGTATTCAGCCTCTCCAAAGGGGAGAGGGAGAGGAAGAGGAAATGGGCTAGCACAGGGCTCTTTGTGTCATCCAGCCAGGTCTTGGTAATCTAGGCTATATTGGGGGTGGGGGGAAGGGCTCAATGATGAAGTCATTTAATGTTTGGTTGACTGCAGATCTTGCATTGATCAAAATCATCCAGGAGCCACAAGACCATCCCTTCTCAAAGCCCCTGTTTCTTAACATAAATCCACCCACTCCTGTCTCTTCCCCCCACAATCACACTACATTGCCTGGTTCTTCTCCCTGTTAGTCTACCCTTTTCCTGACCATCCTCTCAAACATTTTTAACCCATCTGACTATGTCAAATCCTCAGGGCAACAGAAGCCAGGCACAAAAGGTGCAATAAACAAACACAACTTGAAAAAATTGTATCCAAATAAGAGTCTGGAGTGACCCTTTCTGCTGGATTTTTTTTCTACAACCATACTCAAATGGATTTGGGTTTTCATGTTTGGATCCCAACAGTTTTCTTTTTTCTCTGAAGGTTTCTTGACCTTCCCCAGAAAGCAGTAGGACTAAACCTCACACCAAACATGGAAACCTTTCCAGGATTTTACAAACCATACATCACTTAATCAGCAGCCTCTGTGGCCATGAGGAAGGAACATGCAAATTTCCCATTGAAATAACTTTTTTCAGTAACTGCTGTTGCGGAGAGGAGGTAGAGGAAGGGGCTTGTGCAGAATTGTTCCCTATAGGAGGATAATCTTGATTTTTAAAATGCTTTGCTCCATCTAGCTTTAAAGGTCTATAGGGACAAAGCTTCCACCATGTCTGCTGAGAGAGTTTCCAGTTGATCTCACTGCCAGGAAGTTTTTTCTTAACTGATCTGTCTGGATGCAGCTCTTCTACTTACATAGTTTGGATCTTTCTTAATAAAAGCAGATGCTTTGTAACTTGTCTCTAGGGTCAATACTATAAATGTAACAGAAATGCTCCCTTCCATGCTCCCTTCCATGTTCTACAGTAGTGCAAACATCTGCTGTGCCATACAGTATAACCGTTCAGTGTTAATGTCACCTATGGCACACACAGTGCTGCATCATTCAGTTGATAAAGCTTTTTCTAAATGTCAGCACTGCAAGATGTCCTTGACAGACCATAGTTGTCATGTGGTCAGCAGTCCAGTCCCATAACTGCTGGATCCAGACCAGGATCGGTAGAAAAAACCTGTATGGCAACATGCCTGGCAACTAAAAGTCTTTAGAGGGGTCACTCCCAATAATGGCAGACTGTAAGGGAACAAATAAAGCCCATTCCAATATTCTGAACTGCAGAATTTTATCCAACTATTCCCACTGCAAAGTCAAATCCAAGAGGAAAAATATGCATTGGACATGTTGGCCAAAGCAGTGGGGCAAACTGAATCTCCCAAAGGTTTATGGAATTGTTAATATCCAAGCAGAACAAAAAGGGAGTTTGTTTTTAAGTTCTTTTCCAGAAGGTCTTCTCCCCTTTTAGAATGATGAAGGTGTGATTGGCTCTGCTGGAATTCCCATTCATTGGAATGGAGCCTCGTTCCTTTAAACATAGGGCATAAATACCAGATGCACCTATTTGGACCAGCTATTAGAAGGCACAAAGACGCATTGTCTCCTAGCATGGGTTCCATATTGCCCGTACTGGGGGAAAGCATCTGGAGTGTGCCAGAATACAAGCTGCACTTTGGTGCTCTCTTGGAAACCATCTGTGCTTGTGCCATTGGTATGATTTGAACCTGGGACCCTCAGTACTGGATGTGGGGGACAGACCTCACCCCACCCCAGGAACTGAAGTTTTGAACATTCACATCTGGGTGGTGTTGGCAAACCATGCAGCATGCACATTCTGCTCTTTCAAAAATCTGATTGTGAAATTCAGTTCGATGATGAGCCATCAAAGTCTTGTCTGCTCCTCCCACATGGGAGTCAGTTCACCTGGGGCCTGTACCCATATCCGGTTTTGTATTGACACTTAGTCATAAATTTTCTTGACAAACCTTTTGGAATTCCACTCTCATTTTGTGTGATTTAAAGAGATAGTCATGCCGGGGGTGGGGGGAGAAAGATCAGAATTTTACTCCTTGCTATTGACCATTTAAACTGACATGCCATATTTGTAGTTCACTTAATGAAAGAACTGCTTCAGTGATCTCAGCCACAAAATGAGAATTTACCAATGTTCCATTTGCTAAATGTACCAAAAATCTGTTCATTGGATTAAAATAGTGGGCTTCTGTATGTTGACCTCTTTCTTGTTCTTCTGGCAAGGATATAAAAATAGATTTGTTATCCAATATACTTCACAATAGGTAACTTGGGAACAATCAAGGGTCAGAAATGGCTGGGGTTATAAATGACTACACTTAAGGACTTGTTGAAATCTAGGATTGCAATCACGCAGAGATTTTTTTCCCCCCATGCCCATCTTTTTGCCTACAAACATTTGAATCTCTCTGAAGTCTGCGTGAGAAGATCGTGAAATGCTGTTCCTTTCAGACAGTGGGGTATTGGAATCCTGCAGCCGCAGGGAGCATGCTAATCAGAACTAAAACTGGCTGTGTTCAGGAGACAGGCACTACACTTTAATCCATTAAACAGACACACAAAATCATACTTCCTATTAGAAGAATTATACAGGAAACTGACTGACTTCCTGCATCTTTTGTGAGCTAAAGAATTCATGCACTGAAGGTGTTAAAACGTGGTCTTTTCCATCTTCACTTCCTTGCAGTCAGAATAGCCCCAGCCCCCTAGCTGTAGACAGATTGGGGCATGCTTCTGTTTGGGAGTTGTGCATTAGTTGTAATTATTACTATTAGCCATTATGACCCTATTGCCCTGTGGTGATGCCTAAGCAGATCCTTGTGCTGGATTTGTTATGATGATTACACTTCTCAAGGATACACGAGACTATATAATGTCCCTTTTGCATATCAATGATGTTATACAATGGGTTTCTGTGTCTGATATTTCCCCCACTGTTGAGGTTTATTTTAATTAAAATAGATCAACCCAGGGCTGTAGCAACCTAAAATCATTCCCAGTTAGAGGCTGTTGGTAGCTTAAAGGAAGTCCAGTGAGTTGGTCCTCTTAGTCCAGTGCTGGCTGAGCAACTGTCAGAAGCAGGAACTCTGCCACCGAAACCGGCACTCCTGGCAGTGTCTGCAGAGGTCAAGCAGTGCCTCACTGGGAACTGTATCCTGCCCTCCGTGCCCAAGAACTGCCTCTTGCAGGGCTGGGTTGAGGCACAGAGGATGAGACTGTGATTTTAGATGCAGCCCTGAGCAAAGGGTGGTTTGTAAGCTATAGGGTGCCTCAAACAGTGCCCCTTCCCCGCTCCCCAGAGGCACAAGTTCCTCCCTGCTTTTCCCTTGCTCAAGGCGACAGGAATCTACCACTCGCTTATACCAGCAGCAAATGGCACCACTCCCTGTGCACAGTCAGCTGCACTGATGAGGTGTAGGGACTGAAGCCAATGTTCTTCTATTCCCCACCAGCCCCACCCACCTCTGTCCTAGGTTCCCAAACCCAAGGTCTGGTTGGCCTCCATGGAGGGGTATTCCCATTTAGCCCCTGGCATGGACACATTGTCCCTGGGTAGGACAGCATGTGCAAAATGGCAGTGCTGTATCCCTTCTATGCATATATAGAAGAGAACTTCTGCTTCCAGGTTTGTTCAAAGTTGGATGAGGAGGGTAGCTGGTCTAGTGGTTAGGTCCCCCAAAGCGCCAGCTGTCATCTTGGTCACCAACTGAGCTGAGTCTTCTGTCAAGAGGAAGGCTGTCCCAGGGGCTAGGGTGTTAGCTAGTAGTCAGGAAATCTGGCATCACTTCCCTGCTCTACCACAGGTTTCTTGGGCAAGTCACTTAGGGCAATGTGACCAAAGGGATTTAGGTGCCTGCATCAGAACTTGAGAACTTCAAAATCCTAGTCTAACCCTACAGGTGTCTAAAGTTTTGCTTCTGACCAT